>NW_027555847.1:467308982-467941547 GCF_003287225.1 Phascolarctos cinereus
TATCTTTACTTTCAACTGCCTACTCAGGAATTACCCCAGAGGAAATCTATTATATAATGTTTTACTCTAAAGTATTTCATTCAGTAAGTACTTAAGAAGCACCTACTATGTGCAAGGAACTGCTAGGCAATATAGTAGACATGAAAGACATGACCCCTTCTTCCAAAGAGCTTACAATCTAGTAAGACCCTGTGAAATCCTCATTTCTCTATACTCCCCAAGATAGAGGAAATCAGCCTCATCTTTCTTTGCTATTCCAGACATATAATCATGTGAGAATTCAAGTTAGAAATAAGAGGGCTTCTCCCTTCCCCGAATGAGAGAAGAATAACTTTCTGCAGTGATCCAGAAGTATACTAGCTTTAATATGACAGAGCTTCTTAAAGTTGTGACACAGTTGGATCATGAGCCAATCAGAACAACTCCCAAACTTATCTCATACCTTCAGATACCCTGTTGACCTGATAATCAGGAAGGGAAGAAACCTGTCTAAAAATTTTAAGCTTCAGTGACCTTAGAGATACCGAAAGTATCACAGTTTTAGAGCTGAAAGGGAGCCCTTCTCCCTTCCCCCCCCAGAGGAGGAATCTAAGTCCAAGGGAGGTTAAATGATCTGGCTGAGGTGCTACAGATAGAGAGTAACAGAGGCATAACTGAAAATCCAAAGCCAGTGTTTTTTTCACTACCTTTCAACCTTTTCATTTCACACATGCAAAACCTGGTGTTCAAAGAAGTTGTAACTTGCCCATTTAACAAAGGGCTGTTGGAACTGAACTTCAGGTTAGTTTGTTTTTTCCCCCAAGCCAGATGTACTATTTTTATACTACCCTTGCTCTAGACTAAGAATCAGGAGATCTGGAGTCTAGTCCCGCCTGTGCCTCTCACTAAATCTCCAGAGTGACTTCGAGCCCCTAACAAACTCCCTAAGTTTTTTTTCCCCCTGTTAAAAAATAGGGATGTTTTGCCCTGATTTTTTTAAAACAGAATTCTCGTGAGGCTCAAATGAGACAACAAATGTGAGTGCTTATTAGATATAAAACATTCTCCTTGGTTATTATTATTAAGCACTAGAGGTGCGGTGAGAAATCAACTCTCCCTAGGGTCGAAAGCAACTTGCAACTCTGTCTCTCTGAGCATTGAAATCGGATTCCTCACAGTCCCTTAGCGTGCATTCTAGTCTCTGCAAATCAGAGCAAAGTAGGTCTGCCCCTCTCTCTGCCTCTGTTTCTCGCTGGCTTCTTCGGGTCCTCAGAGGCCAGAAAGAGGGAAGCTGATCTTTTCAGAGTTAACTCCTCAGCTCCAGGTGGTGGGGCAGGGTGAAACCGTGGGCGTGGGAGCTCCCGAGCTCCTGAGAAGGAAACCCGGAAACTTCTTGACTTCAGCAGCTCTTGAGCCTGAGCCCGGGGCAGTTTACAGCAGAAGCAGCCCCACATCCCTAGCCAACCCGGTCGGGTGCTTTCTAGGGGCTTGCCCCACTCCTTGAAGCAAGAGGAAACTTTTGAGTTCCCAGCTTCGCCCCTCCCCTAGCCTGTAGAGGAAAGAGCGGGACCGCCCCCGAGGGTTGACCACAGGCTGGATCTCAGCTCCGGGACTGTGAGGCGCCTCTCCGAGTTCCCTGGTCATTGCTGGAGCACACACAACCGGCGGGAAAATCATGGGCCCCTCCTGGCTTCAGTGGCTGCTGAAGCATCTCCTCTGCCTGCCTGGCTTGGCCATCGCCACCATTCTACTGCTCGTGGCTCTGGGGGTGAGAGGGAGGCGGAGAAGGTAAGAGGGAGGTCACTTCACCCCACCCCACCCCACCCAAACCCGGGCTGACTTTGCAGCTGGCCTTAGCTAACCCTGCTGGAGTCGTCTTCTCTGCCTCTGGGTTAGTAGAACAAAACCTTTTTATTCAGCACGCTATCCATCCACCTCATGGCTACACACACCTCTCCTTCTCTGTCCCTTTTCTCCAGCCCCCGTCAAGTCTTGTCATAATAGCTCTATTCATTATCACATGGACAATGTTATTGCAACCTTTTATTCCAGAAGGGAACTCTCTGGGATGACTGCAGGTATCCAGAGTCTCACAGCTGGGCTTTGATATCTTTTAGGATGGCGTATAATGCAAAGACTTATTCTGTTTCCAAAACAAATGTGAATATCATAGTTTTGGGACCTAATGCTGTTGCTGTTCTAGTATCAGTTGTCTTAAGTCAACAAGTTGTTTTAATGTGTGCTTCAACCAGGCATTTGTGTGCCCTGACAAAGAGAAGTGTACACTTTATTTTCCCCTAAAACTTCGTCTAAGATGGGGGGGGAGGGCGCTGGGGTAGGTTCTGATACTTAAGTTTCTTTCCCTTGCTAGAGAAGTGTTTGAAGAAAACAGCACGAGAAATGAAGATTAGATCTCTTCAGAGTGTTGAAGACTCAACCGTGACTCTTCTTTAGCTGACTGATTTAATAGAACTGCTTCTTTGTAAACTTTTTTTCTCGGTTGGCTTGAAAACAGATAAGGAGTTTGAACAAAAATCCTTGTGTTTACTTAGGCAGCATCTCTCCTCTCCCCACTACCCAACCTCAACAACTTTGTTTTGAGAAAATGGCATTAGTTAGACTTAATTATCAAACTTTGGCTGAACTGTTTTTGTACTCTCTGCAAATGAATAAGTTTGTGCGAACTTTCTCTTTTACAGATGAGTGTTAATATTCAGTTTTTTAAAAAGAGAAAGAATGTCCTAAAACATGCCTTCTCACAAGCTGTGTCTTTTGAAGATTACAATTTTCTTTTAGAGCCATGGTTTTTTATCTATTCTGGGATTTAGGAAAATCCATCTTCAGTTTTTAGGGTGATACCACATAGAACCTAGATTCTTCCTCTCCCCCACAACAGTGTAAGTCAACACTGTATGTAAAATCTAGTTGAGAGGTAGTTTATTATTAATTCTGAGCCCCACTTAATTCATTATATACAATGAATAAATTTATGAATAACCACTAATATTATATTAATATCTGAAGGAGTAGATGGGGAAAATGATAAAGTGAATAACAGAAATATCTAAATGGATTGCTAAATATTGCTCTTTAGGGGATTTATTGTTGTGGCTATTGAGGGGGATTGGAATGAGGAACCTGGAAAACAGTATCCTGTTCTGGAAGTAGAGAGAGAATGAATGTTGTATTGTACTACAAAAATGGAGACAGATATAGACTATTCAGGTGAATGTCAGGAAGAGGGGGTCACCTATACATAAAAAGTAGATATTGTGAGTTTAGGGATGGAAAGTAAAGGATATTTTTTGGATAAAGAGAAATGGGTTGAGTATGACTACAGTTATTGTCTTCTACCTCCTCACTCCCTTTCTCACACGCTTGAATAAGGGAGATGTTTTCAGTGAACAGGTACTACAAATTTAAGTATAAAGGGAAGATTTTTTGAGTTGACTTTTGTGAATCATGAAATATCTACTTCTGAGAAAAAGTAGTTGCTAAGTTGTCTGCTCTGACAGTTCAGTTATCTAGGGCATAAGGTGTGGATGTATCTTAGAATCATAAGAAAAAATAGTTGTATGACTCAATTTTGAGACAGCAGTTGCTGATTTGTCTAGGATAGGACATAGAATATTAGAATAAATTAAGATCATAGTATGTGTCAGTAGTTTGCATATGAAGCATTGAAGAGTTGGGAAATGTTAGGGTTATTAACTGGAGAATATTTCTGTGATTGTTCACCTGATTATAGACAGAAAATGAGAATCTGGTTACTAACTGTAAGCTAAGATGTGTTCATTCATGAGAAGGATCTAGCTATTGAACTGTAAACTAAAAGATTAGGGAGAAAGAAGAGAGTTGAAAGTATTTAAGAACTTTGTCAACCAATGTTCTTTCTTCCCACTTGTTGCTGAGAAGAAAGGATAAAGAAAATTTATTCTACTCTCTATTTTCACTAAATGTTGTGATGAATGAAAAACTGAGACAGAGTTTCTGGGTAATTAATAATAATTTTATTAATTAGGCTAGCTAATAATCAATAAATTGGTGGTCAGTGGTTTCTCTCCATAGCCAAAGACCTCTGTATATGCTGAATGTCTTAAATACGTTTTTTGAAAGGGAATGTCCCTGACAGGAGAAATCAACCTTAACTGGTGGACATTTAAATGAGGAGATAGGCTAAAAGTCTTCAGAAGCTCCTCTTACTGAGAACACAGACTTAGCTGCCTCCAACAATTTGGACAGCAGAATCCATTTCCACCCATCCACCTTGGTCAATTTTCTCCTTCGTGAGCTGGGTCACCCTCAACTCCAATGGAGGAGTGCAAGGACATGGGCTTATTCAGGTAAGAATTCACCTAGATTAGATTCTAATTATACTTCAAATAGCAGTAAGGTCTTCTAGTTAAATGGGGTCCTGCCCAAGACTGAGGAACATGTTGCCTTGAGGGTTAGGACACTCCTCTATTAGCCATGTCTTTCAGAGCCTGGCCTACTGACCTACAGGATCCGGTCTTTGAATGAGGAAATAAAAAGCATGGATTCTGATTA
Source organism: Phascolarctos cinereus (assembly GCF_003287225.1). NCBI lineage: Eukaryota > Metazoa > Chordata > Mammalia > Diprotodontia > Phascolarctidae > Phascolarctos > Phascolarctos cinereus. The sequence continues at coordinate 467,313,510 of NW_027555847.1, forward strand.
ATGAGTCATTACTAAAAGAGAAAATAATCATTTCTCTCATTCCCCTTTTGATTCTTTTGAGAGTTGCAGTCTCTTCAGTGAATCACTAACTGATATGACATGCTTTTCAAGGGTTTTTAACTATGAGTCTTATGATGGGAAACAATGGGAGGGGTAGAAGGAGAGTGATTGACCAATGCATTGACAGGAACCATTGTGGCATCCACTTTGGCAAGTAGACCTTACAGAAAAGGAGCGCATAGGGAAGAAATAAATAATTAACAATTAAAATTGTCCATTTTATTGGTCTGTCGTGGTTTAAGGCTCAGTTGTCTCATCTCATACATCTGTTTAGTTTCTGAAAACATCATCTGATGGAGTCCTTTGAGCCTTTAGAGATCTCTCCACTCAAGCAAATTGGAATGTGTGAGACTTCAGAGCAGCTTCTGGTGGATTTGCTTCTCTTTTAAAATCTCTTATAAAAATAGATCTTAATATAATTTTAAGTTTATTTTGCCAATAAACACGTCAGGTAGTGAAAGCTAGCTCCAACCTTGTGGCTCTACTAATAAGAACATCAATTTGGGAACCTTTTAGACCAGAGAATTTATATTTTTAGCTTATCAAATTATTATATGTTCAAGAAATCCAAATAACAACTGAAAAATTATAAAATTCTGAACTCGTTTTATATTTGGCATACATGCATATATTCACATATACATACACATATATTCAAACACATATATGTAAGACTGTATTATGCTTATTTTCACTTGTCATCTGTTTCTCTGAAGGAGGATAATATCTTCCTTCATAAGTCCAAGTCTTTCCATATTTTTATAAATTTGCCAGCTCATCATTTCCTACACCATGACAATATTTCAATCCAATCACATTCTGTCTGGGAGATTGTCCATAAGAGTTTTCTCTCACTTTTTCTGCATTATCTCTATTCTTGGCTGCATAAATTTTATTTGTACAAGAAAATTTTAATTTAAAATAATCAAAATTATCCATTTTGTACTTCAACACTGCTCTCTCCTTATAATGTGTTTTAAAATCTGATACTACTGAATCTAGTTCCTTCACATCTTTTCCCCCTGGTTTGCTAATAGTTCCTGACCCTCTGCTCTTCCAGATGAACCCTGTTATTATTTTTTCTGACTCAGTAAGATAATTTTTAGTAGTTTTGTGGGATGGCATTACATAAATAGAGTAATTAAGTAGAATTGTCATTTAAAAAAATTATGTCAGCTTTACCTACCCATGCAGAATAAATATTACTTCAATTATTTAGATCTAACTTTGTATACAAGGTGTTTTGTGTTTATATTCATATAGTTCCTGTGTCTATTTTGGCAGATATACTCTGATAATTTTTATACTGTCTAGTTATTTTATATGGTATGAAACAATTAATATGGTTGACAGTGTAGTTTTCCTATTTTTCTCTTTTGATTAAAACTGATTTTAGCTTTAACTTTGTTTTAGATCACCATCCCTGCTTTTTTTTAACATAATAAATTGTACTCCTAACCTTATTTTATATTTGTGTGTATCTTTCATTTTAGCATTTCCTCAAAGCAACATATTGTGGAATTTAATCTGCTATCAATTTCCATTTTATAGGTAAATTCATCCCATTCAAATTGTAAACAATAATTACTTGTATATCTTCTCCTTCCTATTTTCCTCACTACACTTCACATCCTATTCCTATTGCTCCTCACTCCTCTGCTTTACTTCTACCCACTACATTACCTTCCTATTCTTTTACCTACCTGCCTCCAAGAATTCCTCTCTTATCCTCTCACTCCTCCTTATTCTTTTGCCCTCTTATTTCTTTCTGAATTTAGATTTTATACCCTTCTAAATATATACATAGTTCCCTCTTTATTCCTTTCCTATTAATCTATAGATTCTTCTATAATGCCCCTTGTCCTATTCCCTATCCCTTCTTTATCCTCTCCCCCTTCCTATCCCCTTACCCCCTTATTTGTTTCTGAATTTAGAAGACTTTTAAAGCCATATGTACATACATATTATTCCCTCTTAACCCATTCCCAATAAGAGTAAGCTTCTACTACCTGCCCTCCTCCTAAAACTTTGGTTCAGAGTTGTATAATTTTTCATTTGTTATTTGGATTTCTTAAACATATCAACATGACAATTTGATAACCTAAAAATATAAGCTCTCTGGTCTAAAAGGTCCCCAAGAACTACCTGCCCTCCTCCCCCATCTAATTCCTCTGTATCACTTCTTCCTCTTGTACCTCATTTGTATGAGATAATTACTCTTTTTACTTTTTTCTACATCATTTTGCTTTTTAGAATCACATCATACTCAGCTCCACCTCACTCTTTCTTTTGAACTATCCAATTACTAATGACAGTTTTAGACATAATGGTTTACATTTCCGTGTATAAAAAGTAAATGATTTGTCCTTATTGAATCCCTTTCAATTAGCGTTTGATGTTTACCTTATATTTCTCTTGGATCATGTATGTAAAAATTTCTATTAAATTCTGGTCTTTTTGCAATAAAGTCCTGAAAGTCTTTCAGTTCATTGAACATCCATTTTTTTTTCATTCAGGATTATACTTAACTTTGCTGAGTATGATATTTTCAGCTGTAACTCTAGTTCTTTTGCTATTTGATATATAGTGTTCCAAGACCTGTGGTTTTTTAGATTAGCTGCTGCTAGGTCTTGTGTAATTCTAATTGTGGTTCTGCCGTATTTGAATTGTTTTTTTCTTGTTGCTCATGTTGTTTTCTCCTTAACCTTGAGGTTTCAAATTTTGGCTATGATATTCCTATAGGTTTTCCTCTGAGGATCTCTTTCAGATGGTGATTGGTGATTTTTTTTGTATTTCTACTTTTCCCTCTTGTTCTAACACTTCAAGACAGTTTTCTTTATTTCTTCTATTATTGTATCAAGATTCTTTTTTTTTGATTGTAGCTTTCAGGTAGTCCAATTATTCTTATGTTTTCTCTTTTTGATCTGTTCTCCAGGTCAGATTTTTTCTTATATGATGTTTCATATTCTCTTCAATTTTTTTCATTTTTTATATTTCATTTTATTATTTCTTGATGTCTTATAACTTCACTGGCTTTCCCTTGCCAACTTTAATTTTCAGAGTTGTTTTCTTCCTTAAGATTCTGGATCACTTTTCCCAGCTGGTTGACTTTCTTTTCATAATCTTCTTGTTTTTCTTGGATTGTTCTTACTTTAAAAACATTTCCTCAGTCTCTTTTATTTGATTTTTGAAGTTCTCTTTGAGTTCTTCTATGAATTCATTTTGGGCAGATGACCATTTGCCTTTTTGATATAAGGGAGGCTTTTTTTGCTTTAGTATCTTCCTCTGAAGACAAACCCCAGTCTTCTCTATTCCCATGGTAACTGTCTATGGTTGGGTTTTTTCTCCTTTGCCTGCTCATTTCTTTTTAAAATTTTAGCAGCTTGTTATTATAATCACCTCTAATCCTGGGATGTGGGGATGTTATTTTTTGAGCATTGTGCTGTGCCCAACCTCTGCACTCCTTTCCCCCTCCAAGCTACAGCTAGGGCCCCCTGGCACACTCTGCCAGAAATACTCTTGCTCCCTGAAAACCCTCCAGTGGCTATGACCTTCACTTCTCCCCTCTGGCCTGGAACAGAGGCAAAAAACTCAGCTCTCCTGTAAGTGCCCACATCTAAGGCAGCATCCCTGCTCCATTGCTTCTGCACTCACCAGATGTGTGTCGGTTGCTTCTCACCAGGATTGTGTCTTGGCAGCATAGCTGTACTATCTCTTATCAGCAGAGGCTCCCTCAATCTTCCCCCACTTAGATGTCTGATCCCCAACACCGTCTGGAAGGTGAAAGTTCCTGTAGCTGAGGTTGAGGCTACCTCCCAAACCAACTACCCCGAGTTCTCTACTTGCTGTTTTAGCAGAGCTAGTCTGGAGGTGTTTACGCTTCATTTGAGATGAACCTTCATCCTGGGGTCTTTCTTTGGATCTTCTCCAGTTGTCCCTGGAGGACCACTATTCTGCCCCAACTCTTGTTTATTTTTGCTGTTCTATGTTTACCATGAGGCATTATTTTGTTTTGTTTGTGGAGGAAATCTAGAGAGGTTGGAATTTTCTGACCCACTCTGCCATCTTCTCCCTTATTTTTTTTAAACAAAATTTTCACCAAAAATGAAATTTTCACTGTAGCTATTTATTTCATTATTTATTCTAGTTATTTTCTTTTAGCTGCTCATCCACACCTTAGGAGGATGCGATTCCACTAAGGATAAGAAGATGACCTCTAATACAGGAATGAATTTCATTTAAAAGTTTCCAAATTAACTTAAATTGTAGCCAAAGGTTCAGGGATGGGATGTACAAATACACTGAGTATCAGTTTCAAAATAGTGCATATCAAATAGGTTGTTTATAAATAATAATAAATGATAAAAACATTTTCAGTTAGTAACCATGTTTGAATGGATAATTTCGAGTAAAACTGGATATCTCTTTAAGGCAACACAAGATAGACCACAAGCCATTCTTCTTTTAAGATAACTAATTGCGCTGAAATTCTTTTCATTAACAGAGAACAGAAGACAGTTATGCTATTAACCTCACTAAATAACAGAGTTATATCCTGATTTTTGCATCATTGCCTAATTATTCCCCTACCATTGTGAGACATTAAAGGACCTTATCTTAAACTAGAATACATAACTAGTAACTGGCAGATAACAAGAACAAAAATTCATCTACCTGGTTATTTAGGATATAAACGCAACTAAAATTCCAGTACTTGAATCTTATTCTAGTAGTTCAGATGTTCTTCAGTATTCACCTATGAGATGAAGATCTAATATTGTGTTCATACTGATCACCTGACGTGATTATAGAAATTTGCCATAAAAGAATAATAAGGGGAATAATAAGGGGAAAGTTCAGGCTAGAGTCATATAGATAGAGCTTCTTAAACTTTTTCCACTTGCAACCCCTTCAACACTTCTTAAACTGTGGGTCACACAGTTAAATATGGGGTTATGACCCACTGTTTAAGAAGCACTAATGGATAGTCAATTGCATTGAGCCAGGCTTAAGTGGTGGGATACCTTACATGCAAGAATAAATCTCATACTAGGGAAATTGAGTCAGGATAATCCCATTTCATCCCACGCCAAAATTAATTCTCCCAGTTTTTCCTATGAGAGCTCCACATGCAATTCATAGATGTCAGCTCCCATAGGGTTACATGGATCATTGTCCTAATGGCATTTTTTGATGATCATACCTGGAGTTGGTCTCAGAATAATATAAATTATAGTCTGATAAAGTCTATTCTACCATAACCTATACTAAAATTTGCACCTATTTAATGGCCAAAACACTTGTCTACCTAATACAGCTTTTGTAGGTAACAAGGTGGTACAGTGGTTAGAGCTATAGGCCTGGAGTCAGGAAGATCTGAGTTCAACTCTGGTCTCAGAAATTTATTAACTGTGTGATCCCAGGCAAGTCACTTAACCTGTTTGACTAAGTTTTCTTGACTGTAAATTATAATAGGAATACTACTGGTACTACTATGACTACCAAACAGCAGCAGCATAAAATTAACCAACAACATGTTGACAAAAGTAGTATTGAACAAATTATTGAATCATGCAAATTTAGCAATGGAAATGGAAATGTATCTTATAGCAATTCAGGATTAGGTCATTGCCACTAGAAATTTTACAAAAGTTATCTTTAAGTAGTCCAGACTTGTTGATCAATTCACATTATGTGACAAAGTAGTAGAGACTATGTAACATATCACTGCAGGCTGTAAATTTAACATTTACCATTTACCTAGAAAGGCACATTCAAGTGGCTTACCACTATAGCCCAAAAGTTCTCTCTAACCTTTATAAATGAACATGACAAATCTCCAAGGTGCAATTACAATCTCCTAAATATCCTTGAACTTTCAACATACTTTATTGAAATTAGAATATCATTGCAGTCTGCTGCTCAGAAAAGAAAAAAAAAACATGGATATATAAAAATTTAAGAAAAATGTTTTTAGTAGATTTTACTGGTACAATCTCCAAACTACATGAAATCAAAAGCTTTCAAAATATAGAGACAGCAGAAGAAATTAAAATTACATCAGAGTAGGAAGAGATATATGTGATCTCTTTTAGCCTATCTATTACTGGAATTTTTTTTGAAGATATTTTCAGAGATTACAGAAGATGAGTTCCAATACTCTTATTCAGTTACCAAAAGCAGTTTATTTTTTAATCTACCAGTTCAGTAGTCCATAAGACATTAAATATGAAACAATAATATGGGAATAGTGACTTGCCTTGGACAATTTTTATGTGAAATCTTTAAAAAAAGAGAACAAAATATAAAACCCATCTCAATGTACTTATTCAATTAGAAAAACCATTTTGAGCCATCTGTAAATAGTTTGATAGAAGACAAAACATAAAAGGACAGTAGTAAAATAGCTACTGGTCCCAGGTTCATTTCTATCTTAACCCTATTAAATATAAAAATGAAAACATATTAATAATAATACTAACAGTAGTAACAATAATAAACTCATCTTTACTTAGCATCTTTAATGTTTATGAAACCTTGTTATTATTTACTATTTTGTATCATTCTCTAATTTTTTCATGAATATATTGTTTATATCACCAGAATAACTACTTTGCAATAGATATGAGTGTGACACACACATACACATGCAAACATATACACTGCTTATATGAGAAAGAAATTTTATACCTACACTGAAATATGAAGGTATAATTAAATGTTATGAATATTGAGTTTCTTTACTCATTTGAAAGAGGATCATTCAGAATCCTAGATTTATAGTCAAAGACAAATTTTAAAAAAAGAAAACAAAATCAATTCAATGAGAATCATTGCCCTTTACTGCACTCCAAGTGAAATTTGAACTCAAATGTTGATTTTTATAGCAGTTACATCTGGATGTCACATGGGCACCTCAATTCAACATACCCAAGGTAGGATCAGAGATCTAGAGATTGATGGTATTTCAAAGGCCATCTAGTTCAACCCACTTGTTTTGTAGAATGTAAATAGAAATAGAAATGTTATAGAATATAAAAAAGATACAATATATTAAATTGTACATACTGATCAAATGCTAGGATCTGGGTACTATTTATAAATGAATTCCTATAGACATTTGCGTCATTTTTTTTTTGTCTGGACCTGTGATTTCACTGATGTTGGGAAGTCCTCATGTGAAAGCTTCCTCCATCAACAACTCATATATATCTTATAGTGTTTGAGAGTTACCTGGAGTCAAAAGATAGTTCTTGCCAACATGGAACTCACAGTCTAAAGGGTGCTATATTAACCTAGGTCTTGCAACATGTATGTGCAAGTAGGATACTTCCTTAGGAGAAGTAGCCTAGATAAAGAAACAAAAATATTTGGCATATTGTTTGTCAATGATGTCAAGCATAAATACTAGAGAATACCAAGAAAATAGATTAGAATAGTACCTGGGACCAAAAGAAACCAATGCTTTGTTGCTCTGTTAGACCAGAGTTAGAGAGCCTCTAGCACAGATATTGATTTAATCAGTATTAGTCTTAATTTGATCCAGTTCACTGTGCCAGTACCAAGTAGTGTTTCTGTGGTTTCTATGGGAAAGAAGGGCTTGATTTGAAGTTAGAAGAACTGGGATCACACAAAATTTTGAAACTGGAAGGGGCCTCAGGACACCATCAAAATCTACCTTTGTCTCTGAAATAATCTGTACTGCAGCACACCCAATAGGGTCAGCTTTCACTTGAAGACCTTCAGTGAGAAGGCAGCCAATATCTCCTGAGGGCATACATTCCACTTTTGGAATGCTCTAATTTTTTATGTAATGAAGTTTTCCCTCATATCAAATCTAAATTTTCGTCTTTGCAACTTCAACATAACGTTCTTAGTTTTGCCCTCAGGCGCCAAACAGAATGTTATTGTTGTTGTTGTTGTTGTTGAGTCATTTCAGTCATGTCAGATTCTTCTTGACCTCATTTGGGGTTTTCATGGTAGAGGTACTGGGGTGATTTTCTATTTCTTTCTCCAGCTCATTTTATAGATGAGGCAACTGAAGCAAACAGGGCTAAGTGACTTTCACAGAGTCACACAGCTAATAAGTGTCTGAGGCTGGATTTGAACTCAACAAGATGAGTCTTCCTGACTCCAGGCCCAGCACTCTATCCACTGTGCTACCTAGCTGCACTGCTAAACAGAATAAGTCTAATTAATCCCTCTTGCCTTTCAAGTACTTGAAGACAGCTATTATGTTTCCCTTCAATTTCCTCTTCACCAAGCTAAACATCTCCATTTATTTCAATTGTTGTTCCTCATGTGGTGTGAATTCCAGCCCCCTTGGCCATTCTGATTGAGTCATTCTGGAATTTTTCACGTTGTCAGTGTCTTTTCCATACTGTATTATCAAGAATTGAACATTCTACTCCAGTTGTGTTCTGATCATGGCAAAGGACAGTGGGATTATTCCCTTCTCATTCCTGGAATCTGTGTCTCTTAATGTAACCTCAGGTCACATTTGATTTTTTTGGCTCCTTTATCACACTTCTGACTCATGTTGAGATTCCAGGCAAGTGAAACTCTTAAATCTACCATACAAACACCAATAGACAGAAAACTGCCATCTAACCATGCTTTCCCTATCTTGTATGGTAAAGGTGGTTTGTATCTTTGTAAGCCTTAACTGAGTATATAAAGCAGTATACAACTGTTGTTAGACATCTTGTAGGTAGGCTGTTATCAGCAGATATCGTTGCCCAAGGAAAGTGAGGTGGCATTTACAGAAACAAGATAATATCATAGTACCAGATACTTGAAAGACCTGAATTTTTCAACTGTCTCTGCTCTTTACTAAGACAGCTAGGTCCTGATAAGTGCAAATAATGAATCCCTTGAAGTGGTTGCATTATTTGGATCCACACAGCTTATTTTTATTGGTCTGGAACCAATAACTATATATCTTAACATAATTACAACTTAAAATACTGTGAATTCCAATACATGAGATCACCTCAGGGATTCATAATTTGCACTAATCAGAACCTAACTATACAACATAGTATTTATTAGTGCAGAGGTTCACAAAGTGGGCAATACTGCCTCCTGAAGGGCATTAGAATGATCAAGGGGCGGGGGAGGATGGTAGTAGCCTCAGGTGCAATTGGGGGACATTGAGTAAAAAATAAAGGGGCAGTGGAAGCATAAGGAAAGAAGAGAAGAAAATTTTGAAAAACCCTTCATATATGTTTCATCTGTTGTGTAACAGAGTTAAAGTTGTAGTGATTACATTATTTTCCAAATAAACACACAAAATGCAAGTTATAATCAATCAGTGGTCAAGTTGGCCTACAGGTCTTAATAAGCAAGCGCTGGTAGGCCAGCTTCACACATTGTCAGGAAGTCCATTATGCATTGGCAGGAATATGTGCATATAATGACTTGTTTATAATATGATACTATATGATACCATATGGTTATATGACACAATACTGCATCATCAAAATTTCAATGTAGGAAAAAATAAATTATTAAATTTAAGATGTGTCTCTTTTAAAAATATATCATAATTTTTTGAAATGATACACATTAATAAAAGTTAAATGGTTAAAGAAAGTAGATTTCTGTGGGGGAGGGGCTGATTAATTTCTTTTGAAAAGGGAGGAGTAGGCCAAATAAGTTTGGGATGCATTAGTGTAACCTTGAGCAAGTCAGTTCATATCTCATCATCTTTGAATTGAGAGGGTAATTGGACTAGATCATCTCAAAAGCCTATTTTCAGTTTCACAGTTCCATGATTGCAATGATTTTAACTCTATATGAGGCTGGGGAAGAGTAGGCTTGAGCTGGCCTGATTGAATGGACAGACTTAATAGATAGCACAAGTGGCAACATGGTCTAGTGTGTGGTAGAGTTGGCCTTGAAACTAGGATGACTTTTGCCTTGACCTGCAACTATCATATAGCCTCGTTGATCCCTATCTTTGCCTTCCCTGCAGAGTCAACTAGGTGGCACAATGGATAAAGCACTGGACCTACTGGTCTCAGACACTTACTAGCAGTGTGACCTCAGGCAAATCACTTAACCTCCATTTGTCTCAGTTTTCCTCAATTGTAAAACGGAGATAATCATGGCACCTACTGCTCAGGGTAGCTGTGAGAATTAAACAAGATAATACTTGTAAAGTGTTTTTAGCACAGTACCTGACACATAGTAAATGCTTAAAAAGTCCTTCCCTCTTCCTTCCTTCCTTCCTTCCTTCCTTCCTTCCTTCCTTCCTTCCTTCCTTCCTTCCTTCCTTCCTTCCTTCCTTCCTTCCTTCCTTCCTTCCTTCCTTCCTTCCTTCTTCCTTCCTTCCTTCCTCTCTCCCTTCCTTCTCCTCCCCACTTCCTCTTTAATTACGGCTCTGCTCTCTGGTTTCTTAACAATTAACCCCTATTGCCTATTGCCCAACCATGAATTTGCCTCACCAGCAAAAGTATATCTGGTCTTGGGGGCAATGGCATAAGCCAAGAGCAATTCCTTTGAGCTATATAGCCTTGAACCTTATACTTAGTACTTACCTCAGAAACTTAAAATATATTCTGGGAAACCACTGAAGTTCTATTTGTAGATATTTTTATTGTTTGCTGTTCATTAAAAAAGTAAGTATGTATGTTATTTTGGTTTTTTTTTTCAGTCTAGAAAATGGTTAAATCAATTAGCTTTTTTATTTCCAAGGATATTGAGCCATCATTTTTTTTTTCCTGTGGGTCAGTGAGCTATAGTGGAAAACAAAGTTCTTAGTACATGTGATAGTAAATAGGGAACTCATTGATTCTATAGGTTGTTTATTACCTTAGAAAGTATCCATTGTAGATCTGGAAGAGAGAAATGATTAGTTGAAGGTTCTAATAGATTATACCAAACTGAGGAATTCCTTCAGATTCTCCCTAGTACTATGTATAATACTACTAATTCTGCCTCCTAAATAGTCTATTTCTTCAATTCCCATGTACTTTTCTATACTTGATGCTAATGTTGTTATAGCTGAACTTAACTATTCTTATTTGTTATTAGTTTAATCTCTGGATTGAAGGGCAAATTCTTCCTCTGTTGTAGATAGAAAATCATTATAAGGGAATTTATGCAGTTGTCATGGAGAGATTTAAATAAGATAATTTTCTTTTCTCTAAATTAACTGAGTTAAACCAGGAACTTCCAAATGTGTCTGTGTGTGTATGTGTGCACATGTATGTGTGTGAGTATGTGCATAAATATATAAAGATATTTCCATATGCTGTAGTGGCAAAATGACAGGAAAATTTGCTTTTTTATTGAGCATTTCCATTTGATCTATACTTTGTCTTTTGGAGGTAGATATCACCTATCTTCCTAGGGACACAGATCTTTATTTCTGGTTACTTTCCTCAGGAACTGGTTTTTATATGCAATTTGATTTATCTTGGCTCTTCAGGGAAGTAGTTCATTGAGACTAATCAGTCATCTAATAAGCATGTATTAAGCAATTACTGTGTACGAGCACTGTGTTAAACAATGGGGATACAAAGAAAAGGTGAAAACAGCCCCTACCCTCATGGCACCCTAATGGGGGCAGACAGCATCATATAGAAGATAAATAGAGAACAGATGGAAGATGGCCATAGAGGGGAGACTACTAGCAACTATGGGAACCGGAAAAGTTCTCCTGGAGGAGGTGAGTCTTAAAGAAAGCCAGAGATTCACAGAATTGGAGATGAGGGAGACCATTCTAAGCATGGGGAATAGCCAGAATAAAGGCACGGTGACTGGAGACTTAGCATTATATGAGAGGAACAGTGAATAGGCCAGAAAGACTGGTCTATAGAGTTTGTGGAGGGAAGAAATTTGTTAAAATATCTAAATATAGGAAGGGAAAGTTTGTGAAGTGAAAGGCTTTAATGACCAAACAGAAGAGTTTATATTTGATCCTACTGGTAACAGGCAGCCAACTAATAGAAGTTTTTGAGGGGTGGGGTGTGTGTGGGGGGGGGTGCGTGTGTTATATGGGCAGACTTTTGCTTAAGGGAAATCATTTTGGTAGGAGTATGGAGGATGGATGGGAGTGTGGGTATAGGAGGGCAAGGCAGAGAATATAATTAAAAGGCTATTTTAGTAATCCAGGGAAGAGGTGGCATAAGGTTAAGACTAGGGATGGTAGCAGTGTGAACAGAAAGAAGAATATATGTAAGACATTGTAGGGAAAGAAGGTTCAAGTTTTGACAACTGATTAGATATGTAGCGCAAGTGACCTGTAATATGTAGGATGAGAAGTCAAGGATGACACCATGTTTACCATGGTGAACCTGGAAAACTGGAAAAATAGCTCAACAGTAATAGGGAAATTCAGAAAAGGGGTGGAGTTGGGAAAAATGATATTGAATTTTGCTTTGGACATGTTGAATTTGAGATGCTTGGGGAACTAGAGCTCAGTGGAGAGATTAGGGAGAGATAAATTGATCTGGGAATCATGTGGATAGAAATGATGAATTCTCCACTTAGCATTTTAAACATTTTCACAATTGACTTCAACTAGTCTTTCCAGGCGGATTTCACGTCTTTGCCTCATACACTCTATATTCCTGGCTGTTCTAGTCTTCCTCTTTCATGATATTCCCACTTCTTACCTTCGTGCCTGTGCATATGTTGTCCCCCATGCCTGGAGTGTGCTCCTCAAGTGCCATCTTTTTTCAAGAGGCTTTTCTTGATTTTCCTCAGTTAGTCCTAACCCCTTCCCCCCATCCATCCCTGAAATCACAAGCAGCTAGGTGTCACAGTGGATACACTGTTGGACTTAGAGTCAAGAAGTCATGAATGCAAATCTGGCCTTAGACACTTACTAGCTGTATGAACCTGGGCAAGTCACTTAACTTCTCTGTGCCTCAGTTTCCTAATCTGTAAAATGAGGATAATAATATCATGTACCTTACAAGGGTTTTGTGAGAATAAAATCAGACATTTGTAAAGTATTTTGTAAATGTTAGTGTTATTATTATTAATTTTAATTTAATATGTGATTGTAAATTTCATATCTATCATTTACTTATCTGTGAGTGTTCTATTCCCCTAGAAGAATGTAAATTTTTCTGAGATTAAGGAGTAAGTATATTACTTTTGTATTTGTATCCTAAGAACCTAACACAGTGCCTAATTTTATTTTGCTTTATTTTTTTGCCTCACATCTGGGATTCATTAGCATAGTGGTTTCCTGTGGAGGAAACTACCTCTACTAATGGAGTTGGGCAGTTTCTTTGTAACTTAAGAGTCTTAGTGGGATGCTTAGCTACATGCTTATTGATCAATCAAGGTTATGGGTTTTAGTGCTGGCTTCTTTCTTGGATTTTATCTCATGAATTTTTAAGCATCTCAAATATTTTTCTTCCTACATCACAGCCAGACTTCTACGGTAACCAGGTTGAAGCATTCACATATCTCTTCTCTTTTCAGTTAAAGGCCTTTTTTATTAGGTTTGTAACACTCTAAGTAAATCTATATCTATATCTATCTATCTATCTATCTATCTATCTATCTATCTATCTATCTATATAATCTTCTTTATCTCTATGTCCGTTTTATCTAAATATATATGTATATATACATACATGACTGTCTATATCTATCTATATCTATATCATCTATATCTATCTATCTATCTATGTCTATATTGTCTAAATCTATATCTATATCTATGACTATGTCTGTGTCTATATTTGTTACTATATATGTTCAGATTCTGGTTCCATGGTCTTCCTCTAGGTGGTAGTTTTGAACTCTTCTACAGCCTTGTGTGTATTTCTTTTTATATATATATATATATATATATATATATATATTATAAATTTATTTATTTGTAGTTTTCAACATTCATTTCCACAAGTTTTTGAGTTCCAAATTTTCACCCCGTCTCACCCTGCCCCCCCCCCAAGATGGCATGCATTCTGAATATCCCTTCCCTAGTCGTCCTCTTTTCTTTCTCTCCCCCCTTCTCTTATCCCCTTCCCCTTCTATTTTCCTGTAGGGCAGGATAGACTTCTGTACCCCATTTCCTGTATTTCTTATTTCCCAATAGCATGTGAAAACTTTTTTTTAAACATATGTTTTTAAAACTTTAGGTTTCAAATTTTCTCTCTTCCTCCTTCCCCACCCACCCTCATTGAAAAGGCAAGCAACTCAATATAGGTTGTACATGTGCAGTTATGCAGAACACTTCCATAGTAGACATGTTGTGAAAAACTAACTCTATTTCCCTTAATCCTATCTGCCCTCCCATTTATTCTATTCTTTCTTTTGACCCTGTCCTCCTCAGAAGTATTTACTTCTGATTACCCCCTTTCCCAATCTGCCCTCCTCTCTATCATCCCCTGCTCTCTTGTCCCCTTCTCCCCCTATTTTCTTGTAGGGTAAGACAAACTTCCATACCCAATTGAATGTGTATGTTATTCCCTCCTTAAGCCAAATCCTATGAGAATAAGATTTACTCATTCCCTCTCACCTTCCCCTGCTTCCCTCCACTGTAAGAGACTTTTCTTTTGTTTTTTTTTGTGAGATAATTTACCCCATTCTACCTCTCCCTTTCTTCTTCTCCGTATAATCTCTCTCATCCCTTAATTTTATTCTCCAGATATGACCCCTTAATCTTCAACTCACCCTGTGCTTCTATCTATCTATCTATCTATCTATCTATCTATCTATCTATCTATCTACATACATATAATTTTTTTCCTCCAACTACCCTAATACTGACAAAGGTCTCATGAGTTATAAATATCATTTCCATGCAGGAATGTAAACAGTTCAATCTTAATAAGTCTCTTATGATTTCTCTTTCCTGTTTACCTCTTCATGTTCCACTTGAGTCCTGTATTTGAAAGTCAAATTTTCTATTCAGCTCTGGTCTTTTCATCAGAATGCTTGAAAGTCCTCTATTTCACTGAATGACCATTTTTTCCCCTGAAGGATTATACTCAGTTTTGCTGGGTAGGTGATTCTTGGTTGTAATCCTATCTCCTTTGCCCTCCGGAATATTATATTCCATGCCCTGCGGTCCTTTAATGTAGAAGCTGCTAAATCTTGTGTTATCCTGATTGTGTTTCCACAGTACTTGAATTGTTTCCTTCTGGCAGCTTGTAATATTTTCTCCTTGACCTGGGAACTCTGGAATTTGGCTGTAATATTCCTAGGAGTTTTCCTTTGGGGATCTCTTTCAGGAGGAGATCTGTGGATTCTTTCAATTTCTATTTTGCCCTCTGGTTCTACTATATCAGGGCAGTTTTCCTTGATAATTTCTTGAAAGATGATGTCTAGGCTCTTTTTTTGATCATGGCTTTCAGATAGTCCAATAATTTTTAAATTCTCTCTCCTGGATCTATTTTCCAGGTCAGTTGTTTTTCCAATGAGATATTTCACATTGTTTTCTAATTTTTCATTCTTTTGGATTTGTTTTACAGTGTCTTGATTTCTCATAAAGTCACTATCTTCCAATTGCTCTATTCTAATTTTTAAGGAAGTATTTTCTTCAGTAGTCTTTTGGACTTCCTTTTCCATTTGGCCAATTTTTCTTTTTAGGGCATTTTTCTCCTCATTGGCTTTTTGGACCTCTTTTGCCATTTGGGTTAGGCTATTTTTTAAGGTGTTAATTTCTTCAGTATTTTTTTGGGTCTCCTTTAGCAAGCTGTTGACTTGTTTTTCATGATTTTCTTGCATCACTCTCATTTCTCTTCCAGTTTTTCCTCTGCTTCCTTACTTGCTTCTCAAAATCCCTTTTGAGCTCTTCTAAGGCCTGGGACTGATTCACTTTTTTCTTGGAGGCTTTGGATGTAGGAGCTTTGACTTTGTTGTCTTCTTCTGGTTGTATATTTTGATCTTCTTTTCACCAAAGTAAGATAATATAGTCTGACTCTTTTTCGCTGCTTGCTCATGATCCGGCCAATTACTTGAGTTTTAAACTCTTTGTTAAGGTAAGAGTCTGCTTCCAATGTGGAGAATGTACTGTCCCAAGCTTCAGGGGTTTGTACAGCTGTTTTCAGAGATACTTGTAGGGACCTGTAAATTTTCAGTTCTCACAAGGTGGTATGATAAGGGGTGAGGTGTTTACTCCTTTCCTGGCCTGTGACCACAAGTACTCCTTTCTGTCCTGTAACTGTGAGGAGGGGTTCCTCTGCATAGCCACTACAAGCTCCACCATGCCAGCGTTCCTCCTCACCCCAGCACCACCACCTAGAACTGTGACCCAGATCCAAACACGGGCAAAGCAAGAGATTCCTGCCTCAGCACTGGCAAAGAGATCCCTACAATCCCTCTCTGATCAGCCACTGGATTCCCCCTCAGTCTATGGGCTGGAAGCTTGGGAAGCAGCTGCTCCTCCCCCCCCCCAGGACCATGCTCTTGGTGTATGAAGCTGAGACCCCGCCTTCCTTTTTCAGCACCAACAGAAACAGACTTTTCCCACTGACCTTCTAAGTTGTCTTTGGCATTAGTGGGTTGAGGAGTCTGGAAACCTCCACAGCTGTCTGAGATTCAGTCCTCTGAGGCCTGCTCCAGGTTCACTGTGGCCTGCTCCCACACTGAGCTGTGCTCCCAGCCTGGCACGATGCACCTTTCTGATCAATCATCCAAGTTGTCTTGGGCTGGAAATTTGTTTCACTCTGTCTTTTTGTGGGTTCTGCTGCTTCAGAATTTGTTTAGAGCCATTTTTTATGAATATTTGGAGGGGCTTGGGGGAGAGTTTAAGCAAGTCACTGCTTTTACTCCGCCATCTTGGCTCCACCCCTCAGCCTTGTGTGTATTAAATTTTACATTTACCATACACGAATTTTCTCCTGTAAGACTGTGGTCTACTTTGGAAGCCAACAAATAAACAGGCAAGTTCTTTGCAAGAGGTCATGTTAGATCCGTGTGACATATGGGCATATGTTATTTCTTGTCTATAGTATCCAATATAATCCTTTGCACTTAGTCATTGCTTAAATCTTTTTGAACAACTATTGTCACTGTGACACTCTCAATACCATACTTTCAATTCTTCTGTTGATAAAGCCGTGACTTTTCAGGGTGGTACGGTGGGAAGCATGTTGATTGTGGAAATTGTTCAAATCCTGAATTTGCCACTTCTTACCTTTGGAAACTCAGCCATGTCCCATTCCTTCTCTGGACAGTTCTTTACTTTGAAAATGAAGGGGTTGGGTTGGCTTAGATGATCTCTAAGGTCCTTTCCAACTCTAAATCTATAATCTTGTGACCCTGTCTGGAAACTGGAATCAACCATAAAGAAAGGGGAAAAAAAACCACAACTCCTTCTTTGGGCCATACTAATGGCCATTTTGTTGAATTAACAAGTAGAAGTGTTATATAGTGGAAAGAGCACTTGATTTATGTGGGGAAAAAATGTTTTTCAATTCTTATTCCATGATTTATTGCTTGTGTGGCCTTTAGGCAAGTCATTTTATCTTTTTGAGCCTCATCTTCTTTTATAAAGTGAGGGGGTTGGGTTGGATCTTTAAGGTCCTTTCTAAGTCGAGATCTTATTTACTGAATATCTGTCATATGCATAAGAACTACATTGATCTTTAAAAATCCAGAGTACTGAGGTAAAGTATAATCTCTGAAAATCAGATTTGATTTTAATTAGATTTCCACTTGCCAGTTTCTTCAAGTTGGATTATTTCTCTTTTTAGCCTGGACACTACAGATGAACGTAATGAAAGATGAGGCACAACATTGAGAGACTGCACTGATTTTCCAAAGAATGATAGTTAGTAAATCATTAATAGTAGAGAGAAGATGAACAACTAATTAGAGAACAGTTTTGTGTTGTCTCCAAAGTTAAAACAACAACATCAACAACAATAACGACAGAAACAAAACCCAAACCCAAACCCAAGACAATTGAATGTAGTGCAGATCACTGTTCTTGAAAGGCAAAGAAAGAAATGAAGGACAGCTACTTTCTTGAATAAGGGAAGGTGGAATTTATTATGAAATATATTTTTATAGTTAAAATGTTCAATTTATGGCTTTGCCTTTCTTTAAAAATGATACAGTGTTTAGGATCTGCATTTCCTTCTTTTTCCCCTCTGAAGAAAAATATAAAGGGTCAATTAAGTCTGTTATGTATCATCAACAGAGACAGCTGGTGGCTCACTGGATAGAGCACTGGACCTGGAGTCAGGAAGACTTGAGTTCAAATCTAGCCTCAGATACTTCCTAGCTGTGTGACCCTGGGCAAGTCGCTTAACCTCTGATTGCCTGACATTATGGATCCACTAGAGAAGGAAATGGCAAACCACTCCAGTACCTTTGCCAAAAAAACCCCAATTAAGATCATGAAGGGTCAGTTACAACTGGAAGGACTGAACAACAACTATCATCAATATATTATATTGATGCAAAAAAATTATTCAACTTATCCTTCTTTCTCTGTAAGAAGCACAACTTTATCTAATAAGCCAGTAGTTTTAATTAATATATGTGTGCTTTTACAGCTAGCTAAGTGGCACAGTGGATAAACACTAGGTTTGGAGTCAGGAAAACCTGATTTAAAATCTGGCCTCAGACACTTATTTGCTATGTGACCCTTAACCCTTTTTGCCTCAGTTTCCTCATCTGTAACATGAGCTGGAGAAGGAATGCCAAACCATTCCAGTATCTTTGCCAAAAATAAAATTAAACGAAACAAAACAAAAAGGTCACAAAGAGTGACTGAAATGATTGAACAACAACAAATGGGCTTTTAGAAGCTTTATTTTGGTCACAAATCGACTCAGGCTTGATATATAAAGTTGCATGTAAAAAGCTTTCATCAAATATGTTATTCCCATTTTCTTAATTGCCATATACATTAGGATAGAGAAGATGAAGAGAGAGGGTAACTGTAAATTGTACGAGTTTGTTCCAGTGAAGTTAATTTTGCCTGTAAGAGTATTTTAATAGCTCTATTGGTATGGGTAATCTTGCTAATCAATCAACAAGCATCTATTAAGAACCTACTATGTCCTAGCCACTGTGGTTGGCTAGTATACTTAGATACAAATGAGACAATTCCTGCCCTCAAGGAGCTTACATTCTCTCATGCTAGACAAGAAGGCAACATCATCCATCTAATCCCTTAGGCTCACAACCTAGGAGTCACCCTGAATTCCTCGCTATATCTCATCCCCCTTTTTCCAATCTATTGCCAAAGCCTGTTGATTTCAAATTTGCAACATCTCTCAAATGTGCTCCTTCTCTCCTCTGACATTAGCACCACTCTAGTGCAGGCCCTCATCACCACATGCCTTGATTACTGCAGTAGCCTGATGGTGGCTCTGCCTCTCTCAAACCTCTTCCCACTCCAATCTGTTCTCTATTCATCGACTAAAGTGATTTTCCTAAAACGAAAGTCTGATCATGTCACCACACCTCCCCCTTGATAAATTCCATTGGCTTCCTGCTGCCTCCAGGAGGAAATAGAAAATCCTTTCCTTGAGGTTGAAAGTCCTTCATAACCTAGCCCCCTCCTGCCTTTCCACTCTTCTCATACCATACTCTCCACCTCATAGTCTTTGATTCAGTGATCCTTTGATCCACCATCCTCCGGTTATTCCATGAAGATACTCCATCTCTTGGCTCCAGAGGTTCACTCTGATTACCTGTCATGCTTAGAATGCTCTGCTTCCTCCTTTGAACTCTTTTGCCTTCCTTTAAATCCCAACTAAAAGCCCATGTTCCAAAAGAAGCCTTTCCTTATTCCTCTTCATTCCAGTGCTTTTCTTCTGTTGATTATTTCCTATTTGTTTATCCTGTATATTGCTTGCTTTGTATGTATTTGTTTTCATGTTGTCTTCCCCATTAGACTGAGAGCAGATTCAGTCTTTTGCTTCTTTTTGTATCCCCAGTGCTTAGCACAGTGCCCGGCACCATTTCTCCTTTTGGTCATTAAAATTTTTCTTTCTTCTGAGAGTGTAAGCTCTATTGGAAGAACATTGTTGTTAAAGTTGGCTTCTGGGGGCAGTGAGAGTTTTGTAATCATTGAAAGCATGGTGTAATTTCTCAAATATAATCTTCACACTTTTAACATGGGATTACACACTAATAGCTTGAAGGGAACTTACTTATCAACTCCAGTCTGGGAAACTGAAGGTACATAAGCTGCTCACATAACATTGTCCAGATTCATATAGTTTCCCAGCATCATCAAGTAACACATTATAAATGCATGCTGTTGTAATATGGAAAACCATGGAAGTCGAATATTCACTGAGTGAGGTTGTCTAGCCTGGCAGAAGATTTGTAAGATTGAAAATCACTGAAGCTAGTTTGGGCTTCTGGGGGTAGGAGGCTCAGATCTATGTGTAGCTGAAAGGGAGGACAATTAACAGTGCCCATTGTTTTCTCATCCCAGGGTATGTCTATTACTACTACACTGCCAATGAAGAGGGAGACCCCCCAAAAGGTATTGTATAGGAGGGCTACTAGAAGATTCAAGTTATGGATGGGTAAACCCATTGCTATCAAATCCTATGCACATATCTACTTAGCATCTATGAGCCTGTCACTATTGAAATAACTTCCTCCTGTAACATTGCTTCATCTAACATGTTTTTGCAAATCCAATTAATCACATTTTTGTGGGTTATGGCATTGCTGTGATGAGTTTTGTTTCCCCCTGCCATTTATGTAGTAAAATAAAAGTGGGAAAGAGTAACAAAGACAAAGCATCTATTTCTGTTGAATAAAAAAATGGGTACATAGCTGTTTAAAATTATTTTGTAACTGTTACCACTTACAATATTCTTCTAACATATCCATTTAGCACTTTTCTGAAGACACTTCTGTTTGAAAGCATAGCAAAGACTTGATAACTCAATATAGACGAGCATTAGTAAAATTGTGTTTCAGTTTTGAAGCATGTTAGCTATCATGACCATCCCCAGTTTAGAAATAAGGAAACTGAGGATTAGAGCAGTTAAAGGCCTTGCTCATGGTAACACAGCTAGTAATTACAAGTAGTGTTTGGACCTATGTCTTCCTGAATCCAAGTATAGTCATCCACTGTCATATTGCCTCTCAACAAATATTGGATTTTGTAAACCCTAAAATGAGCCTAAAGGAAATGGCCGTTGTGAAACTGTCCTCTCTATGTCTTCCATTATATTGAAACATCCTTATTTTAAATTTCTTATAATTAGCAGAAATTTGAATTTCCCTAGATGATGATGACTAAGATACTAATAGCTAGAGATATACAAAATGTTTTACATTTTTTAACATGTTAACTCATTTGAAAACACGTATTCCACAGTACCCACCCTGGCATTTAACAAAGGGCAAGTAGAGACAATTATCTGAGTGAGATATCCTTTTTTAGCAGAGGCATGCAACCTACTAATAAAGGGGTCTTATTAGCTTGCCTCCATTTTTTGCTGAAAGACCAGGAGTGAGAGTTGGCTTGGGTTTTTATCCTTAGATATCTTTCTTCTGATTGGCCTGTCAACACCATCATTGTAAACTTCCCTAGCAGTCCAATTGGTGGATATTTTAATGAAGTAAACCAAAAGTTAACAGCTCCTCCCCTGTTACAGGGGGTAGGGGGAGCTATTCAGGTGGGTGGATCCCTATAGCTTCACTATAGCTAGGGAAAATGGCTTTCCAATGTGGTTGAACTGCGCCTTTTTGCCATTTAAGAAATAGAATATTAGCTGATTTATGATACCCAGCTTCCTCTAGCAGTCTTTGGCTGGGAAGAAACAAGCTCTCTCAATTAGATTTTCACTAGCTTAGTCTACCTTTTCTAGACTAGATCAGGCCAAATCTTGATGAAGAGAATAGCAAGGACAAGGAGACAAGTCCCCAGAGGAGCCACCCTCATTCTATAAACAAAACTAAGGGTCCCCACCCAGCTAGACATCTTGGGGGCTGGGAGTAAATTATTCAGTTATACCCTTCAAGCTGACCTTCAGAGGTTAGAGGTCTGAGAAAACAGATAAATTCGCCTAGAGATATTGCTAATAATATAATCCAATATTAATTTTCCTCATATCCCTCTTTGATTCACTGAGAGACACAGTCTCCTCAGTGAATCATTATCTTATGTGACAATTATGAATTTAGTGATTGACTCACCAGAATATCAAAAAAAAAACCAAACCAAAAACTCAAACCTAAAGGTGTTTAGCATTTCATTAAGAGTTTTTAATTATGAGGCTTAGGTATTTAACATGATGGGAATAGTGTGAGGGGAAGGGGGAGAGACATTGACCAGTGTATCGACAGGAACCCTTAGGGGCATTTCTCTTTGGCAAGCAAGCCTTTCAAAGAACAGGGAAGGAACGATCCTCAGTCTCTTTCTGGGTAACCCACTTCCACTGTCCATTTCATCAATTCATCTTGTGTCAGGGTTCAGATATCTCCATAGAGCTGTCTGTTTTTTGAGATCCTAATGTGGTCCTCTGGAAACCTCTGCAGTAAGTAGGCTCCTAGAGCAGTTTCAGCTGCTAGTGGATCTGCTTATCCAATTCAGGTTACTTGTAGAGATCCCCTTTTCTGTTAAAATCTCTTGGAAAATATATCTCAATACAACTTAATATAATCACTTTAATTTTACTTTGCCAATAACTAGTTCATGTGTTAAGAATTAGCTTAAACCTTATAGCTCTAATAAGACATCCAATTAGGAACCTCTAGACCAAAGAATTTACATTTTGCCATACTCTTTTTTTTAGCTACTCCTGTCTTTATCAAAACCAGATGTTTGATTTAGATAGAGCCAACAACAAGATGGAAGGAGAATCTAAAAGAATCTATGAGGATCTAAATTGTAGAAAGAGCCCTTCTAGTTAAGAATTAGATATTTATCAATGTAGTTATGCAAGCTAAGTGTAAAAGTGCCTTTTAAATTGGCATTGACTCCACCATCATTTAACTTCAGGTATTTATCTTTTTCATTCTTCAACTCAACTTCATGTCCCAGAAAGGGAAGAAACTTTAGTTTATTTTCTATAACTGCCTTGTGATGTAAGCTAGCAAATTGTTAAGTTGGTATACTTAGGAAATTCAGATAACCGGGAAATCAGAAAATTCTGAAGCCAGTTTTTATATTTGATATGTATGATTATCTGATCTTCTTATTTTTAAAAAATTCACCCCAAATTATTTTTCAGTTATTTACTTCACTTATTTATTCTAGTTATTCACTTTAGCTTTTCATTCTCCCTTAGGAGGATGAGATGCAGCTAAGAATCTAACCCTATATGGAATGATATAGGTAACCACACTCTTAATGAATTTACCTAAGATACACTCATTTTATTCTGATTGTAACCAAAGGCCATGTTGGGATGTATTCCAGATTATATCAAATGTGTTGTCTATGTTCGCATGTTCACACACACACACACACACACACACCCCACTTCCCCACCCCTCATCCTCATCTTGCTACATGCATAGGTGTTACTCCTGCATTAAATAATAAATCTAAATAAAATTAGATGTCTCTCTGAGGTAGTAACACAAAGTAGACCATAAGTCACTCTCCTTTAAGATAGCTAATTGTACTAATTTGTTTCCTCTAAAACAGAATAGGTAATGCATGATATTAACCTCACTAAATAATTGGATTATATCCCAGCTTTACAAATTCTTATATCATTGTCTAATTATTCCCAAAACACTCTTAGGTATTTCAAGGATTTTATCTTATACATGAATATGTAACTAGTAACAGGCAGATGATAAAACCAAGCCCTCATCTGCTTAGTTGTTTAGGATGTAGAAAGTACTATAATTTCAGGTGGAATAGCTAGGATCTTACATACTCCTATCTTATAGTAGCTTAGATGTGTCCTAGTATTAGACTGTTAGATAAATATTTGATCTTCTGACCACCTGCCGTGATTATAGAAGTTTGCCATGAATGGACGACATAGCTATAGTAATGAAGAAGTCATATAGGCAAGACAGAATGTCATAGCCAGGTTTAGAGTTAGCCAGGTTGGAAAACTTTCCATTCAAGAGGAAATGTCATACCAGGGAAATCAAGTCAACAAAAGCTTTCCCATGAGAAAGAACTCCACTTGGCAGTTCACAGATGTCATGCCCATTGACCTGCTGGCATTATAGATCATAGGCAAGCTTTTTATATGCCACTACCTCTTACACAGTATATACCATGGTGCCCTTTGCACTGTTTCCTTACCCAAGGCAGGCTACTAATAGCTGTTTCCCCATCTGCTAGACAGTAAGGGGTAGGAGGTCTGACATCTTCAAGACCTTTCTGCTAGAGACTGCATATACAAGCTTGCCTAGGAGTAAGGAACACTTGGCTTCATGCCTTGCATCAGACATGCATTGACTGTATTATCATAGTCCACAGTGGCTGAAACATAGTAGGTACTTAATAAATGTTTGTTTACTGACTGACTTAACTACTTAGTACCCCAGCAACTCTAACACTCTAAGTTACAGATGAGTTGCTGATGGAGGAAGCTTTCACATCAGGGCTTCCCAATATCAGTGAAGTTACAGGTCCAGACATAAAATTTAAAAAATGCAAATGCCTATAAGGAATTCATTTATAAATAGTGCCACAGATCCTAGCACTTGATTTGTATAGAAAATTCAGTCTCCTGCTGTCTTGTTGCTTTTTTACATTCATTCTGTTTTACTGTATTTTAAACTTCTTGAAGGAGTGGCCAAGTCTTTTATCTCCCATGGTATCTAGCTCAGTACTGATGACAGAAGAGCTTTGTTTCATTTAGACTTAGCCAATCTATTTGGAGGCAAGCATACTTTTCCACTTCTCTCTATCTCCTACTTTCTTTTTCCTGGACTTCTGAATTACAGGAGGCATAAAATCTTTGTCTTTATAACTTCAAATATTCCAGTAAAAAGTAAAAATATAGACAAGTACTTGGACATTTTCAAATGTGAATATTCATCAAGGTATCCATTTTAATAGTAAGCTTTCCTAATGTGGTCAAACTATTATTTAATTTGTCCCAATTCACTTTGTCTCTCCCAGCCTAGATTTCTTCATCTGTAAAATGAGGGGAGGGGGAATAATATTTTCTTTATCTACCTCAGATATTTGTTGTGAGGGAAACATTTAAATATAAAGTACTTTTGAAGTATGAGTTGTTAGTAGGCAAATGAGAGTTGGACAAAATAACTTTTAAGTTTCTTTCAGCTCCAATATACTATGAATCAATGAATGTTTAGTGTTTCTTTTTGACATATAGTCTAAATATATTCTCCAGAGCAGGAGTGGAGAACATGCTGCCTTGAGGCCACATGTGATCTTCTAGGCCCTTGGGTGAGGCCTTTTGACTTAGTCCAAGTTTTATAGAACAAATCCTTATATTAAGGAGCTTTGTTTGATGAAATCTGAATTCAGAGGGTCACACTTGAGGACCTAGAGGGCCATATGTGGCCTCGAGGCTGCAGATTCCCCACTCCTGATCTCAACTTTGAGTCTTTTAAACTAGTGTTAGGGGAAAACAGGATGCCAAAGATGGCTAAATAGCTTGGATTGGTAGTATGCTAAATCTAGGAAATGTATAAAGGGAAAAGATCATAGACTGATCATGTAGTGAGAGTGAGAGATAACAGTTGGGAAATCTAGGTTCTACAGTGGTACCCAATGAATGTTATGAGACATAGAAGAAAATTCCTTAAACTTTGGCTTGATGCTCTAAGGTAGATTTATGGGTGAATATGAACAGGAATCCCACAGGCTGAAAAGGTGTGGATGGATTCCAATAAGAGACTAACTATGTTGATGAGATCACGATTCCTCTAAATCAGGGTTTCTTAATGTTTTCTTTGGATATCTTTGAATATGGATCCCTCTGGCCAGATCCCTTCTCAGAATGATATTTATAAATGCAAAATAAAATGTTTATGATTACAAAGGAAATAAATTGTATAGTAATACAGTTATCTAAATATATATATATATATATATATATATATATATATATATATATTATATATGTTTTTTTCAAGTTCACAGACCCCCAGGTTAAGAAACCCTGCTGTAAAGTAATGAAATACAAATTTTCTGAACTAATATTTTTGTAATACAACTCACAAAATTGTGGGTATTCAATGAACTGTTGTATAGGTTAATAGTGAATTTTAAAAAATATGCTGTAGAACTTCAGGTTTTTCTCCTTCGAAGTATAAGTTGTTGGTGTTTTGGAATTTATGGTGGATACTATTTATTTTTCAACATGGTGAAGTGATCTAATATCAGCTCATAGGTCAAAAATAAAAGGTAGTCATTGAGGAGAGTTAATAATTTTGTGACAAGCAAGCCATTTAAATATTTCATTTTGAAAGGGTAGTTTTCCCATCAAATAAACATATATGTATATATTATATATACATATATATTCATGCATGCAAATATATCCATATATTTATAGACATTTATATGCATACATATGCATGCATGCATATATGTGTATGTGTATACATGCATATAAGTGTGTAGATGCATATTAATATTGTTCTGTCTTTGCATTACTGTCTGACTCTTCGTGACCCCATTTGGGTTTTTTTTTTTGCAAAGATACTGGAATTTTTTCTATTTCCTTCTCTAGTTCATTTTATAGATGAGGAACTGAGGCAAACAAGGTTAAATGACTTGCCCAGGGTCACACAGCTAGTTAATGTCTGTGGTTGGATTTGAACTTAGGAAGATGAGTCTTCCTGTCTTCAGGCAGGGCTCTCTATCTACTGCCCCACCTACCTGCCCTGTATACCTATATATACATGCATATATACATGCATATATATATATATATGTATATGTATATATATATACATATATATATATATACACACACAGTAGATATACATACATACATGTACACAAATATCTAATCTAATCTATCTATGACTTTGTAAGCAAGTTGATTCTTGACTGGAGCCCATCCTTCCCAAGAAGGTGCCCCATGCTATATAAATACACATGGCCTACAGAGGGCAAGAACATCATGGCCCGCGTAATCAATCATAGTCAGTTAATTATAGCTCTTGTGACACCAAACCTTCCTAGCTGAGTTATGCAAGCTGTTGTATGTATCATCCCTGCAGTTGCTACAGCTCTTAGTGAAGCAAACATTAAATATTGAGTGAGAAAGTATTATGACATTCAGTTCAAATATCATTTGGAGTTCAATAAAGGACAATGATTTTCGTTGTACCTATTTGTTTTCTAAATTTTTCTTTGATTATGAATCTCAGATTCTGAATGACTCTTTCAAACGAGTAAAGAAACTCAATATTTAGAATATGTAATTATACCTTCATATTTCAATGTAGGTATAAATGTCTTTCTTATATATGCAGTGTGTGTATATATATGTATATGTACACATACATATATAAATAAATATGTATGTGTGTGGTATAAGTATATATAGTATATATATATATATATATATATATGAATACATATATACTATATATACATACTACATATAAATGTATATGTATTTCAGTCTAGTTCTAATCTTTTTGCTTGTCAGTGTGTTGTACCATATGGTGTACAGCAACATGCCAAAAGATAAAAATATGCCTAAAAAGTATGAAATCATCAGTCAGTTCAGGAAGGGTGAAGCATCTTGACCAACACATTTGTGGCTTTGATATATTAATATATGTAGAGTGCATGTTTTAGTGTCCTGAAATATATCAGAGGTATATTTTAAAATTGAAGTGCTTATTGTTTAATGCATACATGTTCATGTGTGTATTAATCAATTTTTTCCAAAATAATTACATTACACCAATGTTCACATCAAAATTCTCCTATCCACTGCAGGGTCTTGATTCCTTTCATTTTCTCTCTAGTGTAGCCTAACTCTTGGGGTTATCTAGAAGCAGAAGGTTTGGAGATTTTTCTCAGCTCTTATGGAATTTTCTGTATTC
The DNA here is from genome assembly GCF_003287225.1 of Phascolarctos cinereus. Taxonomy (NCBI): domain Eukaryota; kingdom Metazoa; phylum Chordata; class Mammalia; order Diprotodontia; family Phascolarctidae; genus Phascolarctos; species Phascolarctos cinereus. The sequence continues at coordinate 467,341,479 of NW_027555847.1, forward strand.
TGGTTGGTTCATTGGACTTGAAAGCAATGCAGCAGTTTCATATTTCTTCTAATTCACTTGTAGGTGTTATGTTTCTACTAATCAAAATAATCTTAGTGTGTAAATAAAAAGGCTCCAGTGTAAGGACAAGTTCCTTAGAAAAACAAATGTCCAAAGCACTGACATGCTCTATTACTTTCCTCTACACTTATTAATAGGGTCTCTGAATGAGAGTTACATTGCCCTATTTGGCTGCTAAAATATTATTGAGTTGAGGTTAGGAAGGCCTTTGTTTCTTTGAACTGTGGTAGATGTTACTTTCTACTAGGGAGAATGGCATTTGTGGAATCATTAGTCAAATAGTAACTTTATTTATCACTGCAGGGGCGATGTTTTCTTGAATTGTTTTGAGGCCCAGGGTAGATTAGATATTTCTTCCATAGGTGGTAGTAGGTTCTGAAATTAGAGTCCTGCTTTTCCACGTCTAGTGATAGAGAAGGAAAGATAAGAACTAGATCAGAGAGTTAATGTCAGAAGTTGGCCCTTCTTACCTGAGTGCTAGGCAGTAATGGATGGCTGAATGGTTGTTGTAGTGATACGTGACAGAATAGAAGCACTTCTCCTGACAATGGAACCCTAGATGAAGGTTCCAGCTTTAGAAACAACCATTCAGAGAAGAGTTGGTTGGGTTCCCTATCCTCACAGTGGTTCAGTGGAAATGGTATTGGTTTTGGGATCAGAGCTTTTAATGGACATTGGCCAAATCACTAAATGTTTCTGCACCTTGGTTTTCTCATATATTTCTCAAATCTGTTATTCTGTGATTCTATGTGAATATTATCACTGAAGGAATAAAAAGAATAATTTTCTTTGTGGAGATGAGCAAATTGGGCATATGGTCATTTGGTCCTAAGGAAAAGAAAAGAGCCTGTAAAAATTACATTCTTCCTGATGGAGTCAAGAAAGACCCTAATTCAGTACCTACTTAAAGAGAAGGAATATGTTGACTTCTTTTATGTCTCTTGGCAGTCTTTAACATAGTGCTCAGCATTGAGTTAGAACTTAATACATCTGTATTACTTGATGAATATATAATCTTAGGATTATATATTAGGAACTTTGGAACCAGAACAAGAGCATGCTAGAAGAATCCAATCAAGAATAGAGGAATGGAAAGGAATGACTTCAAACTGGCCTGATGGTTCTCCATTTAACAAAGGGAACTGCATGCCCACAGTTTCTGTCTGGTACCCCAGAAAACAGACTAGATGGTCTTAGGTAGTTCTATCATAGTTGGAATCTTGCACTTAAAATACCATGGGCATAAATAGAGTCTTCCTTTCTATCCTGGCTGTGGGTCAGCATTTGGTGGGATAGATCATTCAGAGCTTAAGGATTCAAATAATTAATCCCTTTAATAAAAATATATGCAAATACTTTCTGGTAAAAACAGTTCCCAAAGTGGTTAAAAAGCAATTCATGAAAGCAAAAACAAGTAAAAGCTACTAGGAAGGAAATTAAAACCAGCCAATAACCTGGGGTAACAAACCAAAGTCTTAAAAACCCTTGTTTATTCTATTTTGTCCAAAAGCACCATATCTGTGTCCCAGATCTTAGTAAAGATCTTAAGGCAGATTTTCTCCTGATCTGAAACATAACTTCTTTGCTCACACCTGATCACACTAGTATTGTGGGAATGGAAGGGATTAACTCATCCCTTCCTAGTTTCACCAGTACCTTGGCCTACAGCACTCTACCCTATGACACCTGGCTTCCAATAACATGAGCAAGGTCACACGTTAACTTCACAGAATAAATAACTCACCCACTCATCCTTGCAGCAAAACTGAGGAGGTCTCATTCAAATAACAAAATGGGCCCTAATGGGCCTACCCTGTTCCTGGCCTGCCCAGCTGGCTAAGACTCATGCTACTTCTGGCTCGCCCTCTTGGCAACGATTTAGACCACTTCTGGCTCACCACCACTGGCTGAGGCCCACCATAGGTTGCTTCCTACTTGTCTTTGAGCTAGGGTCTGCCCACAGCTGGCTAGGACCCACTTATGGATGTGTCCAGTTTACGTTGTTCATGCCCCATGGCTGTTTCCAGAACCTGTCTTGCAGCTGGCAGAGATGCCTATTGCTCAATGCCCAGTGGTTATAGCCTGCAAACTAGGGTGACACTGACCTCTCCACTATGTTATTGGAATTATTGGAGCCACTTCTTGCAGGCTGGATGTCATTGCCAAGGTCACTCTCACTGCTTCCAGTGCTACTGATGCCAGGGTGCCACTGTCTTCCCATTATCCTGTTGCTGCCAGGACTTTTTTGGATACCTGAATTCTTATCCTGCAGTCTAGGGCACCGATTCTTTCTATGTGTTTTTGTAAACCTATAGGATCAGTAGGAACTTTTTCTTTATTCTAAAAGGGAGGTTCTCCATGTGTATTAAATGAGGCTTTTGCCACTGGAAATAACCAATTTGTTTCTAACAAGCCTATTATTTACTGTTACCCTTCTTCCATATCACTTTTGCCCCATTCAAAAAATGAATTTAACTTGGAGGCCAGACTAAAAATCAAAAGTGATAATAAGCATATAAAAAATCCTTTGTAAACATTAAAAATCCAATTAAAATTAATAAATATAGTTTCAAAACACATAATATAATAACACAAAAGATGTAACACATAATTTCCCTCCCTAAGTCAGGAACTTTATATACAGTTTTAGCTCAGGAAAATATTTCTGACAACTTAGCTCAATACCAGGCCCATCCTTTTATGATTTAACCACCAGGCTTTCAAAGTGGGGCTGAGCCTAAGGAGAGCCTGAGGATGGCCTACAGTTGCAATAGTCCCTGAAACTTGAAGAAAATGCCATTATACCCCCAACCCCTTTGAGCCATACTAACAAATAACTCTGGGGAAGAGAAAATTAACCATCAAAGATTCCTGCTGCCATCTATGCAAAACTGAAGAACCTTAGGCCACCTAGCAGTGACTAGAATAAATTGACCAATCACAAACATTTATTAAACACCTATTGTATGTTAGGCACTGTCCTAACTGCTAGGGATACAAGTACAAAAAATTAAAGGCCTTACTCGAAATGAGCTTAATGAAAGGAAATGGCAAGTGCCTATATAAGTATAGATAGCATAAATCCAATGGGGGTGTTCATTTCAGGCATATTTGATGGCTAATGCAAAGACATGGAAGCAGGAGTTGGAGCATCCTGTAAGGAACAGAGAGAAGGAAGTTTGCCTACAGCCCAGAAGGTGAGAGGAGGAGGAATGTCTAATAAGGTAGGAAAGATAGGTTGGGGTCACATTGTAAAGGACTTTCAAAGTGAAACAGGAGAGGCAATTGGAATCCATGGTAGTTATTTAGTAGGGAGAGTCGCGTGGTCACATCTGCACTTAAGGAAAAGGACTTTGGCTTCAGTGCCTTGAACGGTCTTGCAATGGGTGAGAGAGTAGAGGCAAGGAGGTCAGTTAGGAGGCTGTTGCAGTAATCTAGGTGAGAGGTGACAAAGGGTCTGAACTAAGGGGGTTGTGTGAGCCCAGAGATAGGGTTGAATGTGAAGGATGTTGTAGAAGAAAAAAATGGCAAGATTTAGAAGAATTAGAAAATTCTGATTGGTCAGATCAAGGACATATATCCCATTTCTCTGAAGCCAAAGAATGTCTTCCCCATCTACCCTCTGAACCAGGTTCTCTTTTGTAATCTGGGACACATTGGATGATTGTTTTCTAGAAGCACAAGGGAATGCCATTTCTGTTACCAGAGTTCAGACTAGACATACCCAGTAGATTCCTAGTCCACAAACACAAAAAGGAACAACCTTCAAGTCTAAGTATGGAGACACCCTTCAGATCCACAACCATCTATGGCTTAGAAAATAAGACCTAGGGAGTTGTTTGATAAACATAGAAATTAAATGACTTACCAAAGGCCACAGAGACAGGACAGGTCAGAGACAGGTCTTGAGCTTAGATCTTTCTGATTATAAGCCTCACACCCTCTCCATTATACCATATTTTATCTATATCAGTATCAAGCAAAGCAAAACAAAAAAGACAATGAATAAAAATTATTAAGTGCTCATGGCTAGCACCAGGGATACAAATTTAAAAAAAACTGAGATAAATATATTTCAGAAAGTTCATATTCTAATTGGGGAAGATAATACAGATAAGAAAATTCAATTTCAGGGAAGATGGAGTGCCTCAGAAGTCCGAAAGGTTTAATGATAGGTCAGATGACAGTGCTTAGGTGATAGGAGGGAATAGTGTTAGTGTAGGACTCCATGACAAGGAAGATAGTAAGACATAGTTGTCCTTTTTCTTATCTAAAAGTTTGTCATTGATTAATCAGTGCTTGTCCAAATGGTGTGAGGAGCCATGATTGCTCTATAGAGCAGTTAGAACTTGTTTCTTCCTACTTCTTTATGTTCTCCCATCCTAATACCTGCCACCAATTGAAAAGGGATAGAGAGACTGAGGTTCTGAATGAACAGAGATAGATATTCTCTCAGTAGATGGAGGGGAGTGGGGATGAGGAGTCATTGTCTTGCCAGATGGAGGAAAAGGAGATGGGGCCATTGGAAAGAAAGTTGGGGACAAGTTCACGTGTCAGCATTTGCACTGCTGGTTCTGATGGTCCCTGGATAGATTGTCAGGTCTGGGAAGGGTAGAGAAATGTGTCTACTAGTTTCAACGAGGTTATTTTGTATAAAATCCAAAAAGAAGAGAAATCCCCCCAAATGGTGAAGTTTATCTAAATACTGCCATTTGCAGATGATAGCATCAAGCCTCTCTCCCCCAGCCCAACACATATGGCATCCTCAGGGACATCTTTATTGACCCAGAAGAGATCATCCTAGCAATTCACTCTGGAAAAAAAAATAGATGAAGATGAAGACTACCTGTTGCCTAGATTGAGGTGCAGTTGGATGGGAAGCCCATTGAGTTAGTCTCTGTGGTGTGTGTGTGTGTGTGTGTGTGTGTGTGTGTGTGTATGTATGTCTTGGATAGGCCATGCTGATATACAATTGCAAAGCAATCTTACTGATCCTTAGCTGCCTGATGCCACAAAAGCTAATTATCTTAACCCCAATGTTTTCCTGTTGCTATTATTTATAGTGACAAATTTTTGGACCTCACAAAATCACAAAAGGGCAATGGAAAGACACATGGTTATGCATCTAGGCTTCCATATGATACCAAAGATTATGTGTGTTAGAAGTAGCAGAAAAGAAATCGAGAACTGCACAAGGACGTGGGTCTGCCATCTAGCCAGAGTGAGAGTTAGCCCAAGGACAGCACAAATGCCACATTTTATCCATGAAGTAGTGCCAGAATGAGAGGGAGGCCACCAGTGTATTAGGGGAGTCCTTTTTTGGGAGAATTTGTAAAAGACAAGAGAAGTGTGAGGTGGCTTAACCTTTTGTGATTTGTGCTTGTGGAAGGGGTGCTCACAAAAATGAAGTAAATAGCTTGTTTTTTTACAGCATACTATCCCTACACAAGAACTGGTAATATTATAATATAATATAATAAATATATATAATATAATATAATATAATATAATATAATATAATATAATATAATATAATATAATATCTCAATCTGAGTACTTATACTCCTTTTCATAACGGTTGGTGTTAGGATCCCTGGCATAATCTACTTTTAATTCAGCAAACATTTATTTGTTATGTCCTACTCTTCGTGACCTTGTTTAGAGTTTTCTTGGCAAAGATACTGGAGTGGTTCGTCATTTCCTTTTCCAACTCATTGTACAAATGAGGAACTGAAGCAAACAGGGTTAAGTAACTTGCCCAGGGTCACACAGCTGGTAAATATCTGAGGCTGGATTTAAACTCAGAGAGATGAATCTTCCAGACTCCAAGCCCAGCACTCTATCCACTGTACCACCTAGTTGCTCCAGCATATTATGAAATTTTCACGCTTGGTACTATATTTGGGTCTAAGGAAGGGGGAAAAAGGCAAAATGGAAAAAAAAAGCACCCTGTAGCAAGGAGCTTATATTCTCTTGGAATTTTGATTTGTTCCTTTCTGTTTGAGGCAATGACTACTTTGTTGTATTGAAAAGGGATACTCAAAACTTTTTGACCAAAGGCCTTTTTTTCTGGAGCATTTGTGTTTTTTATTTATTCATTTGGCATAAATTATACCTGCTTTTCTTTTCCATTACTCACCTTTTGAAGAATCAGCTCCATCTAGTACTGGGAAGCAATATAGGCAAATTAAGTGGATGGTTAAAGTACTCTTAATTACAGCACATTTCAAGATATATGCAAGGAACTGTACTTGATATGCACATTCAACATTTTTAGAGGAACAATTCCTCTGTCTTATAAAATGAAATGACAGATTCATGTTAGGTTTTTTTTTTTGCATTGCATCAACCCAACTAAGAATCTTTTTTTTGAAACTTAACTTTTCCCTTATTTCACATTGATGTACTTAAAAACTCTGTAACAAAATGGGGAAAAAACACATCCCCTCCCCCCACACACACTGACATATACACACAACATGATTTTTGCCTTAAAAACTGAGGGGGCTGCAATGCCATAAAAAGCAACAAACTATTTCTATTTATAATATTTTGAAAGAGCCAGTCTAAATCTAAAGGAGAGGTCTAAGTTAATAGTTATTTTGTTGTTCAGTTGTTTCAGTCTTGTCTCAGTCTTTGTGACCCTGTTTGGGGTTTTCTTGGCAAGATACTAGCATGGTTTGCCATTTTCTTCTCCAGCTCATTTTACTGATGAGGAAACAGGTGAGGCAAATAGAGTTAAATGACTTGCCCAGGGTCAGACAGCTAGGAAGTGTCTGAGGCCCAATGTGAACTCAGATCTTCCTTATTCCAGCTAGCTGCCCATGTATTCAGTTTAATCAGTCACTTATTTCATAGAAAGGGAAAAGCTCCTATTCTGATTTCTGTATCACACAACAGAAATCACCTAAGTTCCCTAAAATGTAAACTAGGAAATACCCAAGCCAGCATTACATTCAAACTATCTTAAACAATCTTGCCATTCCCAGAATGGTGGAAATGAGGATGGTGACTTGGAATTCACTTCCCTGGGCCTTTCTTCCTATGTCTGTAAAACTTGGAGGTTTAAATAGATGATTTGTAAACTGCCTTCTGACTTGACCCAGAGTACGATTTTGCTATTTTAAGCTATTGCTGAACATAATAAAAAGGGTTTCATTTGTCTTATTTGATGAAAAGTTCTACTGGCCCATTTGAAGCTGAGGCAGCCTCAAGTTGGATGTTTGGCAAGGTGAATGGCAGATTTAGGTGAGAGATATGGTCTGATGTGCAGAGATGATACTGGAGATCACTGGCAGGGCTAATCTTTAAACTTAATTGTGCATGGGGCCTCCCTAACAGAGTTAAGTCAGACTGAGATTATAGTCACGTAAAGAGACTGCTAACCTGAATGAACAGGTACAACTGGTGGAGTCAAAGGTTCCCAGTGGGTCTCTTCCAATCTGTTAGGACTTCAGGAATCCATAGCTGGATACTGACTTTTATTGTCATGGTTCAGTAGGAAAAGAGATACATTTGGAATCAGCGGTCCTTAGTTCAGATCCCAACTATTCTACTTACTACCTGTGTGACCACTTCTACGGCTCTCAGTTTCTTGAGGAGAGATCAACTAAATAGATCAGAGATGTCAAACTCATGGCCTAGAAGGGTGGTCAAACGTTAAATGTGAAATGTCTAACAAAATTAATAAAAACACAATACAATATAGATAATGTTAATTTCTGGTTTTATAAGTCAATATGAGGCCCACGAGGATTCCTTTCTATTTGAGTTTGACATGACTGGCCTAGGTGACTTTTAAATTGCCTTCAAACAGTAAAAGACCTGGAACGATAATTATCCTTGTCCCTCTAAAAGCTTCATTCAGCTACTCAAGGAGGGTCCTGAGGGCCCAAATTCTGCTTAGAGCCTTCTGTGTTTATTTTGGAAAGCAATTCTATAATCTTAGGATGATTTGACTTTCAACAGGGGGATATGGTCCTTTGAGACACTCAGTAAATAGAACCTGTTTCTATTTATTATTTTAGAGTTTTTTAGTTATTCTTTTGGGGCCCTGGTTCCCCGAGAGCAGAGTCTAGAGATTTGAAAACTGGGCTTTTGAACTGATGCCATGACATTCCTAAAGATCAGAAAGAAGAGATAAATTACTATAGATTGGAATGGTCAGGGAAGTTTATCTGGAAAAACAGGAAATTGAGCTGGGCCTTGAAGTGTAGGGAGTAGGTGGATTAAGTGGAAATGAGAAAGAAAGGCAGTCTGGGGATGAGTGGGCAGCATGGTAAAGACTGAGTAATTAACAAGAATATATTAAGCTGCAGGCACTGGACTTAAAGCTGGGGATACAAAAGCAGTCCAGTTAAGTTCTAGGGACATTGAGGGCTAGCAAATAAACCAATCTGGTTTAGGTAGAGGAATAGAGGAAGACACATTTGGAAAAAACTAACATCTTAGATTTTTGTATCAGCATTCAAATACCACAACACCTTTTTCATTTAGGTAATTTCCAAGTATTTAGGATCTGTCTAGGTTTAGGGTAGGTTTTGGCTTTGTATTTTTTTTTTACAGGTAGAGAGGATATTGAACAAGTGATTTAATTATAATAATTTTACAGGTGAATAGAAAGATGGAATAGTATAGAATTTGGTGGTGGTACAGTGAGTAGAGTTCTAAAGTTGGAGTCAGGAAGACCTGAGTTCAAATCCTGTTCCCCCCCCCTTCTTACCCTGGACAAGTCACTTAACCTCAGGCTTCAGTTACCTCATATAAATCTATGATCTTATGATCTTTGGGATAAAACTCGGGCTGTTTACAAGACATTCTTGTAAATGATTTTTCAAATCTTATCAGGTAGGCAAAAACTGCTTTGACTCTTTAAAATTTGCAGTTGCTACTTCCTTGTTTCCCTCCAACCTAGCCTGCCCACTTTAACATTTCTTCTTTCTCTTAGTTCTTTTGTCAATAATTTAAGAGAACTTACATGTCCTCTTGTAGCAGAATTTCCCACATATAAATTCTTATGAATGTTAAACAGTAAGGTAACAGAAAGAATAGCATTTATTAAATTGTTTATTTCTGTAGTTGATTTTCAATCAATTTAATTTTTATAGATATTTATTGATGGATTGTATCCTATTATGTGTTTTACTTATTGTAAGTATAATGTAAGTATGTGTTAGGCATTGTGTTAAGCACTAGAGAGTTCTGAAAAAAAAAGATAGGAACTCATAATCTAAGAGTACTAATCAAAGAATATGGCATAACTAAGTAGATAATACTCTTCTCATCGCTTTTTTTCAGAGTGACAAGAGGGAAAGGAGGATAGGTCCTGTGTCTCAGGTGCCTTGGTCATAAGGATCTGAAGACTGGCTTTCCCACCAAACTAGGCAGTTGAAAGAGGATAGGAAAAGAGGCAACAGTAGCAGAATGGCTCATGGCCAGCCACAATAGACATAGAAAGAGGCTTGAATGGGGATTTTGTGATAAGGCACTATGGTAGAGTATAAATAGTACTGGATTTAGAGTCATCCCAGCTCCGCCATTTACTATTGGTGTGACCTTGGGCAAGTGACTTAACATTTCTGTGCCTCAGTTTTCTCATCTGCAAAATGTGAGGGTAGGACTAAAGGAGCTCTAAGGTCCCAGATCAAAGGTTCTTAACTCTTTTTTGTGTGTGTATGTCTTAAATCCCTTTAGTAGTTTTGTAAGGCTTATGGACCCCTTCTCAGAATAATATTTTAACATTTATAAAATAAAATGCATGGGATTGCAAAGGAAACTAATTATATTGAACTACAGTAAAAATATTTTTAAATGAACAAACCTCTTCTCTGGATGATATGCTTTTAAAGGAAGGAGCAAGGAAAGAGTGAAGGGAACATGGAGTGATATTGTATTTTTACCAACCACTGGAAGGGCCTGGGCTGCCTGTGGTCTGTTTGGGTCCTCATCTAATGAACATGCTGATGTAGAGGAGAACTCTGAGGAGCACCAGCCTCAGGAGGCAGCAGTCTAGAACACCTTGCCACCTGGAACCCCAGCAGTGACCAGCAGTTCTTTTGCTTTCCGAAATTGGCAGAAAGTGAAGGCCTAAATCCAGGCTCCAGAACAGAGCTCCTGGCACTCTTAGGTTTGGGCATAGTTCTCTACTGGGCTTATGTTGCCTGAGTTGAGGAGCTTCCTGGCAAGGTAGACTGGCACTATATTATGGAAGGCCTCCTATGCCAATCTCAGAAGTTTGTATTTTATTCTTTAGGAGAAAAGGAATCACTTGGAATTTTTGAGCAGAAGAATGCTATGGCCAGATTGATGCATTCAGAAGATAGCCTTCATGAAAGATAAATTAAAAAAAAAGAGAGAAACGAATTAGGGATACCAGTTAAGAAGCTACTGCAATAGTCTACTCCAGGAATAATGGGAGCTTAAACTAGGCTGATGGCTGTGTGAGTGAGGAAAAAGGAACTTAGGTGACAAATATTCTAGAGCTATATGGTAGATGCAATGGAATTTGGCAACTGACTCACTGTGAGAGTTGAAGGATAGAAAAATTGAAGACTTTAGGCTCTGAGCCTGGGTAAGTAGAAGGATGATTGCGTCATCTAAAGAAATAGGAAAATTGGGAGGAGGAATGGGATTGGGGAGGTGAAGGTAGAATTGGAGAGGGAAGCATCTAAGTTTTGATTGAGACACATTGAGTTTGGTGTGCTAGCAATATGTTCAGATGGAGATGTTCAGCACTCATAATGATAATTGACACATATTTGATGCTAAAAGATTTGCAAAGCACTTTGAATACATTATTTCATTGGGGTGTTACAGTAGTCCTGTGAGTTAAGAACTATAGATATTATTATTTCCCCATTTTATGAATGAGGAAATTGAGCCTCAGGGAGGCTCTATGACTAGTCTGGGGTCCAACAGATAAGAAAAATCAGAGGCACGATTTGAGTCTTCTTGATTCAACAGTCTATCCACTATAACACTGCCTCAACCTTATTAGCTCTTGATGTATGACTAATTGTGATCCAAAAAGGCATCTTTTCTAGAAAGATATGCATTATTAAAATATCAATCGTTAACTACATTGCAGGTCTGTGCTATACCATATTATTGGTAGACCCTGATCACTGCACAGTTTAGCAAAGGTTTTAAAGGCACTGTAAAAACTTAGTGAAGCAACCTATTTTATTACCTAATTTATATTTTATTTCCTCACAGAACTAATTCCATCTAAATATTGTTAATTCACTCCCTTAATTCCCCTTGCATGTGAATTAGTGCTGTAGTTACAGAAATACTAGAATGTTCTAGGGAGAGTTCTTCTTTTACTCTAAGTTAAATTGACTGTCAGTCCTGTCACTGGAACTGGGTTAAGAGAAAGGTACAGTCTAAAAATCTTGTCTAGACTTGATTGTTACCATAGAACATTAAAAAAATAAGTTAAATAAATCCCCACTGATCATTTTCAAGCTTGTCTGATGTTACAAATGAATTTTTTTTGGATATGCTAAAAATGGGACTGGAAAAGTCAATTACTACTGCATTTTTATAAGATGGGCTACGGTATTTTTTGCAAACTCTTATTAGGCTATCATTCCATGTGAAAGCTCTATAAACTCATTGTGTTATGTTCGTTCTGTTTTATGATTTACAGCAGACTCTGAAAACAAAAGAATTTTTTCTTTTGGAATTCTGGGCAGCGGTTCAGAATCTGAACTTGAGAACATTGCTGTCTCTCTCACTTCCCCCTCTCTTTTACTCCTCCCCCCACCTCAATCCCCTACTCTCCTCCCCATGGATTCCATGAAGCAGTGAATGATTTGGATATAGTACTTACTGTACACAGTTCAGACAAGGCCTCATGAAGAGGGTAGGACTCTGTCTTCTGCCATATGGTGTACTGAGTTTTGGGGGAGCAAACCACTATATGGTAATCTGAAATCTTAGTTAGAAAAAGAAAAGGCGTGTGACTAGAAATAGAAAAACAAATCCATATGTCTATACTGGTGTATGTACTCATCAGTGTTAAACAAATGCCCTGGATAAGTGTTTTTAGATGGTCAGCTGAGGGCTGGCAGATTTAATTTCTAAAGAATCTGTACACCAGTTTGTCCTGCTTCCTTCTACTCCATTTGGGTTGGAGGATTTTAAGCCAGTTTTATTTCAGTGTTGTAAATCAGTAGTTATATTTTTAAAAAGACATTGTCAATTCCTTTGAGGAAGGAAATGTTCATTTTAAAGCAATTGCAGGATATGAATTATGGCTCTAGCCATTTAATTTTTTACATTTCAATTATTAAAACTGCAGTATAAAAGCATCCATGAAATACTGATGTACTCTAGAAGTATATTAGGGAGGATCCACTCCCCCATGAACCCTGGAGCTGCGTGTTACTTATGATCCTGAATTCTGCCATAATTATTAGACAGAATCACCTTCTTTTGCATTATGGTGAATTTTAATATGCTAAAGGTGAAATGAAAACTTCTTTGAGAGACTTTAATTTCTTTCAAAATTTATAGTTTAAGTAATATTTATCAGCATGCCACTCTCATGTTTAGCATTAAGGTGATAATGGGCATTAGAATAGAACTATACATCTTCTGACATAAGCAGGAATTTTCAATGAAATATTTAGTTTTTGACAATTCAACAAGTGTTTATTAAGTACTATGGGCAAAGGACTACTGTGTTAGAAGAGAGGGAGAGAGAGAGAAAAAAAGGAAAAGGGAGAGAGAAGTGGACCCAAGATGGAGCCTTGAGGAACAGCTGCTCAGAGAAAATGGGATATGGATGAAGGTGCTTATAAATGAGTTATTTCCACCATTTGCCTCCTCTGCTTCTACTCATGTGTTGCTGAAGAGAGCTGGAGGAATTCATTCGACAGAGCCTACCAGTTCTACTACAAAATTATGTTATCTAACCTAACCTGCACCATCGCTACAGCAAAGCAATCCTTTTAGCCCTTCCTAATTGATTCTTTGTGCCACTCCTCATAGAAGCTGTTCTAACACTTACCTCCCACCCTTAGACCTTTCCCTACTTTGTCAGTTGAGGATCACACTTCATACCTTACTGATAAAATAAAGACCATTAGTTTGCAGCTCCTTTTCATACCCTTCACTTCATCTCAAAACCCTCTGACATCACCCCCTTCCACACACCTCTGATAATGAGTTAGCTCTTTTCCTAACCAAGGTCAATCCCTTTACATGTACCCTTGATCCTATCTCCTTATGTCTTCTTCAGAAGATTGTTCCCTCAGTGGTTTTCTTTTTCTAATCTTCAATATTCCCCATCTACTAGTTCCTCCTCTATTACTGACAAACTCACCTAACCCCACCCCCGTTCTTTGGGGGATGGTTAGGGGACCTTTCTTCTACCTTTGACCTCCTTAGCTATATGCCTAGCAGTGGGATCTCTGGGTTAAAGGTTATGAATATTTTATGAATTCTATTTTTTAAAAACATCATTTAAAGACAAATTCCTTGATCTTTAGCAAGATGGCAAAGATGCACATTATTGACATCCTATAGTTTTTCTAATCAGTTAAATATTCCACCACTACCAGAATCTATCTATCTATCTATCTATCTATCTATCTATCTATCTATCTATCTATCTATCTATCTATCTATCTATCTATAGTGAAAGGTCATCATTTTGATATTCAGCTTCTCAAATCCTTCAGTCATTTCTCCAGCAGTCACACATGTGGCTATGGTCCCAAGCTACTGGGTACTGTGACTGTCAAGATGCTTATTTTTAGGAATTCCTGCTATTTAATACTGCAGATCAGGTGCCTATGATCACTATTGTTTTTAATCACAATTAGGCTTTAGGCAACTTGGTAGTCTCTGCGAAGGTAGTTTATAAGAAAGTAATGACTGAATGTCCATTCTTGGAGCTGACCTGAATTTGCAAGTCCACTCTTGTGTTTACAAAATGAATTTTAGGTATGAGTGAGTTGGAATTATAGGAAAATAAAAATAACTGCAAGAGATAACCAGCCTCCTAATTTTGTCTAAATACCTCTGTTCTCAGCATTTGGTGTTATTACAATAAATACACAATGCATTATTAAGTGCCAGGTGTATGTGGGAGCACTATTCTCGACCTTTAGAGGTCTTGACAGAAAAATGATGAAATTAAAATTCATAAAGAGACAAACATTTTCAGACATGGCTAAGGTGAGAATTTGATTTGCCAGATTATGCAGAAATGTTTTGAGGGCTTTATTTTTTGGGTCCATTTAATTTTTTTAAAAAAATTGCTCAGTGAGAAGGAGGAGTAGTGGAAAAGACAGATTAACAAAAAAAAACCTAAAAGATATTTATGCTTTGATACACCACATTATTATTTATTGCTGTGTAATGGTACTCTAAATCCAAACTTGAGCACTGAACTATTCCATCAAAGAGGAATGTTGAAAATAAACTGTATCATTGTGCTATAAAAAGTATTATTATTTATATCAATGATTTATTTTGTGCCCAGACCGTGGTTAAGAATATACCTTCCAGGAATACCATTATCAGAAAATCTTCCCCACTAACTTTCCTGCTGATGACCCTTCCCCTTCCTGCTTATTTCTCACCACCATAGGAGGGAACCCAGATCTCCTACTCTGCTTTGACTGTCAGGCCCACTCTTCTTTCCTGGTACTTGAGGGCCATCCTTCTTCAGCTCCACCAACTGCTGAATAGATATGGCTTGGGTGAGCAAGGGAGTCAACAACTCCAGGTAGTCCCTGTAGGATGGAGGACCTTTGGACCTCCCATCAGCTCTGCTGCTGAGCCCTAAAGACCACTAGTCCTTTCCAGACTCCATGAGTGATGTTTTTCATTAAGATAAAAAATATTCAAGATTCATGGAATTTTAAGCTAGGGAAGAGTGGCTTGGTAATCTTTTCCATATATTTGTATGTCTTCAAATAACAATTATATACATGTATGTATGCATGTGTGTATATAATATATTCACACATACATACACAAGTGTACATATAGAATGAAAACATGGGTTTATATGTATACATATGTATAACTTTTAGAAGAATCTAATAAATAATGATTTAAATTTTTTCAAAAAATTCTCCTGTTCAGCAACATTGATACATGACAACAAACATTTTTTAAGATTTTTGTATAGCACTGTGCTCCTTTTTAGGGAGAAGTAAAATTTAGATAAGACCCTCCTGATTTCAAGCAACTTACAGTCTAAAGGGGAAGACACCAACATAGATATCTACAATTCCCAGTATGAATAGATGCTATTAATGCATGTTCCCTAGATTTATGACTGACAGCAGGTCTCATTTGTTAGTTAATGCAATTTATGCCACTGTCTTAGAACATTTTTTTTCCTTACAAAATTCCCCCAATCAGACCATGTGTGAGAAGTAGCTTGAATAAGTTTAATTATTATGCCGATGACTGTGAGATACGTATACCCATTCCAGCTCTGTTTTCTGAGCCCCAATCTCTCATCACCAACTGCTTTTTAGATATTTCCAACTGGATGCACCATAAAAATCTCAAATTCAACATGTCCAAAACAAAATTCACCATCTTTCCCCCCAAATTCAACTATCTTCTAAGCTTCCAAGTTTCTGTCCAGGGCATTACCAACCTTTCAGTCACCCAATTTCCCAATTTTAATGTTGTTTTTGACTTTTCAGCCCACATATTTATACATTTACCAAATCTTCTTCACAATATTTGTCACATCTCTGCCCTTGTCTCCACTCATATAGCCACCACAGTAGTTCAAGCCATCATCACTTCTCTCCTGGACTATTGAAATGTTCTTCAAATTGGTCTTTTCCCATTTCAATCCATCCTCCACTCAGTTGTCATAGTCATTTTCCTAAAGTGCAGTTCTGCCTTTATCCTCCTCTCCCTCAATAAACTCCAAATAGTTCCCTATTACATTTAGAATCAAATATAAACTCCTCTGTTAGACATTTAAAACCCTTCAGAACTTGGCCCCCATCCTACCTTTCTAGACTTAATAAAATTTATCAGGGATATGCTGGAGTCAGCTCGAATTGACTCTTAAGAGCTGATTGTTAAATTTTCAGTTTGTATATTTAAACGTCAGAAATTGGCAAACACTACAAATCAAGGCTTGATTTAGTGGTTTTTATTTTTGTTTGTTTGTTTTGGCTAGGCAGTGGGGTTAAGTGACTTACCCAGGGTCACACAGCTTGTAAATATTATGTATCTGAGGTCGGATCTGAACTCAGGTCCTTCAGAATCCAGAGCCATCGCTCTATCCACTGCTACCTAGCTGCCCCAGATTTAGTATGTTGTGTCTAGTGTTTTAGTGTCTAGACTTAAGAAAGTGGTGGAGAAAATGCTGATAATGCATGTTAAACTTAAGTGTGTTGTGCTTTTTTTTTTGCTTTTTTTCCTAGAGAACGTGTTATAAATTTACCAGCATGCTCCTGACTTTAGTCGTCTTCATACATGCTATTATCTAGCCAAATAACTTTCTTACTATTCTTCACAAAAGGAACTGGTCTCTGATTTCCTTGCCTTTATGTTGTCTGTGTCCAATACTCAGAATGTACTTTGTCCTCTAATCTGCCTCTTGAATACTTTGCCTTCTTCAGGGCTTAGCCCAGGTACCACCTTCTACCTGAAACCTGTCCTGATCCTCAAGCTTCTAGGAGCACCTCCCACCTTCAAACAATTATCTTACATATCTTTTGTATGTAACTACAAATATACTGTACATGTTGTCTCTAGTGGCTAGACTGTAAGGATACAGGTTGTTTAATTATTGTTGTGTCTCTAACATCTAGCACAATATAGGTGCATAGTAGGTACTTAACAGGTTCATAATTAGAGTTTTTGGTTGATTGATATCCATGGCTATTGTGATCACCTGAATAAAATATATGCTTCAAATATCTTTGAATTTTAAATCTAGAAAGGATCTTAGGAATGATCTCTTCATAGGATCATAGATTTAGAACTGGAAGATACCTTGGAGGTCATCTGATCTATTCCTACTCCATTTAAAAAAAAAACAAACTTTTTTGAGGCAATCAGGGTTAAGTGACTTGCCCAGAGTCACACAGCTGGTAAGTTTCTGAGGCTGGATTTGAACTCAGGTCCTCCTGACTCCAGAGCCAGTGCTTTATCCAGTGTAGCACCTAGCTGCCCCTCTACTCCTTCATATTTTTTAAAAATTTATCTATTTATTTATTTTTAGTACTTCTTCATTTTTACAAATTAGGAAACTAAATCCCTAAAAAGTGATGTGACTTGCAAAAATCTAGGTAGCTGGTTAGTGGCAAAAATGAGGCTAGAAGTGGCATCTACTGCTTCAGCCTTAATAGACCTTCCATCACAGCTTCCAGACTTTTATAAATGCTTATACAGTACAATAAAACCAGGAATTCTTTAGTTATTCCTGATATCCTAAAATTTTTTTCTCTTCTTTAGAATACAAAATAAAAAAAAAACCCAGTGATTTAAAGCACACAATAGAAACACAGGAAATCAAAGTTGAGGCAAAAACCTCATTATTATCTTATCCCTTTATTTTGAATTATTATTATTACGTATTTGATATGTGAAACTGTCCACTATTTACAATTTCTCCACAATATCTGGATATATTGCTTACAAGCTGAATTCAAGATCGACTCTAAAACCCTGATCCAGTAAGAGAGTAGAAAAATATTTCAAATTTTTGTTGTTGGTTAAAAAAAAAGTCCATTATCAAATAGAAGATGGAAAAAAATCTCTAGTTGACTCTGGGGCTTTCACTAAACTGGCCATGAATGCTGAAACCATCTGTTTTTCTGGACGTTTGTCAGGGTGAGTGTAGCAGAGGCAGCTGTTTGAAAAGGAACTCTTTGGATGATGAACCAGCCCATTGTTTCTAAGCAATTCACTTGCATTGAGAGGCTCTACCCAAGCGTACCATAGAGCAATCAAAATCAAACTATTGTTTGTACCAATCATATTGATCTGAAAAGAACGTGGTGGGATGACCCTATTGTCCAGGCAGATCATCTCTGTGAGCAGCTGTATGCTGGCCAATATGTACCACCGTAGGAGACACACTTGGAAGCTAGAGGGCTCTCTGCACCCTACTGGGGGAGAAGAAAAGATGAGACCAGATTGAATTGTAGTTTAAAGCAAAATAAAAGGAAAAAAAATGAAGACACAGTTCTGTTGGTATTACTAGTAATTTTCTTTCACCCAAATCATTGACATTAACACTATGGTGCCAAAGCTATTTGTAAATTAAAGCTGATTGCTTTTGCTCTCTCCAAGCTATAAATCCAGAGTTTTCATAAATAAGATAATTACTTAAAATTACAACACAAAGAAGGGATTTGATCTTGTTTCCAATGTCAGATATTTAGATGTTTTATTTTTGTTTGGTTTTGCATAATAGAAAATTGAACATTTTGGCTAGTTTGGAATCATTTATATACAGTTTAAAGTTGCATAACACATTTAACCACTATGAAAGTGTAGAAACTGTTTTTAAAACAATGCAACATTCTCATAAAACATTAAACATATTTTTAAAAAATTATGCAGAAAGGAAGGGAAAAGGTAACCTTTAGTGCACATCATGAAGATGATGAGAGCTTTTTCGTTTTTAGAGTAACTGGGAAAACTGCACTTCACCCATTAACATTTAAGCTTTTTCATTGTCCTTGTCACTTCATTGCATGCATGCTAATACCTTCTCATATAAAATTTAATCTGTCGAACTAAATGAAGGAATTAGTATCTGAAAGACATCTTTCATTAAGCAATTAACGAATCTCTCTAACAAATCTACAAAAGCATATGTGTTTATATTGAATAAGTATTTGTATGATCAGCCAATTATAGCATAGGAATACATTTAGTCTTGCTTTTAATATTACTATATCTAAAGTTAAATTCACTGCACTCTTGGGTGCTAGTATATATGTGGAAGCAGATGTCAGTCTGTTGAACATTGATTTAAATTTGCACATTTATTGTGTTTCAGGACTCTTGTGCAAGACAACTTTGGCATTTCTTTCAAACTTTGAATTTTGTTTAAAATTTTGATTCATATTACAAAGATTGAGGAAGTAAGATATGCAGTGTGAAAGTAAATGCTTTAGGAAAGGGGCATATTCTAAAACATTTCAGCAGTTGAAGGGGCAGCTAGGTGGCGCAGTGGGTAAAGCACTGGCCTTGGAGACAGGAGGACCTGAGTTCAAATGCGGCCTCAGACACATAACACTTGCTAGCTGTGTGTGACTCTGGGCAAGCCACTTAACACCAATTGCCTAGCCAAAAAAAACAAAAGAGTACCACCAAGACCACATGTACCAACCATTAGGGCTTGCACCTCAGTACAGAAAAGAGCCGGGCTTTCTGTTGTACTCAGTCTTAGTCTTGGGATCATAGAGTCAGAGATAGAAGGGACCTTGAAAGCCATTCAATTCAACTTCATCATATTGGTTTGGACTCATAAAAAGACCTCACTGGAGCCTAAGATGAAGAAAGTCAGTTTGTAGAAGCTTTTAATCTTATTTATAGTTTAAATATCCCCTGCTCATATCATTCTAACTCAATGTTTTCCAAAGTTAAGGCAGGGAGTGTATTTTATCTAAGTATCATCTGACCCCTAGATTGGATGAAATGAACATATTAAGATGATCTTTGAGTGCATAAATGAATGAAACATGACCTGAGGAAGTGATTGGTTTTCTCTTGCCTCAAAGTTTTAAGTTATCTAAGTTATCTCAGTATCTGTTATTGTCCAGGCCCACTGGACCTGTGTGATGCCATAGTAAGTTGTCGGAAGGTTCATAATCTGATTGTCATGGCTATGTGATTCCAATTTGTTTAATTCATTCTTAAAACATGCCAACAAACCCCAGCATGAATTGAGTGTTTAAAATTATCGACTTATCTGACTATTTCAGCATCTTGTTGATAGTGCCATAGAGAAGTCTAATTGTAACAATAGAATTTGGCTTAAACTTCTTACATGTATTTTCCATGAAATCAGTAAAAAAAAAGATTATTTTAAAAAATAGAATTACCAATTAATTGGATTTTTCTGTATTGCATTTTGTTATTTTTCTTTTTATTGTTGCCAATTTTTATTTCAACATATACACATCATGAGAAACTCACAATTAAATATCCAGTACTGTACTATCCTCCAAAACAGTGAAGCAAAAATAACGTGAAAAATGCATTCAACATTTAGAAGAAATACACAAATCATAGTTTAAAAAAAACCCCCAATATTAAAAAAATCAAATTCCAGGTAAGAACTTTTAAGCATTGGTTATCAATGTTTTTTGAATGAAGCTCATCTCCTATACCATATACACACTATTCTCAGAATGATGGTTGAGGCTATATAAATTCTTTACTCATCAAAGAAAGATTGCACTCTGTTCATGATACTGCATTTTCCCATAGAGGAAATTGAACTAAAACAACCTAGAAAGATTTTCAATATTAAGGGTTGAAATAAAATTTTTATACAATTCATTCTTAACAAGAAAATCAACATAGCCTAATATCTGATCATTTAAGATTTTACTGTATGTCATAAATCGGAATGTTAGTACTCTTTCCTGTGTCTGTTATGCAAAAAAAAGGTAAGAATAGAATTGGTTGATTTACTCAAGGAGATACCTACAAGAAGAGCTTAAGTTTTTAAGAATTAGTTTAGGGCAAAATATTAAAAAATAAATAGTAAAAGAATGTTATTCATTGCATATTATAAATGTTTTTGGAAACTTCAGCTGTCTTTTATGTGAAGACATCAATTACTGTGAAAAATAATGAGAGGAAAAATATGTTATAATGCCCAAAGGCTGTGTTGTGATTTTCTCTTTTACATTTTTTTCACCGGAGTAAGATACAGAGCTCAGGGGATGGGGAGTAGACAGGAGAAGAATAAAAATAGCTAGTTGATAGTCAACCATTTCTATGGAAATTGTCAGTGGTTTAAAACAAAAACAAAACTGGAACACCAGTTTTCTAAGATTCTTGTCATTAGGCTTATTATAATCTAATGCTAGACAGAAGGAAGGCCATTCAGAAAATAATCATGGTTACTATTTATATAGCACTTTACAAAGCAATTTAGGTATGTTAATTATTTCGACCCTCAGAACAATTCTGTGAGGTAGGTTCTATGTTATTTAAACACTTAAAAAAAACCAGATGAGTAAAATGAAGGTAAGAGAGTAAGTAACTTGTCTACTGGCATACATCTATTCAGTGTCTGAGGCATGGTTCAAACATAGTTTTCTTGAAACCACCTCCTGTTTTCTATCCACTGTATAACCTAACTGTCCTAAAATATAAATTTATCTTATAGAAGTACTTTTTATCAACATTTAAAACATTTTTCTAAATATAGTATCTCATGAAAAACTGAGAAGCACATTTATGTACAAAAACCCTTTGTAATCTCTATATTTGGATATTAATCGTGTTTTGCGTCACCTCATGCAAGCAGTTTGTCTAGCCCCAAACTCCCGCCATCTTTTCAACGTTCTTAGTTTCACTTTTAGAAAGGAACCCCTGATAAATACATTTCTCTCTCTCTCTCTCTCTCTCTCTCTCTCTCTCTCTCTCTCTCTCTCTCTCTCTCTCTCTCTCTCTCTCCCTCCCTCCCTCTCCACACACACACATACACACTCCTACCCCTTATACTCTATTCCTTTATTGAGAACACTTCTTTACCTATAAAGGCATGGTTATTTCTATTTGTACTGAGAATCTCTAAAAAATTTTCCCTGCCAGTGTTAGTGATCTTATATATTAATTACCTGGAAGCTTAAAGCATTGTCTACTCCACAAAGCCCCAAATCAGTGATTATATGGTTTTGGTGAGAAAAAAAATCAGAAAATTCTAAGAAAAGAGAAATCAGAGGGTGTTTTCAATAATTTCAAAATTTTCATGATTATAAATGGATCTGTTTAAGGTGTTTATTTAAGGTGTTTAAGGTGATTATTTTGTTTCTCTGTTTTCTTGTTTCCTTCTCTTGTTTCCATTTTACTAATCACTAGTACCTTTCATTTAATTGTGCAAGTATTTATTAACCACCTACTATGTCCAAGGAGCTAATGATAAATGCCATGTATGCAAAGATGAAAGACATCTTTGGCCCTCAAACAGTTTGTACTCAAGCTGAGGAAATGGTATGCATACTAATGACTATTGGAAATTAGAATATAAGTATATATCAGATTAAAAAATGCGATGATAGACTAGAGGAATCTGAGATTGCTTCTGTTTGGAAGGAATCAGAGAAAGCTTCATAGAGAAAGAATTGAATCAGTAAAAATGGGAGTCTGGGTACATTATTGAAAGAGAGTGCATTAGTAAAGTCACGGCATCAGGGAAAGGGCAAGACAAATTCCCAGATCAGTGAATATTTCAATTGGAGTAGAATATAGAGTATTTGAAGATCATTGTGAAATAATATCAGAAATCATCCTTCAGAATTCCTTATTGTTTTGGGGGTTACTATCATCCTTCCAGACCCCCAGGCTCAAAACCTTAGTATCATCCTCTATTCCTCACTTATACTTACCCTAAACATATACTCCATTGTCAGATCTTGCGACTTCTATCTTACAACCGTGTGTGTGTGTGTGTGTGTGTGTGTGTGTGTATAATACATATTATATGTATGTGTAATACATACACACATATACATATACATGAGATGTTGTAAAGGTAGAAAGGCATATGTGTGTATACACACACACACACACATATATATATATATATATATATATATGACTTTCTCTGTAATTATGCAAACACAAGCCTAGTTCAATCCTTCATCATTTCTTACCTACACTAACATTCTAATTGCTCTCCTTGTTTCAATCCATCCTCTACTAAGGTACCAAAGTGGTTTTCCTAAAATGAAGGACTGACTCTCTCTTCCACTCCTGTCTCCTTTAATTAACTTACAGTGGTTCCCCATTATCTCCAATATCAAATACAAAGTCTCTAGTTTAAACCTCTTCATGAGCCATCGCCTTCCTACCTTACTAATCTTATATTTTTTCCCCTTCGTGAACTGTACATTCTAACTACACTGACCTATTTTCTTGTTCCTTGCATTTCACATTTCATCTCCAAGCTCTCTGTTTTTTGCTTTGGCTGTCTCCCATGCCTCAAATCCTCTCCTTTTTCACCTCTTAGTTTTCCAAGCTCCTTTTTTCATCTCTGATACAACCTTCCATTTACTCTGTATGTAGTTGTTTGCAGAGTTATTTTCGTATTGTCTCTCTGTTAAAATGTAAACTCCTTGATGTCCAAGCTTTGCTTTTTATCCTCAGAGCTTAGCACAGTTCCTGGCACATTGAAAGCACTTAGTAAATTTTTTTTGATTGTGGAAGACCTTGAATGCCAGGTCGAAGTAGTTTTGCCTATATCCACTAGGAAATGAGAATCTATTGAATTTTCAAAAAAAGGTTAAAAGAAGAAATGAAAGAAATGAAGCATATTTATAGACTTTAGCTCTTTATTAGAAGTTTTGATAAAATGTTTGGATGATACGATACCTTTCTCCTAAGGAAGGTAAAGTTTGGATTCTAATAGCATTATATTTTTTAAGACCTGAGTTAATTTCATGAACTTTTTTTAGTTAATGTCTTTCACGTTGAATACCCTAAGGAACACTTAAGTGCAAAAACATCATGACACCTTGTTTTGTTCTACCAGTATTTCTCAAACTGTCATAATTGTAATGATTTATCAAGGGCTAATGCTACTAGCTAGAGTGGGAGGACATGGAGGGTGGAGGGCTTTTAGAAGGATTGTCATGGTTTGGGGAGGGGGAAGACAACATGGATGATAAGTACCAAGAAAGGCACAGGGGGAAGAATGTTCACCAAGTTCAGCTGGTGTTCTTTCACAAGGAATCATGTCATATAGCATCAGAGAGAGGGAGTACAAGTATAAAGTGACAAGATAATACCATGGGCATCAAACTAACTAGTCAAACTAAGGGCCAGGAATCATAGGAGATCAGCACTGCTATGATGAACGCCAATGAGCCAAAAAAAAAAAGCAGCAAAGAAAGGACTGCTGCTTCCAGAGTAGAGGTATCAATATCATCTGGTGCTGGTACCATGAAACTTTGGAGTTTCATGAAACAGTTCCCCACAGTAGGTACTTGTGGGGGAAAAAAAAGCCGAGCAAGCTCAGGCTATAAATAAAGTCTATCCTCAGTTGATGTGAAGAACTCAGTAGTTAGCACAGACCCTGGAACATACTAGGGCTTTATAAGATCCTTATTGACTTGTTTGTATTCACTTGTTGAAATGACTGTTAATTATAAACCAATAAAAAAAAACCCCAGCTTTTCAATCATGATTGATTTTGACCAATCCTTGAATTACCTAATAATGTTAATGAAGAAACAAGAGTCTGCCAATAGAGCAAATATTCATAACCAAATTTGAACATCAAATTTGAAGTAAAAAGGAAATACAAGTCATGAGAACTACTTTCAATAGAAGTTTATTTCTAAAAATCATAATACACAGTATGTTATGTTACGAAGTATTTAAAATAGTTTGATGGTTTTGGCAAAATTACATGGCAATTATGAACAAATCAGTGTATTTAAAAACAGAACTCAAGCTTTTAAAGCAGAAATGTGATGAACACAAACAATTCCCCCCCCAAAATACTGGTTTGTCTTCTACAAATAATGTCAGATGATTTGTAATAATTTTCAGGTTGAGCTAACATATCCACTATTGTCCTCAGGTTGAAACATATTTATTGATAGCAAATAATTCCAGCAAAATAATTTGTCCATATACTGTTACATCCCTCATTAACCAAAGGCTGGCTACCATGTTTTTTTTTCAACCACAGTAACTCCCAAAGACTTTCTACTAAGACATGGATGGATTTTGATCAAACTTAGTTGAAAGTGGACCTATAATTAGATTCACAATAAAACTTAATCTAAAAATATAAAATCACAAAAGATGAACTTCTCTTTTTAAGAAATAGTCTAAATGTAAAATTGATATAAATACATGTGAAAATGTATTTATAATAATTTTTTGTGAGAGTTTTACCAAGATTTTGTTTGAATTTAAAAGTTCCACCAGTAGAGGAATTGTGCTAGATTTGATGTCAGGAGAACCGGGTTCAAAGCTTCTTCAGACACTTACTACCTGTGTAAATCTAGACAATTAACCTCTCTGAGACTCAGTTTCCAAAGAGGCTGCTAAGTTGTGCAGAGATCTCTGAGAAAGACAAGGTCACTTTTTGAGCAGAAGAGCTAGAGAAGGAACTATTCACATCTGGAGAACATCAAAAGAAAGACCTCACTGGACCTGAAGGACAAATCACAATGCAACAGTGACCATGTTTAGAACATTTTGCTAATTTGCATTCATTAACAGAGATGTTCCCATCAACTTATATTCTGTCTGAATTCATTCCCCAGTGATTATTAAGTTCCTATCCTCCATTGCTATTTTTAACTCAATGATACCAAATCCCTAATTACCTAAGAGTAAACCATTCCTCTCCACATGTCCTTCTGCCCAGTCTCTCTTCCCCACTACTTCAACTTTATTCCTCTAAATCAAACTTTAGATATACCCAGCCCATTCATTGTACCCTTTGAAACTCCAACTCCGTAACTTAAATACTTTACTTCAATTTAGACCAAATTTCATTTATGGTCCTATCATCTGGCACCATAGACAACTGCCTCCTCTTCATGGCACTCCATTTCTGATCATACTTTTAAATACTAATTGCACCTTCACTATTATACCCCCTTGATTTGGTGCTTCCAGAGAGGGAGCTTACTCCCCATTGTCACTTCCATACTCTATCTTTACTCTGCATCCCCTCCTCTTTTAATGTTCTCTCTATCCAAAGTTATTGCCCAATTAAGATCCTGATGGGGGGGCTGTTTTGGTCATGAGTATAATCTCTCCCAGGACATTCTCTTGCTCTCCTCAATGAACTCAGTGCCTAGCTCATTTTTAGTTACCCTTTCCACCCCTATGCTTACTCTTATACTAAGGGAATTCTACATACATACTGATGCTTTCTCAAATAATCTAACCATCCAGTTCCTAATCTATTCAACTCTCATAATCAACTCCTCCATCTCACCTCAGTTACACATATTCACAATGTCACAACATTAATCTTGCCAATACTCCCAACTATTCTTTTATAATTGGACTCTAAAATTTCATTAGCCATTTAAATTATCCTATTATTCCATCTCTCCCTAGCTTTTATTCTTCCTAAATCATATTCTTTGTCCTGACCATGTCCTACAATCCTTCCACCTCTCAGTACTTTCTCAGGCCACCAATCCTGTTTTGTTGACACCTTCTTCTTTTCCCAGTCTTGACTCCTCAGCAAACTGGTTCAACTCTATCCTTTCTTCTTCTCTATTCATTTTATATCTTATCATATTGATGGGCTTCCCAAATCCTAACCAAGGATTACTCCATCACACACCTCTTCTCTTATTTGAGGGCTGCTGAATGGAGCTAGATGAAATAAGGCAACTGTGTTAACTAAGTTCAGTACAAATTGACATTATCTAATCTCAATTGGGCCCACATCTAAGCCAGCTTATCCTTTTAAACCTCCCCAATTAATTCTCTATCCCATTCAATATGACATCTGTTCCAAATTTGTTTTTCTCTCCAAGCCACCTAAACCCTCCCTCTCCCTGCCACCACAACCTGATTTAGGTTGACCTTGCCTCATACTTTACCAAGAAAATGTAAGTCTTTAATCTTGAGCTCCTTTTTTCTTTCTTATCACACAATCTCTTGACATTATTGTTTCCTCTATGCCCGTTTTTGATGAAAAGGCAGTTCTCCTAAGTCTAACCCCTTTATATGTACTCTCAGTTTTGTAACTGACACTGTATCTTGCTTATTTAAGAAAAATCTCCTTCCCATAGCTGTGAGGTATCTGATCTGCTTCTCTCTCTCATATGATCCTTAATATTAAGGTCATGTATTCTTTTACAACGTATTGTAGAAATGGCGTATGACAGTCTAAACCTAATTTCAGGCAGACTGCTTAGCAGTTTTCCTAGCAAATTTTATCAAATAGAGAGTGTTTTTAAGTTGATCAAACACTGGGTTATTTAGTTTCATTGTTATTAATTATCCTTTGTCTAATCTGTTCCCATTGAGCTACCTATCAATTTTTTAAGCAATACCAGATGATTTTGATGACTATTGCATTATAATATAATTTGAGGTCTGAAAGTGCTGTTTCCTTTTTATCACTACCTTCCTTCCCCCCATCATTTCCCTTTATATTCTAGATCTCATTGCCTTACCTTTCAGCTTGTCAGAACACCTTGATTCAATCCTTGACCCCTTCTTATTAGATGTGAAACTGATTGAGTCATAGAGTGTCTCTGAAATTGAGTTTCTCTTTCTTTAAAAGGAAAATATTACTGATACCTGTACTACCTACTTCATAAGATTGCTGTGAAGATCAAGTGTGATAATGTATTATTATGCTTTATAACTCCAAGGTACAATATAAAATTTCTCTTCCTCCTCTATTCCCCTGATAGAATTTCTTCATGAAATATAATCTCATAATAGATGCTTCTAATTAGACATTTTAGCAATTCCATTATCATAATAGCTGGCATTTATATAGTGGTATAAGTTTAAAAAACAATTAAGTACGTTATTTTATTTGACCATCACAACCTCCCTGTAGGGTAGGTACATCTTTCTCCATTTTATAGACAGGGAAAAGAAGACTCAGAGTGGTTAAGGGACTTGCCAGTGGCCACACAGCCATGACTGTGGGAGGTGAGATTCAAACTTATGTCGATCCTTCCAAATCTTAGGCTCTTTCTATTACATCATACTGCCTCTTCTTGAAGGGCAAAGGAAACAACACCAAAAAATTTCATGAAATATTCCAGAATGTAGAACCAGTGCAACAGTTTACACTTTGTATATCTGTAATGATCCATTTTTTTTCCTTTTGGTCTTAAGTTAATTGGTTATCCTGATATCAAAATGTGTTTCTTCCCTATTCCAGCTGTGTTGGGAAATTTAGAAGTACAGCAAGAAATGGACAATATACTTGAAGGATAAGAGGACCAGATTATTTCTCTCTTCTCCCTTCCTTTAAAACTGCAAAGATGTGTATTTACTTCATTGTTACATTCATAAAACTTACATATCCTTTTGTGTGTAGAGACATCTACACAGTAGAATTAAAAACAATTAAAAGAAGAATGTTTATCACAGCAGGTTTTGCAATCCATACTAAGACTTAGGGCTCTATTGTCCACATGACTGCATGTCTTTGTGGTTGTGAATGAAGGAATAATGATAATAGGATAAGGTTAATTTAATTGAGTTTATGCTATACCTCTGTTAAATTTTAAAATCCGTTTCCAATTATCTCTTTGGATTTTTAAAGACTGCAAATTAAGAGATGTTATTTTATCTTTGCATCTACAGTGTTTAAAAATAGGTTTCTCCTATTTTCCCCTCTTTCTTTGATTTGAAATATTTAATATTTTTTATCATAAATCTTATGTATTGTGCTAATCTTTAAAATTTAAACTACCTTTATAGCAATTTCTCTCCAGAAAGGCGCATTGTCTTTTATTAACAGCTATATCAATACCATAATTTTCTTAAAGTTTCTTTTTTTGCCAACTATTTACTACTAGAAGATCACATATGTGTTATATGTGTTTACATAATACACATGTATACTACATGTACATGTGTGTATACATATATGAATATCTGTGCATGTGTGTATATATATTTACCTTCATTTATTTTTGAAAACAGTTTTCTCTCATGCTTATATTTCCTCCCCCATTGAATAATAAAAACAAAATACCAACTAAAATCCTTATAATGAATGCACATAGTTCTGCACAACAAATTCCCACCTTGGTGATATCCAAAAATTCTTGTCTCATTTTGGATTTTAAATCCATCACGTCTCTGGCAGGAGGTGAGTTGTATGATATATCTTCAGTTTTCTGGACTCATAGCTTATTATTTCATTAAATAGTGCTCTAAAGTGTTCCATAGTTGGTTTTTACATATAATTATTGATATTGTGCAAATTGTACTAATTCTGCTCATTTCACTCTGCATCAGATTATGGAGGTCTTTGTAGTTTCCTTTGAAACTGTTTCATCATTCTTATGGGACAGTAATATTCTATTATATTCACATAGCACAATTTGTTTAGCCATTCCTCAACACATAGGGACCCCTTTCATTTTAACTTTTAATCTACCATGAAAAGGGTTGATGTGTGTGTATACACATACGTAAATGTATATACACACATATATATACACACACTCACATACATGTATGTATTATGTATGTATGTATATCATAAGTACCCATGAATTTTTTTTCTTTTTCTTTGATCTCTTTGCTGTTTAGGTGTACCAGTTTTATAGTTGGATTAAGGGGTGTGTATATAGTATGAGAACTTGTGGGACAAAGTTCCAAATTGCTTTCCAGAATGTGTGGACCAATTCACAGCTTCATCAACAATGCATTAGTTTGCCTATTTTCCTATAGCCCCTCTAACATTGGTCATTTTCTTTTTTTGCCATCTTTGTCTTCTTATGAATATGAGGAAGAGATTCAGAGTTGTTTTGCTTGCATTTTCCCAATTGGTCATTGATAGCTTGAATCTATTCTTTTGTAAAATTCCTCTTCATAACCATTGATCATTTATCTATTAAGAAATGCCTCATAGTATTATGTATTCTAATCAACTCTTTATATATCTTGCATATGAGAGTTTTATTTTAAAAAGTTACATTTCCTTCATTTATTGCATTTATTCAGCACCTACTGTGTGCTAATCACTGTGCAAAGTGTTGGAGATCCAAAGAAAGGTTAAAAAGTTAGTCTCTACTTCAAGGAGCTCACAGTCTCTTCACATCCAAGACTTTTTCACAGATAAATCTTTTTTTTTTAAGGTACCTTTGTACCTAATTTTCATTGTATTGGATTTGTTTATGTGAAAACTCTTCAACATTACACAATCAAAATAGTTTTTTTAAAAAAAAATCTCTGTAGTCTTCTTTATCACTTTTTAGTCACGAATTTTTCTACTATCCATAGATCAGAAGAATAGTGTCTTTCTTGGTGCTATAAATTTGTTTATGATATCACTTTTTAAGGTTGTCATGTATCAGTTTGGAGTTTATCTTTGTGTGCAGTGTGAAATGTTACTCTGGACCTAATTTCTTCCAAATGTGCTTTCAGTCTTTCTCACATTATCTATGAGATTCTTGACTTTTTGTTCTTGTTATTATTGTTTTATAAATCCCTTAAATAATGATTTGGTAGTTTGATTAGTACACCACTGGATAATTAAGTATATTTAGGTGATACTGTAATTTTATCATATAGGCTCCACTGTTCCATGAAAAGTTCATATTTTCCAAATTATTTAGATCTGTCTTCATTCTTCAAAAATAATTTACAGTTGGATTTATGTAGTTCCTGGATTTATCATGATAGATACGCTCCCAAAAATTTTTTATTTTCTCTCTTCTGAATGGAATTTCTCTTTGTAGGTTTTCTTGTTCGAATTTGTTGATTACATAGAGAGATATTGATCATCTATGTGGACTTATTTTATATCTTGTAATTTTGCTGAAGTAATTTATCATTTCAGATAATTTTAGTAAGGGCAGCTTGGTTGCACAGTGGATAGAGCTCTGGCCTTGAGTCAGGAGGACCTGAGTTCAAATCTGTCCTCAGACACTTGACACTTAACTAGCTATGTGACCCTGGGCAAGTCACTTAACCCCAGTTGCCTCACCAAAAAAAAAAGGCAAATAATTTTAGTTGACATTTTACAGTTCTTTAATTAATCATCATATCATCTGTAAAAAGTCATAATTTTATTTCCTCTGCATATACTCATCCCTTCCATCTCTCTTTTTTTGTCTCATTATTGTAACTAACATTTCTAGTACTATATTAAATAGTTGTGGTAATAATAAGCATCCTTTCTTTACTCCTAATCTTATTGGAAAGGTCTTTAACTTTTCTCCATCGTGTGTAATGTTTGCTCTTAGTTATAGAGGCATTACTATTTACTATATACTATAACTAAATGTTGCAATGGATAAAAGTGCTGGACCAGAAGTCAGAAAGACTTATCTTCATGAGTTCAAATCTAGCCTCAGACACTTACTTGCTGTATGACCCTGGGAAAGACACTTGATCCTGTTTGCCTCAGTTTCCTCATCTGTCAAATAATCTGGAGAAGAAAATGTCATAGCACTGCACTTATCTTTGCCAAGAACACCCCAAATGAGGTCAAGAAGAGTCAGACATGACTGCAAAAAAATGACTAAGCTATTTACTGTATTAAGGAAAGCTACATTCATCTCTATGCCTTGAAGTATGTTTTATTTTTAATAGAAACATATATTGGATTTTGTCAAAAGCTTTTTAAAAATATATTATATATTCATGTTGTTTTTAATCAATATAATCTTATTGTTTATGTTATCAATCAATGAATAAACATTTATTAAGTACCTACTATATGCCAGTTATTATGCTTAAGCACTGGGAATACAAAAAGAGTCAAGAGTTCATGCTTTCAATGAGCTTGCAATCCAGTGTAATCGAATATAATCTTATTAACACAAAATCTCCTGGCTTCCCATGCTTGCTTCAAGTTTAACCTGAAATCTCACCTCCTGCAAGAAATCTTTCCTGCTCTCCCTTAATGCTATTGACCTTTCTCTGTTGATTATCTCCAATTTATCCCGCATATATCTTATTTGTAGGTAGCTGTTTTCATGTTGTCTCCTCCATTGGATTTTGAGTTCCTTGAGGGTAGGGACTGCTTTTCACTTTTCTCTTTATACCCAGTGTTATCACAATGCCTGGCACATAGTAGGTATTTAATAATTGCTTGTTGACTTACATGACTTATTATATTTATTGTTTTTCTTCAGTTGAATTATCCATATATTCTTGCTAAAAATCCAGTCTGGTAATTAGTCTTTCTAATGTGTTGTTTTATCCCATTTGCTAATATTGTATTTAACATTTTTCCATCAATGTTCATTAGGGGGATTGATCTATATTTTCCTTTCGCTTCTTTGTCCTTTCCTCATTTAGGCTATCAAGTTCATATCTTTTTCATAGAAAGATATTAGCAGGGTACCTTGTAATATTATTGCAAACAGTTTGCATAATATTGGAATTAATTGTTCTTTGAATAGTTGATATAATTCACTTTTTAAACTACCTGGTGCTGGAGGTTTTTTTATTTTAATTGTTTAGTTATGTATGTTTAGTTTCTTTTTCTGGTATTGGGTTATTTAAATGGTTTGTTTCTTTTATTAATCTGGATATTTTATATTTTTAAAGTTTTCATTTATTTCCTCACTATTATCAGTTTGGTAGCTGACAAGTGGGTCAAATAATCTGTTAATTTCCTATATTTCTTCTTTAGCTTTTGTTGTCTCCCTTTTCATTTTTAATGCAAATAACTTGGTTTCCTTCTCTCTCTTTTAAAAACTAGATTAATTCATGCCTACTTCATTATTTTATTCTTTCTCTTTTTTATTCATGGGTGTTTAGAGATATAAATGTTCCCCCAAGAATGGCTTTAGCTCCATCCCATAAGTTTTTACATGTTCTCTCATTATTGTAATTTTCTTCAATGGAATTTTCTGTTGTCTCTATAATTTGTTCTTTGACCTACCAGCTCTTTTGAATTTTGCCATTTAATTTCTAATTATTCTTTTCTGAAGGGCCCTCTTTTGAATATTATTTTTATTGTACTATGATCAGAAAATGATGTATTTATTGATTCTGCTTTTCTACACTTTTCTTGTGGTCTTTATGTCTTATCATGGTAAATTTTTTGTAAAATAATCTTCAGAGATCTGTAACTCTTCAGTATTTTTACTCAGTTCCTTAATTTCTTTTGTGTTTGCCTCTGGTTAGATTTATCTAAACCTGAAAGGGGTACATTAATGTCCTTCCACTATATTATAGTTTTGATATAAACTTTTCATTTAAATCTTTAGATGGTAGGCTATTTGGCATTTATCTCTTTATTATTTGCATGAATTCATTATATATGGTACCTTTTAGCATAATGCAATTTCTCTGCTTATCTTTTTAAACAATGTTTATATCATAGCCTTACTTGAAAACATTATTACTACCTGTCCTTCTATTAATTCATTTGAATTTAATAGATTTTGCTCCTACCCTTCATTTTAACTCAGCATGTATTTATTATTTTATCATTGCCTTCTATTTTCTGATCTGTTCTATTCTTCTATTTTATGGGTGAATCTGTCCCATTCATATTTATAATTGTGATTGTTAATTGTGTATTACCCTTCATCGTGTCCTCTTGTTCTTTCTCCTCTCTTTATACCTATTTCCCTCTTTATAAATAAGAAGATAGTAAAAGAGAAGGAATTTGTTTGACATATGATTTACAAATGAAACAACATTTTTTCTGCTCTGTTATAACTCTTTTGTTACCTTTTCCTCACTACTGATTCAAAATTTCTACTCTTTCTTCCTTTCCTCTTGCTCTTCATTTCATATGCCTCTCCACAATAATCAAGTTTGTTTTTTTAGGAATATTCTCTTATCTATCTTGTACTTCAGTTTAAACCCCTCCCCACCTCACTGTACCTTCCTGTTTCCTTTTTTTAAAGCTTAATGCATATACCTAGACCTCTCTGTGTGTAAATTGTGTTTAACTTTTTTTATCCTGTTCAGAGGAAAGTGAGAGTCATGTTAGGCCTATTCATTCCCTTCTTCCATGATTAAATATTCTTTATCATATGAGGCTATTCATCCACAGGTTTTCTGTCATATTCCTTTGTCTATTACTCTTAAAATTATTAAAGTTCTAGAAATACATGTTTCTTATCCTTCTTTTAGCATATAAGTAATTCATCCCATATATTTCCTTCTCCAATTAAACAAATATGTTTACCTTTCTATATTTCTTTTGACTCTTGCCTTTACATTTTACAATATTTACTCGGTTCTGGTCTTTCTATCAAGAATGCTTGGTAATCCTGTATTATATTAAAAGTTCTATTTCCTCCCCTATGTGATTATACTTAATTTTGCCAGATAGGCTGTTCTTGGTTTTTGGCCTTGATTTTTTTTTTTTTTTGCCTCTTTGGACTATTCTATTCCTAGCTCACCTTTTCTGTAAAGTTGCAGTTGCCAAATCTTGTATTATCCTTTGTAATCAAATTCTTTTTGGAAGATTGGAAGTGCTACTTGTAGTGTCTTTTCCTTCAACTGAAAGCTCAGAATTTTGCCTATGACATTTCAGAGAGTTTTCATTTGGGGGTTTCTTTCAGGAATTGACCAATGGATTCTCTTTATTTTTACTCTGTCCTCCCCTTGTGAGTCTTTGGTAGTTCTCATTTATCATTTCTTGAAATATGCATCCAGGTTGTTTTTATTTTAAGTTGTGATTTTCAAGTAGTTTTACTATTTTTAGATTATCTGTAAATTATTATTTGTGTTCTAGACCATTTTAATATTTCTTGATTTTTCTTTTTTTTAAGTTTTATGATTTTGTTTTTAATATTTCTTATTGTCTTAAGTTGCTTCTTTTGTGACTTATTCTTCTTTTTGAGATATTAGGTTCTTGGGTGAGGTTTTCCATTACCTTTTCTAAGGTGCTGATTTTCCTTGCTTTCCTTTTCTTTCTTCATAAGCTATTTCATTTTTCTTCATTTCTTTATATATTCTGGTATTACTTGTGGCCAGGACATTTTCTTCATGTTCATCCTCCAGGTGTATTCCCCAGGCATATTTCAGTCCAAAGTATTTCCTAACAGTACTTGATGTTTCCCTTGATTTGTTCATCTCAGCATTCTTGCTGTCTAGGTTGGGAAGCCCATGTTTCATCCAGGCTTTGCTGAATGGAGTAAGAATGTCCTGTATGGTCCTAAGTGGTGGTTAATTTTAGGCCCTATCTTTAAAGGACTCCAGGGCTGCTATACAGCTGATCTTCCTAGGTCCCACCTCATGCTATAGGACTTCTTAACAATTAGGGCTTTGTTCCAAAGTAAATAAGCTGCCTTTAGAAGCAGGAGTGTCCTCCTCCTTAGGAATAATTAAGCAAAGGTCAGATGACCACTTATAAGTTATCTCATAGTAGAGGTTTTTTTGGGGTATGAGTTGGACTTGTGGCTGCTGAGGTCCCTTCCAACTCTCAAATTTTATGATTATGTGATCCATATCTCACCTTGGACAGAGCAAACATAGGATTATAGCATTGACTCTTTTTTTGGTAATGGAAGAATTAGAGAAGAAAAACAGTAAGTGCTGTGCAGGTTATGAGAAGAAAATTATGAATCTTATGTGCCTATTCCAAAAGAAGGGATCATTTTCCTCTAGTTTCTCTCTCAAGACATCAACTTAATTAAACTCCAGTGGGCAAATTTAATTAGAAATTGTCAGTCAGATCATCACAGGGGAAGCAGATATCCATGAAGCATACCTTCTGCTTTCTTTGTGATTACTGAGAAATCCCTGACCTCTTGTATCCCTTAGAAAAATGGATGATGGTTATGGTGAGTAGATCAGTCTTCTGTTGTTGGGTCAATGAGTGGATACCCTTGGTGGTCCACTTAGCTAAGTCAATGACACATTGAAGGAGAATATAAAGAAAATACACAGTCAGAATCTAAACTAGGAGGATTCTGAGATCTCCTTCTGGATAATATCAGCTGAACTAAGAAGGGCACAGAATGAGCTAATGGGTACATTTATGATTTTATTTTTCCAGACAATTGTCTAGGTAATCTCTGAATTATGTGGTTATTTAGTAAAATTATCATTTTGTGAAAAATCTGTTAAATTCTTAAACATGCAAACATGAAATTGTTCCTCCATACAGCTATATATTTGTGGATGATGAATGACTTCTATATACCAACTACCAAATTCCTCAAAGTTATATGTGCTTGTTGAATATTAAGTCCTGGCTTCATGTGTATGGCATATAGCTATAAAAGTAGATCATCAAAAATAGTTTACTTGTGTACTTGTCCATGGAATCTTTGTATTCACTAACACTACTCAAAAATATATTTTTTTAAAAATTGCTTAATGACACTTCAATTGAACATATTGGAAAACAAGCTGATTTTTATATTTTACACACACACATTCACACATGCATAGAGGCACACATGAACACACAAAGGTTCATAATGAGGAAAGAACAATAGGTTTCTACTTAGCTGTTGATTCGTTTCTTCATACATAGCAGAAACCTAAGTTAAGTCAATAATTTTTTTGATGGGTCTTGTCATCCCCTGTCATCTGAATATATAGCAAAGTGACTTGCCTAATAATTTGTGAAGGACTGTTTTCAAATTTTTCCCCAAAACTTTCTTAAGAGAATGAGACATTTATTTAAGTTTACTTTAAAGACCACTGGTTTATGGCTAATGAGTGTATGGTTTATTAATCAAATGCATTTCACTGAAAGAAGCCAACTACAATTCACTTACAATTGAGATTTTACTCCATTTTAACGTTATTTTAATGAGCTACAGATTTGAATGTGGGCTTTGTTCATCTGTTGCTTCCGCTCAATTGCAGTTTCACCCCAAGAAGACACAAGACAGATTGATCAGGCTTCTAGTAATTGTGAGACTTAAATGAAGTGAACAGGGCCTTATGTTTCTAAACCAAATGAGAGGATTAAGGAAAAAAGGAGGGAAAAAAAAGCAGTGTCCCTTCCCCCCATGTCCTCTAAGTTATCTGTCTCCTGTATTTAAATTTGATTAAGCTGTTTGCTAGATAGCCCTAGATTTTCATATAAGAATATCAAATGGGGGAAAAAAAGTTTGTAAAGAACCCAGATGAACAAGAGTAAATAAAGGGCCAAGCTCTCATTTTGTAACATGATACTGGATAATTTAAATGCAAAAACATGCATTCTTTAATGATATCATATAGCTGTTTTTCAATTGATAGTTAATACTCATTAACAAATATACAACTTTGCATATTTAAACATAAGGATATTTATTAGGCCACTACTTCTTAAGACAATTATAAAAAACTTATATTTGTTGCCCAAGAACTATTCATTTGCATTTCATAATGATTCATATTTTTACAGCACTTTAAGTTTCAAAAATTGCTTTCCTCACAATTTAGAGAGGTAGGTATTAAAAAGTTTTTTTTAATTCATTTGAAATATTCAAGACTATACTTTGAATGATTTGGTATGGTCTTTCAAGGTTTTCAGAGCTTCAATAACAGGTTGGATTCATATCTCTAAAAAAAGATTTTGGATTACTTTAATTTTCAAAAAGGATGTATTGCCTGCAGAAACTTCAGTTTACAGCATATACTTTTCCATCATGATTACACCAGACATTCTGGTCCCATGAAAATGGGATCTCACATACCAAGGATTTACACTCATGGAATATTAAAGCTGGAAGGAGCCTTAGAGATCATCTAGTCCATACTTTGCATTTTTCAGAAGAAGAAACTGAGGTCGAAAGAGCTAATCAAATTGCTTAACTTTATGAAGGGAACTAGTGGTAGAGTGGGGCCTAGAAATATCATGACTCTAAAATTCTGGTCTCTTAACTTTCCACCTACTCCAACAGTTAATGATATGGACAGTCATCTATAACTTTGGCCAAGCTTCTCATAATGAACTTCTGTTTCCAAGGTGGTATGTTGGTCTTCTTATAATGAGAAAAATTGTGACTTCAGTTTATTAAATGCATGTAAACAGCAATTTCTATAACAGGCCTATTTGATAGTGAATCATGACTTTATCATTTTTAATGAGAAGTTAACATACTTTTTATGAACACATTTATTGTAATTTGGAAACTGACAAATTTATCCTATTATATCAGTGAATTGAAATAATGCCCTTTTGTCTAGATAAATGTATTCTTAAGATTCCCAAAGAAAGAAAAAGAATATAAAAAAGTTCACATTTACCTTCTAGAAAGAGGAAATTTATTAACAGGTATTATTTTTCACATAGGGTTCTCTCACACTTAAAAGCTTTCATAAGCAAAACTCAATCTTAAGTATTTTAGATTTTTTTTCTCTTAGAATGTGTCAGATATCAGGTTGAATTAAATGCTTAATTGGAATCTCTTAAACATTTCTGATTATGTTTTCCTGCTTGTAACAATTTGCTTAAAAAGAGTCCTAAAACAGCTTCATTTTGGGGGGAATGGCATGGATAAAGATTGCATAGGATGAGCAGACATAGAAGGATTAGAATCCATAGCATTTGAGGGAGCACAGCCACATCATGAGATCACAGATCCATTTGAGCATTTTGAGTTTTATTATAATATTTGAAATACTTATACATGTAGCAAAGTATTTATACATATATATAGCACGTATTTAAAGAATTTTGTGGCAGAGATTTTTATTAGTTATAGATTTTTAAACATTAACAAAATATACTATAAATCCTGAAAAAATATGTAGAAAGCCAAAAGTGCATGATGAAAAATGACAATATTTATAGTGCATTCTTACAACAGCAGGTGGGTGGGGGTACAGCTGTAAAATGTGGATATTTTTGTTGAGTTTCACTCGGTAAAATTTTTCTTTTGAAATTTAGTGTATCTAAGTAACCAAGATTATGGTTCATTTCATTTAACGTCCATTCCTATAAAATCATAGTGTTGGGAATATTATTTGCTGAGGCTAATCTCTGTTAGAGTTTTCATTTATAGGTCTGCTGGCATTTCACACAGTGAAGGTTCTGGTGTTCCCCCCTCTCCCTCCTCCCATATCCCCAGTTGCTTGTGTTTTTCATTCTGCTGGGCTGTTGTTCTTTCGTTAACATTGCCCTGGTAAATAAGTTCAAGGTGAAACTCTCAGGCCCTGTAAATTGTGTCAGTTTTCATATCAACACTTTATAGCAGCACTCTTGACATCTGCAGCTCATGCAGATTTCCATTCTATCATGCAAATGACTGTACCTGCCTTTAAAATTAAAAAAAAAATTCTCATTTAACAGGCACATTTAAAAAAAAACACCTTCCACATTGAATACTTCACTGCAAATATATGTAAAATGGGTGTGATTGGCCTTGGATTAAAGGGCATAGAGGCAGACAAAAGAGACCACATTGCAATGTTAAGTACAAAGGCCAAAGAAGGATTATTAAGAGGTTCACAGATACTGTGTTCCAATCAAACTCCGTTGGGGCTGAATTCCTTTTCTCTTTCTACAGCCTCCAAAAAGACATGGGAAGGAACCAAACGTTAAAGTCAAATAAAAAGCTCTTAAGCCAAGAGCACATGAATGTATAGCTGGGTAATGGACCTTTCATCTCTGAAATAAAAACAGTTCAATTCAATTGGAGCTGAAGTTCCCTCTTTGAAAAAGTTTATTTTAATGAGTTTCCATTTTATGCGTGGGCTGTTCTTTAATCGATGCTGCTCCATTGAAGTTTTACCCAATGAAGACACAAGACAGATTGTCCAAGCTTGCGGCTATTGTGCAGAGTTGATGGAGTGTATGGGCCCTTATGGTTGATAACAGAAGTAGTTGGTTCAAGCCAATAAATAAAACTTTAAACTCCCGACTGTCGGCTGCATTGCCCTGAAAAGCTTTCTATTAAGCATGAATCTTTGGTTTTGGAGGACCTGTGAACCGAAAGGCAGCTTCTTAGCTCTGTCACACAAACTAAGTCAGTCAGACAAGCAGCAATCTGTCCTAACTGATAAACCCAGCTTGGTCTTTTAAGATTCTAGACTTCTCTTCAGGAATCAACATGGTTAATATCTTGACAGACCATTAACTTTATAATATGGGAATCTGCTCCACTGTTGATTTATCATGAAAATGTGATGTTGGGAGATGTTAGATATTACCCTGCTTGGCAACGTCTTATTGATTTAAATTTCAGAATGAAGAGTTTTGCAGGTTTAAATCTGTTAGTATTTGGGAGGAAGGGCAGAGAAAAGGGAAAGATTTCTTTAAAAAACATA
This sequence comes from Phascolarctos cinereus, assembly GCF_003287225.1. Taxonomy (NCBI): domain Eukaryota; kingdom Metazoa; phylum Chordata; class Mammalia; order Diprotodontia; family Phascolarctidae; genus Phascolarctos; species Phascolarctos cinereus. The sequence continues at coordinate 467,381,595 of NW_027555847.1, forward strand.
TTTTGATAGTAAAATTCAAGAGCCATAAATGCAAGTTACCCAGCCAGACAATAGGTCTATATGGACAACCAGGAGTTTTACTGTATTAAATCCCATTTAACTTAATTTTCCAGTGATTGATAAGGTCAATTGTGCACCAATAGCTATGATAAAGTCAATTCCAATCATTTGTGACTTATGCTAAGAAAAAAAAAGTTAAAATCTGCTACGCTGCAAGTCCTTAGATTAGCACTACATATCCATAGTACTTTGGAAGCTGCTTGATCCTAAACTAATGGGAGTACCATTGTGGCTATAGAATATTCAGTGGTACTCAGATGACTTTAAAGAGTTAAGGAACCTCCCTAATTACCTCCCTACTACCAAAGTGACTGAGACTCCATCAAGGATCTATTTCATCATTTTATTTATTTATAGATCTATTCTACTCCATTGAGTCTATTTCCTAGTCCTTCCAATTAGAACGTACCTTCAAAATTTTTCGGCCCAAATCCCCACATTTTACAGTTGAGGAAAGTGAGATTCACAGAAGTGAATTGCTAAAGATCCCGCAGTTAGCAAATGAATAGAGCTGAGATTAGAACTCAGGTTATCTGTTTGAAAACTTAGACACTTTTCCTCTGCCTCCCAACAACATTGAGAGTCCAGCATTTTTCTCAACTTTTTGTGTTTGTCCAGGGCTGAAAGCCAGAAAAATAGTAAGGTACATGTCCAAAAATAAATAAATACATAAATGGCCTGTCCCTCTTGACCTGTGGGAGAGTGTATTTTTGGAAGGGAGTTAACAATACCCACTTTGTGTCTCTAAGTGGTGAGAAGATTGGGTACTTATGATCTGAGACTAACCTCTTGGTCATAGGATGTTTTTGAATAACTCAGAAGGCTCCCATATTGCAAATCTCCATATGTAGATTGGCAGGGAGAGTTGGAATGCAATTAGATTCTTTAAAGCTTTCAAATTGTCCCCAGATTGTCCTTAGAAACAGAATCAGATGTTACTTCACCCTTTTCCCTTCACATACAGGAGCCCACGTAGAAATAGTGGAAACCTGAGACTTAGGATTCTAACTTTATTACTTAAGTATTTATTTGTTTGGGACAAAACCAATATTTATAAGAGAGTTCTGATAAAATAAGAAGTGATTATGCTAGTCTGTTAGGAATTCAAATTCAAAGTAGACTAACAATGACCCGACATTGTTTTAATCCATAGTTTCTTCAATAGTCTAATCAAAATGATTTTGTGATTTCTTTCCAGGATTTATGATTCCTATAAAAAAAAACCCAATACAGAATTGTAGCAATTTACTGAAGGAGATGAGTCATCCTTTATGTGTTCATTAGGGATTAGGTATAGAAGCATCCATTAAGTAAATGGCTTGAAGCCTATATTTCTAATCTTCCTTAATAGCCAAGTGGATTAAAGGTGGAGCCCAAACCTCCCCTGATAACCTGTTCTTTTATTTTGGTCTGTTTTTTGGCTATAGTGTTGTCAATACTTTCCCTATTAAGTTTCCTTTCTCTAGTAATTTTTCCAATTTTTTTTTCTTTCAGAGATGTGCATTGGAATTGACATAGTTGACTGCAGTGGCTCCAAATATGTCAATTCACATTTACAGACTTTCTAAAATGTGCTATATAAAAATATGTATTGGGAACTTTTTAAATGTGGACTATTAAACTGATAGATCCCAATGGCTTTGAGGAAGTAGAAGGGATCTAGCAAGTAAATATATGGTCAGAAAGATTTCGCAGCATACTGCTGACATGCTTTGTCCAAATTCTTATAACAAGAAATTTATGCATGACATACCACAAGATCTTTATTCAGCCTTACTTAAAATCTTTTCCCCACAATCAAAAAATATAAATGATAAGCAATAAGTATCAGATACATTATACGGCACTCTTGTGACAGCATCTGTTTGGGAAATTATCTATTTCCTTGGGAATATATGAGATACAGCTCAATAGAAAGAATGTAGGCTCTGGACTCAGGAGACTTGAGTTTGAGCATTGTTCTGGCACTTACTAACAGTGTGACCTGCATGGCTTCTTTTCACTCTGTCTAGTCTAAGCAGAATATTTGCATGGCTACTTTTCCAGATCTTCATTGTACATAGATACTTCAGAAACTTTTGTTAAATAAATGGTTTTCTTTTTTTTTTCCTCCACCATTAGAATGTGAGCTTTTTGAGGGCAGGGGCAATATTTTTGCCTTTGATTGTAACCCCCAGTGCTTACTATAGTGCCTGGCACATAGTAAGTACTTACTAAATGTTTGTGGGTTATTTTTATGGTTGTTATTTTTTTATAATTAATTTATTTATTTTTAGTTTTCAGCATTTAATTTCATAAGATATTGAGTTTTAAATTTCTTCCCTTCCCACTTCCTCTCCCCCAAAATGGCATGCAATCTGGTATAGGCTCTATTTATACATTAATATTAAGCATATTTTTACATTAGTCACGATGTAAAGAACCATTAGAACTTATGGGAGGAACCATGAGAATGAAGCAATGAAACAAAACAACAAAGGTAAAGGAGATCAAATAGTATGCTTCCATTTGCATTTAGACTCCATAGTTCTTTGTCTGGGTGTGGATAGCAATTTCCATCTTGAGTCTTTTGGAGTTGTCTTAGATTCTTGCATTGCTATGAAGAACCAAGTCTATCAAAGTCTGTCATCGTACAATATAGCTGTTACTGTGTACAATGTTATCCTGGTTCTGCTTGCTTCACTCAGCATCAATTCATATATGGCCTTCCAAGTTTTTCTGAAGTCTGCCTGCTCACCATTTCTTATAGCATAATAGTATTCCATTACATTCATATACCATAACTTGTTCAGCCATTCCCCAATTGAGGAGCATCCTCTCAATTTCCAATTCTTTGCCACCACATAAAGAACTGCTGTATTTTTTGTACATGTGGGTCCTTTTCCCTTTTTATAATCTCTTTTGGATACAGACCTAGAAGTAGTATTGCTGGGTCAAAGGGTATACACAGTTTCATAGCCCTTTGGGCATAGTTCCAAATTGCTCTCCAGAATGGCTGGATCAGTTCACAACTCCACCAACAATGCATTAGTGTTCCAATTTTCCCACATCTTCTCCAACATTCACCATTGTCCTGTTTTGTCATGTTAGCCAATCTGATAGGTGTGATGTAGTACCTCAGAGTCATTTTGATTTGCATTTCTCTAATCAATAGTGATTTAAAACTTTTTTTTTCATATCAGATAGCGTTAGTTTCTTCCTCTGAAAACTGCCTGTTCATATACTTTGACCTTTTGTCAATTGGGGAATAACTTGTATTCTTATAAATTTGACTCAGTTCTCATATACTTTAGAAAGGAGGCCCTTGTCAGAGACAACTGGTTGCAAAAATTCTTTCCCAGTTTTCTGCTTCCCTCCTAATCTTGGATGCATTGGCTTTGTTTGTGCAAAAACTTTTCAATTTAATGTAATCAAAATTATCCATTTTGTATTTCATAATGTTCTCTATCTCTTGTTTGGTCATAAATTCTTCCCTTCTCCATAGATCTGAAAGGTAAGTTATCCCTTGCTCTTCTAGTTTGCTTATAGTATCAGTCTTTATATCTAAATTCTTTACCCATTTTGACTTTAGCTTGATATAGGGTGTAAGATATTGGTCTATGCCCAGTTTCTGCCATATGTTTTTCCAGGTTTCCTAGCATTTTCTGTTAAATAGTGATTTCTTATCCCAGAAGCTGGAGTTTTTGGATTTATCAAATAGTAGATTAGTATAGTCATTGACTGTTGTGTCCTGCATGCCTCACCTATTCCAATGCTCTACCACTCTACTTCTTAGCCAGTACCAAGTAATTTTGATGATTGCTGCTTTATGATACAATTTAAGATCTGGTACAGCTAGGCTACCTTCCTTCCCTTGATATTCTGGATTTTTTGTTCTTCCAAATGAATTTTGTTAACTGTTTTTTCTAGTTCTACAAAATAGTTTTTTGATAGTTTGATTGGCATGGTGCTGAATAAATACATTAATTTAGGTAGGATTGTCATTTTTATTATATCAGCTTGGCTTACCCATGAACAACTGATATTTTTCCAGTTATTTAGATCTGACTTTATTTGTGTGAAAAGTTACTACATGTTTGTTGACTGGCATACTTTATAGGGGTAGTAAGAAGCAAGGCAGGAAATGAGTTGTTTTTAAAACAGTGGAAGAAAGAGGGAGGAAAGGGAGTGTGGAGATCCTGGGTTGGTAGATTTATATGTGGAAGGTAACTTACAGGTCATCTAGTCCAACCTCTTCATTTTCAGATGAGGAAATTGAGGCATGGTACAATTAAGTGACTTACCCAAGGTCACAGGTGGCAGAGCAAAGATTTGAAGCTAGGACACTTGGCACCCAATTCCACACTCATTCTACTGTACTGCAATAAATATATATATATACATATATATGTGTGCGTGTGTACATATATATATATATATATATATACATATATATATACACACATACATATATATATACACACACTACATGAGAGAGAGAAAATATAGTTTATTTTGAGACTTCTGTCATTTTTCTTTCTAACAGCAAACTGTCTTAGACTTGCACTTTTATAAAGTTCAGTGTAAATTACAAGATCAAAGTGGCTCACAAGATCTACACTATGTTCTGCTCAGATTTTTTGAAGGTAGTTTCTAGTTTAAGATTTTTGCTATTCAATTGTTTCAGTCATGTCTCACTCTTCATGACCCTATTTGGGGTTTTCTTTTTTTTTTTTAATTTGGGATTTTCTTGACAAAGATACTGGAATGGCTTGCAATTTCCTTGTGCACTCATTTTACAGATGAGGAAACTGAGGCAAACAGGGTTAAGTAACTTGCTCAGGATCATACAACTAGTGAATATCTGAAGCCACATTTGAACTCATGAAGATGAGTCTTCCTGACTCCAGGCCAGCACTCTATCCACTGTGCTACCTAGCTGCCCCAGTTTAAGATTTAGGGATGTACCATTCTTCCTAATAATGCTACCAATCAAAAAAAGTCTCACTTTTTTTAAAGACATTGTGGGAATGAAATTTATATCTCTAGTTTTACTCCTATGAGAAATAAACTTGAATTTGAAACTCAAAAAATTTTAAAAACAAGTATTAAAAATGTTTTTACATTAATTAGGAAAAAAATAAAATACTATTAAAAAAAGAAACTGGAAGAAATGATTCACACATATTTGGGGTATGATATGGGAATGATATCTCTAATGCTTTAACTATGTTTTCATTTCTATTGGCAAATCCTTCAGGTGATGATTTCTGTTTCTTTGTACATCTCTATCTGGTTTGAATGCTTAGCTCAATTTAATCCAATTCCACAGAAATCTCCAGTGTATAGAACTCAGTGCTAGACACTGGGGGAAATTTTCAAAAGTAAATTTAAGACATGCTTCATATATAGTTTTTATACTTCCCCAAATCCTGTATGACTTTTGAGGCCAAAAGCTGCATTCTGTACCATGAGGGGCTCTGGGAATATCCTGCTATACTGAAGGCACCATAAACCCATTTGTTTCTATGTTCATGGATCAGTTTGTGGTTTACCTTCGTGGTCTACTTCCTCCCCTTCTGAAAAAGTAGCCACTTCATTCCACACCCCTCCTCCCCCCATCTGCTCAGTTTTCTTTTCCCTTTCTTTTTGTATAAACTATGGGCATTGACTTACTTTTTGCCAGCTTGTGTTACAACTCTGAGATTAGAAAAAGGACTTTTTTAAAGTAACAACAAAAATTATGTGGCAACAGTGAAATATAAATAGGTTTGTAGATTGTTTCTACACAGAGCAAACTAACAGAAGAGATTGGGGTTTAGGTGCATGGAAATTGGTAAGATTATCCTGTCCTCATTTGATCTCATGGAATTTTGCCTCGTGCCTTTACTGTGTTCTAATGGACGTATATGTCTTATCACTCCCTGCAAGATTGTAAACTCTTGGGAAGGGAAGGTGCTTTGTTGATTTTTTTGCTCTTCTCTAGGGCCTACCACAATGTCCTGCACATAGTTGTTGCTTTATAAATGTCTGCTGAATGAATGAACAAATGAATGAACGGAACACAAGACAGAAAGGTGAAATAAGTAGTTTGTAGGCAGATAGGTGGAAAAATATGTAGCCGTCTGGACTCATCAGCAGAAAGACTTGAGTTTGTATCCTGCTTCAGACACCTAGTGGCTGAATGACCTAGGGGACTTCCCTCAACCTTGGTTTCCTAGAGGCTATATGATATAGTGAATGGAGTTCTAGACTTAGAATCAGATAAACCTGGATTCACACCCCGCCTTTGTGTGACCCCGGGCACTCATTTAGGTTCTAAGGGCCTTAGTTTCCACATCTTGAAAATAAGGTGCTGGGATTTAATGGCCATTAAGGTCCCTTGACCTCTGAATCTTTGGTCCCATTATCGTTAGAGATGGATAACAACCTCTGAGGCATAACATCTTACTTACTACGTATAGTTTTGTTTTCTAATTTCCCAAACACAGTTTTACTGACAGATTTGAATGAATAAAGTAGGGTTGAAAATGCTATTGTCTCAAAAATCATGGTTATATTTACAAGCATTAGGGATGGATATAGCACCTTTTTTTAAATAGCTAATTAATAGAGAAGGTGTCCTATTTGGTTCTGGGCTTATGAACTCTTCCCTTCTCCTATAATCATCCATGAAAGAAAAGGGGGAAGAGGAGAGAGAGAGAGAGAGAGAGGAGAGAGAGAGAGAGAGAGAGAGAGAGAGAGAGAGAGAGAGAGAGAGAGGAAGAAGGAGGAGGAGGAGCTGTCTTCCCCACTCGCATTCCCCTTGTTAACATAAATAAGTTACGTCCCAAAACAATAAAAGTATGGGGAGAATGAGAGGGAATACAAAAATCTAATCACAGCCAAACCCATCCAGCTAGTCTGACCCTTCACCATCCTAGAAGTCTCTCAGCCCTAACTTACTGCCCATATCACTTTAATCCCTCCTCTTTTTCTCAGAACTTCTATGCTTCCTTTCTAATAATTTTTTAAAAAAATGATCATTAGTTTATTTTCCTTCCTCCCTCCTCCTCCTCATGTGTGTGTGTGTGTGTGTGTGTGTGTGTGTGGTGAGAGTGTGAGAGAGAGAGAGAGAGAGAGAGAGAGAGAGAGAAGGAGAGAGAGACAAACATTTGTAACAAATGTGCATGGTAACACAAAAGCCTCTTTTCACCTCAGCATCTCTGCCTTGGATCCTCACCTCCTTATTCCTCTTGTCCCACTTTCCATTTTTTGGAGCTCCTGACCCAGGCCTTAGGAACTACCAATGAAAGATTATGGGGGGTGGGGCAGATTCTCCTTCCCACTAATGGACAAACTGGAAAAGGTGAAGAAGAAAACTTTCTGAAATCCCAAGGAGACAGAGAGGAGATGTGTTCCTGGCATTCTGACTAGGAACTCTGGGTGCATTTCCCCTTAGAAACATTATTACATATGGTATTTAGGGACTATAGTCAATAATCAGATGGACCTGTGGTTTCATCATTTGGAGACTTTTCTTCAATTCATCTCACAACCTTTCTCAATTTCTCTTGACATTGTAAGGTCATGGTGGAGCATACTGGCTGTCCATCTGTCATCCCTCACTTTTGCCTCTTCTCTTCCTGTCATCAGGTCCCTTGATAACATCCTTTACTCCTTTTTCTCTTCAGCATTCCTCTTTGGTTATATGTTACAGCCTGCTCACACCCACTATACTCATCTTTAGTTCTTTACACATTTTGCTGCTATATAGTAGCACTAGTAAAATATTTATTTGGAAAAGATGGGCATTTGTGTAAGTGGGAAGCTTGAGTGTCCATGAAAGAGTCTACTCTCCTTCCCCATTTTATCTCCAGGCCCAGCCCATTGTCTGTCTGTATTATCTGTCCCAGATATACATTTACTGCTGGACAAGCTTTATAGGGTGTCCATTTAAATGCATGTTGAAATCTGGGCAACAGAGACCTTCTTCCTCCCCTTGGTCTTTCCTGTGTGAATGGACAGGACAAATTCCTTTGTGTCATTACTGATCTCTCCCAGGGATCTCTTCCACTGTCTTGGGAATTGATGCAATTAACATAATGTCATCTGTATACAGGATCCTTAGGATCTATAAAGACGTTAATAAAGAAAGCTATTTCATCTTTTGGGTTATAGGTTAAATAGGCTTTTATGGGCTAGCCTTGGAACCTAACAATCCTGAGGCCCAAAATGCGAGAAAAGACAAGAGAGGACAGGGCTGGTGGCAATGGGAAGGAAAGGGAGTTGCTGAGAGATGTAGAGAACAATTATGTTGAGTTCTGAGGTTTGGTCCCAACTCTGCCTCTTACCTACCATATAACCTTGGGCAAGTTAGAGACTCCAGATTCAATTTCTTTATTCATAAAAGAATTTCTTTTTCTATAATGAACCTCCAACTTCCCTTCCAGTCCTAAATCTTGTGATTTTACCTGTTTAATAGGTTTACCTGAGACAGGGAGAGTTAAGCTATGAGCTGTTGGCTTTTGAGCTTTGTACAATGGCAATAAATTTTATTAATTATTATTAGAAGAATCTCATTTTCCCATGTTCACATTTACTCTACAGAGTCTCAATCAGTCACTGTTTTGTTGTTGTTGTTCAGTCATTTGTAGTCATGTCTGACTCTTTGTGACTCCATTCTGGCCTTTCTTGGCAAAGATACTAGAGTGGTTTCCTTTTCCAGTTCATTTTACAGATGAGGAAACTGAGGCAAATGGGATTAATTGACTTGCCCAGGGTCACACAGCTAGTAAGTGCCTGAAGCCAGATTTGAACTCAGGAAAATTAGTCTTTTTGATCCCAGGCCCAGCACTCTATCCACTGCACCATCTAGCTGCCCAATCAGTCAATAGACATATATTCATTAAGAGTCTGCCATGTGCTAAGCACTATGCTAGTCACAGGAGAATATAAATAAAAAGCGTGGAATATTTCTTACTCTTAAAGAGCTTATGTTCTGTTATCATTTGTCTTATCAAATTTGTTCAGCCTTTGGCACTTTAGGAACTGACAACTTAAATTATTGAAAAAGTCCTCTATATTTCAGTAATTGTCTTTAAAGATTTTCCTTGTTCTGATAGTTATGAAAATTTCATGGTATAGTACAGAGGAAAGAACCTCTGAATTTGGAGTCAAAGGAATCCTTTTCCTGACATTTATAAGCTGTCAGTTGATCAGTCAATAAACATATATTAAGCACCTGCTGTATGCTAGGTACTGTGCTAAGTGTTGGGGAATACAAGGAAGGCAAATACTAAGTTCCTACTCTCTCGAGTAGTTCAGTCTAATGGGGGAGGCAACATGCAAATTAATATGTAAAAACAAACTACGTAAAGAATATATTGAAAATAATTAATAGAGGGAAGGCTCCAGAATTAAGAGGGATTAGGAAAGGCTTCCTGTGGAAGGGGGGGCTTTAGCTGGGACTTAAAGGAAGCCAGGGAAGCTGAGAGATGAAGATGAGGATGTAGAGCACTGGATTGAAAATGCCCAGAACCAAGAGACAGAGTATCACGCTCATGGAACAGCAAGGAGTCAAATGTCACTGGATTGCAGAGGAAGAGGAGGACAGATTAGAAAGGGCTTTGAATGCCAAACATATGATTTTATATTTGATCCTGCAGGTGATAGGAAATCACTGGAATTAATTAAGTGGAGGAGTGACATGATGCTTTAGGAAGATCACTGACAGCTGAGTGGAGGGTGGATTGAAGAGGGGAGGCATGTGGCACGCAGACCGTTGCAATAATCCAGGTGTGAGGTGATGGGGGCCTAAACCAGGGGAGTGGCAGTTTCAGAAGAGGGAAGGGAGCATATTTGACAGATAATAACAGAGTTAGAATTGATGGCCTGGCAATAGATTGGATGTGGGAGGGTGAGAGGTAATAAGAAGTCAAGGATGGCGCCTAGCCTGGGAGGATGGTAGTGTCCTTGACAATAATAAAGAAGTTTGGCAGGAGAGAAAGAGAATGAGTTCAGTTTTGGGCATGTTGAGTTTTAAGATATTTTCAGGACATCTACTTTGAGATGTTCAATAGGCAATTAGAGATTCACCTGGATAAGTAGGAGTTAGATCTGGAGAAGTAAATTTAAGAATTATCAACATAGAGAGATGATAATTTACTCCATTAGCACTGATTTACTGACTGAATTTAGAGTCGAAGGGTTTGAATTCTGGTTTTGACATATAGAAGCTGTGTAATCTTGGGTAAGCTGCTTCATCTTTTTTCTAATCTGTAAAATGGCCATTGGATTCAAGATTCCTTCTAGCTCTAAATCCATGATTTAAGGGTCTAAGAACTTAATGAGCTTCTTAGTACATCAGTAAATTAAGCATTTTTTGAAGGTTGCCTGGATCCCTTTAGATCATAGGAACCATTTAATGAACTGAAGCCATGATTTACTAAATAGAGTCTGTCACAGTTACATGTTAGATTCTGAAAGTGCCACACTTATTCCCAGATTGTCACTTCTAGGCAGTGGGAGAATGTTGTGCCAGGGGCTTGGCTTTCTAAACTTGGAACACCTATCTTTTTATTCCTTTTTTTAAAAAATGATTTTCCTAAAGATATAATAATTCTTTCTTCCACCAACATAATAAGCATTTACTATAATTATTAAATGGTGGCTTGCCCTAATGATTAATTTAAAAAATCTCACTTGTGTTTTATAAAGGTATGGTGGCTTGCCCTAATGATTAATTTAAAAAATCTCACTTGTGTTTTATAAAGGTAAGATTTGGACATTTCTACCCAAGCTATAAAGTAATGAAGACATCTGTTTTCATATGGTCCTTGCCACACAGTACCAGAAATTTGATGCCATGCTGTCCAGATTTGTAAATTTCCCTGGAATGGCCTTCGATTTTCTGATCTGTTCTGACAAGTCACTGACAGCTTTTGAGGTGAAGTACATACATGGCAAAGGGCAAACAGAGACTGCATATGTCAGCTGGAACATTCCCTTGTTGACTAGACAGGGTGAATTTGCTGACATGCCTCTGTATTTGTATGCCTCCAGTTCTCTGCTAAATGTTTGTGACTTAAAGAAAAGAACAGACACTCATCCTTACGGAATGTATACACACATTGTCTCTCATTTAGTTACTGGCTAAGTTAGTTGGCAGTTGATACTTATCAGCTTAGTCCTTCCTGTGGGATAATTACTATGTCTAGAACAAAATGTATTTGGAAGACTTGTGTTAACAAAACTTAAGTTTGGTTTATATTTATAGTGTTTTATTATTTAATTGTTTTCTCCTTCATTTAACTCCAAGGAACTAGTAAATTCTCAACCTCTTTATGGAGAATCCTCATAAGTTCTGGTTCTCTCTGTCTCTCTGTCTCTGTCTTTATCTCTGCTTCTCTCTCTCTCTTCCTCATCTCCCCATCTGTTTTCCCCCCTGTGTTTCTTCTCTCTCCACCTCCCCTGTCTCTGTCTTTGTCTTTCTGTCTCTGCCTACCCCCTTGCTCTTTTTCTCTCTCCTTTCCTTCTGCTTGACTCTGTCTCTCTTTCTTTCACCTGTCCCACCCACCCCTACCCCACCTCCCACCCCAACATACAGATAGATAATTTACGAAAAGGATTTCCATCTTTGGGTGACTGTCTTTCTTTATTAAAAATCTGATGAATTACTTTGGCTTGCTAGTTTTTGCAAGTTGTTATGCCAGGCTATGCCTTAACTAGCTGTGGGGAGGGAAAGGAAGGATTGTTATTTTTTTGCTATATCTTTAAACAAGTAAACTAACCACAGATCTGGAGTCTGGTACAACATTGCCTTAGGGGAAGAGTATATAAAGACTGATTCAACAATCTGAAAAATAAAAAAAAAGAGATAATTGGAAAAGGCAGGGACAAATGCTCATTGTTCATTGGTCTTGAGTATGACAATCATTTCTGTTTTGCCAATGAGATGGCAGTCAGGAAAATGTCAAAAGATTAACAGGATTAGAATAAGAATAAAAGCTAAATCTAGGAGACCTTGGAGGGGAAGCGCTGAAAGGTGACACATCTCTTACCTTATCATCTTGGGGCCCTGTGGTTTACCAAAAAGTAGAGGTCCAGATGCTAGTTTACAGAAATAGGGTAGAGAAACTAACTTCATTCACAAGAATGTGGCTAGCCATTACAATCTAGGTAAGATATTTACTGAGAATAAATTATTAGACCTTGCAAAAATTTTTGGGATTATCCAAGTAATCTCATTTTATAATAAATATAATAAATAACTTTATTCAATAACCTAATTTTATAAATGAAAAAACTGGACCAGAGATATAAAATGGTGTTGTTAAGGTCACATAATTAGTGACAAATATGAGTCTGAAACTCTGGTTTCCTGACTCCTAGTTCATTGCTCAGTTAACAGGTCAAAGGTGAGAGAGAATGTACAAGATCAGAGTCCAGGGCAAGAAATCTGTGAAGCCAGACAGGAAAGTCATGGGTTTTGTTTTTTTTTTTTTGAGAGGAGTGGGCAATAAATGCTTTTCCCAATTAGAAGTATAGCCTAGGGTAAAGTAAAGGACATATCAAAAGCCCAAAGACAGATCATAGGATGATAGTATCATAGGTCTAAGGCTGGCAGAAATTTCAGAAGCTGTTTAGTTCATCCCCGTCCTTTTACAGATAAAAAAACTGAGGCCTGAGGAAGTTTAATGACTTGTGACTCATCTATGACGCCAGTTCTCAACCTTTGCTGTTTATTATCCCCTGAAACTCCCTAAAGTCAGGGTCATGTTTCTCTCAGTATGGGAGTGAAAGCCTGCCCTTTCTTTATATGCCTCCAGGCATTCACCACATGTCAAGGACAGGGCAGAACAGCTTGACTCCCTTTCCTTGGCCCAAAGGATTCCAGCTAAACAGTAGACTTAGTGTTTAAACTTGGCCTCATGAAGACTAAGATCTGAGAAACAGAGATGATAATTCAGAAGGGAAATTGGGCATGGGGGAAGGTAGTTCCTGATTATGGGATACTAAAGGGAAGAAACTCATGGTCATTTTGAAGAAAATTGTTATCATTAACCAGAGTCCTGGCTTTGTTTCTGGCTAGGGTCAGAATACAGTAATAACATATGTGTTAGAAATAGCTGTGTCATGTGTTGTCCTGAGTAAGGACCTCAGAATCCACCATATAGCCCACACCATGAAGACTTCTATTCCAGAAAAGCTAGAAATTTACCAGTCTTATCAAACCAAATCCATTTGTTATGGAGCTAGAATTGATTTCCAGCTTAGAAGCTAAATGACTTTGAGATTATGAGGACAAGATCTGGAAAAAAACACTCAAGTTCAGAGAGTTAAAAATGATTTACCTTAGGCCTCAGAGCAAATGTTAGAGCAGGGAGCAAAACCAGACCTTTCCATTGAATTTAATTCTCTTTTTTCTCCAATACATCCTTCATGCAACTGCCAAAATAATCTTCCTAAAGCATAGGTCTGAGCATTTCAGTCCTCTGCTGATTCAGTATGTGATGAATAAAAGCCCAAGAAATGGAATTTCTGGGTAACTAATAATCAGTTTATTAATTAAGCTAGCAAATAACCAATAAATTGGTGGTCAGTGGTCTCTCCTGTAACCAAAGACATAGGCTTGGTGATCACTGGATGCTTTGTTTCTGTCTCCTCCAGAATACCTTTGGAAAAGGTCTTGCCTCTGACAGGTGAAAATCAATCCTGGTTGGTGAACAATTTAACAAGGCAGTGGACATTTTGATGAGGATGTGGGCTAAAAGTCTTCAACTCCTGCTGAGAACATGATGTGATCATGAGATTTAGCAGCCCCTTCAGCACTCTGGACAAAAGAATCCATCTCCACCCATGCCACTCAAGTTGAACAATGAGCCTAATGCTTTTAGGGCTGGAATTTACCTAGATTAGGGTCTCTTTACACTTAATCAGAAGTAAGCTCTCCTACTTGGGTGGAGTCCTAGTGAATGTTCCTGGAGGATTTGGCCAATCTCATCATCAGCCTTGTCCTTCAGAGATTGACTGATTTACAAGGACTGCTCCCTAAATGAGGAAATAAAAGGAAAAAAAACCCTTTGAATCCTAATTTAATAATTGGTTATTAATATAATGGAAAAATAATGATTTCTCTCAAGTGCCATATTCCTTTTTTTAAATGTTAGTGATTATTGGGGTGGTGGAGGTTCTAATTGATTGCATTCTCTTATCCATATTATTTATTATATTTAGTTGCAGTTGCCCCCTAAATGAAAGATTTTTGATAAATTAGCCACCATACTGAAAGAGGAGAAAAATAGACCACATGCCATCTTCTTGTCTGCCTGTATTCCAGTGGCTATTACCTCCAGGACCAAATATAAAATACTCTGTTTAGCTTTTAAAGCCCTTCTTAACCTGACCTTTCCTACCTTTTTAGTCATCTGATACCTTATTCCCTTAGCATACTCTGATACCTTATTCCCTTAGCATACTCTGTGACCCAGTGGCATTAACCTTGTTGCTTTTCCTGGACAAGATGCTCCATCTCCTGACTGCAAGCATATTCTCTGGCTGTCCCCCATGTCAGAAACTCTTCCTTCCTTGTCTTCACTTCCTGGCTTCCTTCAAGGCTCAGCTGAAGTCCCACCTTCTGCAAGAAGCCTTTCTAGGTCCTCTCCTCTTAGTGCCTTCCCTCTGAATTTATCTCCTGTATGTCTTGTATATATCATGCTTGTAAACAATTGTTTACATATTGTCTACCTTATTACACTGTGAGCTCCTGGAGACTAAACACTAATTTTTGCTTTTTTTTTTTCTATCCCCAGCATTTAGCATAGTGCCTGGCTTATAGTAGACCTTAATAAATGCTTGTTGACTTGACTTGATTTGACAAATACAGAGTTTACTGTGTTAATGAGGTTTACTGCCAGATAGTCACTACACCCAGTTGAGTGCATCACTAACCCCATTGCACTCAGGAGGGCTGCAGATGAGCTGTAACATTGCTCAGGTTTGTATTTTGAGTTGACTCTTATCCAGGTATCTGGCCTATAGTCTTATAACAGCCACCGAGGAAAGGGAGTGGTGGCAATTCCCTAAACGGCTAGTGACAGGGGTTCTACCACCAAAAATGTAGTGGTAATACTCCAAGTGTGATCCTGACTTCAAAGATGGCTCATCAGATTTCCTCTTTTTTATACAGAACAGGCTGTCTGCTACATGTCAAAGGTTTTTCAGCTTTCTAGTTCCCAGGGATTTGAGGGCAGTGATGACCTAATTAGGATGGTAAGCATAGTATCAGAATGCCCTCAGAAAGCAGAAATTTGCTATATATAAGTCCAAGGAATTAAGGAGCTACCAAAAAAAATTAGGATTCTACATACCTATTAAACAGTGTGAATAATTCACTAAAAGAAAGAATGATGTTTTCAATTTTAGAAGTCCTAAACAACAAACACCCTTATATACCATAAGGATAAACTAGGCATTATGGAATGCTTTATGATAGCTAATGCTAATACACCTGCTCAAGAATTTTCAGTGGATCCCTATTGCCCCTAAGGCAAAGGAAGGAAAGAAAAAAAGGGAATTTATCAAGTTCTTATTATGTTCAAAGTGCCAGGGATACAAACAGAAAAGCCAGGTAATTCTTGTTCTCAAAGAGTTTGAAATTTAATTGGGATAGAAAACACACAAAATGGGTTTCAACACTAGGTCAGATGGACAGGTTTCATGGTCTGTAGAGTTCAATGGCAAAGTAGATGGCAATGCATTTTCCTTAGTGTCATTTGTACTTATAAAATCATATGTATTTCTGATGGTGAGCCATTTGATGGTGCCAAGACTGGTTGAAAGAACTTTCTTTTCTGGACCTTCAGTAGCTGTGGCTGCTGAGGGATTGGGATGGCAGCATCCACAGCAGTTGCCAAGTTTTATTTCCACAGGGGTTGCTTTCCTGAGATGATGGCTTTTGGGGCTGGGCTGGAATACTTGACCTGACATGTCAAGTGCTCCACAATATGGCTTCAGCCTACAATTTTGGGCTTGTTTTTACATTTCTTCCAGCGCACATACATTCCAGCCAAACCAACCTACCAGTTGATCCTAGAGCATGGAATTCTACCCCAAGCCTGTGTCTTTGTATAGGCTGGCCTCCTTGTCTTTAATGCCTTTCCCTCTCACCCCTGCTTCTTAGAATCCTTAGCTTCCTTCATCCCCAGCTGAGTTCACCCCAAGTGCCACTTCTTAAGTTGAAGTCTTTTCTGATTTCTCTAGTTGGTAGTATTTTCTTCTTCCTTGAATTATCTTGCTTTTTTTCCCTATTTGTTTTGTCTGTGATATCTCCCAGTAGAATGTAAACTCCTTGAAGGCAGGCTCTATCTTTTTAAAGTCTTTGTTTCCTATTGCCTAATATAGTGAATTGAAAGTAATAGATAATTAATAAATTAATTTATGTTGAATTGAACTGTTAATATCTGTGTACATACATGGTATATGTCATAGAGTCCATAGAATTTTTAAAGATAAAGGGAACGTAAGAGTTCATCTGTCAACTCCTTTATTTCAGAGATAAGGAAATGAGGCCAACAGACATTGTCATGCCACTAATTGACATTAGATTAAAACATTTTATATTGTTTTTCTTGTTCCACATCTGCAAAATAAAATCAAAACTTAATATAATGCATATAAAAAGGAAGACTAGATGGAATATCATTTTCCAGTAAATGAAAATTAATTCAGATTTTTAAATCAAGACTAATTTATACAGCATGACATAATGAACTGAGAGCCTGCCTTGGAGTGAGAAAGATCTGGCTTAAGTCCTCTCACTGACACGTGCTAGCTCTGTGACCAGAGCAAATCACTTAATGTCTCAGCGACCCAGGCAACTTTATTTTTTGTTTGTTTGTTTGTTAAAGACCATAAATTACAGATGTGTTTTTTTCGGGAGTTCTATAGCTATAGTTTTCCACAGGTCTTTAAAAAAAAAGCTTTCAGTTCAGTCATAGATTATTTGGAAGCTATTATAAATTGAAGCAGCCAGAGTTAGAGAAATATGTGTGAGTAGCAAATGTCAAAAATAGAAATAAAGAAATGAGTAGACTTGGACTTTTTAAAAATCTCTTCTGGTTGGGGTTGATCTGTTATTTTTGTTGAGTTCTTTCAGTCATATACAACTCTTCATGACCTTATTTGTGGTCTTCTTGGCAAAGATACTGGTGTGGTTGGCCATTTCCTTCTCCAGCTCATTTTACAGATGAGGAAACTAAGGCAAACAAGGTTAAGTGACTTGCCCAGGGTCACACAGCTAGTAAGTGTCTTAAGCTAGTTTTGAACTCATCAGAATGAATATTCCTGATTCCAAGCCCAGTGCTCTATCCACTGCACCAGCACCACTAGCTGCCCATTTGTTCAATTATAAGTTAACCTATTTAACATAATATTTCATTGCCACTCTAATGGAGCTGTGACCTCATCCACTTCATCCAAAAATGCAGGTTGTAACCCATCTGTGCCTTTTCAACTCACGTGATACTTCTCCAACTTCTTCCCTCAGTCCTTTACACATAGCTTACCCAATGTGGTGGAGGCCTTCCTCTAAATCTTAGAGAATATCACTCCATAGATTTAAAGCGAGAACAGACCTTGGAGGTAATTTAGGTCATCTGCAACCTCCCTATGTTGAGATTAGAAAACTGAAATATTAATCAACTTTCCCCAAGTTGCACAAGTAGTAATTGCAGAGTGAGAATTTGAACCTAGTTCTCTCATTGCAAATCCAATGCTTTTTCCACTGTACTATGCCGATTGAATGGAAACCAATTTAGCACATAGGCTCTCCAATGTTATTCCTCACAGTCACCATGTAACTGGCCTACTTTTTCTCTTCATACCTATCTCGTGACATCTTTTGTGGCTTTTCTTTTGTACATTTAAGCCCACCTTATACCTCACCATTGTGGTCATTGCATTATGCCTTCATGTGGCCCACAGCTTAAATTCTTAGAAACTGGTATTCTGTGACTCACCATCATAAAGCCTCACTAGATTTTTTTTTTATTGTTAAATGTGCTGAAAATAGGAATAAGTCTCTTCCAGCTCTAATTCCATAATCTTCTGTTCCTAGGTTGTCAATGAGCCTTCATGAACAGTTTTTATAAATTAAAATATGATCTACATGATATTTTGAAGAAATGTCTAATTCCTCATAATGTATTAAATAATCAACAGAAACTTTGGGGGTACAATAACATTTGAAAGCACGAATACCTTGGAATACTTAGGAAAGGTTATCAATCACATTTAAAAAATTAAAGGCATTTCTCCAGCATATAAAATACACATTACAAATCTCATCCAAGTTTCTCAGGGGAGATAGAATTTAACCACTGAGTTTTAAATTCCTAAGAAGAGTCTTGGAAAGTTATTGATATATTTCAGGTAAATCAACTTCACAATTAGCTAGAAATCTTGTCTATATTATTTGAGCCAATTAAGCCCATTAAAACATATATATAAGCATTTAGATTCCTTACCTCCACCTTTCCTTGTCTAGGTCAGTGCTTCTTAATCCATGGATTTAAAAATTTGGCAACATTAAAAAGTTTCTGAATGTGCAACAACCAAAAATTAATTAAACATCAAATGCATGATGAATCTGAGGTATCTCTGGCAGCACTTGCCCATATTGCAACACACAACTTCACTGCAGTTTTGGTTCTGAATTCAAAGCATACACATTTTGCACTGTGCGTGCTCTCAGGCCATGCAGCACCAATGAAGGCCGCCAAAATCAAGGAAAGGAGTCACTAGTGGAAAAAGTTTAAGAACCCCTGGTCTAGGTCCCTTCTGCACACAACTTCCCAATTTGTTTTTCTACAACACCACTTTAATCAAATCATATTCTTGTGCAAAGCCTTCCAGAGACCACCTCTTATCTATAATAGGAGCACCTAGCATTTTCCCTATGAAACAAACTAGTTTTAGTTTTTATTTATAGGACTTTGAAAGAAAACAACAGTTAATCACCTCTCCTGATCTTTCCTTCCACGTAGCCACAAATGCTCATTAAAAGAACAAGTATATGATAGGCCAACAGCCATGGGAGAGAGAGAAAAATAATTCTTACATAAAACTTAACTATCCTAATAAGATTCATTGGAGAATATTTTTTATAGTCAGTCAACAAACACTTACTATTTACTATGTGTCAGGTACCATGCTTGAGAAATGAAGAAAGGCAAAAATATGGTCCTTGCCCTCAAGGAGCTCACATTCAAATATAAGAAACAACATGCAAGTAATTATGCACATACAGAGGGAAGACATTTGGAGGGGGTGAATAGTGTGGGGTGGAGATAGGAAAAGGCCTGTTGTAGAAGATAAGTTTTGCTCTGTTTTTTTTTTTTTGTTTAAGACTTAAGTGGGGGCAGCTAGGTGACGAAGTGGATAAAGCACCAACTCTGAAGTCAGGAGGACCTGAGTTCAAATCTGGCCTCAAATGAAACACTTGACACTTACTAGCTGTGTGACCTTGGGCAAGTCACTTAACCCCAATTGCCTTAAAAAAAAGACTGAAGTGACTTGCCTGGGGTCACACAGCTAGTAAGTATTCAAGCTCACATTTGAACTCAGGTCCTCATGATTCCAGGGCCAGTGATCTATCCACTGTGTCACCTAGCTGGCCCTGCTTTGATTCTTCTTCTTCTTCTTCTTCTTCTTCTTCTTCTTCTTCTTCTTCTTCTTCTTCTCTTCTTCTTCTTCTTCTTTTCTTCTTCTTCTTCTTCTTTCTTCTTTCTTCTTCTTCTTTTTTGGAAGCTGGAAGAGATCTTATTTTAATTAATTAATTACTTAATTTTTATTTAGTATTTTATTTTTTCCCCAGTTACATGTAACAGCAATTTTAACATTCATTTTTAAAACCTTGAGTTCCAAATTCTCTCCCTTCCTCCCTCCCCTCTCTCTCCCCCACCTCCACTATTGAGAAAGCAAGCAATTTGATATAGACTATACCTAGGTAAACCCTTGCTCTTATTCTTGAAAGAGGTCAGGGAGGTGTTAGGAGCTGAGGAGGGAGAACTTTCCAGGTATGGTGGACAACCAGTAACAACATGGACTTAGGAGCTAACAGTGTTGTCTGTAAGAAACAGAAAATAGACTAGTGTAACTTATTGTAGAGTATGTTGTTGTTCAGTTATTTTAGTTGTGTCTGACTCTTTATGACCCTATTTGGGGTTTTCTTGGCAAAGATACTGCAGTGGTTTGCCATTTTACAGATGAAGAAACTGAGGCAAACAGGGTTAAGTGACTTGCTCATGGTCACATAGCTAGGAAGTGTCTGAGGTCACATTTGAACTCAGGTCTTCCTGACTCCAGAGTTGGTGCTCTATCTACTGCACCACCTATCTGCATTGTAGAATATGCAGGGGGAGTAAAGTAGAATACGATTTAAAAAGTAGTAAAGAACCAGATTGTGAATGGCTTTAAATGACAAAGCATTTTACATTTGATTTGGAAGGTAATAGTGAACCACTGGAGTTTCTTGAGGAGGGTAGTGGCATATTAAGATCAGATCAGACCTGAGTTTAAGAAAATCACTTTGGCAATTGAATGAAAGAGAACTGAAGAGGGGAGAGACTTGAGGCAGGGAGAATCAGAAACCCATCTCGATAGTCCTGGAATGAAGGCCTCTGCCAAGGTGTTGGCTGTGCCAGTGGAAGGAAGGGAGCATAGAGGAGAAATGATGGATTTACAGCCGTAGGGCAGTTTGAGCACCCTGTGATTTTAGATCAGCTTAGGGGGCAGTAGCACAAAATGTAGCCCCCAACACTCCATTTTTATTTTATTTATTTTTTAATTAATTTATTTTGATTTATCAACATTCACTTCCATAAGCTTTTGAGTTTTAAATTTTCTCCCCCTCCTTTCCCACCTCTCTCCCCAAGATGGTGTACAATCTGATATAGGCTCTACATATACATTCTTATTAAACATATTTTCACATTAGTGATGTTGTAAGGAAGAATTAGAACCAACAGGAAGAACCAGCAGAAAGAGGAAACAAAACACAACAGAAGAAAAAAAAATAGCAAATGTATGCTTCAATCTGCATTCAAACTCCATAGTTCTTTCTTTGGATGTGGATAGCATCTTCCATCATGAGACCTTTGGAGATGTGTCAGACCCTTGTATTGCTGAGAAGGGTTAAGTCTATCAATATTAGTCATCGCACAACATAGTTGTTACTGTGTGCAAAGTTCTCTTGGTTCTGCTCACTTTACTCAGTATCAGACCGTACAAGTCTTTCCAGGTGTTTTTAAAGTCTGCCTACTCATCATTTCTTATAGCACAACAGTAATCCGTTATATTCGTATACTACAACTTATTTAGTCATTCCCCAGCTGATGGGCATCCCTTCAATTTCCAATTCTTTGCCACCACAAAAAGAGCTTCTATAAATATTTTTGTACACATGGATCCTTTTTCCATTTGCATGATCTCTTTGGGAGCAACATATTTTTATACAAGAAGGGTCATCTCTAATATGGATCATAGATGTTTAACCAGTTTCTCTCACTTCCCGGGTGGTATAGATAGAAAGAAAAGGTATTGTCTTTTATTACCTGGATAGAATGTAGAATTGGAGTCAGGAAAACTTGAGTTAGAATCTTGCTTCAGACTCCTTGCTAGCTGTAAGACCCTGAGCAAGGCCCTTAACCACTCTATGTACAGTTTCTTCATCTGTAAAATGAGGCAAATAAAAGCACCTACCTCAAATCAAATGAATTAACATGTAAAGTGCTTTGGAAAGCTCTGTATAAATGCTATCAGGCATCATCATCATTGTAATTACGGGGTGTTTAAATATCATAATTGATTGAGGAAGGGAAGAAGGGAGAAAAGGAAATAGGGAGTATCTGGCTTTCCATGGTTGACTTTGCAGATTTATTGAACTTACTTGGGTAGCCTTGGCTGGGCTCCACCAAATGTTTTCTTATGTGTCACAGAGTCTAGGAACTGACTTGTCCATACACGCAGCCATACTTTTTTAGATAAAGAGTTTCAAGGCTCAGGGAATAAAGGGCAATTTTTGACCTGAGTTTCTTATTTGACTCTTCTAAACCAGTCTCCAGATACTAAAACATGCTGTCTGTAGAGGTACAGTAAAAATGTTAACTTTCATTGAGGGCTTTTGTAGAGTATTTCATATACTGGGGAATCTTATTCATGAGACAGAATGATACGAAACCACTGAGAGAGAATGAGCCATTGGAACGTTGTTAAATGCTATTGATTGCCACAGTGCTACTGGGTAAACTGGAAAATAATAGTCAGAAAAAGGCATACTTCATCTTACATTGTAAAAAGAGCTGAATCTTATTCACTCATTATGTCTTTTTTTTCCCTCTTCATTCTCATTGTGTGAGATTAAAAAAAAATTCTATAGACCCACCTCAAAATTTATTCCTCTGGATTTTTACCTGCTATCAGTTAGTATTTTGGGTGTGACAAGAAGGTATTTTATAACATCCTGGCAACAACAGCTGTGTGTCAAACTCTGTGTAGGTGATTGCAGTGATCAATCCCTTCTATCCTCAAGATCTCAATAATGAAGCACAAATCTTCCTTTAACAGTATTCACTCATCAATGGGCCCTTGATTCCATATTTATTCATTAATACACACAAAGATAAACATTCACAACAGGCCAATTCTAGTAAGAGTGAGGTGTGATAGCCTTTGCCTCTTTCCCCCCATATACCAATTCAGCTTGTCAAGGAAATGTTTCTCCAACATTGTATAGTTGCACAGATCGAATTGCTCATTTCTCTTGTTTTATACTCCCTCCTAGGGTGCTGTCTCAGACCCCAGTTTCTCAATCAGTTAGCCAACATGTATTAAGCACTTACTATATCATCAGGTGCTGTGTTAGGTACTGGGACTGCAGATCCAAAAATGAGATAGTCTTTAGCCTCAAAAACCCAGCATTGTATTTGAGGGCTACATCATGTTTGCAAATAAGTTAATACATAATATAGACAAAATAAATATGAAGTGATGTAGTAGGGGCCATAACAACTAAGGGAATCAGATCAGGAAAGGTCTTTTTGAGAAGGTGGCACATGAGCTGAACCCGGAAGGGAGTCCAGAATCCAAAGAGATAGAGATGAGGAGGAGAACATTCCAGGTTTCAGAGATGGCCTGTGCAAAATCAGAGAGATAGGAAACGGAATGTTCTGTCTCAAGAACGAGTAAGCTACTTTGGCCAGAACACAGAATGCTTTTGGGAGAACAAAGTAAAATCACCCTTCAAAGACAGTCTAGAGCTAGTTTGTGATGGTCCTTAAAGGTTAAGTAAGGAAATTTTTATTTTATCCTAAAGGTAATGGAGAGGTAGGTACTTCTTGAACAGATTTGTGGTGTAGTGAGACCTGAGATTTTTGACAACAAAACAAAGCATACAAACAAACAAACAGAAAAACCAGTTTGGTAGCTGAGAACAGGGTGGACTGGAGAAGGAAGGTACTGCATGCTAGCAGACCAGGGAGAAGATCATTGAGACATGAGGTAGGCCCAGAGCGAGGTGATCATGGTGTGACTCCATCTCTGCCTCTGTTGATGTCGTTAGTATGAGGCTCTCTGGATATTGAATCTGACTTGTTTATTTGAACCCCATCACTTATTTAGTAAATCATTCTAGTTTGGTCAGACCCTGCACTACAAGGACTTCTGCTTTACCTTTAGGTTTCTGGTGCCCAAATGTCTCCTCTTTGTATATGAGTCCACTCACTGCTGCAGACCTCTAGGGCTGCATGGCATTGGTGACAATGCTCTGTTGGCTAGCCCCTGTTCTAGCTCTAGCTCCCAGCCGAGCTCTTCCTGCCCTATTCAAGGGAAACTAGGTAGAGCGGTGGGTAGAGTGCCAGGAGTAGAGTCAGGAAAGCCTGAGTTAAAATCAAGCCACAGGTACTTATTAGACACTGGGCAAATCACTCAGTTTCTTCATCTGAAAACCAGAGATAATCATAGCACCTCCCTCACAAGGTTGTTGTGAGGATGAAATGAGATAATGTTTGAAAAGTGCTTACGCTGAGCCTTGCACATAGTAAATGTTGTATAAATTTTAACTATTATTACAATTTAACTAATATATATATATATATATATTATGTATATATAACTATATATAACTAATTATATATATAACTATATATAACTAATTATATATATAACTATATATAACTAATTATATATATAACTATATATAACTAATTATATATATAACTATATATAACTAATTATATATAACTATATATAACTAACAATATATGTAATATATAACTAATATATTATATTATATATTATATAATATATATTATAATATATTATATATATGTATAACTAATATAATAATGATTATTATCATTAGCACACCACACTGCTGCCTGAGACCTGTCACTGACACAAAAACAGTTAAATTCTTCTCAAAGAATCATATAATTTGCCAAACTAATAATTGCTAATATTTATTCAGTGCTTACTGTACGTCAGGCACTGTGCTGAGTGCTTTACAAATATCTCATTTTATCCTCACAACACCCATGATACCAGCACTAGTATCATCTCCATTTTACAGGTGAGGAAATTGAGGCAAACAGAGGTTAAATGACTCAGGGTCACACAGATAGTAAGCATCTGAGACCAGATGTGAACTCATGTTTCCCTTATACCAGGCCTAGTACTCTAGACACAGTGTCACCAACCTTTTAGGTAGCAAGTTCTTATTTGCTTTGTTGGATGTCAGTTATCTTCAGTTGAATCAAGTGGATATTTGTTGAAGATGCGGGCTCAAATAGATAGAACAATATTTGGTTTGAGGCAGTTAGGTAACACAGTGGATAAAGTCCTGGACTTAGAGTCAGAAAGACCTAAGTTGGAATGAAGACTTATCTCATGTGTGACTTCAGAAAGTTACCTAGCCTTATGCAGCCTCAGTTTCCTCATCTGTAAAGTGGGGATAATAATAACACCTACCTCTAAGGGTTGTTGTAAGGATCAAATGAGATAACATATTTAAAGTGCTTTGCATACCTTGAAACACTCTCTATATATTAGTTATTATTATTACAATGATTATAGATAACACAGAGATATCAGTTACGGCTAACAAATTAGTATATTGACTATATTGATAATTCTATAATCTCATTAAACTGTGAGCTGTTAGTGTGTAAAATATGACTCCAGACATTTGACACTTACTAGATATGTGACCCTGAGCAAGTCACTTAACACCCTGATTGTCTCACCAAAAAAGGGGAAAAAAAAAGAAATAAGGCACTATCTTGGTTCTCCATTTCTGGACCTCTCAGCCTTTTAATTGGTCATAGCCTGGATTGCAGTGTTGTTTCTTTGGATATAGCTTGAATTCCTAGCATCTTAGCAAAGTATTTTTTCTTATATGGGATGAGAATGTTTCAAGAATATGTCAGGAATATTGCCAAGAGAGTTAAAACTTTACAGATAAATTTATATATTTCTTTACTGGAGTGTGTGTGTGTGTGTGTGTGTGTGTGTGTGTGTGTGTCCAAAATTAAGCTATTGCATTTGGTTGCATCAGACACAGCACAGTTTTTTTTTTAAGTTGTAAGTAGAGTGAAATATTTTTATGAGCAGCTTTGAATACAGGAATCCTAAAGGGGCTTTCTTGAACCATAAGGTGCTCACCTAGAATTACAAGTGAGCTATTCAAGCTTTCTGTGAGTCAGGAGGTATCTATGCATTGCCTTTGGGGACTTAATTGGCCAACCCAATACAAGTAGTTTCATGCTTCTCTTTAGGCATCAGAAATCTTTCATGTGCCCTGTTACATTCCACATATATGAATTATAGGTCTCTGGTAATATGATGATAAGCATTTATGTCCAGGCTCAAATGTATTTAATTTGCTTGGCTTTCTTTAATGTTGTAGAATATTGCCCTTTTTTGATGTGATTGTAGTTTTAGAAAAACCTCGATTTTAGTTTCAATGGTATTAGACTTTCCATGTTGGGAATATAGAAGGTGGAGAAATTGTTATTTTCTCCACTCTCACAAAAATGAAATTGGTATCTGGCTTACAATACAAAAACCAGCACTAATAAGTTGCCACATTATAAAATCATTACTGCATATATATATCACACCATTTTTAGTGTAGCATGGTGATTCCCACATTAAATTAATGGTAGAAAAATTGCTTCTAGGCACGCCAGCTTGTATTCTGTACTGAGATCCAGATTGGAAGGGTTGCTAATGATAGTTGGTTCCAGATTAGTTTATTCTGTTAAAGGATTTGCTGATTCACCTACAGTTCTTTCTGCAAAGATGTTATCTCAGGGAAGAACAGGCCAAAAAAAAATAACGTCCGCCAAATATATATGTGAGAGAGTTCTGTGTTTATAAAAGAAAGTCAGGAGAGGCATTACTAGAAGGTTATTACATAAAGAGAAATATGCTAAGTTCATTTTTTAAAACCCGATTTGGGGGAAAGCAAAAAGTTTGCAAATAATATGTTTTGGGGTGGGGGGGTGAGGGTGTTCTCATACAATATAGCACAGATGGTGCTACATTTTTGAGCCAAAAGGAGAGGACAACTGACATGTAATGTTTGTTCAGGGCTTTGGGGCAATTAGATGCTTACCCATTCTTATGTAGAGAAGGAAAAGGATTTCAGGATCACAGGATCATAGATTTAGAGCTGGCAAGGACATCAGAAACAATTTACTCCAAATCCTTCATTTTACAGGTGAGGAAACTGAGGCCCAAAGAGTCTAAGTGATTGTCTCAAGATGAGACATCAAAAAAGAGCCAGGAAGTTATTCACATGAAGATGACCTTTAAATTTATTTACTAAGTAATGGCATGAGGAACAAGAGTGAGCATTATTACCTTGCATCAGGTCAATTTGCAGTTGTTCACAGACAGATCAATGGGAAGAGTTTACTTCTGAATGTTCAAAACAAACTCCATTTATTTTCTGGTGCATGCAGCAGTCTTGACAGACTTTGGAATTGTAGTGGTACTCACAAGCATGTCTTTTAAACATCCTTATGTCCGTGAGGGTAAAATGAGTTACCAACAGTTATCCCAAGGAACTAACTAGATGGGGTCAAGAGAGATAGGGCACAAATGAGTGGACTTATTTTCCCTGAGCTTGGGCTCAGTGGTGCTTTCCCTCAGTGGTGGCTCACTCATGTCAGAGTGACAGATGACAAGACTAACATCAGGCAGGCAGCCTTTCCTGGCTCCCAACTCTGCTCTCCGTTCCATAGTTTGTCTCTTCCCAGAGAGCAGTCGTGATGGAGCTAATGTGCAGTGATTGCTCACAGAGGTATGGCATCCATGAAGCAGAAGACTAGCCAGTGGGTTTACTGCGCAGCTGTGAAGCCATTTCCGCTCAGCTGTGACTCATGTAAAAATGGTCACAGAATTGAGCTGTAGCAGTTCCAGAAATGTTAAGGAAGTTGTAGCAGGTGTCAGGGGCTGCCTCCTTTCTCTATATTAATCCCCAGTTGTGAGAGCAAGGGGAAAAGCCTTAGATAAAGACTCTCAGGCACATGTAGAACCAACAAAGGCTAGGCCACAGAGGTGGATTCTCATTAGGGTCTGATTGATCTAGGTCATGTTCCTAGCTTATTCTCTACTACTCACTGGTGGAAAAAGAAGTAGAATGTCTTCTGAGAGATCTCCTCTACCTGAGAAACACACTGATAGAACCCATGGAAGGCACTCAAAGAAGATATGTAAGTTCACACAAAAGGGACCTGGAAAGAGGAAACCAAATACAGGTTTAAATCCTGCCTCTCACTCTTATTAGTCATGTGACAGTTGGCGAGTCATTTAACCTTAGTTTCCTCATCTGTGAAATGAGGATAATACTAATAGATGCTACTTTACAGCATTGTGAAGATCAAATAAGACATGTTTGATTAACTTTGCAAACCTTAAAGTATACATTAACTATTATTATTAGTCATAGGTATTATGTCTTTCTTTCTTTTTTTTTTCCATATGAGGCAATTGAGGTTAAGTGACTTGCCCACAGTCACACAACTAGTGAGTATTACTTGTCTGAGCAGAGATTTGAACTAACAGCCTCCTGACTCCAGGCCCCGTGCTCTATCCACTGCACCGCTTAGCTGCCCCAGCATTATGTCTTTCTTAAGGCATCCAAAGATTTATTAACTCTCTTGACTGCCAGCTCACACTATGGTAAATCTGATTTTAGAACTATAAACCCATTGAGTCAAAACTTCTTTGATCAACTATGCAAGTTTTCTTCCTGGGATTTTATTTCTAATTTGTTTACATTTGCTAGTGTTATAATTGATGAATCACCCTTTACAGTTTAAATCTTATAAATATTCTATAATATATATTATATATATATGTATATATATATGTGTGTATATATATATACATATATGTGTGTGTGTGTGTGTGTGTGTATGTATACATATGTAACTAGTGTTATGGGTGATTCATTTTGACCTTTGATCGTGTCTGTACTACTGTGCAAGAAAGATCAATCCAATTATTCCCACTGTGATCTATATTTTGCTTGATACCGTTGTTCATTTATATCTGTCTATATCAATATTACCTTCATCAATAGCTTTGAAGTTAATACCCCACATTTCCAGCTTTCCATGGAAAAGCCTTAGATTCCTGCCAATAAAAAAATAAATACTCAGTAATGCAGCAATTTAGTTCAACCATATTTTATAATATGTTTACCATGTACAAAGCAATGTGATAGCCTTCACCTGTGACCTAAAAAAATCTGAGTCTCCCTGACTTCTACATTTCCCAAAACTGACATTTTTCATTTGATTTATTTAAAAGTAGAAACAAAATACGCAATTTTTTGCCAGCACAACCAACAAATCATTTATAGTAAAACTGATTTATCTAGCATTATCTGGGAATGACGCCTTCTACATAAGTACATTTTATGCTTACCTGAGAACATGGATTTAGAGCTAGAAGACACTGTAGAGTGACCTAGTCTAATCTTCTCATTTGATGGATCAGATGACTGAGGCTTAGAAAGGTGACATAACTTGCCCATACAGCTAGTAAGGGTCAGAGCTCCAATTTCATCATCAAGCCAACTCTAAGGCCGGTCGGTGATTTATAATGCTGAAGCTTACCCTTTCAAATGTCTTTTGCCATTTAAAAATGAAAATCCAAAACATGCTGCAAAGTTTCCTGCTTTATTAAATAGATTTTTTATATATATACATATATATTTCAATAATTCAATATTTTTATGATTCAATAACTGAATAATTCTATGATTATCTTGGTGACTCATTAGCAAATGCGAATTATTGTGGCATAATACAACAGTGTTCACAGTTATGTTTATAAGGCCCTTCATTCAAGTGTTTGGGACTCCTTTGTAATAAGCAGAGTTTATAATAAGACTGGTTTGTTGCTAATCTGCTATCTCTTCGTTCAAGTTCTGGCATGGACTCATAGGATCTGGGCTCACATACCCCTCTCTAATCCTACTCCCTGTGGGACCCTGAAGAAGGGCTTTCATTTCTTTGAATTTGTTTCCTCATATGTAGATAGAACAGGTTGGACTTGATATACCCTGAGGTCTCTTCCAGCTATGTTATGACCCTATTTGCTTTTTCGGTGGCTGTCATTTCTAAATGTGTCCACTCTTAGCAGCCCTATAACCCACTCCCCATTGAGTCCATTGACCACTGCAATCTTGGAAGGACTTCAGTTTGACTGAGAAACCAAATTTGGCAAGTGAATCAGCTTAATTTTACTTATTATTGTCTCTGTCCTGAGGGGCCTATTCTGGTTCCAGGACATTTTGGTGGAGTAATTCATGAACTTTGTAGAAACTGTTTCAAAGCTTACAGCTCAAAAGGGTTTTTACACTTGCATCTAGATTTTGTGTTTGTGTGTTCTAAGTGGTTGAGGGTGCCAGGAATCAGGCTACCATATAAGTAGAGTTTTATTGTAGACAGTTTCTAATCTATCCATGTAGCTTTGGTAGTGTATTACTGCCTCAGAAATGATTTGAAAGCCATCACCTTATAATTCATCATACATTACTGCTTTCAAGTAGCAAAGAAAATTTTGGGAAAAATTATGAGGTAGAGGAAATTAGATTTTTTCATGATTTCATAATTCTCCCATTTTAACCTCCCCATCCCCCTACTTATCTTTTTTCAACAACTTTGATTGCACTAGCATGTTAGATGTGTTATTGGTTATAAACACTTCAGCTGCTAAGTTCATGTTCTTTTCCTAGCATTTCATATTACCCATTGATGACATACAACCATGGACTTGCTAGTGTTTTCATATCAGTGGTATTCCTGGTACGTGTTTAATTATTGTGTTGAAATGAGATAATAATTATAAAGCATTTGGCAAAATTTTAATATAGTATATGGATGTTAGCTATTAGTAGTAGTAGTTATAAACCCCCATATATAAGATTTGTAAAGCACTTTGCAAAATCTCAAAGTATCATACAAATGTTAGTTATGATTATTATTGTTATTAATATGTTATAAATTCACATATATAATATTTATATTTCTAAAGCATTTAGCAAATTCCTGGCACACAGTAGACACTTAATAAATACCTGTGTCCCTTCTCTCCCTCCCCATTCAGACTTCTTAATATTTTTGATTTTCATTCATGTCCTTTTACAAGCCTTACCCAGTGTAAGAGGCACCCTACTCTGTAAGGTCTTTTAACAGTCCATCAACAGCAATATAATACTTGTTATTCTTTGTTTTCCCTATGTGACTGACCTACCTCCTTTTCTGATCCTACATTTCCTAAATATATTTTGTATCATCACCTTAAGAAGAAGGAATTTGTTTTTCTTTGAAGTTTAAAACGTGTTCATATATAAAAGGAACTAAATGGATTTAAAATTCCAGGCTCTAAAAGTCTAGGTCTCTTTGATTGAGAAAGGTACAGAAAGGTTAATAGATTTTTAGTTTCAATATCATGACTTCAAAATAACTTCCCTTTCTTTGAACCTCCAAAAACCATCTATTGTTCAAATTACACAGGACCTCAAAGTTCTTCTAGACCAATTGTATCATTTTCCTGATGAGCAAACTGAGGCACAGAGCATTAAAGTGATTTGCTCAAAATTACCTAGCTTTTAAGTAGCAAAATCAGAACCCTCTAACCTAGGGCTCCTGATGCTAAGATTCTTTTCACTGTAACTTAAAGTTTCCACTAGTGACTTAATTGTTGCTAGGTGGCACTGTGCATAGAGCACTGACTTAGAGACAGGCTTTCTTTAATTTCAATTCTACCTCAGGTGCTTGGTAGTTGTGTGATCCTGGGCAAGCCACTTAATCACTCTCAGCCTTGGTTTCCTTACCTGTAAAATGAGAGACTCAATAGCCTCTAAGGTGGGGTAGAATCTCTCATCAGAACAACAGACCAGTACAGTGAAAAGGGCTCATAATGCTTTAGTCTTTCCGACCTACAAGCTAATCACTTTACAACCCAACTTAAAGTGCTACTTGGCTCACAGTACTTTCTGAGCTGATGAGGTTTCCTTTGTTTTTTCACCAGAAAGGCTGTAAAGTGGGTCTCACTGCTTATTCCATTTGCTAGGCTTATACAAGAACAAATTCAGTTCCAGAGCCAGGGAAGTAATAAGGGCAGGTTTTAATCATGTGCTTGAAGGGAACACACTCAAAGAGGGGGGAGAAATACATTCTCAAGGTTCTTGTAAACCTTGCAGACATACTCTTGTGTATATGGAGTAAAATAATCATGTATGTGAATGTTTATTAATACAACTATTAATTCTAAATTTACAGGAAACCTTTCTTACAAACTCAAAATGCTGCAGCTATAATAGTAAAAGAAATCTTTTCTGTAAGTTGTAAGAGAAAACAAGTTACATTCTGCTAAGAAGTCTTCCATTACTTATGTGTACATGATTTCATTCTTCATTGGCATCACATAAAATGGTTCAGTCCAATTCCAAATTCAATTTTTAGAGTCTTCATAAGAATCATGTGCAAGATTTCCAGCAGTGAATTTGGAGAAAGATCATGGTTGGAAAGGTTTTTGTTAGGATGGAATTGTTGATGATCATAATCTTAGCTTCCTTAGCTTGTTAAGCCAACCTAGCAGGCTCTAAGGAAAGATCTCCCAACCTTTTTTTATTCCTCTACGTCTTGGCTTTCAGCAGACTTTCCCATATCCTGTCATATTCAACAGGACAGAAAATAAATTCTTGAGTTTATCATGCACATAAATAAAATCAAGATATTAATTAATTTTAGCTCATCTCTGGGTTGTTGCTGATTTTTTTTTCTAGCTCAAAATGAAAAGGATTTTATATCCAAACCTTATTCATTTAGTTTTGGTCAGTAGGAATTGTTCCTTCAACTGTCTCTTTCAAATTTTCAGATTTACTGTGATGCTTCCTCCCTATCTGATTCTTAACAGGCCTCCTTAATAATCTCTTTCCAATCCACAATATTTTACACTAACCTAATTGCTTTTTGGAATGTTTAAATAGGACAGTATGGTCATTCACCATATGTATACCTTCCTGAAGAGATTTTCTTATTTTCTGGAGATTTGCTTACCTTAGCTTGGGAACCCTGGCTCTAAAGATGACTATTAATATACTTCTAGTGTCCATATGAATTATTGCAGTCTTTGTAAAAAGTTGCTCAAGATAGATTTACTTTTTTGCATAGTATTCTCTTAAGGATCAACTAATACAAGGCTCTTAACAGTTTTCATCCTATCTATAGCATACTTACATGAGTTAAGAGGAATGTTTAAGTTTTAAATTGAGGAAATAATTTTGAACCTATAAGCAAAAATACTTTTATTTCATCTAACTTACCTTCTCTTTCCAATCAATTCATTTTAGTTCAACAAATATTTATAAAGCGCTTACTTCATGCAAAGAGCTACATTATACTTTAGGGATAAAGGAAGGAAAGAAACAAATATTTATTAATTTACTGTGAGCCAGCCATTGTGCTAAATGCTAGGATAAAAATACAAACAAAAATGAATACCTTTCTTGCCCTGAAGGAACTTACTTTCTAATGGAGGGCAAAACACATAAGGGAGCTAAAAACGAGAAAGGTAGGGATGAAGGATGAATAGAGAAAGGTAGGGATGAAGGATGAATGTAGGTCAACTGGGATCCCTTCACAAAATGGTGGTGTCAGGAAGAACTCACCAATGAGAGAAGCATGGCATGCAGACTACCTGGATGGTAGGATGTTCCAGGGCAAGGAGGTCTCAGATGCTGAGGGAAGTTCAAGGATGAGCCAGCAGGAGAGGCATGATATTGAAGTCCAGAAGGTCAAGAATCGGGCTGAGAGGTGAATGATGACAAAACCAAAATGTCCTTGAGGAGTTTATATTTGACTCAAGGCGTGCAAAAATGTACTACTAGTGCATATATAAATATATATTAAGTTATACTAAGTGCTTTTTAAAATTAGAATTTTTATTGTTATAACAGATGCAGTCAACAAACATTTCAATAAACAAAACAGAAAAAGAAAGAGATTCATATAAAAAACTGAACCTTTGTAGCAGATTATTTCAAGAGTTTTGTATAAGAAATTGTAGCCAAATTGTACTTTAAAGGAAGATAGGGATTCTAAGGGACAAATATGAAGGGCCAATGCATTCCATACATGAGGGTCAGGTGGGCACAGACAAGAGGCAGAAGACTGAATATCATTTATGGGGAACAGTTTGCTTAGAATGAAGAGTTCATGGAGAGTGTAATATGAAATAAGACTGAAATGGTAGGCAGAAACCATATTGGAAGGACTTTAAATTATAAGTAGAAGATTTTGTACTTTATAACCAGGGATCAATCAAAGACTTTTCAGTAGGGCAGAGTGGTGGTCAAGGATGTATTTTAGGAATATCAGTTTGGTGTCTGTGAGAGTAGGCAATAATGTCTTAACTATTTTGTATCTATACTATTACCCATCACAGTGAACCACACATAATGGGAACTTAATAAGTAGTTGTAGGATAAGTGAATTCACTTGGTAGCAGCTAGGTAACACGGTGGATAGAGTACTGGATCTGGAGTCAAAGATGCCTGAATTCAAATCTGACCTCAGACACTTATTAGCTGTGGAGGGTGACCCTAGGCAAGTCACTTACCTCAGAGAGAGACAGAGACTGAGAGAGAAAGAAAAGTAGGGTTGGGGTGGGGCAAGTAGTCTGGGATAGTTTAAAACAAAAACAAAAACAAAAACGAAACACTAGACTTATAATAAGAAAATGGACTGTAGTCCTTGCATCTGCTCCTTGATAACTTTGTGACTTTGGTTAAGTGATTTTACCTCTGAATTTGTAATTTCATCATTTGTAATATGATAGGGATTGGACTAGATGACTTCTTTGGCCATTTTCTTTGAGTTTTGAATGTTTGATCCTGTTTTATTGTCCATAAAAGTTCTACTACAATGGTTTAATGAGGCATGGAAGTCACTGTGAGTCATTGAGAGCTATGTCAACTGAATACAAGCTCTGGCAGGTTCTACTAATGTGAGAAGGATAGACCTGGTGACATCCTTTTTTTTTTTTTTTTTGCTGTCTAGTCTGAAGACTTGCCCAGATAATTAAATGCATGGAGACTTAGCAATGATTTTTTTAAATTGAAGTAGAAAATAAATATAAATCAACATTCAATACTACATGAGTCCTTTCTTCTTATCCAGTGATTGACAGAAAAAGGAAGCAGAAGGTGTTAAGAAAGTGCAGTGGGTAGATCTTTCATGAAGGAGTTATAGATGTACAGAGTTACAGATGAGAATTTTAGAGTAGGAGCAGATGCAGCATTGTATCAATCTGTATCAGTATAGGAAGTGTCCACACTGCTGTGTGTGTGTGTGTGTGGTGTGTGTGTGTGTTTGTGTGTGTGTGTGTGTGTAATAACAACTCCTTGCTCAGGAATGAAGACTTCAGTATAGAATCATAGATCTATAGATGAAAGGGACATTTAAGTTCTTCTACTAACCCCTTCATTTTATAGGCTCTGAGATATGGGTGCCTGAAGTCATGCAGTTAGTATGTCTAGTTAGTAACTGGAAGAACTAGGACTCTCACTCAGGTTCTCTTCCCTAGAAATAGCATCCTTTCCCTAGAGTATTATTTAATCTTCTCAGACCAAATAATAGATTGGACTCCTGTTGAATATTCTATTTATAAATTAATAGTCTGACATTTAACTAAAGCTGATATTTTTAAGAAGGTATTCTTGATAATAAGACAAAATGGCAACTGCTGAAGTTTGTTGAAATCCTGTTGACTTTTGAACATCAGTGACCTAGTGAATTATGGTAATTCCAGAACACATAGTAGGGCAAACTGGACATTCCATCTATCTAGCATTAGCCTCAAGGACAAGATGGTACATCTGAGATATCACTGTAGAATCCCTCCAATTACATAAATTTGAGAGAGGTTTCTTTTTTATAGCAAATCTGTGACTTAAGTTGTGAAGTCAAAATTTTATGGGCCAACTTCTATTACATGAAGAAAACCTATAGTAATGTCATTATATTTTAGAATAATTAGATTCATGCTTTAGACAGATTAGCATTTTGTCTGACATCTGCCATTTAGATCCAGACATCTAGGCAACTCAGTGCTAGGCTACACTAAAATCATTTTTAAATGGAGGGGAGAGAGTCTTCTTTGCTTCTTAACTTTCAGGATTTTTCTTTTGACTATTGGCTCCCAATTGATTTTGCATAATGCTATTTGAAAAGAAATGCTAGAGAAAGCAAATGAGATTAGAACTTCAATATTTCTCCATAACTCACCTTTACCCTTATTTCCCCATTGTCCATCATATGTCATTATATACTTCTATCCCTAAATTTTTGCTACTGAGTTGTAAAACATGGACTTATTCAAAGCAGCAAATTGTTGCCGTGGATTGGCCATAGGGCCTGGAGTCATGAAGATCTGAGTTTACATGTAGTCTTAGACACTTACTGGCTGTGTAATCCTGGGTAAGTCAATTAACCTGTATTTTCCCTATCTGTGAAATGGGAATAAAAATAGTACCAACCTTTCAAAGGTAAGCGAGGTTCAAATGAGTAAGTGCTTAGCACAATGCCTAGCACATAGTGGGTGTTTAATAAATGCTTATTTCTTTACTATCTTATTTCCTGTATTCACATTCCTTCAACAAGAAGGATTTATTTAGTTATTAATATTTCTTATCTACTGTGTTAGATGCTGGTAATAGAAAAAAAAAAACAATCCTGCCCTCAAGGAGCTTATTTTCTGTTGATGAAATATAACATGCATACAGATAAGTAAATCCAAAATATACAAAAATAATCCCAAACAAATAGGAATTTTGTAGGTGGGAGTACTAGCAATTTGAAGAACGTAGCACTAACTGTATCTTGAAGGAACCCGTGTATTACAAGAGGCAAAAATGAGGAGGAAGATCATTCCTAGCAAGGAGTGAGGGGCATAGTGGAAGAACAAGACAATCTTTGCAAAGGAACGTGGGAAATGGAATCTTGTATATGGGGAAACATTAAAATGGAGGCATAGAATTGCAGAATGAATGCTAATATATAATGCTTGCTAATTAGCCATAGTTGAGAAAAGGTACTTTTCCATAATTTCTCAAAGAACTTAAATGTGGTTCTAACATAGACAAAGCACTGTGAAAATTTAATAAAGTATCACCTTGCTAAGGCAAGAGTCCATGATTCCAAACTGGACCTGTATTTCTCCTCCCAGTGGCCCTGCGGTACCTAAAGTCAAATTAGCTTCTCCCTCCCTGTATCCAGTTAAAGCTGATTCCAAGTGATTGGCTTTGTAATTGCAAGTCACGTTTGCAAGAGAAGCTATTGAGTTTTTAACAGCTGTATTCTGATTAGCTTTTGGGGTTGGATTGCCAAGGGAACGTCTCAGTTCAGTCACAAGAAAGGAGGAGCCCAAGTAACCTCCTTAGAACTGAAGAAGTCCCCATAGGTAGATCTGGTTTATGCCATGTGGCTATGGGATAGCACACACCTGCAGATGATGCCAGGCAGTTGATTGAATGGAATAAGTTACCAGGGGATAAAAGACCCAAGTTCATATAGACATGCTGAAGTAGATGCTAGAAATCTGGAAAACTACTTTGTCTCCAGCATTCATTTCTTTTGTCTCAACGGACCCTTGCAACAAAATGAAAATTAACTTCAGCAAGGATGAAAGTAAATTTTATTCAATACCTCAGATTTTCATTTTCTCTGTTGAAGGCTTATTTGGTGCACACATATGTTTGCAAGGCATATGTATTCTGCATATGTGTGACTGCACCATAGGTTTTAGTAATGCATATTAATGCATTATTGCATACAGTTGAGTCAACTAGGATTTTTAATATAGATTCTGATTTTGTGTTGTGCAAGACTGCATTAAGATTTTCAAGTGGAGAGGGTGTGAGTAATAGGTATTCTCAGAGAATTAGGCCTTCCTTTCCATGATAATGTTGCACACCAAAAAGGCTAGTGGACCAGGAGTCAGAAGACCCAATTTCCACGCCTAGCCTTACCACTCAGTAGCTATGTGATCTTGACAAATTCACTTAGAATCCTTGAGCCTCAGCTGCCTAGGGAAGATAGTTATGTTGCCTACTTCACAGGATTGTTACAGAGAAAGCATCTCTTCAATTATCCCGTTATGAGCCACTGGGATGATCGAAACGACCACTTTTAGCAAAATATTTTTGTAAGAACTGCTATTAATTTTTATTGTGCCTGGAATGAGGAGTCTAAAACAAATATACACATTAATTGCAGTTGGTAAAAATGCTGCAGCTTAAATTCAAAGCAAGGAATTTTAAAAACTAGTTTTCCTGGGATGTTCTTTTGTGCTCTCCCCAGGGTAGAGGGGATCCGGGCAAAAATCAGACCAAAGCAGACAAACTAAATTAAACCTTATATAAATCTGTATTTTTGACCAACATTCAAGGACCTCTGTTCTGTTGAAGCTGTGAAATAAAAGTTCTGGATAGCCAAGGTAAAGAGATTCATGGGTAATGATAAGTTAAAAAAAATGCTGATACTTTCCAGTTTGTATGTGGGCTGAAATATTTTTTTAAAAAATCACCCACACAATTCTGGGTGGATACATTTGATTTTTTTTCCTGGCTCATGTTCAGGCTTAAACCAGCATCTCAAATTTTAGAATTTTAAAAGAAAATTTTGGCAACTATTTTCTCTGAGTCGGTAGTTGTACATTGTATGGGATATCATAGCTGAACTTCACTGTACTAGCCTGGAGCTGCACTGTAAAATTCCTTTGACTTAGAATCAAGTTTACAGCCAGAGAGGGGACATGTCTGGCTCTGGCACAATTTGCCTGAGTCTATTTTAAGTCAGGAATGTTGGCATAAGCTTGAATGCCAGTAGTTCCTAATTGGAGGGTACTTAAAAAATAATTCCATTATGTATAAGTTTATTCCACATAGTATCTTCAAGTAGATGCTCAATAAATAGAGTGTTTATATGAAAACAAATGATGCACAGGTTGGACATGCTAAGGACCAAAAACCTGTGAAAGACAGGAAGATATAGAAGGGTTTCCTTTTTTTTTTTTTTGGGAAACATGCATGTATATTTGTTTTGCTTTTCTTCTCTCTCTCTTTTTTAATCTTAATCTAGTAAAGCTTTAAAGTTTATTTTTCCTGTACCTCAACAAGATTAAGGGAAAAAAGAGGGGAATCTGGATACTGTGTGGGGTTCAGGGTAATCAGAGGAATAGAGAACACCTCACAAAGAGAGACTTAGGGCTTGGCTGTGCATGATGTCCTCCTTTCTTGGGGGTGGGGGTGAGATTGGAGGTGATTCTTTGCAAGGGATTAATCTAAAGTCAGGGTTAGAGGTCAATTTGTGACCAGGTTTAGAGGATCAGTCTGTAGCTGGATTAGGGTCAGTATGTAGTTATTGTTAGAGAACAATCTGTAGACAATGTGAGAAACAGTGCATAACAGGAGAGTAAAACTCAGCGGTTGATTTTAGGAGATTGCCCTTTGTCAGAAAACTTGGGCCATACTCTTTGCTCCCCTTGGGGCAGTCACTGTTGTAATTTGAGGAGGCTGAGCTAAATGATTTCTAAGGTTCCCTGACTCTTTAACATTCTTTGCATGCTAGAAAATCAAGTATTCCAAGTGTCAGTTTTCTGAGTTTTATTATATTACCTGGATCATACTTATCTTGATATTTTCAAGCATTTTTTCGTTAAAGTATCAGGTTAGCAACGGTCACTTTAAAATGGGGTTCTTAGAATTTGTGAATTTGTTGTAAACATGTGTGTGTGCAATTTTTTGAATATCATTGGTTTTCTTTGAAATGCTACATATTTTTTTTTAAATAATCAAAGGAAGGATCCATAAATTTTGTCAGTGTGTCAAAAGGATTTGTTGCGCGCACACATACACACACACACACACATTAAGAACTCCTATTCTAAAAAAATGTAGTTGGGAAAACAATACAGTATTAAACTAACAAATGTAATAGGAATCCTACTTGAATCTGTAACTCCTAGGTAGTCTAAATTTGATTTATTTTTGATTAATCATTATAAGCTATCATAGACTGTCTCCCTGAATGTATACAAGCATTACCACTGGGCCTTTACCTAGGACATATTGGTATATATAGGCCCATCTGACTCACACTCCTTACATGTCATAATAGCTACTCAAAATATATTTCATTGAACCTGGAGTTTAAGGGAGTCCATATTTAAATGAGACCTCTGTTATATTTCACTCAGGAGAAGGCTCAATGGTAATATTTACCTCAGAGTGTGCTCATACTCTAGTCATGTCATCATGATGATGCAAATATTGGTTAAGCCCCAACCGGTATGTTTTCTGTCAACATACTAGATAGTAACCATGAATTGAACATCAAAGTTTTTAGTTGAGACAGAATAGCAAAGTAAATAAGGAGAAAAACAACCAAGTGATAGTATGATTTTCAGATCTCCCTTCACAAACACACAAAATTATTATAGGCCCTCATAGACTTTGATGCTGATAGGGAAGGGCTGGCTCACTGTAGAACTCACAAATAGGTAAGGAATGGTTATATGTTGCTGCAATGGCCTTCATGGCTCCATTGCCTGGTAACCAGATAGTCCTCTCTGCTTCTCAGCTCTGCCTTTGTCATTGATGTTTTACTCCACCTCTACAACTGTCATCTACTAATTCTCAGCTCTGTGCTACTTCTCACTACCTTAAGCATCCTATATGTACCAGACATTGTGTTAGGTGCTAGGGATACATAGAAGGCCTGGAGCTGGGTTTTGTCTTGTATTTCTGCCACTACACAGAGTGTCTGTTTCCTTTACCTTCCCTTATCCTCAGTTTAAAAAAATGCAGTCCCTGTAAAAAATATCACAGTCCAAATGTGCAAGCATACATCAAAATACACATTAATTTGAACATACTATAGAGTATATTTAGAGCCATAGGCAATTATCCCACCTGCATGTCACATACAGTAGCTCAAACACATAGGATATATGCAAGTCCATCACTTATATGAAATGTATATGCTAGATCCAACATAGGTATCTATGTACATAGCATCATAAGGGTTTCATATAAAATACAAATAATAAATGAATACTCCACTAGTGAGAACTATTCCTCATTGTATAACTTATTTACTTATTACCTGGTCACTGGCTAGATATTTTTTGGCACTTCTATGGTAACTTGCTGTAAGTTCTGTGCTCTAGATATTGTTCATACTTCAGACTTGAAATCTTTGTCCTGGGTCAATGGATGACCAAGGCCAACAATTGCTATCGTTAACATTAAATGAGCCACAGTTCTTTTCTCCGTTCCTTTAAGATATTCACAGCTGGAATATTAAACATTTCAATTAGCTAATTTTAGATAAAATTATTTTCCATCACTGTAAAACAGTTAAAAATTAATCAACTATCTTGCTGGTAAGAGAGGAGCCACTCTTTTTCTTTATTGAAATTCGTATCATCAGACCACATATACTAACAGAATATGCAGCATAGTTTGTTAAGGTTTTTGAATGGATCTTGGTGTACTGGAAGCATTGTGTTAAAAGTTTGTCACTTTATAAAATAACTATTAAGATGTAAAGAAAAATAATAATTTTCAATTATATACTGGTCTACTCAAATATTTGTAACTATTTTGGAAAGACACCATGGAACAACAGTGAGAAATTAGTGGAAAAGTTTGTATGTCAAGTTATCCCCCCACTTCCACCATATGTCATCGAGTTTGCTTTTCTAGACTATATTAAGTTAACAAGATAATTGAGAACCTCTTTTTTTCCTCTGGTCTTGTAGACCAGGTCAGCATCACCTATTGATGGCTTCTGTAGGTGGCTTCTCACAGTACAAGGAACATTATACTTGGATGAAGGAACTTGGTTTTTTTTTTTTTAATTCCCCCTCTACCTCACTTCTTACTAGCTTTATTACCTTGAGTATGAGTATGTAGTCTCTCTGGTTGATTTTTCTTTTCTGTGGTATGGAGGTTAAAAATACCTACTTGAAGCTAGTGGGTTGGATCAGGTAATCTATTTAGGCCTCTATGATTTTATGTAATATTCAATAATGAAAATGGTTGGATGTCCATTCAGAATCCTCTTGGGTAAAAATAGAAGAAACATCTATCAAACTGTGGTTGTTTATCCTTTGTTTTCGACGAGGACCAGTGACATCACAGGTGATGTCTTAACTTACAAGCGAATTGGATTTAAGTGAGGAAGAGTTGAGCAAAGTCATCAGCCTACTTTTCTTCAAGAGGCATTGAAGTCCAGTGGCAGGACAAAAGTCAAAATGACTGGTGATGGCCTGGGATGCAGTGGATTACATTGGTGTTTTTAATGTCTGACCAAGCTCTAAGCACTCCATAGCATCTTCTTCAGCATCTTCTTTAGCTGCCTTCATGGCCGTTGGAACACCTTGTTCTTATCCACTCATTTTTTTCTGGGGGAAGTCTTCACATGCATGGAATACATATCCCCCTAACTTATCAATGGGTTTGAGACCTGCTGGTTATCCTCAACTTGGTAGGAACTAGTTTTAGTGACAATATCTTTACCAAGATTAAAGGTAATAAAGGATACAATGTGCTGCTGATCAAACTGAAAAAGATTTTGAAATTAAATTCCAACTGTGAGAACTGGATGAAATCTCATAAATAATTTAGTCCATTCCCCTTATTTAACGTAAGAAGAAATTGGGGTCCAAGGAGGCAAAAGTAGGTAGTGGCAAAGCTAGGAACAGAACCTCTATTTCTTGATTCCCATTCTAGTAGTTTGAGAATGGTAAAGTTGAAAAAAACCTCAAGGACCATCGATCTCCTCCTTTGCATGACTCTCTTCATTACTCCAGGATTATTTTCTTAACTACATTTTCTGTCAAAGAGAAGCTCTAGGTACTATGTAGCAAGTATGTCAATAAGACTATAGTAAGCTGAAAAGTAAAGCTATCCACTGGTTAAATTTTTCTTTTTGTCAAAACCAATATTTTTTTCCTTAGAATTAATCAGATTAATAAAAAAAAGCCCTGACCTGACCAAATAAGATGGTTGATCTATTTGATCATGTCTACATGAGACAAGCATTGTGTTATTTGAACAAACTATCTAAATAATACACTCTAGCTTTTGTTAAGAAAATGTATAAAATGTATTACTTCTAATAAAAATCATCAATAGATGATATCTTAGGATACTCAGAGGCAAAAAGAGAAGAAAATACAACAGTGTGGTGAGGGAGAGCTGGTTAAATATTTTTTAAAAATCTGAATAACAAATACCACTACCTTTTTCACACTTTGTGTTAAAAATTTTCAATTTTCCATTTGGCTGTGTTCTGATACACAAAGAAATCTTTAAAATGTCAGTAAAACAAATACAGTAATATGCATTAAGTAAGACTTCTAATGTTATGTTAAATAAATAATGTTTTATTTAATAAGGTGGAAAACCCAATGAGATGAGAGAATGTAATCTATTTGTAGATTTATAATTTTTCACTAAATATTGCACATTAACAGAAAAACCCGAAGTAGGATGTTTTGTTTATTTAATTGGAAAGGTGTATAAAATTGCACATCTATAGGAACATGTGTGTGAATCTTGAGTGATTTTTGTTGTTGTTGTTAAGTTGAACATGGAACACAACATCAGATTGAGGTGGTGCTTGTGCGTAGATGGAGTAAGCCAGCATTCACCTAAGTAATATGATTTTGAAAGGCACCCGGGAGGCCCCTCTCCCTGAACGTTTCCCCATTGATGTTTCAAATCACACCGTCTGCAATTCATTTTTTTATATTGTTTCTCTTTTCTTACAGCTCTGTTTTAAAACACAAATACGGCTGTGGGGAGTAATACTTCACACTTTGGAGCAGATTTGTTGATCAGATCATTTTCTTCCTTAGCAGAAAAGAAGGGTCAGCCTGAAAGCGAGTACCCCAGCTGGAAATGCACTAGAGAGTGGGAACAGGGTGTAGTCAGGAGAAGGGTGCTGAAGGTCAACTTAGCTTCATTGTGTCTGCCATAATAGGTGCTTGTTATTTGAACCATACTAAATGCAGATTGAGTGACACTCAAATATTTTTATACCCGGATCCTATCTTCAAACATTGAGCTATGATGGACAACTCAGGGAAAAAGTTTGGAATGTCTGCCTTCGTGAAAACCACCCTAAGAACGTCTCAAAGTTACATTAAACAGGGCAGTAGGATTTTAGATGCCTTTGACTAATAGTGGCCCTTAATGAATACATGTAAATTTTTTGAAGGGGTGGGGGGATAGTTAGAGGGCTGGATCA
The DNA here is from genome assembly GCF_003287225.1 of Phascolarctos cinereus. Taxonomy (NCBI): domain Eukaryota; kingdom Metazoa; phylum Chordata; class Mammalia; order Diprotodontia; family Phascolarctidae; genus Phascolarctos; species Phascolarctos cinereus. The sequence continues at coordinate 467,425,511 of NW_027555847.1, forward strand.
AACCTTTTGTAAATGTGCCAACTATTTTCTAAGTTCCTTTATTATTTTTTTCTTCTGATTGAAAAAGCCTAGGGTTTTGTTTTCTTATTTATAGGCCTTGGGATAGCTCTTATTTATATCATTTGGGACATGCCCTCTTTTCTGTTGTTCATATATTCTGTTGTCTGTAAAATATATTGTATATATTTTATACAGTGATTTTTTTTTTTACTGAAACAGTACTTGTTACATGCCTTTTTCAGAAATTAAAAAAAAAATCAAAAGTACCTGGTAACTTTTAATGTTTTTCCAGTTTATTTAGAAAGAGCTTGAATATGGTATATTTAAAGATGCCATCAAAGAGTATTTGCATTAAGGTGAAAAAAATGAGCCCAGAAGAGGTTGACAGTTTTATAGGAGCAGTAGGAATACCATGGTTGTGAAGGTTATTCTAGGTACTAGTTTCATTACTAAGTGGTGGCATGTAAATGAAGCATATTTGCCTTAGATACTGAATTGCATGATTTTTCCTCCTGTATAGGAGTGGCCTTTGATTCTGGCCCAAATCATCCCTATTTAATAATACATTTTTGCACAGCACAGAAACCATTTTTCTCTAGAGTTTTGCATTGTGTCGTGACAAATGATAGACAAAGCTGGCAAGCCTTTTTACAAGATCTGCAAAGCCTGTCTCCAGACATTGTGACATTGCTCCAGACAGGGTTTGTCATCCATAAATTTACAGCTTATTCCAGTCTCTTCATAAATTGACTAAATTTTTTTGAAAGAAAAAAAATATATAGGTGTATAAAATACCCAGTTACAGGTTGTGTTCTATTTAGCCCTTGATTGAAACGTATTGCTCCTCAGTATCTTTTAGCTATGAAAATTATAATATGGAACAGAGATTAGAATGAAATTATCATGGCTAGGAGGCATTTACTCAGTGGTGGCAGCCACATAAACCTGGGCCCTGAGAATGATGATAATACATTAGGTTCTGCATGCCCGATATTATTGCCGTACTTTATGTATGTTTCATTTATACTATTTCGCACACACCAGCAACGCTGACAGATAGGTAATTACTCTCTGCGTCAATGAACACTTATCAGCACCACCGCTGTTTATTGCGGGAATGAAGCGCGCTTGTCAGTCAAGGTCACTTGTTTGTGTGTCCTCTTTAACAGTTCTTTCACAGTTGTTGAACTTTGCATACAGTTCTTATGGCAGGGTTCCTGGAGGTTCCTTTACTACATAATGTATTTCTTGTGTTATCAAAGTCACTTGTATTTATCACTTTAATTGATAAACAACCATGTTGCAGGAAGCAGATCTGAAGACGGGAAAAAGCATATTTTGCTAGGCAGCTGATCCCAGCAGGTATTTCGTAATGAATGACCTCAAGGAAAGGTGTTCAGCAGAGACCTTTTTTTCTTTTGAGATGGTGACAGGCTGCCAACCTCAGCTAGTGAAATTTCACCTTATAATGATAACCTTAATTTCATCAGCTGATGGATCCTGACACAATTTCATAACTACTATCCAGTTAACATCTGTACTCCCTGGAAGTATTTTTTGCTTATTCATTCTGAATAGATCCCAGAAGTTATTTTCCTGCTTAGTATATTTATATAATGGGCCAGATCTATTTGGTTTGTCTTTCAACCTATAATGTTTATTTTTTAGATTTGTACCATTAAGCTTCCCCTTCTCATAAAAAAATATTATCAGTTTGATACCGTTAATCATCATTGGGCTAAAGCATTGGTCTTGATAAAAAAATTAACATTGTGTGTCATTTTGTTAAAGTAAAGATAATTTCAAAACCATTGTAGCTATCTCATGCAGCCTGTAATTTCATCTGTTATAAAAGAAAGAAAATTCTTAAGTGCCCCCCCCTTTTTTCCTTTTGGTCTGCCACAGGCGCTTTATTAGAAACCAGAATAACCTCTAGGATATAATAATTTATCCAGTCAAGATAACTGGAGCTATTTCCTTAAGCCTGTAATCAGCCTGAGTTTGTGTGTTGTGAGATTTATATTGCAGTTGCTTATTACCAAAGAAACAGTTAAAAAGGATTTATGTTAGTGCATGTTATGTGTGTGTCTGGAATTTTTGTGTATTTAACTTCTCTCCTTGCCCCCTCATCTCTCTTATTTTCTCCCCCTCCCCACTTCCCTTGCCTTCCCTTTTAACCCAGGGCATTATTGTCAAGTAGAGAGCATACCTATACCTACAATTAAATGCAAATTTTATTCAGGCATTAAAGCAGAATCACATTCATTCATTAACCCAAATGATTCTTTTATTTGGAAAAATATATCAGCACATGGTAACATCACATACTGCTCACAAGGAACTATAGTTCCTTGTTTGTGCCCATGTCCATCATTTCATTATTAAAGGATTGAACTATTGAAAAGGTGCCTGTGGATGTTTCTGTTAATTTGATTATAGCCACAGAAAAAGAATTTAACTCCCTGGCAGCCACTGGGTCTCATGCCTAACAGTGTGAGTCTAATCTTGTACTGGAAGGTGTTAAAATCCACTGGCCAGGTCCTGTAAGAAGGAAGGTTGACAATTCGGTTCCCTTCTGAACCCAGGTTAATACTGTGCCTTTGCGTTTTCAAACTGCTCCCATCTCTTAGTTCTTAGTTACCAGAGTGTTACAAAGGAAGGGTTTTGATCTCATGTAGATAGCATAGCATTAATTACCCTGACACTAATTAAACTGCATCAAACAAATACCACCGTGTTCCTCAGGGGGACAACAGAAGGCAGTTTAAAATAATTACTGGAGCTTCATGCATGTGTGAAGTTTTCATTACTCTTAGGACACAAGCAAAAGAGATTTGATATCATTAAAGTTCCCCCCCTCCCTTTTAGTGATTGCAAAAGAAAAAATGACTAAAATTTCCTTGGAGCATATTGATGTCTAAATAGTGGCGATTCCAATTCTTGCGAATGGTAACTTTTCTTTAAGGACTGAGAGTCTGTGAAGCAGGAACAGGTGTTCCAGTTCACATTCTGGTATGATTATGTATTAGCTTATGTTTGTCAGACCATTTCATTAACCACCCACTGCTATCACATATACATATACTTTGTTCTTTCTGAACCATGAAATGAAATGCATATATCTTCACTAATGCTTGCTATCAATGTAAATGAGAAAAGAAGGCTTATTACTAAACACTGCTGCTGTGAAGCACACACCTCTGTATAGTTACAGGTAATAAACATCTTTTCATAAGTAGGAAGCAAAGATATATTGAGTTTGGACTATAACAAGCAATGGCTCTGGGCTACTACTTTTGTATTAATGGATTGTAATTCCCGTGCACATTTAGATGTGTGCAGTGGGATCATCCTGAAGCATGTGTCTCATCTAAGCACCTGAATCAGTTGTTTCTTGTCATGCTTCTTTGTATCTTTTAAGGGTTTTGAAGCCAGAAAACTTTCCTGGTCAACAGTTAATGGACCAGATTCTCAGATGAAAATTAGAACCTCTTTGCATCATTGAACAAGTTGCCTGTGTCTGGATCAGTGGCCACTAATGTCGGGGTAGTTTTATGGTGTCTTTAAGAGTGGTTGTCAAAGAGAATTGGTGCAAAAGAAAAAAAAAAGGCTCTACCCTGACAAGATAAATGTGTTGTGAGGAAGTAAATGGCATAGCCGAAATGATACACAGTGATACCAAACTTCTCATGTAATGGATGCCATTGTGTTTCCTAATGCTCCTTCTTGGTGCTAGTATGCGTGATCCTTCCACTGAACCTGGGTCTAGATATGCTTATAACACAGAATATATTTGCCACAAGGTCACTTATCCTGTTTATTTCAATGACATATGATCAGTGTGGATAAAGTTGCTTGGGATTTAGCATCCAGTGCCAATCACCCACACTGAATGGTGTTTGGGATTAAAAAAGGTATATGGGTCATTTCCAGATTTATGCAACTCGTATTTCATTCACTGGATGGCTTGTAGAATGTGATGATTAAAGGGTTTTGTGTATGCAGTGCTGCATTTCCTAAGCCATTTATTTTTTGCTCCATTTGGAAGGCAGTAATTTAGAGGAATTATGCATTATTGAAAATTTCCAGTGATTTAAAATTAAAAAAAATAATGCTAGATATTTTAGGAAACCTGTTTAACAATAAGGTACAGAATTAGTGTTTTGTAATTGTCATACTAAGCAAAAAAAAAATTGAAACTGATCGTAGAAGAAACAAAAAATTAATCCAGTTGTAGAGATTGTATGAGTCCAACAAATGTGCAAAAAAAAAAAAAGTACTTTTGTTCCTTTATAGCCAGATGGTTTGTCCTATTTTAAGCTGATAGTAACTTCATGCGTTTTTGAATGTCATTGGTTTTAACTGGCAGACAGTATCTACTATTAGAATTTTCCTTATTCCTGGATGATTTAAAAGGTATTTTTGGAACATTTGGATGATCAAACTGTACACTAAGTAAAAATTTCCTTGCACTTAGCTCATACTTGAAAAAAAGTGTTTATATAATGAAAAAAAAACTCTAAAAATGAACAGTTCTTTTTTTCTTTCTTTTGACATGATGTTGACAGAAGTCGCTTTGATGTAGTTTAGAGTCATGAATTTTCTATCTGTTCTGTTTTTCCTGGGGCTCCATCTACTCAGACATCCTGATCTGTCATTTTGTAACACTTTGTGAAGTGCTTGACAGATAGTGGTTTTGACAAGTGCTGGACATCAGCAGCAATTCAGAATAAGCAGCGTATATTTCTCCAGGTAAAGTGACAAGATGTCCAAAAGCGTAAGAAGAATTGTGTAGTCTTCAATCACATCTAATGTGATAAAGCAAGACTTTTTTGTGTTCTCTATTTGTTTTCCACTGCATATTTACTAAGACTTAAAATCCCACCAACGTTTGAGTTTAGAGATGTTTTGCCTTATTTTTATAATGCTTTATCATTGGGCTATTTTGCTTACAAGCGCAAAAACGGACCAGTTTTGACTAATTGGCCAGTATGACATAATGTAATGATCAGTTTTAAAAAATGTAACAAAATCAGGTAAACTATCCTCTGAAGCCTTTGGGGAAAATGGTTGACATAACTAATATGTACTTGATCAATTATACTATGCTTTAAAAAATTGCAGTTCATAGCTTCCCCTGTTGAAGGTAAAGAGTACAAGTGAAGAGAACCTCTCTTATGTGCCTTGACTAGATCTATTGATTGGCCTGGTTGGTCAGGACCATGACAGAGAGGTCAAGTTCTTTTCTATTGTAGAATTACATAGAGTAGAATACAGTGATGATTAATGTCATCAGTATATACATTGTATCCTATATTGAAAATGTAACACATTCCGTTTAATTATTTTGCATCTGTATTCACTCAAGAAACAGCTGTTGGAAGTTGAATAGGATGCAAAATGGCATAGCCTGAAGATGCCCTTGTTCACTCAGCTAACTCCCTTTTGATGTGATGCCTACTGGCAGGGTTGGGTGGTGAATTCAACTTCTTTGACAGTCGGCAGCCCCACTGACCAGAGGTTTCAGGTTTTGCAGTGAGGGAAAAGGGTATGTGTGGGGGAAAATCCATAATTTTAAAATTTTTTTCAGCTGCTGGATTTAAGGCCCCTGCCAACAGCTATCTAAATCAACACCATGCCAACATGTTCTGCAGTCGGAAGGTCACTTCAACATCTGGCCCTACAGTCTTGTTCTTTAAGGTTTGTCATGGGGCAGCATCTGTTTGTGGAGTCTTTTCCAACCTCTCTTTGATCACTTTGACAGCAAAAAGAAGCTTCTATCACACAGGCTGAGCTAGGATTTTTTAAAAATCAGGAATGTGAAACATTTCAAAACTGGTGGAATTTCATAGGATGTTTCTGCTGTTTGCTTTTTCTTGAATTTGACATTTACAAAACAGAGGAAGAGGCAAACAGGTGAGCCTCTCTACTCTTGGTTCCAAAGAATATTGCCACAATCAGGAGGTCCAAGATGTGAAAAAAAATGATGCTAAGCAGGTCTTGTCTGGTTAAGTTTGGTCACTGTTTAAAGGGAAAAAGTTTAAGTGAGTAGATGTTTAGCTCTTGTTGACCTCTCTCTTCCCAGTCCTTCCCTCTCCAATCCATTTTCTGTACATCTGCCAAGTAGATATTCCTAAAGCATCACTCTCCTACTCAAGAGCTTTTAGCTTCAGGCTTCTTAGCTTCTAGTATAAAATAATTCGTGGTATCTCAAACTCTTTATCTTTTGACTCTTAAGCAAGAGGTTCTTGACTTTTTTACTTGGAATCCTTTAACAGTCTGGTGAAGCCTATGAACCTTTCCCAGAATAATGTTTATAGACTATTCATAATGGAAATAAATGCCAAATTTCAGTTAGAGGTCAGTGAACATAGAGGTAATTTTTTTTCTATCCATGTTCACAGACCCGAAATTGAAACCCAAATAAAGAATCCCTACTCTAACTTATCTTTCAGACTTATTTCACAAAATGTACTTATGTACTCTACATTCCAGATAAACTGGCTTACCTGATATCTGTGATATAATTCACTCTATCATCTCCTTCCTGAATTCCATTTCTCTCTTCTATGTCTTTGCAATTAGGTTGAGCAGTGGATAGAGCACTGGGCCTGGAGTCAGGAAGACTTGAGTTCAAATTCAGATTCAGACATTTAATAGCTGTGTGACCTAGGAAAGGCACTTAACTGCTGTCGGCCTAAGTTTCCTCAACTGTAAAATGTGGAGAATAACAGCACTGCCTTCCCAGGGGTTATGTGACAAAAAAATGAGATAATATTTATAATACAGCACAGTGCCTGGCACATAGTAAGTACTTAATAAATGCTTATTTCCTTCCTTCCTTCCTTCCTTCCTTCCTTCCTTCCTTCCTTCCTTCCTTCCTTCCTTCTTCCTTCCTTCCTTTCCTTCCTTCCTTCCTTTCCTTCCTTCTTCCTTCCTTCCTTCCTTCCTTCCTTCCTTCCTTCCTTCCTTCCTTCCTTCCTTCCTTCCTTCCTTCCTTCCTTCCTTTCCTTCCTTCCTTCCTTCCTTCCTTCCTTCCTTCCTTCCTTCCTTCCTTCCTTCCTTCCTTCCTTCCTTCCTTCCTTCCTTCCTTCCTTCCTTCCTTCCTTCCTTCCTTCTTTTCCTTCCCATTGCCATTTCTGTGACTATAATGTTCTCTTTACTCCTGTGTACTTCTTAGAATTCCTAGCTCCGTTGAGGCACACAGGTGCCATCTCCCTTAGAACTTTCCTGAACCTCATTCTTCATTTCTCTCTTTCCCAGTTAGTGATTCTCACTCTTTCTGAAATTAACTTGCATTTATTTTGTGCTTGTGTTGGTTTCCTCAGTAGATCAGGGACTGTTGTTTTTTTGACTTTAAATTCTTGGTACTTAGCATTGTGTCTGGCACACTGTAGGTGCTTCATAAATGTTTACTGAGTTGAATTGAATTCTTGGGAGGAAAGTTCAATGACATGTACTAATGTAATAGTAGCATTTGTACTCTAACAGTGATTATGTGATCTGGAAGTTATTTCTTTATGTTAAAGTACTTAGAAAACTGTCTTGTCTTAACAGCACAAGTTTATTGGTGTTGACTGTAGACTGAAAGGTTTGAAGGTCAGAGTTCACTTCCTTTAAAATCTGCAATGAATCACCTTCCTTCCCTCTCTCCCCATCAATGAACAAGCTTTCATTGAATTTCTTTGTAAACAGAATGTGACATTTTGCAGATTCCATAATTGCTTTTTTAAAAGCTCTGATTCCAGGGGGTAGCTAGGTGGTGCAGTGGATAGAGCACCGGCCCTGGAGTCAGGAGGACCTGAGTTCAAATCCAGCCTCAGATGCTTGACACTTACTATGTGAGCTCCATTTGGGACATGTTAAATTTGAGGTGTAGGAAGCCCTTTGAGATAGAGATATCCTGTTATTAGAAATTCAGGCCTAGAGTTCTCAAGGAGAAGGCAGGAGAAATAAATCAAGATGTATTCATAGAAGTGGTAACTGAAGTACTGAGGATGAATGAGATTTTTAAGGAATGTAGAGAAAAAAGTCAAATAGAGATATTTGGAGAATACCCACATTAAAGGATCAGGGACAGGATGAGAAGCCAATGAAGGAGAAAGGAGTATTATTAAAGCAGTAGAAGGATAAGCAGGAAAGTAGAATGTCTCTGAAGCCAAGAAAGGGGAGGATATCTAGTAATTAAGGATAGTCAGCAACGTCAATAATGTCAAAAAACTGCAGAGGTCAAGTAGAATAAATACTGACAAAAGACCGTTTCACATTAGATTTGATAATTAAGCGACATTGGAAAGAGCAATATAGAGTGATGGGAATCCTTTTGGAGTAGGATTGGATTTATGTGAATTTTAACTAGTTTCCTCTATTAGATTATAGTGTTGAAAGTGATAGTTATCTCTTCTCAATTGAAATGTCTCACTTCTAATATTTTAGGTGGAAACCCTGGGAATGTACCATACAATAGCAAGAGAAGTAACACTAATCTTAAAATAGATATTAAAAAACTTAAAAAGGGTTTCTTACAAAAATAACACAAGTTTATTGCTGCCCAAGAGTTAGTAATGTGCATTTAGCATCATTCAACATTAATGGAATGAATATAAAAAAAATTTCTTTGAAGTAAAAACCAATTTGGATTTAAGTTCTATCTTAACTTGAAATCAATGGTAACCCTCTAAGTCTATAGGTTACAGAACAGTTGGCAGTCTGCTTTGGTAGAGGAAGTTTCCTTAACCAATAAAATCACAGGGTCCTGACTAAAAAATAGAAAATCATTTTTATAAGAAAAAACATATTAACAAATTCTTCTACCATTGATTAGAGTTTCAATGGACATAAGTTTTTATATAGATATATTCTTGATATAACTAATGTAATTCCATTGCACTGCTTTATCAGGTATATACATGTTACAGGGAAGAGCCATGAATGAATGGCTTGTGGCTACCAAATTTACCAATCTCAGTCCTTTTTATACTGGCCCATGCTATTAATTAATCTATGTGACCATGGGCTAATCATTTTAACTCTATGATCTACAGTTTTCTTAGATGGTAGCTGGTCTAGATGATTTCTAAGGTTCTTTCCCATTCTAGATTCTATGATTCTCTTATGATGGATGATCATTTGTAAGCTTAAATAAGGTTTTAATTACAGTGTCACTATATGAAGTTTTGGTCTTCGTCCCCTTCCTTTGAATTCAGTTTAGAGGTCAGAGGGTAGAGATGGGTTTCACATTCTTCCCATCACTCAGCTTAAAGTATCTCTTACTCCACCCCCCATCACTTTGTATTTACTTTGTACATATTTGCATGTCCTTATATGTCCTTATATATTCCTGATAGAATGGGCAAATCATCTTGTTATTTACTGATGGATACTAATTACTGGATCAAAGGCTTTAGTTTCATAAAGTAATGTTGAAAATATAGGAAAAACAGAGCCCTCACTTAATGAGTTTTGTAACTATCTTTGTTATTCTGAATGGTCAATTCTAAAGTATTGTGTATTTACACATATGTATATACACACATATATGTATATGAGTATATCTATATTCACACATGTGTATATATGTATACATACACACATACATAGACGCAAACACCTAAGCATATATATTTCAACTGATGGGATTATTGGGTATAGTATAATTTATTTTATATAATTTGTATATGTATATATTTATACGTACACACAAATATATAAATATATGAATGAAAAAGTGGTATTAAATGATATTTTAATGTAAATCTGTATTTCTTACATTTCATTTATTTTGTGTCTTTTCCAAACTACTCCATATGATGAAAAGAAACCCTCTAAACAAGTGCCTTTTAAATCTGCCTCTTACATAGGACAGCTACAGTTTTTCTTTAATAACCTAGAGAATTTAGTATGTTACTTTGACCACCAGAGGGAGTATGTATTGTTAGAAATGGCAAAGAAACCCTTGAGAATTAAAACAGACTCGTAGGATGCTTTCAGGGTTTTGATAGTAATCTATTGTCTCTCCACAAAACCATGTGCACAGAAAATCCCAGAGTTACATTTCATTTCAGAGAGTCTATTACTTTCAACCACACAGTAGGCTTCAGCCAGAAGGTTCCACAAAGGGCAGCTTTTAAGAATTGCCTAGAAGAAATTAGGATTTTAAAAAATTACACAAGAACTATGCTTTATTCCTGAAAATATCATATTTTTCCACACTGCTGGTTCCCCTCCTAATGAATAGGAAGTGCTTTTATTTGAAGCCCCTTCTTTCATGAACTTCACCTATTGCTGTAGTGTTTTGTTTTCTATGGTGTTCTCTTGACCAAGGAAGTTAGCAAAATTGGGTCAAGTTCTGCCATTTAATGTTGCTTTAAAAGAATACCTCATGCAGTCAGACAACATGTATCCAGAATGATATTTTAAGGGCATCTATGTTATGGGTTCAACACTCAAGGAAGAAAAGGAGAATTTCAAAGATTATGTCAGGTTTTGGAAAATCCATCCACATCCTGTCTCTACTTCTGATTCAGTTTCAGCATTTGTGTGATGTTTTACCTAGGAAAAAAAAAAGTCTTCTCTTAAGCCCTCGAATGCACACCATGACAGCAACAGCTGGGCAAACTGTTTTCTTCTTGACCTACTGATGGACCTCACCCCTAACCTGTGGGGACTTCCTTCTAAGGTTAGAGGGTAATTAATACTTATGTCTGGTCAGCTCTTGGCTGCTCTTCAGAGACGTCAAACAAGTAGCAATTGTAATATGTGCTTTTGGAGAATGGCTTTATACGTGTAAAACTGGAAGAAAAGCACCTGCTTATTCCAACTTAATCACCAAAGAGCTGAGGAATGGCAGCAACTACTATTAACCTGTGAGCATGACAGCTTTCAGTTAGAAAAATCCAACTTTTAATACCTCATTAATATTTTTTTTCTTTTTCATACTTCTGATGGTAATATGTACTTCATTATGAAGCACATGGGCTTCACTTGTTTGACCTTAAGGATCATGAACTTTACATCTTTCTGGTGGCTAGACTAGGAACTTTCTTCTTTTAAACTAGCCAACTTTAAGCTAATTGCAAATGAATGTTGTGGTAGAGTGAAAGCTTCTTGAGAGCAGGGACTACTTTTAATTTTAGTCTTTGTACCCCTAGCTCCTAGCAAAGTACCTGGTACTGATAGATACTTAACAAATGTTTATCAGATCTTCTTAGATCAAGTGGAGTATCACCTTCCTAAACAATGGATAATCTAAAGTCAATCAATCAGTAAGCTTTTATCAAGTGTATACCATTTGTCTAGCACTGTGTTAAGAGCTGGGGATCCAAAGAAAGACAAAAGACAGCCTGTGACAACCTATTGGAGGATGGGTCAGGGTGTACCTGGCATGGATAATATGATGAAATCATTCAGCTAGTTGAAAAATTATGGGATGTTTGCCCTAAGTTCTTTCTTAAATAGAGGATCTGCAAGGAGCTCTCTGATGTCTCCCCTCCACCCTCTCTAATCGGAGAGAGGGAGGGGCCAAGAGGCAGGAGAAACTGAAGAGGTGTGAGTTTCAAAGTTGATGTGCTCTTGCAGGAAGATGAATTTCTGGAGACAATGGTGAAGTCCCAGGTGAGCAGCCAGATGTGAAGTAAGGCAATGGATAATGCATTTTTAATACTTAGCTTTAGAATGTGATGTCCTGACTCAAAAAAAGGCAGGGGGAGCATTTCCCATTGACTAGCTCTACTATTGTTCCCATTCAATGCATAGAATCATTAACATCTCTCAAACTGAAAACCTTATTTATTGCCTTTGTTTCACCTTACGGCAAAAATGTTGCTGGGGATAGGAGATATAGCTTCAAATGACTCATTAGTACAGCTGAAAATTTCACAATGAGTAAAAGCAGATAGCAAGAATTCAAGACGTCATCCAAACACTTAATTAAAGTTGACTGTAGTAAACTCTGAAAGCAAGATTTGAAATGTGAATAGTTTGCCCATGGATCATTGAGTTGACTCTATACTTATGTGATGTTATATCCACCTAAGCTGGAAGAGACCAAAGAGGCCACGTAGTACAACCAATATTTTGTCAATATTTCCTCTACAATGTCACCTAAAAATGGTCATCTGGCTATTAGAGGATCACAAGTTTAGAGAGGAAAAATATCTTTGTCATTGAGTCAATCCCCTTTATTTTACAGACAAGGAAATGGAGGCTCAAAGAGGTTAAATGACTTATCAAAGGTCACATAAAGCTGAGATTTGATTTTTTTCCCCTCTGCTTCCAAATCGGTTGCTCTTTTCACTACACCATAAATTACAGGATCGAAAAGCAAATTGTTATACTTTGAATTCAGTTTTCTTTTGTGAACTCAAGATGCATAACACAAGGCAATTGAGGTACCCTGCATAAATTTGATTTTTGATTCAGGAATCCAGATAGCTTTTCACTGGCTCTCTAGGTCTCTTCCAGTTCTATGATGCACTTTTGACATACATACATATATAGATACACACATACATACATGTATATATGTGTATATGTGTGTGTATATATATATATACATACATACATATATAGATACACACATACATACATGTATATATGTGTATATGTGTGTGTGTATATATATATATACACACACATATATATTTTTTCCTTTGTCCAATGGAATAAATTGAGCACATTAGTTTCCTCAATTTTTCTTAATTTTCTCTTTTAAAATGGTGATAATAATTTTCCTTCCCAATCATCACAAACTAGCAAGGCCAAATTAAATAAAATAAATGTGCTTAAGCCTTTTCTTCAGTGAGATAGAAGTGAACTTATCCCAAGACTTAGCTGACAATTAGATCTACCTTAGGCCAGAAAGAAAACATAACTCCTCTCTATTGGTAGCCATAAGACAGCATGGCTGTGTGTCAGGCTATACTACTAATATAGACTAAATAGTTATACAACTATTTGACTCTTAGACTGTTACCCTCTTGGTAATTCAATTTCCCCACCTGTAAAAGAGACAATAATAACTACAATGATGTACAAGTTATTCAAAATGTCATTAGCATAGGGAACATTGTAGTTTTGTCTATGACTTAGTAAGTCTTACCGAGTTACCTGAGGTGAAGGGACTTGCCCAGGACATGTAAGTGATGGAATTTAAACTCAGGTATTTTTGACTCCAAGCCCAGAATACTATCCTCTACATTGTACTTTTCTTTAATATCTAGACTTGTTATTTCATTATATAGGTAACACCAAGTAAGGAAATTTCCTCTACCAACACAGATTGGCAACTCTTCTGCAATTTACAGTTTGAGAGGATTACTAAGAGAACTCAGAGTTTAGGTGACTTGTCAAGTAAGCATCAGATGTAGGACCTAACCCAGTAATCCATTTGGAATATATCTTGGTATGTAGTATGATACATTGATCTAAGCCTAATTTTTGCCAGACTGCTTTCTAGCTTGCTCTAAAATTTTTATCAAATAGTGAGTCTTTGCCCCAGTGATTGGGGTTTGTCCTGAATAAATAAATTAATTTAGATAGCTTTGTCTTCTATATGATATAGGCATGTCCCAATCATGATTAATAATTGATGATAACACACACATTATCTCTCCACTTTTTTTAGGTCTCTATTCATCTTATATTCTGTTTAAGTCCACAATAAAAAATAAAATAAAAGATAGAAATCAAGTCATATATATCATGATTATCAAATTTGCCGATGACACAACTTGGGAGGGATAGTTAGCATATCGGATTACTGAATCAAGATCCAAAAAAGATCTTTGCATGCAATCAAATCAAATCAAAGTAACCTGAATCAAATAAGACAAAATTTAATATTGAAACATGTAAAGTTTACCCTTGAGTTTTAAGAAATCAACTTCGTAAGTACAAAGTGTAATATACTGATTGTTGACTATATTAACCAATTATTTAGTGTTAACTAACACATTAGTGCTGATATTTGAAAAAGCCACAACTGTCCATTGCATCATTACTTAGTGCATGTTAAACAGTGAATATTAACAGAAGCACAGCAACACTATGAAAGTTGGAGGGGGTGAGGTGGTGTAGAAACCATGTTGTCAAGTCCCCATTGTAGACAGATTAGGAATGAGAGTCCAAGGTAATTGAATCAGAAATGTGATGCTGAGAGGAGCAAAACAAGCCAAACGAGAAGACAGGCTGGGAACTGAAGAAGGTTGAGTCAAAACTATAGTGGAGCTGGCCAGCAGCTATGGAAGCTGTTCACTGCCGAGATGAATTATTTGGTGACACTGACAGGGATTTTGTGGCTTTCTACTATCAGGTGGAAAATGGCTACAAAAATGAGTGTTATATATTACTATAGGAGGTAAGAATGGGGAATGATGAATTTCATTAATTTTAATAATAAAGTTAGTAACAATGAATTATTGGTAAAAACCAGAAATAATATGTCAGTTTACATAAACCTTATACTTTTCAAGGGCCAGAATCATTGGGGGATATTTCCAAGATAAGAAAGGAAGAAAGAACATTTTTTGGGGAGGTTGACATCATCAAAGGCTCAGAAATGAAAATAAGCTTGAGGTATATTGGAATTCTGGCAGTGTGAAAAGCTACCTGACCAGGGCAAATGGTTTGCATAGGGTAGTGGGAGAAAATTATGTAGACCAGAACCAGATGGTGGACAGCCTTTAATGCCAAGTTAAGCGTTCTGGTTTTGTCCTGAGGGAAGCTGAAGCCACTGGTGTTTTCAATACAGGAGAGTAATATGGTGAGAGCTGTTTATAGCAGTGATGTAGTGTTCTACAAGGGGGATTGAGGATAGGAGTGAGGGGAGAAACTGGAGACAAGGATAGCAGTTAGAACATTGTGTTGGCAATTCAGTCATGAGGGTGGTCAGGCTTAGATTGGGATGAAGATAATAAGATGAAAAGGAAGGGCTGTGAAAGATATAAAAGAAGAAACAATGGAGTTTGGTGGCAGAATAGATATAGGGAACATAGGAGAGGAGGACAGAGATAAAGGATTAGCACCCATAACACTGAGACAAAGAATGCAGATATTACCATATCACTTTATAGATGAGGAAACAAAGACTCAGAGAGTTGATGTTTCTTGCCTGAGTTCATATATAACTATACATTGTAGAAGTCAGACTTAAACCCAGAGCTTTTCCCACTCTGTCCAATACTCTTTACATATCATACTCTGAACAGTTAGTAGTTTTTGAGCTTGGGTAATTCAAAAAATGATCTTAACACTGGGCAACAAAAGGGAAAACTTCCTGGCTTACACCAGCTGTTGAGTCTGCTGTACCTCTAAATCTATTGAGGTATCAGGATTACCAGTATTTTTTTGGCCTTGGTCTTAGCATTCATGAATAACTGAATCCATAAATTAACTTACAGAAAAAAAATGTTAGTGAGGACTTTCAGAATGTAGATTCTAAAGTAATTCTTAGTTCAATAATGAATATACCAACTTTGTATAAGTTGAGCTACCAAACACATGGCTCATGAAGGGAATCAACAACATACAAATCTATTAATAATGATATTCATAGAATTGAAATGGAATTCTTGACAGTAATCCTAAATATAGAGGGAAAGGAACTGGTGATTGGACTTGTGATTTTGATATAGAGAACTCTCAGATAAGGAAACTCCTTAACTTGGTAGGTCAATGATAACCATCATCATGCCTACCATATCACCAAATACGAGAGGAACTATAGATACCTTGTAACAATAATGGGATGATGGAAAGAAGTAAGGAAGTTGAGAGTGAAACTGGGGAATACAAAGGGAAAGGGAATGAAGAACTTCATTTTAGACATGTTGAATTGAAGGAACAGCAGGAATTTTGAGTAGAGATGCCTCTTAACTCTTGAAGATATGCGACAGGAGTCAGAATGAAAAGTCAAAAAGAGATGTAGGAGTCATTTATCCAGAAGTTGTTGCTAAAACTGAGAGAGATTAAGTACTTGAATAATTCACCATATTTTAAACAGCTATTTTACTGCTAAAAAGTAGGGAGCATTGTGTGAATAAACTTTTTCCTACCTGTGGAAAGAGGTAATCTTGGGAGAAGATACAGAGTCAGCCCCTGTAATATTTCCTGAATCTTTTCTTCTACCTCAAATGGAACCCCAAGAAGTTCAGTAAGAACAGTTGAAGAAATATGAACATGATTAAGCCCTCCTGTTTTTTTCTTCCAGCCAATAAGGTTATTCATATCTCTAAGCTGCTGTAACCAAGCTTTCAGAACAACAGGGCAGAATAAGAGAAATCACTTGCAGAAACAAAAACAAAACAAAATAAAAACCAAAAAACAGCCACAATGACTCTTTTAAAAAAATTAATTCATGAGAAAAACTAAATGGGAGTAAATGTTGTATTGTTCTTACCTTAGATTTTCATCGAATCAGTACCCCTGTACTCTGATGCTGATTATGCCATCTTTCCAAAAAGATATAAAGGCCCTGACGATTTACAATTGCTGAACATCCCATAATGCTTTTCATGAGAGGCAGGCTATTAACCCTAATGTCCTGGCAAGATTCCAGGTTAGTTAATTAAATCCCTCATGTAGCTTCAAAACATGCTCTATTCTTTATTCTCAACTGTTGGGTAGCTCTATGGAGTAGCTAGATTTCACCTTAAAGGGAACATCAATGATGTGTCAGTAGTGAATGAAGTGTCTGTGTAAAGTTATATAATTGATTATCATTGTAAAAGTATATACATTATTCAAAGGATATGGAGCAAGAACCAGAAAACAAACATGCATTATATTAAAAGTAAATTCAGGATCCATATAGGAAAAAAAGGAGGGAAAAAGATTCTTTCAAGGTAGTGAGGGAGTGGAATAATTGCTGGATTTGGAGTCAGGGAACCTGGATTTGAATCCCTGATCTGATAGTAACAACTTTCCCCCTCCACTTCTGGAGCCTTCCTACTGAGATTACCTTCCGTTTCCAAAGTACATATCTTGCATTAAATTAATTGGTATTCTCCCTATCAGAACATGAGATCTTGGAGAGCAGGGCCTATGTTTTTGCCTCTTTCTGCCCTCCAGCACTGAGCATGGTTAATGGCACAAAAGGAAGCATTTAATAAATGCTTATAGATTGATTGACATGAACACCAAATTCAAAAAATAAATATTTGTCATTGTGCCAGAAGAGACACTAATTTAGTCTTTTTAACTAGAAAAAGTATAAATGTATGGTTCCAGGTCCTTTTTATCTCATCCTTCTGCTTCATCCACCACATTCAAATCCATTGCCACGTCCTGTCAATTAAAACTCTAAAATATCTCAAACCCATTTCCCCCTTTCCAAGCTTTCTATGCAGTTAATTAGATATTTGCTGATTGACTGAATGAAATGTTTAAAAAATACAGTTGAATGTTGCATTGTGCAGAAGCTTAAAGCTAGCTATGCTTTATTTGGATACGGTAGTGTCTCTGTTAGCAACATTTTCATGTTGAAGGATAAAATGATCATGCTCAAGAAATGGTCTTCTTGACATATGTCAATCTAGTTATACTGAATATGGCGAGGCAATAAAAGTGAAAAGAAAACTATATGCCAATCTAGAAAAAGAACTTTTGTAATGAAAATGTGGCAATAATTGATGGACAAGAATGGTAGCATATAGATGATGAAGGAATGGAAAATGAAATCATAAAAACAGAGATTTAAGAATAGAAGAGACCTTCGAGATTATCTTGTCCAGTTCCTTTTACAAATGAAGAAATGCTCTAGGAAGGATCTTATTTATCATTTTTAGTTGTTTTTTTTTTTTCATGGTAGTCAACAAGCAAAGAATAATGTGAAACAGTTGGGTAGACATATAAAGTGGATGGCCATGTCTCAATGCTTCAATAGATTCCACTATTTTTTGACATCTTTGTGCCTCCATAAAATTCTTTCTTACTAACCTCACCTGCATTCCAATTACATGCTCTGATTTGTTACAAATATATTAATTTTTATTGCATTGCAGAAAATAATTTGATGTTTTAGAATCAGAAGGAATGCTAGAGATCATCTAGTCAAAATCTTTTCTTTTATAGATAAGAAAACTAAGATCCAGAAAGTCTGAATGATTTGCCCAAGGTCACATAGCTAATTATTAGTATAGCTGAGGTGACAATTCCAATTGCTTCTCCACTGGCCCATTACTCTTTCCACTATGCCACCACTGTTAACTTCATTTGTGTGGTACCATCTCTTCCATTAGATTGTAAACTCCTTTGGTGTGGGGACCTTTATCTTCAATTTCCTTTCTAACCCTCTATAATTCCATTCACAGTGAGCACTCAATAAATGCTGTTGACTAATTAATCATTTTCTAATGGCTTAACAACTAGATATACACATTTTTCTGGTTACATGCACACTGTATTTGTCCCATTTCCCTCTGGCCCTTTTATGTAGAATGGTCACAGTACTTTAAACTTGTGACAGATTCAGTTACCACTGACTGAAGTGGAAGCTCTAGGTCTAACTTACTTCACAGAGTTTAGAATCAGCTGGGACATAGAGGTCATCTTTGTCTTATCTTGATCCCCCAGATACACCATAGAAATATGGTACCAGAGGGTTTCCAGTTAGGGCTGTGATACCCATGCTTTACTGGTAATCTGCTTTCTATAACAGTCGGAAAAAAGCTGTCTTGAAAGTGGTAGCGATTCAGTTAATGGATGTATAATTTGCTGACTTCGACCTCATTTCTTCTGCATGAGGAACTGAAAGTCCTCCCATGGTGGTTCTAAACCACCAGCCAGTTTTACCAGTTTAGATTTTTTGTCACAGTTCTTTACATTGTCTTTTTAATTTGTAGAAAAAGTATTCATTAAGCAGGGACGTTAGGCCATTTTGGTCTGTTCTATAAGGGGTTGGGGGAAGTTTTCACTTCATGAGACATCCTAGAAAACAAAAATTCTGCTTTATAGGGACTTAACTAGCACTGAGCAGCCAACTTGGGAGGCAAAGGAGGTGTCACTAGAAAATCAGAGCAGTCAAAATCTCAAAGCAGTAGGCCTTTTTAAGGAAATGTTTTAACTTGTACAAGAGGAAACTTGTAGCCTAAGGGAATACCAAGGAGGGTGTCCAACCACACACAGGGACAAGGAAAATAAGAGACAGACACAACCAGGGTAACAGCCAACACTTCCTCACATTAAAGTCAGAGCAGGGATATGATCATAAAATGTGATGACCTAGGAAAGGACCATGGGTTTTATAGAGAGGCTGGTAGGATTTAAAAATAGGATATGCTTAGAACAGAGGCAGCCAGCCATAGGAGAAGTCAGGCCCCAAAAGCCAGAGAGGAATTCTGAACTATTGCAATGACATTACTCTGAATCACTGTCAGAGTTTCTTTTAAATAGTTTCACCTTAGAAACTGCTGCATGCCTAAAATAAGATATAATACTCAGTGAGGGCTTTGGGGGTGGGGGATATGGGTAGATGGAAGAAGACAGAAAGATGAGGGGTTGGTGGCCAAGAGCAAAGCCATGTACAGAGACACAGTGCTACACATGCAATTTCTTCGTGCCATGAGTGTTCACTTACATTTCTCACTGGAAGGCATAAAACTAATTGCTTATGTACATGTTTTAACCAGAAAACTGTACTGGCAGAAAGCTAATGCCTGGGGATATTTGTATCCACAAGCTTCAGTAAAGTTAACAGGATCAGTAGTTCTAGCCAGAGGAAAAGCATAAGTAATATAGCTCATGCCTTTAAAAGTTTCTTCAATTTTTAGAAATTGTGTGTGACTATTTTTTGAATTCTTTATTTGGGTAAAACTGGACTTAAATGTACCAAATGTTTTTTTTTAAATAACTACAGATTGTTTCATATACATACATATATGTGTGTGCATATCTTATACATATATGTATATATATGTATGTGTATATATACATATATATGAAAAAATATATACACATATATATGAAAAAATGAATGCATTATTGGAAGATTTCAGGTTGTTTGGATTTCGGGAAGAATAAAAAATCACTATTCTTTTTAAAAATATGTATTTTCTGAGTAAACTCACAAAAAATGGAATGAGAAATTAGCAAGGACTTTCAAAGTGTATGTGTATATGTTATTAAAATTTCAGAGTATGGCAATTGTGAAAAGTAATTCATCAAAAAACTGTTGCCTAATAATTTGGCTAATTCATTTTTTTTTTACAATCCCTACCTCAAAGACCTTTTTAAAACATGAAAACCATTAGTACATTAATATTTGTGAGCAGAGGTATTTTAAAAATATATATCTGAATAAAGTATTTAGAACGAGAAAGTGGTATGTGGGCATATATACATATACATATTATATATATACACACACACACATGCACGTATTTATGGAAAACAGTACAATTGAACCAATTAAATATATGACAATAATTTACTAAAAGCATTTTGCTAACAATAGATATGGCAGTAGAAACCCAGAATTAAATTCTCTTTCACTACTCTATTAGATTATTATAGATTGTTTATAATAGAGAACATGAACATTTCCGAAGAAAGCTATTTTAACTCACAATTAATGGCACTAGAGAAGAAAGTTCATTGTTTTTATGATACTTAATTCTTCAGATTTCCAGAGAAAGTAAAGTAAATAGGTCTGAGTGTAGATAGGTAGATGTTATGCCACAATTAGCTAGCACCCAGCATCCTCAAGCAAAAAATTCTTCAGCGAATCCTAATGTCATAAACACCCACCAGGAAAGCCTGCTCCTAGAAAATGTCTTCATGGGGGTTAGTGTCCTGGCCAATCCCAGGTATATCTCAGGATGGGAATGAAAATAAGCTTCCTTAGAAGCAATGTACTGGAGTGATTAGAGAGCCAGTTTCTGATCCATTTAGACTTGGGTCTTCTGCCATATAATAGCTCTGACCCTGGTAGGGTATCTTAACTTTTCTCTGCTGTAGGTAATCATTTAAGAGTACAAATTGCAGAGAAGTTGATGCTGCATTGGGAAAGGAGTTTTCCTTATCCTGGAGCTCCCTATGTCAATAAAATCACAGTCCCAGACTCTGTCTCAATCCATATACACCATTAGAAGGATAATAATAGGTCACATCACTGAGATAAATAATATTGTCTCAGGCACTAATCCCAAAGCATTAAATTTGGATGGACTGACTCTTCATTTGTGTGGTCATATTTATAAGGAGATTTCTAGTTACACAGTGATTAACATATAGTTTTATTTAATCACTTAACAGCTAGGTGGCATGATAAATAGAATCATGCAAGTGGCAAGTCAGACAATAAGGACAGATAGTCTTCATCTCATAGGAGGGAATAGAGTTGGTAACTCTGGAGTGCCAGATGGCTTCAGAGTGGCCCAAACATGAGTTGAATAGGTAAGAAAAGGTAGCAGGGTGCACCTGGTGGTGATGTGTCTTCCTTCTATCTAGCAAGATTTAAAGCTGGAAGGATCTTAAATGCTAACTATTCTAATGCCTTTATTTTATGAATGAGCACATCAAGTCCCCCCAAAGGGAGGTGCCTTGCCCAGAATCACACAGTTTATAATTAGAAGAGCCAGTATTTGAACCTAGGGCTTCTACATCCAAATCCGCTACTTTTGCCCATACACCACGGGCAAATGCTAATGGAGTTTAAGCTTGCCACGGACACCAATTCTAGCAGCCTCCTGAAGAGATGAAGAGTACTTGTTGGGGAATCCAGCCTTATCCAGGATTACTACATGATGTCCCTAGCAGAATAGGATTTCTTGCCCTGAGTTTAGAAATATGCTTATACTCTGAACCTGTACCACATGTTCAGAAAGATATGGTTCCAGTATTTAATGCATTACTATTAGGGCATTTATTTAAGAAAAGTTCATCCTCAAATTCATTGTGGGTTTGAGTTAGCTTGCTCATATTATGTAATATATACATATTTTATATATATATATATATATGTATATATATAAACTTAATATTTGTTTCATGTTCAGTTAAAAGCCATAAATGATACTTAGAATTATAAGCTCTGTAGCCCTCAGGCTCTGTATACATAAAATAAGAATTTACAAGCCAAATCAAATCATATTGTAATTGGCACAAACTTTTCTCCTGCTCCCCATTCTTTACCCAGATTCTGTGTATATTTATAGAGACAGCCTATTATTAATCTATTTTATTTGGCTTAACCATACTCATTCAGTTGTGGTTAGAAATTGACAATACACACAATAATACAATGGGCGGGGGGCGGGGCACGCCAGTCAGCCAACAGTTAGTCAACAAGCATTTATTCAAATCTCTAAGTGCCAGGGACTATGCTGAGCCTTGGGGCACTGTGTCAAGTATGGTAAGAAGTCATGTTCAAGTAAATATATCATCTGCAACATTCAATACTCTGCATTTAGATTAAAAAATCTCTGAGACAAATTTATTATTTTCTAACTATAAGTCTGCTTAGAGAGAACCAGAGGGTAAAAGCCTTCCTCCTTGAGAAAACTGTGCCTTAAGTCATGACTCCTGACATTTTTAGACTTTCAGGAGACAAAAAAAAGATAAAATTCCATAATAAAGTAAAACAGAAGGTACTTAGTTTAGGATTTTATTTTTTACCAAGCACAGAACAAACCTCTAACACTTCTAACATTTGTCTCATTTCACTCTTTTCTTAGTTCTTCTCTTGACCATCTGAACTTTGCCACCATACTCCTAACCTAATCTCCTCCTCCTCTCCCCACCCTCCTTCAGCTTTTATGTTTTGTCTTCCTCATTAGAATGTAAGCTAGTGAGGTCAGAGATTACCTTTCTTTTTTTGCACATCAAGTGCTTAATAAATTCCTATTGACTTAGTTTTCATCAAATATTACTACAAAAATGTTCATTATATTTGGAAATTCATCCTTCTAGATAATCTGTGCTTCTGGAAAAACAAATCAAGGACAAAATATTACTTCCCATGAGAAAAGTAAAAAGACTTCACTTGGTTAACAAAAAGTGATGCTCTGTCTAAGTAGTCCTCATTTATTCTGGCCAAGGACAGACTGAAAATACTTCCAATTGAATTAAACACAGACAGTTCTATCCATTCTTAGTCTGACCACCATAAAGAAAATTCTAGATTACTTAACTCCTTATCAACAAGATTCTATTGTAGAGACAACTTACCATTCAACTTAGTCTCACTCAAATAAGACTAAACTTCTGGAAAAAATTCTGTTAAAATATTATTTAATATTTCTAAAAACCTAGAATAGGGGACCTTGTTATACTTCCATGTGATTATTTTTTACCTTTGCCACCTTATTAGAACTGGTACTCAGTTGCTAAGCATTTATTAAAACCTTACTATGTGCCAGGCACATCACTGAATACTAAGAGTATAAATAAAAAAGGGGAAAAAACTACCATCCTCCTTCTGGATGCTATACTTCGTATTAGTAGTAAAGCTTTTGTTGGCCAATTTATGGTTTCAAAAGGATCCTACATGTACTGTACTGGTATTATTTGTACTTGTAAATTTTAAAGGTTCTGTTTTTACCAATCATTTTTTTCCTTTGTACACAGAAATAGGGCCACCAAATTACAAAGTGAAATTGCAATATTTGAATAAATCACAGAGCTGAAATGTCTTAAGATGTCCTCAGACTCCAGCCCCAAGTTAGATGAATTGCTGAACTATGTAAGATAAATATCTGTCCCCATTTGTCAGGGACCATGGCTTGTAAGGGTCCCGTGACCTCTGACACAGGTATGGCAGAGAGAATAGGTCCAGCTCCAAAGGTGTCAAGGACACAGGTATTGCTGTTGATCAGGTCTTACCTTCCTAGACCTTTGCTGTTTTCTATGCCTAGCACTTAAAGCATTTACTATAGACCAGGGGACAAAACTTTCCCTAAGACATCCATCCATCCATCCATCCATCCATCCATCCATCCATCCATCCATCCATCCATCTATCCATCCATCCATTCATCCATCTACCACAGAGGATTACAAATTTATACACGTGGGGAAAAACTACTCAGGCAATCAAATTGTCCAAGACTTCACTACTCTGCCCTTAAGCGATCTTACCTTGGCTCTTTTGCTTTTCCTTCTGCCACAACACTCAGACCTATAGTCACAGTAAAAGGGAGTATATTAAGGAACATGAGCTCAGAAGCCTGGGTTTCCTCTGCTTTTATAAGCTGTCCACAGGCAGCCTCAGGGTAGAAAATGATTTTCTGGTTAGGACTGTTGGCAGCAGGTGCTCCTTTCCTGCTTCCACAGCTCAACTTCTCTGCCCCCCTGACTGAAAATATCATTCATATTCAATCCAGCAAGATTTATTAAGTGCCTACTATGTGCAAGGGATTTTCCTAGGCAATAGGGATAGGGAATCAAAAAGACAAACAAAAAACCTCACTTGTCCTCAAGTAATTTAATGATCTCCAGGGACTCAAATTCCTGAGTCTGTCTAGTTTCTTTGTTCCACTTTTCAATCACCTCGATGAAAAAAGTTTCTATCTGATCAAACCTCTTTCAAGCCAGATGATTTTAGTTTCTCAATGACCAAATGATCTTAAAATATACTTCATAATATACTGTCTATTTATTTTACTTGCCAACATTTTAATTCTTTTGTTACATTTAAAAGCAATCATGATTTCTTTGCATTGTCACAGAAGTTCAGAGCACTGAGATAGATTTTTGTTATTATTACTAGTTTACAGATGAAGGAAATGAAATAGGGAGTGGATAAGTGACCCATGACCAGCAAAGCTGAGTATTAAAAATCTGCTATGATCCTGAATTGTTTCTTAGCCCAATGTGTCCTTTATTCCCTTCTTTCTTCTCTTCTTGATCCATGATCTTTGCAAAGAGCAATGATATTATTGGTGCTCTTTGCACTGAATATTTTGTTGTTCTTTAAAAAAAATGCAATAAAGACATGAGGAAAAGGAAATGAAAGCAAATATATAGGTTCATTTGGTCTTTCTTAGCCATGAAAAATCTAAACTTCCATACTCTCTATAGTTTATAGAAACATCTATAGTTTATAATCACCCTCAGTAAATCTTGCTAAACCATAATTTGTCACCAGCTGATGTCACTGTCTTCTTTTATATTATCTATTCCTAGTTCTTGAAGGGTTCTTAAAGTGATTTCTTGTGAATTTTTACGAATTGTGGAAATTTTTATTTTCTAAATGAAACAATGCCCCCTGGTGCTCCAGGATACAAAGGGTTTGATTTTATATTTTTAGTTTAAAAGAAATTTTAAAAATCTGTCTGGCCTTCCTCTTTCACATTACGCAGTCACCAAATTGTGTTGGACGATATGCACTTGGAGGTTGTCAAATTTTCACTCAGAGAAGTGAGACTAGAGTAGCTCTACAGGCCAGAGCAGCCAAAAAAGAAAGTAGCAGCCTAATAACAGCTCATTTGAAAGGAAAAATTCATTGGTTTAGTCTTGCTAAAATAAACACACAGTGTGGGAAAGAAAACAAAGGGGATGGCTCAGGAAAGAGAATCATATTGCTGAATTAGACATTAGGAAAAAGTAAAATGAAAACTTTTGGTTTTGTTGAAGGATGCAACCTAAAAAGCATACAAAAAAGAGGCATGGTAGATGAGAGAAAAAAACGCCTTTAAAAAAATTATACAGCTAAAGTTTTTTTTTCCCTAGTCATTAACTAACTCTTTACCTTCAGACCTGATGTGAGCCAGATTACTTGGTTCTCTGGGCATTAATTCATTCAGAAATTGAGTCGTTGGACTAGACAATTTCTAATTTCATCCCTTTGAGTTCTAAAACTCTATGATTCCATGAAAAACAGATAATCATATCCAGTGAAATAAAGACTATCTCCTTGTAGAACCACTAATTTCTTTGTAGTAGTGAAAATGCCTTGGGTTTTTTGTTTTTTAGTCCTATCTATGACCATGCCTCTTGTCCTGACATATGATGGTCTATAACATTGTCAATATGGATAAGAGTTTCATAAAATGGTATTCCTTGTTGCTTTTGGGCATGTGGTGGGACCAACTCTTTATTTATCTCTTTAAGGAGAACCCATAAATCATCCTTTTGGTTAGCATCACTTTATTATATTTTCTGGATTCATTTGTATGGAGATTATCAGTAGTTTCTATCATTCATTGATTGTTGGGCAAAGAACCTAGGCTTATAAATGAGTTCTATGTTTTGTAATGCCATCAGCTGATTGTGCCACAAAGGACTCCTGTTTTTAGTACTAGTATTTAAATTAATTTTGTGAGTAATCTAAAATGGAGCTTTAAAAACGGAGCTTCAGAAAAGTGAAGAGAAGAATGGCTGTGTCTGACCAAGTCTAAGAAATGTTTGCTGTTTTTGTTTTTCTGTCATAATTTTTTAAAGGTACTTGGGCCCAATTTTCAAGGTAGCTCAAAAGAGAGAAAATCTTAAAGAATGGAAAAGAATGTAATGTTACAAAAAAAGGCAACTGAGAAGATATCAGTAACAATTGATCCATACTCCTTTCTTTTTTGAAAAAAATTATATTTTGATGTTACATTGCCTTCATTTACAAATACATTACTCCCCCATCTGCTAAACAGAAGGCCATCTCCTGTAGCAAAGAATTAAAAATGATAGAAAAAAAAAAACGGTAGTTCAACAAAACCAAACTAAAACAGTGATCATGTCTGACAGTACGTTGTAGTATTCCACAACCATATCTCTACACTTCTGCAATAAAGAAATTTTCTCAGCTTTTCTCTGGAGTCAAGGAGAGTCATTATAATTATACAACAATTTGTTTCTTCTGCAAAAAGCTACTACTATCAATGATTCAATCTCAATGAATTTACTGTCAAATTAAGAGTCTACTATATGCCAGTCACTCTACTATAAATATTTTTTGTATGTATGGACTTTCATTTCAGTCTTTGATCTTTTAGGGCATATGCCTATTAATGGTTTATAAACATGTCAGTCTATTTTCTTTTTCTTAAAATTGTATTTTGCTTTGCAGAATGCTTAGATAAATTCACAGCTCCTCCAAACATATATTAGGATTCCTGATTTCCCAAAGCTCCTCCATTCTTGACTATTACAATCTGTTGTCATTTTTGTCAGTTGGCTGGGTGTGAGTTAAAACATTAGGCTTTTTATCTTATTAATGATTTGGACTAATCTTTCATGTAGTTGTTAATAGTTTGCAATTTATTTTCTAAAAATCATTTATTTATATCATTTGACCACTAGTCTGCTGGGGAATGGCTCTTAGTATTGCATAATTATGTTAATTTTCTATATATGTTGACTACCAGAACCTTGTCAGAGATATCTGAAACAAAGATTTTTTTTTCTGTGATTGATAGTTTACTTTTTTATTCTAGGTACATTGTGTTTCTGCAAAACCTTTTCAAATTCATGTAATCAAATTTATCTGTTTTATCTTTACAATCTCCTCTGTTCCTTGCTTGAATAAGAATCCTTTACCTACCCAGAGTTGTGAAAGGCACTTGATCTTTATATGTGTGTGTACATATTATACATATATACATACATACATGTGTATATGTATATACATTATACACAGCTACACATATGACCTTTTATATTCAGGGCACAGATCTATTTTGAGCTTTTTGTGTATATAACATAATCTGTTGCTCTAAACCTAATTTCTGTCAGACTGCTTCCTAAGTTTCCCTGAAGTTCTTGTTGTCTAATGGGTTCTTCCCAAAATAGTTTACGTTCTCAAATTTATTGAAGGTGAAGTTACTGAGTTAAATTCTTTCTGATTCTTCTTTATCTAGCATATTCCACTGATCTACTTTTCCTTTTTTTCCCGGTACCATATTGTTTTGATGATTACAACTTTATAATACAATTTGAGGTCTAAAAGTGCTATTCCCTCTTCATTTCTATTTTTTTCTTCATTATTTCCTTTGAGATCATGGACCTTGTGTTTCTTAAAATTGATTTTGTTGTTGTATTAATCTATTAATGACCAAGCATCTATTAAGCACTTTCTTTGTGCCAAGCACTGTACTCTTTAGTGTAGCATGGAATATGTAAATTGACTTAACAATGTCTTGAATGTGTCTTGTTAGATTCAATCACAGATATCTTATGCATTTTATATTTATTTTTTTTAAGAATTCCCTTTCTATTATGTTCTCCTGAAGTTTGTTACTGTTGTATAGAAATGCTAATGATTTTTGTGGATTTAATTTGTATCTTGCTACTTTAGTGAAGTAGATAATTGTCTCAATTAGTTTCTGATTCTCTGGGGTTTTCTAACAAACCAAAATGTCATAATTTGATACAATTTGTATTATTGTTAGCGTTAGCATTTCTAGAGCTATAATACCAGGTAGAGTGGAAATACTTGTTCTATTTCTGTATCTATTGGAAAAGCTTCTAATGAGTCCTCATTTCAAATAATGCTAACTTTTAGTGTTTATATGTATGTGTGTGTGTGTATATATATATATACATATATATATATATATATAATTTATTTTACATATATATATCTATATGTATACATATTCTTTTATTAAGAATTGGCTAATCGGTGTGTAGTTTTTTTGCACAAAAAACTTTTACTTTGTCAAAGAATTGATATAATCATGTGATTTGAGGTATTTTCATTTTTGATACAATTATTTTGTTTCCTTAATGTTGAACCATCCTTTTATTCTAGCGTAAGTCCAACTTAGTATTAGCAAAATATTTTATATACTACTGAAACAGTTAAAGTAAGGTAAACTGAGGCACAAATTCTGAGTAGGATTATTAGTAAAGCACAAATTTACCAATAAATAGGACCTCTGCTCCCCCCAGCTAAGCTAAGGGGGACAACTCTCTTATATTTTTAGGGAATATAGAACAAAGAACAGGTCTACCTAGGTGAGGAACAAGTTAAGAGCTCAATATTATGAATGGTGAAATCAATATGATTGGTTACAGAGCTGAGGTGTGGGGATCTATATGATTGGTTGAAAATTAGCAATGAGGGCATAGCAACAATCCCTTTCTTCCCTTCTGTAACTAAGAAATGTTCATCATTTAAATCTACCTGCAAGGTTAGAGATAATGAACCAGACTTCTTTGGATAGCAAATCAAATATCCTTGAAGGATAGCTTGTTGGCATAAAGATACTAGACCAGATTCCCTGGTTTCCACCTGCATGTCTCAAGGATAAAAGAGACAGAAATAGAATAGTGATAGCAGGAGAGCTGTATTTTTTTTCTTTTTTTAAATTAATTTAGTTTGATTTATCAGCCATCACTTCCATAAGCTTTTGAGTTTTAAATTTTTCTCCTCCTCCTTTCCTGCCTCCCTCCCCAAGATAACACGTACCCTGATATATGCTACACATATACATTCATATTAGACATATTTTCACTTTAGTGATGTTGTAAGGAAGAATTAGAACCAATAGGAGGAAGCACAAGAAAGAGAAAACAAAACAAAACAGAAGAAAAAAATAGCAAATGGTATGCTTCAATCTACATTGAAACCCCATAGTTCTTTCTTTTGGATGTGGATGATTTACCATCATTAGACCTTTGGAAATGTCTTAGATCCTTGCATTGCGTGAGCAAAGCTAAGGCTATCAATGTTAGTCATTGCACAATGTGGCTGTTACTGTGTACGACGTTCAAATGGTTTTGCTCACTTCCCTCAGTATCAGTCCAGCAAGCCTTTTCAGGTTTTTCTGAAGTCTGCCTGCTCATCATTTCCTATAGCACAATAGTATTCCATTACATTCATATACCACAACTTGTTCAGCCATTCTCCAGTTGATAGATATCTCCTTAACTTCCAATTCTTTGCTTCCACAAAAAGAGGTGCTATAAATATTTTTGTACATATGGGTCGTTTTCCAATTTGTATGATCTCTTTGGGGTATAGCCCTAGATGTGCTATTGCTGGGTCAAAGGGTATGCACATTTTTATAGCCCTTTGGGCATAGTTCCAAATTGCTCTCCAAAATGGTTGGATCATTTCACAAATCCATCAACATTTATCATTCTCCTGTTTTGTCATGTTGGTCAATCTGATAGGTGTGATGTGGTACCTCAGAGCTGTTTTGGAGAATTGTATTTCTAAACTTAACTCATTACAAGCCAGGTGAATTTCTGAATTAAGTTCAGAGACAAAGACTTAGACATAACAGGACAAAATCAATTAATTTATTGTAAAGAAGAGCAATTAAAAATAAACAGAATCAACCTGATCATTTCACTACTGTACTATTTTTTGCTGTAAATTTTATTTAATAAATTTGCATTCATATTCATTAATTATGTTGTTTTAGAGTTTGCTTTTTCTGTACTACCTCACCCCTATAGGTTAGCTACTAGGACTACATTTATCTGAAAAGGAGTTGAGTAGATTTTTCTTTCTCAATTTTTGAGATTATTATTATAATCTCAAATATATTTTTATAATTTATCTATACATATTCAGTAGAATTCAGTTGTAAATCCTTCCAGACTAGTTTTCTCTACCTCCCTTCTCCTTTGGTAATTTTCTATATGGTTTATTATATTTCATTTTCTGATATTAGATTGTTAAAAAATCTTTCTGTCATGATCTATTAATTTGGATATTTTCTATTTTAGGCAGTTCTCCATTTCTTTTAAGTTTTTGATTTTTACTAACATATGTTTGTGTATAGTAGGTTATAATAATTTTCATTTCTTCAAAATTATGACTTTGCCTTCTTTTTGTACTTTGAAATTTTAATTTTTCTTTTTTTTTATCAGGTTGGCTAAAAGCATATTACTTTTATTAGCCTTTTAAAAAGGAGACTTTATATCATTTCTAGTTTTCTTTTTAATTAATTTTTTCTTTTCTAGCTCTTCATATTTCCTTTTTTATGTTCATTTCGCATTTAGTAGCCTATTCAATTCATTAATGTTGTATCTTTGTATTTCATTAATGTATGTTCATAAGCAATATAATGATTCCTCTGAGGACTCCTTTATTTGCATCCTCAGAATTCTGGTTTGTTGGTGTTATATTTCATAAAATTATTAAGCTTTTATGATTTGTATATGATCAAATTATATTTTAGGATGTCATTTTAAAGTCTGCTTAGTCCTGGTGTTTTTTGTTTGTGTTCTCTATATTAATTACAACTTTTATTACATTATGATTCTTAAAGTGCTTGATATTTCTGTTTTTTTAAATATTTGTTTACAATTTTTTATAGACTAACACATAGCAGTTTTTTTTCAGTAGTACCATATATTACAAAGAAGGATGTATATTCTTTAATGCTGCCATTAAGAAGATTCTATTAAGCTTTCAGGTCTAAATTTTCCAGCAGTTTATTCAGTTCTATACCTTCCTTGCCAGCTCTTAACAGATGAACACTGAAGTCTCCTACAATAATTGGGTCGCTATCCTTGTCTTCTTGCGATTTAGTTAATTTTTCATTTTTACATTTAGATGCTCTATCATTTTGCGTATATACATTTAGTATTGATATTATTTCATTGTCAATGACACTAAGACTAAGAGAGCACTTGAAAGAACTCCTTGAAGATCACTTAAAAGAATCAGGAATGTTTAGCCTGTTGAAGAAAAGACTTTGGGAGAATGAAAGCATGATAGCTTTACTCAAGTATTTTAAATGCTTTCATGAGGAAGAGGGGACTAGATTTTTTCCCCTTTCTTATCCCTAGAGAGCAGAACTAGGAGCAATGAGTAGAAATTTTGGTGAGGCAGATTTAAGCTTGATATAAGAAACCATTTCCTAATAATTGAACCTTTCAAAAAATAAAGTGGGCTGACTTAGAAGGTAAGGAATTTCACATAATTAGAGATCTTCAAGCAAAAGCTAGATGACCACTTTTAAAGCATGTCATAGGATTGATATCTATTCAGGCAGAAATTATATAAGATGGCCCTCTTAGGTTGTTCTTTATTGTATTCCTGCTCTGGTTGTTAAACTTTTTTCCCCCGAAGGTTACTGGAGCAACCAAAAGCAAATGTCTTCACAGACTCCCTTCTCACCTATAATCTCCAAACTCATGCATACTTTGGGCCTTACATTATGCGTTGCCATACCATTTACCCATCTCTCACCTTGTCCACTTCCATTTTACACATGTGTGTGTGCAGTGAATAGAGAACTGGGCCTGGAATCAAGAAGACCTAGGTTCAAATCCAGCCTCAGACACTTACTAGCTGTGTGAGGCTGAGCAAGTCACTTAACCCTGTTTGCCTGAGCTGGAGAAAGAAAAGGCAAACCATTACAGTATCTGTGCCAGGAAAACCCAAAGTAGGGTCATGGATCAAGCACAACTGAAACATCTAAACAACAACAAAGTTGTACTTAGTTATATTGTGATAACAAATGAACTTGTATTCAATTCTATTTAGTCCAGTTGCTCCATCTCCCTTGTAGACTTCTTCTTGAGGTCAGAAAAATTGATTTTTTGTCCCTATACAGTCACACAAATGATATAAAATTAATATTGATGGGCCTATACCAGTTTTGGTCCAAATTTGGACCAGCTTACTCCAGAGTAAACATTACTAGGGTATTGTAGTCTTTTGTCTTTTGAGTGCTTCAAACTATTAATATGTAATAAATATACTTATTGACAATGTATATGACAGGAGCAGACAAGACAGTTTTACTTATCATATACCAAATATCATATGCCATATTATTTTAAAATAGAAATCCTTAGGGACATTTCCATATAAAGGAAGTAAGAAGTATGACTCTTTGTTAGAACCAGAGATTTGCTATTTTAAGGTACCTTAGAATTCATGTACTTCAATGCCCACATTTTATGAATGAATAAACTGAGTGCCAGAGAGCTGAAATCATGTCTAAAGCTGATTAAGTTGTAAGTGCCAAAAATTTGTACCCAAATCATATGCTCAAATCCAGTCTATCCCTCTATACCATCTACCTAAAAATTTATGTATATCCATCTGTCTGTCTATCTATCTGTCTATCTATCTATCTATCTATCTATCTATCTATCTATCTATCTATCTATCTATCTATCTATCTAATTATCTTCCTTTTAGCGTATGACTTTTGATGATTTCTTAATCTTCTTATATACTATGATTTTAGGTTATGTGGTAAGATGATGAACACAGAACTTTTCTCACCACTATTCTTCAGAATCTCTGAAACTTCATTTTGTAGTTGGGTACAGATGTCTTTGGCAATTTGCTAAAATAATTTTCAAGCAATAAGTTTGTTTTTTATTGTTTAGTTGGTCAGGCCTTGTGATCAATTTGACTTCATTTCCTTCATTTTCCTAAAAGCAACTTCAGTATTTAGACAGTTGTTATTGAATTACTTCTACTAATATAGTTATGGACTTTTTCTATAGGAGAATTTTATTGTGTATTTGAAATTATTGCTTTGTTTTGCATCAAATGGGCAGTGGAAACATGATTGAAGGGAGGGGATTGGGTTCCTTATGAGTTAGTGTTCTCATGTGTATCGGTCAGGAACCTTATCTTTTTGTTTCAATTATACATTTCTTTTTTACCAAAAATGTATAATTTTCTTCCCAATTGCATTGTATATATGTTTGTGGCATCAAGAGGCTCATTTTAATTTCAACATGTGGGTAGGTTTTGCCATTCCGGGCTCATATGTTAATGTCCCTGAGTTTTTGTTTTAACATCATATGTTGCCTTTTGCATTTGAACAAAAGCACTCACATGTCAGTTCATAAGCAGACAATAACCAGTTTTGTCTCTTAATTAGAAAAGAGAATAAAGCTGTTTAGGGGTGTCAATAAAATGACAGATGTATCATTAGCAGAAGGCTACGGTGGATCAGTTCTTGCAAATAGTTGGATTAAAATTAATAGAAATTTCTACTCGTGTATTTCAGTGGAATATTATGATGCTTACTGCCATGCTTTAGTGCAGTGAACATGGAAAAATAATTATACCCTGAAATTTTTGAAGCGAACAGTTTGAGAATTAGGGACCTCAAGAATTTAACCCAAAGATAAAGTTAAGCACAGTAAACAATAGAGAATGTTAAATGAGCTTACATTCATATGGTGTTGTAAGGATTATGAAATACTTTCCCACACAGCACTGTGAGATTATTAGTGCAAAGATTTTTACCTCAATTTTATAGAAGAAATTGAAGCTCAGTTATATAACGTGACTTGCCTCATATCACACAGTTAGCAAGCATTAGAGCTGGGACTTGAACCCAGTATTAAAATGCTTTCCTTGTGTGAGTTTATATCCTAGTTTATATATTAGTAGTTACTGAAGATGGATATGAAATTATATGTCTAAAAAACAAATAATTTTCAAAAATAAAATTAAGCACTTGTGCAGAGCTCTGTTTTGGGGGATGCTAGAATACTAAATTGAGATCAGATGAGACCTCTGGCCTCATGATGCTTACAGTCTAGCACAAGCATAAGAAAAAAATGCAAAGAACTGCAGTATATGAATATTACATAATAAGTAAACTAGAAAGTTATAAAATAGAGTATTATTTGATGTTTGATAATGAAAATTGTTACCAGGTGTCAGAAAAGATTTCTTGGGAGGAATCATTCAGTGGAATTTAGAGGATTGCTAAGGATTCAACAGGATAAGAAAAAGAAGAATACTCTAAGCTCTGAAAACAATGTAAACATCATGGAGACTATAGAACACAGGTCATGGTCTGGGGACAGAGTAATCCAAATTGATTGGAATGTAAAATATGAATATAAGATAAGATAGGAGGGTGCTGGGTTGTGGAAACTTCAGTTTGGGGCCAAGGAGTTTATTCAGCAGGCAACAGAAAAAAGGCTAAAAATGTTTGAGCAGAAGAATGACAAAAGCAGATAAGAGCTTAAGAAAATTCGTTCTAGTAGAATGTGAAAGATGACTAGAATGAGAAAGTGAAGGTAGTGAGATCCAATAAAAGGCTATTGAAAGCTTATGTAGTATAGTGCTAAGAGTGATGGACTTGCAGTTAGGGAAGACTTGGCTTTTAATTCCAGTTCCAAGTCTCTGTGAGCTTGGGCTAATCATTTCTTCTGAGCCTTGGTTTTCTCCTTAATAAAGTGGAAACTATAATACTTGCAATACCTACCTTCAAGATGATTAAAGTGTTTTGCCCAATTTAAAGCACTATATAAAGAGGAATTATCAATGAAATGTCCAAGAAAGATAGTGAGGGTCCATGTTAGGGTGGTGGCAGTAGGGATGAAAAAGATGAGACATGTAAGACATGTTGCTAAAGTAAAATTGGCTGGACTTGTTAACTGGTGTATGAGAACATTTTCTGACACAGGAGAATGGTGGGGCAAGAGACAGATATAATGAACTTAAAAGGAGTCAAATTGTCCAACAACCATGAACAAATGATCTATGCTGGGTAAGTTGGAGATAATTAGCAAAGGGAAGGCATTAGAATAAAAGAGGATAGGGGAAGGCTCTCTGTATATAGTAGCATTTTAGTTGGAATTTGAAGGAAGCTAAGGAAGCCAGGAGGTAGAGATGGGGAAAGAGAACATTCTAGGCACAGGGAGTAGGCAGTAAAAATGCCCAGATTTAAGAGACAAAGTGTCTTCTTCAAGGAAGAACAAAGAGGAGGCCAGTGGTACAGGATTGCAGGGTATATAAGCATGGGGTGCATCTAAAGTTTAATAAGACTGGAAGAGAAGGAGTCATGAAGGCCTTAGAATGCCAAATAAAGGATTTTATATTTGATCCTAGTAGTGATGGGGAGTTATTAGAGTTTGTTAAGTAGATATGTTGGGGTGGAGAGGTAGGAGAACTGATTTGCAATTTAGGAAGATCACTTTGACAGCTGAGTAGAGGAAGGAGAAGAGGGGGGAGAGACTTGTGGCAGGGAGACCAAATGCACTCAGCCTCAAAGGACTAGAGTTAGAAGACTGAAGATTACTAAAATAAATACTTTATAGAATTTGGCATTATAATAAAATCAGAATCATCATATTTGAACCCATTTACCTAGCATTTATCAAGATTTTTTGAAGTTTTTTTTGCTTCAAAAATCTCTCCATGTACTTTCATATTACAGACAAAGTTTTGGAGAATAACTGATTCAATTTCTATTCTAGGTTTATAGGGACTGAGCTGACATTGTGGCCCCACTACTCCTGACTGCATGAACTTGGTCAAGTCATTTAAATTTTACTGAGCTTCATCTTACTTATACATAAAATGAGAGTCATAATATTCCTACTACCACCTCATAAGGTTGCCAAATGATAAAATAGCTAACATTTATACAAAGTTCTTTAAGGTTTACAAAGCACTGCACATATGTTAGAGAAATGCCAAACCACTCCAGTATCCAGGAAGAACAAGAAGAATCTCTTTTATCCTCACTATACTCCTATGAAACAGGTGTTATTATCATCTCCTTGTACAGTTGAGAAAACTGAGGCTGAGAGACCATAAATGACTTGCCCAGGGTCATAAAGCTAGTAAGTGTCAGGGTGGGTTCAGACGTGAGTTTTGCTTACTTCAAGTCTGACATTCTTTCCATTATGCCACCTAGATGCTGAATGATTAAATTATATATACACGTGTATGTGAATTATTTTATAACTGTAAAGTCGATTATAAATATGACTACATAAATGAAAGTGGTTCATCCATCCAAATTTAATACTTTGGAAATGGTGCCTGAGATAATATTGTATCCCATTAACATGTGCCTATTTTGGTTTTTTGTTTTTGTTTTTTTTTGTTAGGCATTTGGGGTTAAGTGACTTGCCCAGGGTCACACAGCTAGTATGTGTCAACTGTTTGGTCTGAGGCCGGATTTGAACTCAGGTACTCCTGACTTCAGGGCCAGTGCTCTACCCACTGCACCACCTAGCTGCCCCCAACATGTGCCTATTTTCATATTTCCTAATGTTATTTTAAGAAAGGGTTAGAGATACAGCCTGGGCCTATCAGATTATTGACACAGGAAACTCCTAAAGGAGGATGCTCCTTCTCTCAATGTCTGTCAGCAACTTCTCAGCAGTTTATAGTTTTGAAGAGTTGCCTAGGGCAAGGATAAGTTAAAGCATTTGCCTAGGGACTTGAACCCAGGTCTTCCTGGATCTTAAGCTGTCAGCTAGGAGTCTAAAAGAATTAAGTGCTGGGCCTAGAAATATTAAAGAACTATTTCAAATCCCACTTTAAACACTTACTAGCTGTGAAAACTTAGACAAATCATTTAACCTCTGGGGGTGATAATAGTAGCACTTATCTTCCAGTGTTATGAGGATCAGATGAGACGATCATTGAAAAGAACTTATCATAGTACTGGGAACATAGTAGGCAAGTTATAAATGTATATCCTTCACCTCCATCCTCCTACCCTATTTCAGTAGCAGAGGCAAGGACTGGGAAAAACCTGCTGAAGGTGTGATTTGAACTTAATCTTGCAGAAAGCCTGAGATGAGTAGGGAAAACATTCTAAGAAGAGGGGAGGGGCAACCACTATAAAGGTAGAGAATTGGGATATGTTCTATTATGTGTAAAGAATAGCAGTAGGATGGTGTAACGAGATCATTAAAGTCATGGAGAAGAGTAAAGTATAAGAAGACTGGAAAGGTAGAGAGGATGGGCTTTTGAAGGGCTTTGAAAGTCAAAAAGAGGATTTTATATTTGATCCTGGAGGTAGTAGGGAGCCACTGAAATCAGAAGCACAAAGATCAACTTGTAACCAATTATTCCCTGATAGAATGTAAGTTCCTTGAAAGTGGCCTGGTTTTTTTCCCTCTCCTTCCATCCTACTTTCTTCCTTCGCTTTTTCTCCAATGCCCCTAACACTTTGCTTAGCATGAGTAGGTCCTTAGTAAATGCTTATTAGTTGGTGGAAGTAGATGAGACTACCTGTGAAGAGAATGCAGAGAAAAGAATAGGAAGAAGGTTTTATCATTGAGAGATACCTACATTAAAGTACTGGGAAGATGACAGATGCTTAATAGGGAGATTTTAATGCTTTTAATCCAATAATGCTTTAGTACCCCAAAATAATCATTACTGTAAAAGTGTATTTGATCAATTTAAAATTTGGGTAAGCCATATGCAGTCTTATCTAGTTAAAGAAGCAGCCACAAAAACTTCAGAAGACCTGATATTTTGTCCTAAATATAATATTTACATGCCTAGTGATTTTCAACAAATCTGTGATGTAGCTTTCATTACTGTCAAGATGAAGAAGATAATGACCTATCAAAAGAAGGAAAAATTAGTGCTATTTGTATTTAAGATGCTTTCTTATATGAGTTCTGTTGTTAACCTGCTTTAATGCTAATAAAGGTATTCATAAGCATTTCTTTCTATTAAAAATGTGCTTTGGGAGGATAATCAGGATTCATAGTAACACTGAAAGAATGCAGGCTGAAAAAAAATCACTTCTGATTGGAGAATTAGGTTTATTAAAAGCAAAATACATTATAGTAATACTCTACTAATCTAATTGTCAGAGTTTTGGCATTTTCAACCCGAAGCAAAGTTGCAACCCTAAAAGTAGTAATAATAATAGCTAACATCTATATAGCACTTACTGTGTGCCAGGCACTGTGCTAAGCACTTTACAATTATTACCTCATTCGATCCTTACAATAACCCTGAAAGGTAGCTGCTATTATTATCCTCACTTTTTTCAGATGAGGAAACTGAGGCAAACAGGGGTTAAGTGACTTGCCCCTGGTCACACAGCTAGTAAATATCTGAGGTCAAATCTGAACACAGATCTTCCTGACGGCAGATCCAGTATTCTATCGCTGCGCTACCTAGCAGTCTACTCATACCTATATAGTGTTTTAAGTTTTACAAGTGCTTTTCTCAGAAGAAACCTCTAATATAAGTGGTATATTTTTAATTTCTGTTTTATAGATAAAGAAAATTGAAGCACAGAGTATAGGTAATTTTGTTCAAGGTCATCCCAATAAGGGTTGGCACTAGAACTTGAACCCAGATTTCGTTTGATGTCCAATATACTTTTTCCACTGGGCCATAATACTATTCTTAGAATCAGACACATTTAAAGCAGAGAAAATTGATGGCACATAAGAAATGCTACCTAGAAAAACACAGCAGGCTGGGACCATTTACTGCATAGACAAGCTGTGATAACTGGGGGATGGAGGTGCTCTACTGGTGACAGGAGAAGACTGCTGTAGTGGAAACAGCCCTGATTTGGGGATCAGAGGAGCTTGGTTAGGCACCATTCTGCCACTTATTGCCTATGTCACCATAGGTCAGTTTCTTCATCCCTGTGACCTGAGTTTTCTCACCTATAAAATGAGCTGTTGGACTAGATAATGTCTAAGAACCCAGAAAATCCTAGATCATCAAACTTATGCCCAAACAGACCCTTAGAGGTGGAAAGGGAAATTTATACAGAAAATAATAGAAGTAGGTTCAAGTGGAAAGATTCTCTGCTTCAGAGAGGTATAGCAGTACACAGTAGGAAGATGGACTAACAAGTAGATAGAGCACATGGTGCTGACGATGACCGATGAATACAGATGTTCAAATAGGCAGCATTTAGGAGCCAGGCATCCACTTGTGACGTTCAGTGTTCAGAGACTGGATAAACTCCTTTGGGAGGAAGTTCCCCTTGATAAGAGAAAAGGAAGCAAGACAAGAGGTTGGTTATAGGCAAACAAAATGAGATATGTTCAGAATATATGAGATAGCCCTGCAGGAGCAAAACAGCAAAACTGCTGATGTTGAGACAGTGAGTACAAATTTTGGAGCCTTCATGTCAGCTTTGCTGGGACAGGATTGGTCCCAGTCTGGACTAAGGCTGAAGGTTTAAGGTCTTGGCTATAGGGGATATAGAGAATCAGGAGCAAGAAATCAAATATACCATTGTATAAGTAAGCATGCATAACTTAGTGGGCCCTGATGGTATCACTGTATTACAGCACTGCCTCAGTTATTGCCATTCAGAGTGATGACCCTGAGTCAAAAGTTAAATCATATTTGTTATACTTTGTTTGCTAAAATAGGAAAGTATGTAATGCATTTCAGAAAGATTTTCATAAAAATGGCTAAAATTAGAGACATAGTTGGTACTTTAAAAAATAAGCTTCAGTTATATGATATTCACTCACCCAGAGCACCTTATTTCCCATTGATGGCAGAAAAAGATGAGGCATTACTTGATTTTGGCATGAAATGGAAAGCATTCTGATTGTACATCTTCTGATGGGCTCTGGATCCAGCCAAAACTGAAGACTGCAAGATTTTTCTGATCATTCCGTCCTCCTATGAATATCAGTATACAAGGTACATTTTCTAGAGGAACAAAATGTGCCTAATATAGTTTTGCCTTACTGATTTTTAACATAATTTTAAAGGAGCTGCTGCATTTCTACAATCCTTGTCAATATCTTCACTATTAAATGTCATAAACCTTAACAATTAGCTATTTACCCAGCTGTATGCTAAGATAAGCAAATATTGGTGCCTATCTGTTTATTATGTAGAGCTCAAGGATAAGGATACAAATAGGCACTGGACCTCTGATTTCACTGGTATAATAATCATAAAGCTACTAAACAAAACTAAACTCTTTCAGCTCTAAATTAATTGCTTTATGTTGATTCTTCCTCGGAAATGCAAATTTGATCAAGTCATTTAGGTTGAAAATAAAACATTTTTTTACTGTCCATCATCCACCTCTTTGGTAATGTCTCCTAGATGCCAAAACCAAGCAAATTCATTTAGCTCCATGAAAGGCTGAAAAAATCAGCCAAACCAATTCTTTGGCATCAATGTTGACAAACATTGGCTGCATTTTAAATTTTTAGCCTTTTTTTGATGTGTCACTACACATAGCTTGTAGAACATTTTACAGTGTAATCCAAATGCAGTCATTATTTTAAAGACTGTTTTATGCTTCTCAAGAACTTTCTGAGGCTCCCCAAACCTGCTGATCTGTTCACTTACTCAGAATTCCTCGGGAAATGAGTGTTGCAGAACTTCTGAATCATACTCGTTCTGTTAGCCTATGTGTTATGAGTAAGATTAAATGCTGGCTAATATATCAAAGCAGTTAACAACAAATAATGAACAAGTTATTCTGTTTATAATTCAGTTCCAAATGTTACTTTTAAAAGTCTTGAACAAAGGTATTTCCTTTGGATTAACTCAACTTGGCTCTCTCATCACTTGTAAACAGTTTTGTGTACCAGTTAGTCATTACTTGTTAAAATCCCTTAACTTAATAGTGACCAAGGCATGCTCTAATCTTACTGGGGTAGATAATGGGTTCAGGTTTGGAGATGTTGAATTTGAGATGGCAATAAGACACATAGGAGAAGCTATCTAACAGGAGATTAGAGATAATGGATTTGAGTTCTGGAGAGAAATGAGGACCAGATAGAGAGATTTGGGAATCATATGCATAGAGATGATAGTTGAATTCATGAGAACTGAGCTACCTGCCAAGAGAGAGGTTGTGAGTCATAAGACCTGAATTCTAGCCCTTGCACTGTCATTAGTTATATTTGTGTCCTTGTGTAAATTGTTAAACCTCTCTGGGCTTTGAGGTTGTTGTTTTGTTTTTTAATCTGTTGAATAAGGGGCTTGAAGCAGGTGATCTCCAAGATTCCTCATACCTCTGAAAAAAGGCAGTGGCTGCTAGAAATCCAATTAAAAGGATTTATAATCTTGTTTTTTCAGGAGTTTCCTTCAACAATGTTATTTTTGAGCCATCCATACCTTCCCATCCTGTGTAGTTATTGTTCATGTTCTCCAAAATTTTACCTAAGGAATCCACTGGGGGCTTTCCAAGAAATGTAAAGATATAAATTAAACAGTCCACAGTCCTCAAGGAACTTACACCCTCCTATAGGAGTGAGAGAGAGGAATACAACAAATATACTGATAAACATATTAGAAAGTAGGGAGGGATGAGGGCAAAAGTAAAATCCAGTAAATGTAGGGAGCACTTTGAGCTGGGGGTGGAGGATGAGCCATGAAGAGTGATAAGTATTCTGAACGCAGAGGTAAGTAATGTAAAATGCCTTATAGGTGTGCAAAGATTTGGTAAATGGTTTATGTCTTATTCAGGGTAAACTAGTAGTCTAAATGGAAAGAATGAAGAGAATTAAGAATGGATTGGATCCATTATTGTAGAAGACCCTAAATGTTGATAGTTTTATTTTGTCCCAAAGAAAGCAGAACCATTGAAAGTTCTTGAGATGACATAGTCAGAGTTACATAGTAGGAGAATAAATTTACCAGCTCTGTGGAAGATGGGTTGGAAAGGGGAGAGACCAGAGAATGGGTAATCATTTAGAAACGTATTGCAGTAGTCTAGGCAGGAACAGATGATGGTGGAGTCTATGTAAATGGAGATGAGTTGATGGATGTGAGATACATATAAGTGGATTCAGCTGGATTTGGCAACTGATTGGAGACTGGGAATGAGAAGAACAAAGAGTTAAGGATGACTGTGTTTTTAAGCATTCATGACAGGGAACATGGCAGTATACTTAAAATAAAAAGTGGAGTTGAAAGGAGGCACAAAGTTGAATGAAATAATTCATCCACGTAAACTTTTTATAAACATCTGTTTTCTATTTGTCTGTTGTTGAAAGTCAATGAGTATTGCAGAAGGGAATGTGTATGTGTATGTGTGTGTGTGTGTGTGTGTGTGTGTGTGCGTGCACGCAGATAAAGAGAGACATATATAGACACATATAGGGGATATACAAATATATATACATATATATATCCACACAAGTGTATATATGTGTGTCTATATATTCTGTATATGTACATATGTGTATATATGTGTATATGTATGTATACATTAGAATTCTCTTAACTATTGGTTTAAGTAAGATCTTATGCCTTAACTAGTGGTTTTCAGGATACGAAAGTGTTAACTTATAATGAGTGTATCATATGTAGCACAGGCCATGTGAAATGTAAGTACATTTGTGGGGAATCCAAATATATTTTCATTTATCCTTCACTACTTATAGCCTGGGATAAAGATACTTTCACTAAATAGAAAAATTAAATAATTTGAAATAACAGTTAAAACATAAACAGAATCCAAATTCAAGATTATACAAATTATTCTTTCTTGTTTTGGAACAATGGCACTGGTGTTCTGCATTACGTATTTGGTGTTATTTTCTTCATCACTTCAACAGGACTTTCCAGTGAAAACTGAATCCCTAGCTCTGCCTTATTTCATGTAGCACTCACTCAAGTTATATGCTACCAAACCAATCTGTCATACATTAAGCGAGACTCTGCAAAGTAAATGCCTAGTAAAGATCCATCAATTTAGTAAGATTAATAATAATTTTAATTTACAGCCCTGATCTAAAGCTGCTCACATTTGAACAAAAAATGCAATTTAAACTACTAGGAAGCAGATAATGTAAACTTGCTAGCAGCATAAAATATGAAGATCATAGAGTGGTCTTTCATATTCAAAGATGACACTTTCATATTATAGAGCCATCAGTCCAACAAGTTTTTACTGTATTTTATTTTTTCTGTCTGGAGCCCTTTTTTGATAGATGATATCTAAAATATACAAGGAGAGTCCTTTCAATATCGTGTGAGTGATGAAAAGCAAAACAAAACAATCTATCAAATCATACTTCATGAATCCCTATAAATTTGTAAGATGATGAATCTGTGGACAAGCACATCTCTGCAAGTCATGTTTTCATCATATCGAAAGACCCAAACGTCCCAAAGGCTACTGGTGACAAGATGATCCTCTTTTTTTAAAGAAAAGAATAATTATGATGGAAGAACTTTTCCAGCCCCTGGAATTTTCTGGAAATTTAAGCTACCATTTGAAAATTTCAAGTGTAGCACTCTCTAGAAATTTGAATGTGAAGATAATCCTTCCAAATATAACCTCACCAACACTGATTATTCTCAGGCTTTTTTTTTCATAATAATGTGGAGAAGAAAATGTATTTGTATATTGTCACACATACCTATTGTATGGCCAAATGTATCCAGTATTTTCTAGAAGCCAGTGAATCCAATGTTTGAGTTCTGTGGGAATGTAAAAGAGGACATGGAATCTCATTTTCTTGTTTGTCCTTTACTGAATAAGTCAGAATCACAAAATCACAGATTTTCACAATTGGAAGTAATGTCAGTGGCCATCTAATACAATCTGTGCCACAGCTGAATGCAATTCTCTGGATATGGCCTGACCAAGATAGGCAGAGAGACAGATGACACACACACACACACACACACACACACACACACACACACTGATTTTGTGATGCCTGGCAAGTCGCTTGCCCTTTCTTGGTTTAGTTGTCCCTCTTTTTTTGTCTGTGTACTCCCCCTCTGTCTCTTTCTCTGTCTCTTTGTCTCTCTCTCTCTCTCTCTCTCTCTTCTCTCTCTCTCTCTCTCTCTCTCTCTCTCTCTCTCTCTCCCCTCAACTTTGCTCCACCAAAATAATTTCTAAAAATGAATCATTATAGCTCTTTCTTGGCCATCAAAAATTTTTGCTGGGTCAACAGGTTATTGGTGACTTTCCTCTTCCCTATCTTGGCTAGCTGCAAAATCAGGCACAGACTCAAGCTCACAGATCTCTATGGGTCAACATTCTATTCTTCTGACGCTCATAAAGTAGTAGCTGTCAGGGACATGCTGGTCTCAGGTAGGGAGGGACTAAGCCCATCCAGAGGCTTATAATATGTCTTTTCTTAAATGCAGCCAGAGAAGAAAATAGTCAGACCAAGAGTCAGGTCTTTCTCTGAGAATATAAGTTGAAGAGAAGGTGCTAACCTACATCAACAGTGGG
Organism: Phascolarctos cinereus; assembly: GCF_003287225.1. NCBI lineage: Eukaryota > Metazoa > Chordata > Mammalia > Diprotodontia > Phascolarctidae > Phascolarctos > Phascolarctos cinereus. The sequence continues at coordinate 467,470,279 of NW_027555847.1, forward strand.
AGTTTCTTTTTTCCCTCCTGGGCATTGTTCCTTACACTAATGAAATCACTGGTACAGTTCCTATCCCTCGTATTAGATTTAGCCCAGTTTTAAAGACCTTCAACATCTTTTTGGATTCTGACTCTGCCATTCACTCTGTCTGTTAGCCTTCCCAGCTTCGCATTTGCAAATTTGATATGCATACTATCTGTGCCTTTATCCATGCCATTAACATTTTAAAGAAAAGTTCGGGATCAGGGCAGCTCCGTGGCACAGTGGGTAAAGCACCAACTATGCAATCAGGAGGACTTGAGTACAAATTTGGGGACAGACACATACTAGCTGTGTGACCCTGGGCAAATCACTTAACCCCAATTGCCTCAAAAAAAAAAGAAAGAAAGAAAGAAAGAAAGAAAGAAAGAAAGAAAGAAAGAAAGAAAGAAAGAAAGAAAAGTTCAGGGTCAAGCACACATCCCTGGGATAATCCACTGAAGACTTCTTGCCACGTTGACATTGAACAGTTAACGATTGCTCTTTGGGTCTGTTCATTCAACCAGTTCTCAACCATATAATGCTGCTGTCATCTAATCCAAATCTCTACATCTTTTCCACAATGTCAATATGAGATACTTACAAAATGATTGTATAAACTTAACAATCTTTAGATCAGAACAAGTCTTTAGATCAGAACTAAACCTTAAAAAGTAACATAAGTTATTGACTAAGCCTCCAATTTATCCTGATGGCAAGTCATCACTTTGATAAATTAGGAGAGACTCCTATTCCTTCTAACTTGTGTTGACTAAGAAGTTACTTTAATGCACTTCATAAAGAGAAGGTGATTTAAAACATTCAATATTAACTTTCCTCAGCCTCTATGAGACCAGAGATAACTTATTTAGGTGTTGATTTATTGTCATTGATCCATGTAAAACTTCCTTAGGAACATTCTAAGAGTAGTGAGCAAGCAGACAGGCAAATTGACTTTGCAAGTGAATAAAATTAACAATAATAATAATAATAATAATATAATCATAACAACTAGTATTTATATGGTGCTTAGTATAAGTGAGGCACTTCTGCTAAGCATTTCATAATTGTCTCATTTGATCCTAACAACAACCGTGGGAGGTAGGTGCTCAGTGAGCATCATTGCTGCTAAGTGGCTTTTGTGTCTGGTGCATTGCTATGTTCCATTTGAGTGTGTGCCATTGTATCAAAAATGAATTATTATTGTAACCATTCATTACCTTTGTACCTATACATGTGCTACAAATGAAGTTGGAAAAAAATCATATAGCCAGTCTGACTAGGTCCACTACAAATTTATGTTACATAGTCTCAACCGGGCCCACACTGCTGCTAATCAACTATACCTCCCTTTTCGGCTCACTATCCTACTCTCCACAGTAGCTCTTCCAAATCTTTTTGTCTCTCCTTGAACTTTCCATGGCTCCCTTTCCCCTCACTTTCTCAGTTAAGAACTTCGTTTCATATTTTACAGAAAAAATGGAGGCCATTCACCATAAACTCCCTCTTCTCCCCCTTTTCCTCTTCTCCTTTCACGGAACCAGGTGCCTTCTGCCGCTTTCTTCTCCTTTACCCCTGTCTCACATGATGAAGTGGCCTTACTCCTTACCAATAGTAACCCCTCTACCTGTTCAAGTGATCCTATTCTATTTCATCTCCTCTAACAGATTGCCCCCTCTGTCATCCCCACTCTCACTTATTTATAATCTCCCCCTCTCTACTGGCTTATTTCCTTTCTACCAGCTTCAAACATGCCCATGTTCCATCTATCTTGAAAAACAAATCCTCACATGGTCCTTCCATCCCTGCTAACTATTAATAGTCCTAATTTTTCTCCTGCTGTTTGTAGCTAAACTTCTGGAAAAGGTTGTCTGCAACAGATGTCTCCACTTTCTCTCCTCTCACTCACTTAATCCCTTACAAACTGGCTTCTGACCTTATCATTCCATCAAAACTACCCTCTCCAAAATTACTAATGAATTGAATTGCTAAATCCAATGGCTTTTTCTCAATCCTAATTCTCCTTGACCTCTCTGCAGCCTTTGGCACTGTTGATCACTCTCCTCCCTGCTAACCTCTTCTCCCTAGGTTTCCAGAACACCACTCTGTACTGGTTTTCCTCCTACGTATGTGACCACTCTTCTGTCTCTTTTGCTGGATCCTCTTCCAAATCATACCATGTAACCACAGATGTCCCTCAGGATTCTGTCCTGGATCCTCTTTTCTTCTTCTTCTACACTATTTCACATCGTAATCTCATTAACTCCTGTGGACTTAATTACCATCTTTATGCTGATGATTCTCAAATCTACCTTTCCTACTCCAATCTCTCTGATGACCCCCAATTTCATATCTTCAGCTGCTTTTCAGACATTTTGAACTGGTTCTTTAGTAGAAATCTTAAACTCAGTATGTCCAAAACAGAACTCATTATCTTTTCCCCTAAGTCCTCCCTCTTCTCCCCCTTATTCACTATTACTGTAGAGGGCAACATCATCCTCCTGGTCCCTTAGGCTCACAACCTAGAAGTCATCCTGGATTCCTCACTATCTCTTACCCACCAAAGCCAAGCCGTTGCCAAGGTCTGTTGATTTCATCTTTGCAACATCTCTTCAATAAGCCCCCCACTCTTTTCTCTGACAATTCCACCACTCTAATGCAAATCTTCATCACTTCACACCTTGAGTACTATAATAACCTGCTGGTGGGTGTGCCTGCCTCAGTTCTCTCCCCACTCCAATCCATCCTCCATTTCACCACTGAAATGATTTTTTAAGATGGAAGCCTGAGCATGTCACCTCCCCTACTGTATAAACCCCAGTGGCTTCCCATTGCCTCCAGGAAAAAAAAATTCAAATGCTCTGTTTGGCATTCAAATCCCTTCATAACCTAGAACCCACCTACCTTTCCAGTCTTCTTGCACCTTACCCTCTGACATGTACTCTTCAATTGAAATCCGGCAACACTGTTTTCTGGCTGTTCCATAAAGAAGACATTCTGTCTCTTATCTCTAGGCACTTTTCTGGCTATCCCCCATGACTGAAATGTTCTCCCTCCTCCACTCTGACTATTGACATTCCTTTTTTTTTATTCCAACTAAAATCGCACAGACTACAGGAAGCCTTCCCTAATTCCTCTTAATATTAGTGTTTTCCCTCTTTTAATTATCTCCTGTTTATCCTTTATGTAGCTTGCTTTAAATATATTTGTTTCTGTCTTGTCTTCCCCATTAAATTGTAAGCTCTTTGAGGGTATGGACTATCTTTTGCCTCTTTTTGTATCCCCAGTGTTTATCACAGTGCCCAGAATATAGTAGGTGCTTAATAAATTTTTACTGATTTGAATTTATTGACTAGCTAATAGTCCCCACCATATTTGAAATTACTAAGCTAGTAGGTAAACTTCTTTATAAAACCTTTTTTGTTACTCTCAAAACTATGGATATGTTAGCAATTGGTATATTAATACATCTTACCCACTATTTAAAGCCTACCTCAAATGTCACTTCTTCCCTAGAGTTTTTCTGATCGTTTCCTTCATCAGCTTTCTTACAATATTTTGCTTGTACCTTTCCATATAATAGGAATAATAATAATAATAATAATAATAATGTTGTTATTATTATAGTTATATGTTTTTCTTCCCAGAGAGTGAATATCTTGAGGCCAGGGCCATGTTTTATCTTTTCTCTGTCTGAAGCCTGTATTATATCTTGTACAAGGACACTTAAAACATTTTTACAATTCATTTTTGCTTGTAATAGTTTTGCTAATCTCCAGAGCTATTAAGATTTTATTTTTCTGTGTGAATAATATAGTTATCTTGCTTAACCACCTGTCTTCATAGACTTCAGTAATATTTCTCTATTATCATATGACAGAGGCAGTATTACCAAATCTGGGGACCTTTCTTTTTTGCTATCACCACCATGACATCATTTTACTGACGGCTTGCATAACAGTAGTAGAACACTTAGGGTGAAGAAGAGAAACTTCTTTTCCTATAACTTTTGCTACGCATTATGTATCAACCCTGCCCCAATCTCCTAAGTTTAAAATAAACATGAAAGTTACTGGCTATAATGTTTACTAAGTGTGATCAACAACAAAACAAAGACATAAATAGTATTTACAAAATATAAGAAGAATCACAAAGTCACTTTTAGGCCTCACTACAATTGTTGACTCTTTTTAAAATCAATTTTAGAAACCATCTCACTATTGAATTCTCTGAAAATATCAAAGTATTTTCTTAAGTAAAGACTTTATGATTTTGCTTTGTTTTTTCACAAGATAAGGATTAAATTCGGTTTGCTCAGGAAATAAGTTCTCCTAGTCTCTCTTTTTTTAATCTGTCCTCTCTTTGGCCATCATAGTTAACAGTGTCTCTAAAAACAGCACTTAAACTCTCAGCCTCCTTACCGACCCTTCATAGAATGACAGTCAAACTGTCATTCTAAGATTCCAACTCTTAAAGATATAGTAAGGGTATCTATTGTTTCTAATGATGCTCATGATACAAATAGTTATATTAGCTCTTTCAAAGACTAACCCCTCTTTCATATTATGAGGGGAAGGAAATGGAAGGGTAAGGAAATACAGTGCATTAGGAATAGGAAAAGGGACGAGGTATTGGCATCCCTGTTGCATCTGCTGCTGGAGCTTTGGTGCAGATACTTTGAATGAACCTACAGAGGGTGAGTTCACATCCTAATTCTTTTAATCAGCTAAGGAAAGCAGTTATTCCATCCATTTGTGCAATAATCCATAGACATTAAAAATTAAAAATAGCATGACAATAACTTGTCCTAGATAAGTCTTCTCACCATCAGAAAGGGTAAGAATCCCAGCCTAAATCTTCAGGCTAATTGATTATTTTTCACTATAAAGAGAATGCAGTGAAACTAAGCTGCTTCATTTTGAAACAGAATATTTCAATGCCTTATGCTTCCTTTCTACATTTGCCTGATTTTTTGATCCATTTACATAGATATAACGATATAGATTTTTCTTTGTAAATTAAATCTCATGCTCTTGGCTAATCAATTCAGATGTTTCTCTTTACTCTGGGATCAAACTGAAACATCTTGCAAAATCATTTCTAAAAACTCCCTTCTTTTGAAATGAATTTACAGGAACTTAAATTTTATCTTCCCTTTTAATGTCTGTTACAAAACCAAAATTGTTATTTTCTTTATTTCTACCTTGCTAAATTTTACAAGACTAGAAAACTTTCTGTTAATTTAATTTACTTCTGTCCTAGTTATTATCTCCCATTTCTTAACACCATTCAATTGTACAACCCCTTTGAGAGCAGAATTTATGTCATATCTATCTTTGTATCCCCAGTTCCTAGCACAGAATCTCACGTAATAGCGATCACTTGAATTGACTAAACCAAGATATTTGTTTGATGTTAGCTTTAGAAAATAAGAGTTTAAATTCAGCTCCAGAACTGAGTGACTAGTTCTATTTTATCCTTAAAAAGAAATGTTTGTATAGAAAAGATCCATTTTTCCTTCATCTCAAACCAGACAAAGCATTAATGCACATATTTGAATAAAGAATAAAGAAAACTTTTCAAACAGCTCTTACTTAATGTTTTTTTTCCCTTAGAATTCTAGAGAGAACTAATCTATTAGTACTAAATAGTCACAAATAGATCTCTAAAGAAATGAAATTGAACTTTTGTAAAGGTTACTCTGAAGATTAAGCAGAGAGGGCCAAATCAGAAAGCCATTTTCCTTAATCCAATGTAGAAAATATGACACACCTTTATCATATATCAATATATATACACACATATACTTACATGTATACATATCCATGTGTATATCTGTATGGCATATGCTAACCTTTATGCTATACTTTCAGTTCCATACTATTTCTTCTACTTACATTGTCCTCTTTCAACCTTTTCCTATTGAAATTCAGCCAACCTTTCAATACCCAACTGAGATATCACCTTCTAACTAAAGCCTTTCATGTACTGTACTGGTTAGAAGAGGCCTCCTCTTCCTCAGAACAGCATTTTGTTCTATTCTTCATGTTACCTGATACTTTATTCTATTTTTTGTACATTTATCTGGTCTCCCTTACTATATTCTAAACTCCTTAAGAGAAAGAACAGTCATCTTTGTATATCCCATAATGCTTAGCACGTGTCCCTGCATCATAGTAGACGATCTGCAAGCAATAATTAATAATTAGAACTTTAAAGATTAAAAATCACTTTTTTTACAACAGTGTTGCATGATATCCAGTGCAAATATAACTATCCCTAGATTGGAAATAATGAAATTGAGGGTCAGAAAAGTGAAGGAACTTGCCCAAGGTCACACAGTAAGTATAAGGATTGACACATGGACACAGATTTTCTTATTCCAAGTTCAAGGTTCCCACTAAACTTTAGTACTTAAAAATTTGATGCATAAATTTACCTAAACAAGATTTTGAAAGGGAAGAGCCCTTATTCATTATCTGGTATAACCCCATCATTTACAGACAAAGAAATTGAGGCATAGCTAGGTTAAGTAATTTGTCCAAGGTCATAATAAGTGAAAGAGCTAGAATTTGAACCAAGATGTTGACTCCAAATCTAGTGTTCTTCTTGGCATACCAGGCTGCTTCTCTGCATGCACATACATAAAATGATTCAAAGAACATGCCATACTAATATTTAAGTGACACTATCTTCAAATATGAAGCATAGTTATGTGATTAGCTAAAGTCCAATTCATTGCCCAGTCATGATTTTGACTTTGTATTCATGATCAGGTTGAAGTGATGGGCACAAAAATAAAATTTAGTTTCAAGCTTAGGCCAGTCACGTTGCAGTTGGCTGGGGCTTCCTGCTCAAATTAATTATAATATTGCTCTGTCAGTGCTTTCACTCTATCTCATGCCTCATTGTTCTTTTCAGGGTCTTTAAACTAGTCAAGAATGTTTTGATAAAAGCAGAAACAAAAGGTTTAAAAATTCAGTGTCACTGAGCTTATGATAACAATAATATTACACAGCACATTACGATTTCAAAGTGATTTCACATGTACCTGTTCAATTTAACATTCATTTTTTAACTGCCTACTATGTTCAAAGCAATTTTCTAGGCACTGTGGGTAGAGAGACAAAGATGCAACTCTCCCTGACTTCAGAGGGAGGTCATATAATAACTGATGTGATCTCATGTAATCAACCCTTTAAAAGATGATGGGGAACAACGTGGCAAAGTGAATAGAGAGTTGACCTTGGAGCTAGAAGACCTGAGTTCAAGTCCTGTTTTTGATCCCTACTGGCTCTATGAGGCTGGACAAGTCACATAACCATTTCAAAGAAGGTGCTGGCACCTGCAATGGTACAAAGCATTTCCTCATCCTAGAGTTCCCTATGCTAATTAATCAACAGGTCCAGGCCCTACCTCATGCGATCCTCACCTCATTCTTTTGAGGTACAATTATCCTCATATTATAAATGAAAAAACTGGGCATCATTTGGCCAGAGAAGCCTCAAACAATCATGATATCGACCTTGGAGGAGCCATTGGAGTCATACTGGATCATGACTCAGAAGACCTGAGTTCAAGTATTCTGTCTGACCCTTTTCTAACTGCAATTATTAGAAAGTTAGCTAAACTCTCCAAATTTCATTTTCCTCATCTGCTAATTAGGTATGGCAATCAGCCTAATCTCACTAGGTTGTTGTGAAAAAGAAACACTGGAAAACTTAAAGCACTAGATAAATGGGAATTATTACCACCTTGGGATCAATTTTTTCCCCATGCTTTAGCCCGGCTGTGTTAGCCAAATTGAAAATAAGCAGGCCAGATCTTAGTGGATCCACAGATCACACTAGTTGTAAACATAGGCATAATAAGTGTGAATTGTGGAACTTGAGAAACAATAAAATACACTCCTTTTAGTTGCCTTCCATGACATTACCTTAAGAAGGTTCTCTACCCTTCTGTCTCCAGCTCTTATGGGAAAAGCAGGTATTTAGAAGGAAACACAAGGGGGACCAGAATGATAGTGCTGCTTTCTCTAGGGGCAGTATAGCAGTTCCAGTCCAAGACTGCAGGGTCATGTCAAGGACACATCATATTTCTCATTTTCAGGACTTCCAGCAGTGAAATAGGAAATGGATAAAAATGGTTTGTTCCCAGGGAAGGAAAGAGGAGGATGTTGCTGAAGGCTTCCCTTTACCAGCATCCTCCTTCCTGAGGCATTTTACACATTGAGGAGTTTAAAATTTACACTTAGTAGGCTATATAATGTTTAGGCTCTCACAGTTTGTCTTCTCACAGGACCACTCCTCTTAAGAATTCATTTTTAGTAAGAGTTTGTTTAATAGGTTTTTAATATAACTTTGTACCTTCACACAAATTTAGTCATGAACCTTTGGCATTAGAATTTTTAATTTGCTATTAAAGATATACTTTTCAAAATTATTTAGTTAGTGGGGTTTTTGACCATTTTTACCAAGAACATAATGTCCAATTGTGTAAAAATAGACTTGTAGCAAGTACAATTTAGGAAATTCTAAAATCTTATCCAACATTGTCCACTGTAGCTCAGCCTGCCTTTGTACTTCAAATACAATGACAGTGAGAAAAATGTTCTGTTAAAATAGAATATGCTTGGTGCTTAGTAGCTTAATAATAACATGCAAGTTCCTCGAGGGCAGTCAGTTTCATTTGTCTTTGTATCACCAGAGTCTTGCACAGTAGGCATACATGTATGAGGAATATATCCTTATTGACATGCCTTGAATCACCTAAAAGTCTAATATTCCTATTAGAAAATTTGTTGCCACCCATGTAAAGATTCATGCCTCGCAATCAGTCACATCCACATTTCCCCCAAATCTCCCTTTTAATGAATCCATTGCAGTGAAATGCCACAGCTTTCAAGAAAAAAGGTTGATTTGAGTTCAACAAAATTGGAACACGTACCAGAGACCACAGTTGGATGTAACAAATCAACAGAAGCCCTGCGGGAGCTGTGACTTCCAATCTGCATCAGTTCTGTCCTCCTTTACCCCCCACACAAATTTAAATATATTAAAAGGATTATTAACAACATTAAACAGTTTAACAGAAATAAGCCTCAGCAATGCAAACCATCTGGATATATCTAGGATCAACTGCTCTGGCTCCACTGTGATAGAAAAAGAGTTCAAATCATCTCTGGTACTTTAAAACTGGCTTCCTTGCAAACGAATGATTATAAATCATTCCAGAATTCTTGAGCTGACAAAAGTTAACTTGAAAAGAAATGAAACTGACTTTCTATAGAAGACCTGGATGTCTTTCTTCAGAGAAACCTTTAGGAAGTTCTGTATTATCTTACCAAAATGTTAAGCTTATGAGGCAAGATAGCTTATCCCTTAATGTTCAAGAAGGACCATCTCAATTATTCTGTCCCAGATAGATAAGGATGCCTTCTAGTTTTAAAGACACTCTCATTCTTCCCTGTGTTTAACCAAAAAACCAAACCAAACCATAAATAAACAAATAAATGAATTAATTAATAAAAGAAATATAAAACTGAGCTTAACGCCTATGCCTTTTTATATTAGAACTGTCGCAAAGTAGATTGTACTGTTTCAGCAAGTAATAGGATCCCTATCAACACAGGTATTTAAAAAATAAAAATAAATATTTTTATTAGTTTCTTTTGTTTTTATAAAACATATGTTGCACTGCACTCCTCCCTTCACCCCTCTCCCAGAAACACATCCTTTTGAAAAAAAAAAAAGAAGAAAAAGGAGGGGGAGGGAAGTTCCACAAAAATAACCAACACATCCAAAGACTCTGATCTTATATTTAGTATTCCATACTTATGGTCCTCCACCTCTGCAAAAGAACATAGACAGTTGTCTTCTCATATCTCTTCTTTGGGTTCAAATTTGCTGCCAGATGAGCACTTGAGAAGGATGTTACAGAGAGGACTCTTGGGCAGGTCGGAGCTTTACTAGGTGAGCACTGAGGTCCTGTCCAACTCTGAGAGACTTTGATTCTGTGACTGCCATGTATTAGTTATGAGAGTCACTTTTATCAATTGGAGCTTCGGTTTCATTATCTGTAAAATTAAGGATTGAGACTAGATGTGCTCTAAGACCCCTTCTAGCTCTAAACTCCAGTCATTCTGCAAACTCTGTGCTTCCTGTATAATCATAGAATCTCAGAGCTGGAAGGAACTTTGCAGACCATCTACTCTAATGTACTCATTTTATAGCGGAAGAAAATAGGACTCGGAGAGGTTAAAGTGATTTATTCAGGGTAACAAAACTAGTTAATGCCAAACCAGAGCTTAGTGCAAACTGGAGATTGAAAACAATTACTATTTTCATCTTTCTGTATACTTAAAGACTCTTATTAGATCCCTCACCACCTCAGTCTTCTCTTGTCCATAAGGCAAAAAATTCCAATTTCTTTAGCTTTGATTCTTAATATTTAGAAGGTACAACTATTAAATAATGATAGTTAACTTTCATTATGGCTTATTTTTTTTCCTTGTATGGCTTCTCCCAAGTGCATAGGACATTCAAGGTCAAGTTTAGAAATTTAAGATGTGCCATCAATCAAACAATTGATCAATTATAAGCATTTATTAAGCACTTCTTGTGTACCAGAAATTGTGCTAGGTATAGATACAAATACAAAGAATGGGAAAGACCCTACTCTAAAAATCCCTAGAAAGTACAATGTTGGTGGCAATGATCTTGGTGCTGCTGCAAATTATTTAAACCATAAATAAGGGGAAGCAATGAAATCCCATTAAGTAGTTATAGGGCTTAAGAAGAAAACTAAGTCAGGGTTATTCCAACATTCTGGATGCACAAGGTTCTGCTTGTTTGTGTCTTAGGCTTCCAAAATTCATTTCTATAATCTGATGCCAAGTTGCCTATAATCAGGTTCTTGGAAGGCAGCTTTTTCCCTGCTACATTAATTCTAAGTTCCAGGGTCTCAATATGTTCATCCATTTTTCCCCCAGATTATCTTCCAAAAGGATTAATTTTGTGGAAATAACTACTCTCTCACTCCAAGGCCATGTGGTGCTAGAAGGAAAAGCACTGTGGCCTGGGAGTCACAAGACCTTGGCTCTATCATTTTGTCTTTGACCCTCAGTGCCTCTGTGTCCCCCTTTGCAAAATAGAGGTGATGGCTGCTGCCACTCATGTTGGCAGAGAGCACTGGAATCCATGGAATGAAAGCAAGGTTAGGCATCCAGACATCCTTGTGGTTTGGCAACTTTAAGAAGCCCCTGAGGACTTATTTGACATAACATGGCCAAAACCTAGGTGTTCATCTCACCTTAGAAATAGCCTTCATATCCACTTCAACTTTGGTCTATATATTTTTTAATTCATGAAAATAACACCTATAGTTAACCTATATAGCATAAACTTGATAAAGTATAGTGGACATTTGTTTCCTTGTGCAACAGGCCTTTGGTGAACTGGCCCAGACCTTGCATAAAGACAAACTCCCAGGCCTTTCTGAAAAAGCCATGTAACTTTTGCTTAAAGGTGTTGCAAAAACTAAACATGGCATCACTTTCTCATAGAGGAAAAGCTTTTTGGACTGCTTTAGCCTGTAGTAATTGAAATTGTGATGAAATCCCTAAGGTGAAAGGATTAAAATAAATTTAACATGATTTATTCTTAACTTTTTTGAGCATGCCAACTTTAAGTTGAAAGAGGACTTCCCTCCTCTGTCTAAAGAATTAAGCATTTTTAGATACCATTAACCAGGGCTTTGCTTCCACTTTAATAGAGGTCGTTAGAGATCAAATCTATGTACTTATTCTACCATTTGACACTGTAGATAATCCCCTCTCAATACTCAATTGCCTCCTAGCTTTTGGTACAGTTGCTAGAGATTGCTGATATTTATGCTGCAAGCTTTAGGCACCCTTGTGCTGCCCCTAGGGTACACACTCTTCCTTTGTGATGGATTCATATCGTTTCCAGCTCAATCTTATGACGAGCCTGGCTTCTGAGGTCTTTTACCATATGGCTCTTAACTACCTTTCCAGATTTATTTTACCCTATTTCTCTTCACATATTGTATATTCCAGCCAAACCAGATTACTAGCTGTTCTCCTATCTGGACATGCCTGTCTGAAATTTGCATACACTAACACCCCAGTCATAGAACAGACTCACTTCATATCCATGTGTTTAAATCTTTCCCTTCAATCAAGTAACAGCTAAAGTTCAACCTCTGTCATGTATCTTCCATGATCCTCCCAGCTAAAAATGATCCCTAGATCTTTCAATCTCTCCAACCCAATATGGTTATTTGTGTATAGGCCTCATTGCTCTTCATTATTATAAATTCTTTATATAATGCCTGTGCTATGTTTGTATTCCAAATCTATATTCTTATGCCTTGCACATGCTAGAAATTTAGCAAATTTGAATAAGCAAATGCTTGTTGATTTGAAGGGAGTTTACTTATTGCCTAATATTACTGAAGAAACCTAAAATACTGTATTGTTGATTTTAGTTATGGAAAAGTAAAGAATATTACCATTGTAAACTTTTATGTGAAACCAGATGCAAAAGGGCAGGTGAAGCCAATTTTGTGCTAATTGGTTACAAAGGGTCTGGAACATGCACATACACATATATACACACACACAGATATATACATATATGCATGCACATAATATGAAAAATATACATATATAAATATATGCACATAGTAAGATAGTACCTTAAGACAAAGAACATTATATATATATATATAATTTCATATATATATATGAAATCTCGTTTATTTGTGCTTCAGTTGCTTATGTGCCAAATCCTCAAAACTATAACTTAGGAGGCCTTAATAAGGCAATATGTAATGGATAAAGAACTATATCTGGGGTCAGGAAGAATTGGTTTCAAATTTCATCTAAGATGCCTAAGATGAACTATATAATTTTTGACATGTCAATTGACCTTTAGTTTCCGTGTATGTAAAATGGGAATAATAATGCCTTTAGCATCTATATTACATGATTGTTGTGAAGATCAAAAGAGGCAAAGGGAAGTACAAGACAAAAGTAAAAGCTATGTAAACGTGTTGAAGATAATCAATGTCATTGTAATGATTATTACTTTGATTTGATTCTGCAGGGACTCAGACACAGAAGCTTCCCATAACCTCAGGTGGAGTAAAATGCCATAGGAAGGCTGGAACTCCTGAACTGGCAAAGTCAGTTTGAAATAGCGTGATACAATACAAAAGAACTAGGTTTGGGGTCAAGGGATGTGGTTTAAGTCTTGGGTCTTCCAGTTGCTAACTATGGCAATTTGAGCTAGTCTCTTTAACTTTCCTACCTCTCACTTTTCTCAGCTATAAAGGGGGATAATCATATTAGCTCTCCTTACCTAGAATCAAATGAGAAAATGTATCTGAACAAGGATGACGAGGCCTACCAGCCTTCCTTGTAAGTCATTCCTCGTTCTGCTACTTACTTCATTTATTCTCATACTTAATCTTATCTGGAGCTCTAGGGTAACCCATGCATATATTTGTATATTTCTTCATTAATTAATTAAATTTCAACATATCTCTTAATCAACTCTGCTCAGAGACCTGCCAATTCATTATTATTTATTTAAGGAATTGGAAGAAAAACTCCTTTCCCAATAGTAGTTATTTATGTCTCTATACTAAATCCCTTAATCTCTTAGAATTAAGTACTAGAATTATTGAATACACAATAGATTAATATTGATATCAGGAATAAAATAAAGACATGGATAATGGATAACTTATAATATTTTAGTTGTGAGAATGAGCACAGCCAGAATTACTTGGAATTCTTACTATAGCTGCTTCTCGTGACTTCTGAGAATGTCTTTCATAACCTTAGGATTATCCTTCATTCATCATTTTCCTTCACCTTCATAGCCAACAAGTTGACAAATCTTGATGATCCTATTGCCACCATATCTTTTGCATGTGTCTCCTGCTCTCCATCTGTGTGGCAACCACTCCACTTGAGATTATTAGTAATTGTCACCTGGACCGTAACAATAATATCCTGTTTCTTTCCCTCCAGTATCTCCCTTGCCCTAGTCCATCCTCCACACAGCAACCAAAGTCATCTTCCCAAAGAACATGTCTGACCATATCACTCATCTGCGGTAGAACCTCCAGTGACTTACCTCTAATCTTGCCTCTAAATAAACTTTGTTATTTAAAGTTCTTCATAATCTGAATTTAGCCTTTATTTACCATCTTATTGGACATTACTGCCCTTCACATAGGTTGCTGTTTTCCTGTAAAGAACATTCTATCTTCTAGCTCCATGTCTTTCTACAGATCATAAATGTGAGAAGAATGTCATCAACTCTCTTATACTTATCTGGAGAAAAGGGTATTTCAGGTAGTTTGAATAAAGGAAGGAAGATGATTTGGCAAGTTCACAGGAGATCAGACAGAATGCTGCCCTTCAGGTTCTGTTAAAAAAGCCACTTTCTCTCCTTCTTTACTGTGAAGCATCTGATTCCTCCTGACCCCACAAATACTCTCTCCCTCCTCAAACTGTCTTGGGTCATGCTTATTTGTATGTGTTATGTCCTTACAGTATGATGTAAGATCCTTGGAGTTACAGACTATTTTCTTTTTGTCTCCTCAGTTCCTCGCACAGTATTTTGCACGTAAACAATTATTAAATTTTAAGGAATCTTTTGAATTAATCAATACTCATTCGTGATTTTTTTCTGTATAGTGGCTTTTCCTGAACCTTTTTGAACTGATTCTGTGCACATTGCTGTATCTTGTCTCTCACAAACACTTTAAGTGCCTTTTACCAATCAATGGCTCTACCAATCCTTTTCACTTACCTTACTTAAACTGTCAGTTCAAAACTACACTTGTATCTCTATACTAGCTACGTCCAAACTTTCTGAGACTTTAGCATTTTTTTTCTTCCCTTAAATGCCTAAATGATGGTGTTCTGTTTTGTGGGGTCTACAGGCAGAAAGACAGATACATATTTAATTGCACTCCATTTTTATGGTAAAACTTTGGGAATGAGCCACAGAGTCTGAGGGTTCATTGGGACTATATTTTGAAAACCACTAAGCTACCTCATTCTAACTAAGGTGATGGGACCTGGAACTATATGGCTTTTTTTTTCATCTTCCAGCAGAATTTAGTCTTGAATCCTTTGTAAAGAATCTCTTGCTTCACCTTTCTTCCTTCATGTCTGTCAAACAATTTGCTTTGCTTTTCTTCTACTCACTTTTACCTACTGCTTCTCCAGAACAGAAGGTGGAGATGGTAGGGCAGAAGATATATGTACACAGGGCAGATGCGCTAGGTTTCTTGCTTTTCTAAGTGCCTTAATTACAGAACTGCATAAGATCCTAAATTGATTTTTAAGGAAAGTGATTCCTCCCACCCCTTAAACTACACACTGATCAAAGTTGCATCCAAAGATTAATTTGCATATGGCTTGTTGAAGGTGTTTTTCCTACATATGCACAAGTATATTACATTATAGTTTATGAATCACAATGGAAAAATGCCCAAATCCCCTACAACATGAGCAGTCTCTTTACTATTTTATTCCAACAAAAATGTCTTTTCTATAAAGTGCTGTTTCTTCTTGGCTTACTTAGCTTCAAACAGAAGTTGCCCTATGGGAGGGCCATCCTAACGCCTATGTATTTACTTTCCAGGATTGCTGTCTCTGTGCTTAGCACGGGTTCCAAAGCCACAAAAGAAAAAAAAAAATCTGACTGCACAGAATCAGCAAATTCAGAAATTTCTTGGCTATTGGTACATGCTTCACAGGTCTCCTGTGCTTATAACTTTAGGATTGTTCATTCTCTCTTCTACCTTATCACTCATGTCATTTCTTCCATTTTTTTGCCCAGTACAATCCACAATTTCTCCTTTCACAGTTTCTATGCCAGTCAACCCTCCTCTTTGTTCTCACTGCCCTGGCAGTCCTCATTACCACTCTTCTGGGCTATTACAATAGCCTCCTAATAAGCCTTCTCCTCTCCACTATTTCCTTCCACTCCCCTCCAGTCTATTTTTCCCATTTGTTCTTACCATACTTTTCTGTTTCTTATCTCCTTCAGAGAATCATAGAATTGTAGACATGGAAAAGACCTTGGAATAATTCTTCATAGAAAAATGTACCATTAAGTTGTGTTTTTAAGTCTGTTCTTTCCTCCTAAAACCAGTCATGACATTTTGGACATCATCCCTTCTTCCTTATTTCCATTCTTTTTCTGGTCCTGGAATTAATTTTTTAGGTGACTTGACATGTGTCCCTAGAACAGAATTTTTTTTCTTTTGTACAAATGCAGCTGATTAACAATGGGGATCAAGATTATAGTATTGGCATTATTACTAGCATGCATTATGCGCAGAAATACTGTAAGCTTGGGCTGTGTAAATCATGTGTCCAAGGTTAAGCTACTTTTGGAAGTTATTGCCCTTAGAAGCTCTACTAGCTTATGATCAGCGGGTTTGTCATTCAACTTTAAAACTGCTATGCACCTTCTCTGTCCTTGGAGTGTCATCTCTTGGGTTTTGATTTTGATAAGCAGTCTTTCTTCAGTGATACTAGATTATTTTTGTGATATCCTCTAGGCTCTGGAGATTTGTTTGTACATCAGTTTGGAGTTGATGAAATGTAGGTTTATAATTTGACAGACCCATTTTGTGCTATGGACATTGATCTTCATATTTCCATTACCAAAGCATTTTATTGGTAGTTTCCTATTGCCATTCAGGGTCCATAATATTAAATGAGTTCTAATTTTTATAATTAAACATTTCTGAATCAAATGGTTGATCAAATGCCAGAGACTGTAATTTAATGGAATTAATATCTCTTCCATCAAGTCAAATCAAAACATAGCTATGAAAATAAATTATCACTTGAACATCTTAGATAATACAAATTCGTTTATGTCCTTTGCTTTCATTTAGTGAATGAATTTAAGAAATAGCAACAACTCTAAATTATTTGTGTGTGGGTGATAACACACTTTGTGAATTATCTGGTCACATTTTTCATTCTCAGCTGACTTCCCTTCACCATCCATCCAGCATGCTTCTGAGATGTCTCCTCTTTCTGTAAGCTGATGCTTATGCACAAGATATATACCAATAAATCATTAGTATGTGCTTAATTAAGAAAATATATTTGGCATAATATCATTTATTGAATTGAAAGTCAAATGCCAATGAATTTTAAAACAATCTTCTGTTTGGGCTTATCTACATCACTGCCATATGAGAGTTGACTATATTTCCTTTTTTCTTTGTTGATCATCCAACTTCCAGAATCCAACGAATAGGAAAGTCCCTGAAATTGACTTAGTGATTTGTGTGTTTAAGATTTGGAGAATTTAAGTTGAAAGGTTATCATCATAGGTAATCATCATCATTATCATCATCATAGCTGACATTTACATATTACATTCAGGTTTGCAAGGCACTTTACATGAATTATTTCATTTGGTCATAGGATTTAGAGCTGAAAGGGACCTTTGAGATCACCTAGTAATCCTAGAATATATAGAATAGGAAAATTGAGGTTAGGTGAGGGGCAGCTAGGTTGTGCACTGGATAGAATTCTGGCCTTGGAGTCAGAAGGCCCTGAGTTCAAATCCAGCCTCAGACACATGACACTTACTAGCTGTGTGACCCTGGGCAAGTCACTTAACCCCAGTTGCCTCACCAAAAAGCAAAAAACAAAAAAAACAAACAAACAAAAAAAAGAAAATGTATGTGACCTGCTCTACAGGTAACAGAGCTAATATTTGATTCCAGGTCCTCGTATTCCAGATCCAGTGTTCTTTTAGCTGTACTACGCATGAAAAATAATGATTTTTAAAACATTTAAGTTAATGCAGTGGAATATTACTAAATTCACCCCCCCCGTACTACCCAGATAACATATTAGTATAGCAGTTCCCACTGTAGTGTCAAGAAAGGAAAGGATGGACTTTACAATCTACAGATCATTTTTTAAATTTATTTGGACCAATCATTTCAATACCAGCACCCCACAGCTGCAAACATTTGCCTGTTAACAAACAGCTTCATGGTTGTGAATTTCACCTCTTAACATAGCGGCTGCTCAATCCAGTGGAAGTGATAATGGGCAATGAAATCATGAAAGACCAGGAGGCAGCAGGGATACAGACAATAAGGAAAGAGCCAAGATAAACCACAGACTCACTGGTTCCTGAATAATTGAGAGTTGACTGCTTGAATTCAAAAATGGCTTGTAGCTTTAAAAATCAGTAGTCAGCTTTCATACTGAACAGCCTGTTTTCTTCCTATCACTTTCCTCCTCCCTGGGCAAAGAGAACATACAGCCTAAAGGCTGCAGCAGATGACTCTGGGGCTATTTCTAAGTGACACAGACTCAACTGGTCAGTTCCATGGAAAAAGAAACTTGTGGGTAAGCTGGGTTTTGGGACCTTATGAAGACAAAGATTACCATGAAAATATAACTGAAACACAACAAAAAAAAAATCCAAAATCTTTACATCTCCCTAAGCCCTAACCTGCTTTGAGTTATTTTGGCCCCTGAACACAGAGGCACGCACACACACGCATGTGTACACACACACAGACACACACACACATACATGGCACATTTATAAATGCTTTGTAAAGTAGTGCTTTCCATATGAAAATATTAAAACTTTTAAAAAATAAACCATTAATTCATAGAACCTAGAGTTTGGAGGTGCTAGATATTGTCAATCTTATTTATAGTCCAGATCCCAAGACACAAAGGAAATAATTCTTGTAAAAAGACTATTTCATTTCAGAAAGAAAATTCAGTATGCCTGTCTCCCATTCATTTTTTAGAAGATACGACTATTACGAAGGTCAAGAAAAAGCATTTTTTGAAAAAAGCTATCTGCACCTAGAATAGTAACACAAACTCTGAGATCTTCCCTCCAAAGAATGGTGATGGTATGCTTTTATATTCATTAGAAAAGAGATCAAGGTTCATCAAAGGCACACTCCTTACCAGAGATTGAAAGGTATCACTCCTCTGCATCAAAATGAAAGTTGATACTGAAAGATAGACTCATTGCAGGGGATTAAATTTACATCTAATGGATGCTGATGCTAATGATTTAAATTGAAATCACACTCTCCAATGTCTCTGACAATGCAGAAAATAAGTAATATTATGGGTAGAACCAGGGGATTTAGTTTGTTTCGATTCTGGTTTCTATGTAGTGAATGACTTACTGAGTCATCCTGGACAAATTACTTAATCTTTTTATGCCTCCGTTTTGACATAGTAAAAATTAATACACTATATACAGTTATACATATATAGATATGGTATCTGCCAATCGCTAATCATAGGGTTTCATGAGGATTGGTGAAAAGATGCATAGATATAGGCTATGGGGTGGTAAGATCCTATATAGAGCCAAGGTCCTATTAATAATAGTTAGCATTTAAGGTTTATGAAGTGCTCATTTGGTCCTCAAAACAACCGTAGAAGGCAGGTTCTATTATTATTCTCATTTTACAGATAAGGAAACTAAGGTAGAGAAAAGTTAAGTAACTTGCCCATAGTCAGACAGCTAATAAGTATCTGAATCTGAATTTGAACTCACATCTTCCTGACCCCAGATTGAGCACTCTATCTGCTGTATCACTTACCTATCTCAGTTATCCTTTGATTTTCAATTAAAATATAAGAGCTTGGGTGTGCCCTGGAAAGACTAATACCTTTGGTGTGAGGGCTGCCAATCCCATTTCAGGACTGTTTTCTACCTTTGGTGTCCACCTGATTCACCCAACTCTCACTTGTGGCTCCAAGAAGCTTTGGCACACACAGCAGCCACATCCAGGTAAACCACTTTGGCAGATGAGCTAAATTAGGTTGAGGGTAACCGAGTAGTCTCAAACCCATGGATGAGTTAGGGGGATGTCTAACTCAAGCATGTGAAGACTTCCCCAGTGTTATGAGCAGATGAGAACAATCTGTTCCAATGACCATGAAAGTGGCTGAAGCAGGCTCTGTGGAGGACTTAGAGCTTGGTTAGACATTGAAGATGCCAAGGTCCTCTGCTGCATCCCAAACCATTGTCAGTCATCTTGACTTTTTTCTTGCCACTGGATTTCAATGCCTCTGGAAGAGACAGTGAAGCTGACAACTTCCTGCAACTCTGCCTCACTTAAATCCAATTTATGCATGAGTCAAAAGACATCACTCATAACATTTTATAGTGTTTACCTAACCCAAAGTCCTGTGGTGACAGGCAAGTATCAAAGCAGGAGATTCAGATACCCTAGGAGTTTGTAGTAATAATCCTGCACACAAGCATCCCAGGCCATAGGGTCATCTTCTCACTGGACTGAAGCAGCAGTGGAATTCAGCAGCCCCCTTAGTGTCTGAGCAGCCTTTTTGAAGGACCACAATGTTTACCTTCTGGCAAAAAGGCTAGAAAAGATACTCTAAAAATTATCTGCTTCACCACCTAACCCTGGCCTGTATACCATGGCAGGTAGGGATCCTACCCTGTAGTTGAAACACACACACACGCACACACACACACACACACACACACACACACACACACACACACAAATGTACAGAAACTTCTGCAAAGATGGTTCCATCAACTATTAGTACATGGAATGTGCTCACACTTGTGGACAACACAAAATCCAGTAGACTTGAAAGAAGAACAGTTCTTGTGAGAATACTCAGCAGTTATCACATCCATAGAGCAGCTCTGAGTGAAACAAGGCTGGCAAGTGAAGGCCAGCTTACTGAAGTTGGGGCTGGATATACATTTTTTCTGGGGTGGCTGCAGTCATAGGGAGTGTCATGAAGCTGGCATAGGCTTTGCAATCAGAACTAATCCAATCAACAAGCTTGTATGCCTACCAAAAGGAGTGAATGACAGTCTCATTACGATGTGATTGCCATTTTCAGGAAAGTGCCATACCACCATCATCAGTGTGTATGTCCCTAACAAGACAAACCCTGATGATATCAAAGGCAAAATTCTGGAGACCTTTATCATCAATGTGCCAAAAGAAGATAAGCTTATAATTCTGGGTGACTTTGATGTCAGAGTAGGCACAGACTACCAGACATGGTAGGAAGTCCTTGGGAGGAAACATCAACAGTGATGGTCACTTACTACTGAAGACTTGTGCATGTCTTCTCATCACCTACACTGTCTTTTGTTTACCTGAATGCAATAAAACTTGGTGGATGCACCTGTGCAGCAAACATTGGCATTTAATAGACCATTGTAAGGAGAAGAGACAGACAAGATGTGAGAGTGACAAAGGTGATGTATGGTACAGAGTGCTGTACTGATCATAGGCTTATTCTCTCCAAGCTGAATATTAGCATTCAATAAAAGCAGTGGGCCCCAAGGCAGGATAGCTACCAGAAGATTTCATGTCAACAGATTAGAAAGCTTCTCTGAGTGGGGGCAGTTCATTGCTAAGTTGGAGGGAAGGTTGAGCCAATATGTGATTGGCAACAATGGAGCAGAAAAGGAATGGACAGCTTTCAGAGATTCGGTGTACAGCAATGCATTTACTCATCTGGGTCAGAACACTCACAAACATCGGTTTTGGTTTGACAAAAATGATGGGGAAATTCAGAAACTGCTGTATTAAAAAATAAGAATTCCACATGGTTTACCAACAGGGTCATTCATCCATCTCTAAGAAAGCAGCATTTAACTCCATCAAAAGTAAAGTGCAAGCAAAGCTTGAGATGCAGATTCTTGGCTCAGTAAGAAGGCAGATGAAATTCAGTTTTATGCTGATGGTAATAATCCAAAGTATTTTTATGATGTCCTAAAGCTATTTATGGGCCAAACTTGCTTCTCAACTACTCAGTATTAATGGAGACACAGTGATTAGTGATCAGTGATCCTGGAGAGATGGGCTGAACTCTTCCATCATCATCTCAACAGACAATCATCAATCACTGCTGTAGTCATTAACCATATACTTCAGGTTGAAGTCAATCCTTCTCTAGCCAAACTTCCAACTGAAGAAGGGATTTTTGAATGACATTTGGCTCCTCTTTTTTGGCAAAGTACTTGGTGCTGATTCTATTCCAGCTGAGATTTATAAGTCAGGGGGTTCACTGCCAATACAAAAGCTGACTGAAATTTTCTGGGTTATATGGCAAGAGGAGGTTATTCCCCAGGAGTTCAAGTATACCTCCATTATCCATTTCTATAAAGGCAAAAGAAATAGATTGGTCTTTGACAATCACAAAGGGAGTGTCTTTCTTAGTCATTGCCAGCAAGAATCTTGCCAGAATTCTCCTCCTGGAAGATCCTCCACCTGGAAGATGGTTATCTACCTAAGAGGCAATGTTGCTTTAGAAAGGGCCAAAGAATAGTTTATATGGTGTTTGCTGCCCAACAACTCCAGAGGAAATGCCAGGAGCAGAACAGAAGACTGTATCAACATTTATTGATCTGACCAAGGCTTTTAATAATAACTGTCATGAGAGCTTATGGAAAATTATAGCAAAATTTGGTACCCAGAAATCTTCATCAGTATTATACATCAGTTTCATGATAGCATACTTGCATGGATTCTGGATAATGGCTGATGCTCTCATGCTTTCCTAGTCATTAGTGGAGTGAAACAAGGCTATGTGCTTGCTCTCATGCTTTTTAGCATGAAGTTTTCACAATGTTGCCAGAGACCTTCAATGAGGATGAAAATGACATCAAAATCAGCTACCACACTGACAATAAATTATTCAACTTGAAAGGCTACAAGCCAAGACCAAAATGGAGGGAGAGGTGGTGCATAATTTTTTGTTCATAGATGATTGTACACTCAGTGCAGCTTCTAAGACTGAGATGTAACAAAGTATGGGTCAGTTCTCTGATGCTTGTGCTTATTGTGGCCTAATAACACCAAGAAATCACAGGTTTTTCCACCAGGCTACACCACACAATTCATATATGGAACCGTCAGTTACAGCAAATGGAGAACTATGGAATGCTATGGATAAATTCACTTACCTTGGCAGTATACTTTCCAGGGATGTTCACATAGATGATGAGTTTGATGCACACATTGCCAGGGCTAGCTCATTGTTTGGGAAGCTCTGAAAGAAAGTTTGGGAGAGAAGAGCTATTAGATGCTTACTGAACTGAAGGTCATAGAGCCGTTGTGTTGATATTATTGTTGTATGCCTGTGAAACCTGGACAGCATACCAGAGCCTTGCTTTCCATTTGAATTGTTTTAGGAAGATTCTGAAGATCACCTGGAAGATAAGGTATTGGACACTGAGGTCTTTTTTCGGGCTAAACTGCCAAACATTCAAACTCTACTGCAGAGAGTGCAACTCCAATGGACTAGCCACATTGTTTGAATTCCAAATGTGCATTTGCCTAAAAGGCTATTTTACAAATAACTCACACAAGGCAGACATTCACATGGGGGTCAGAAGAAGCTATTAAAAGACATTCAAGTTCTCTCTGAAGAATTTTTGAATGGACTGTGTGACATGGGAGACACTGGCAAAGGACTGCCCAGCACAGGATGCCCATATCCAAAAAAGGCACTGCACTCTATGAGTGAAGCAGAATCGCAGTAGTTCAAAAGAAACATGAGATGTGCAAATTTAGAGATATCTCCACTCCAAATTTTCTATGCACTATTTGTGCCCAACCTGTGGTAGAGCCTTCTGAGCTTGTTTTCATCTTATCCGGCACAATCAGACACTCTGTATCTTGATCCCAACATAGGGTTGTCATTTTGGTCCTCTTCAAGAATGAAGGACAACAACCAGTCAACCTTATTAGTCTATTATGTTAAGGAAGACAAAGCAAACAATTTTCTGATTAGAATTTCCATATGCCTATTTAAAAGAAATATTATCTACCAGTTGTTGTTTAATCATTTTTCAGTCACGTCCAACTCTTTGTGACCCCCATTCAGCTAAGTTACACCACCTACCCCACTCCTGTTAAGATGAAGAAAACATATATTTTCTCTTCTTTAAGACAAAGATTGGCCATTGCATTAATCTGAATTTGGACAACTTTTGGTTTGGTTTTCATTTACATTATTGTCATGCATATATATTGATGGAAGATGCTATCAACATTCAGAGAAAGAGCTATGGAGTCTGAATGCAGATCAGAGTATTCTATTTTCTCTTTCTTTTTTTCTTTCTCATGGTTTTTCCCTCTTGTTCCGATTCTTCTTTTACAACATGACTAATGTGGAAGTATATGTAATATGATTGTACATATATAGCCTATATCACATTGCATGCCATCTTGGGGAAGGAGGAGTGGAGGGAAGGGGAAAATTTGGAACTCAAAATCTTATAAAAGTGAATGTTGAAAACTAAAAATAAATTTGAAAAGACAATATCATTTGAGTAATTCAGAAAAAAAAACATGAGAAGACATATGTGAACTGATGTCTGGCAAATTAAGTAAACCTGGAGGATAATACACACTATGCTTTCAGTAATGAAAATAACAGCTACATTAATGCTAGCCATATTCTGATTAATGGTGAAGGCATTGTTCATAAAGAATAGATTTTGAACATACCTCCTTTTTGGCAGGCAAGTGAGGGCCTGTGGGAGCAGAATTTTATGAATGATGTTATAATGTTCATTTTTCAATTGGTTTTACTTAACCGTTTTTCTCTAACATGAAGTTTCATGGTAGGGAAGAAGGGAAACAATGTGATGGGAACAAAAGGCCTAACTATAAAAGATACATATAATAGACTACATAATATAGTAGAAAGATTGATGGCTTTTGGAGTTAGAGGACATGGATTTAAATTTTTGCCTTGCCCCTTGCTACCAGTGTGACTTTGACAAATCACTTAACATCAATAATCCTCTCTTTCTTCATCTGTGAAATGGAGTGAGGGGGGAAATCTAAGGTCCCTTTCATATCTAAATATATATAGTACTCTTTTTCCAATCATATTTCCCACCATCCTCTCTCCTATTCCAGTATTCATGAATGCCATCTCTTATGACCTGCATGGTACAATGGGAAAATCAATAGTTTTGAAGTTAGAGGACACCAATTCAAATCTTACCTTTACTACTTACCACTTGAGTAACCTTGAGCCTCAATTTAATTGGCATGAAATGATGGGCTTGGTCTGAGTGGCTTCAGAGTTCCTTTTCAGCTCTAAGTCTATGATCCTATGAAATTATGGAAGAGATCATTATTGATTCTTCTTTCCCCAACAGTGTCTTCCACATGCTAGGCATTTTGTTGAATAAGAGGGAAAGGGGAAGATAGAATGTGGCAAGTGAAATACAAAGTACTTCGTGTGAGGCCTGAGAAAGAAGGAAAGGTAATTTCTAATAGGCAAACCTAGGAATGCTTCATGGGAGAGGGGGCATGTGAGCTGGGTTATATTCATATTGTCTATTGTTTCTACCATTCTTTGGCCTTTGGAAATGATACTAAGTGTTGTTTGCTTTGTACTATTACATGTAATGCTTTGTTGTATTTCTAAGTACATAAAGAATGACTACTTCATCTACCATGAAATTAAATCATCCTTTAATTCAGTTGATTTCCTAATGGAGCCAATTTTCCCCCAAGGGAAAAAAGCTGTCTTTATGATCTGCAAAGTAACAGACCTTCTTTTCTTATTTAGTGAAAGTTATCAAAAATCATTCATCAGTCATACCACTGGGACCTTGGAAAGTAACATTTTCATTTGGGGATTTTTCATTTGTTCTCTGTGTGGTAAATATTGTGTTGTCACCAGATGCCAATCACACAACACCAGTGGATTTGTAAGATTATAAGATGAGGGGAAAATGAAGGTTAAGCACAGGTCACAATAGAGATTACTTATGGTAATGAATTATATAATTTTTAGACAGATCTGGATTAATGTTCATCTTGGAAAGAGATTACTGTTTGTCCAATTCTGGCCTTAAATATTAAGCAGAATGTTCAGGTTTTCTACATGAAGCTTATGGTGCTAAGCAATTTGTGATTTATTGTATACAAAGGAGACAAATGACCCAGTAGGCACCTGCTATAAATGATATGCAGTAAAGTGTTTCAAGGGAGAGGACCTTTGCCATAGAACTATGGCTCAGTGTACAGGGGCTTCTGCCTCATATTGGGATATTAAAAAGGAGTTCAGTTGGCAAAAATTTAGTAATTGATTACCAAATGTTAGAAGTATTCCCAGAACATACAGTACTAAGCCAGGTTTTGACTGCCTATTGGTGAATGAGTCCATTCTCTCAAAATCCTAATTGCCACAGTTCCTTCCCTGATAAGTTTTTTAATACCATAATTTCTTGCCTTAGTGAATTGTCCCATAGCCATAGGTCCAATATGGGCACCTTTCCTAAAAAGATCTTAATTGGGATGGAGGATATTAGGATTAATTCTATGTTTATAGAACATAAATGCCTTGGTATCACCTTTAGTATCTATTCCAGTTGACCTTTAGCATCTGATGATAGTGTTTCTTGAACTCAGAACCTCTGTTTTGACCAAATGAAACATTTATCCATCCCCACATATTACCTGTTCAAGGGCATCTCTCAGTTTTATTCATGCTATACTGCTTGTTTAGAATAGCCTATACAACTAGCCCTACTTGTTTTTTTTTTCTGCCAAGTCATCAAAGATTAAAAAAAACACATAGATATGTTTGTTTGGTTGAAAGAATCCTAGGGATCAATGGAGGTAATTTAGTGTAGCAGAAAGAGTACTAGATTTAAAAGCCAGAGACTTGAGTGTGAATCATGGCTATACCACCACCTGCCTGTGTAACATTGGGCAAGTTACTTGATCTCATCGGCCCTTAGGATGCACATGTGTAAAATGAGGGGTTTGGATCAGAAGACTTATAAAGCCCCTTCTAGCTTAAAATCTATGGTCCACCCTCCATATTTTACATATGAGGAAACTGATAGCGAGAGAAATGAAGTCTTTTGTCCAAAGTCAGTCAGGACACTCCCTTCCTTCCTGAACAGGCTTACCTTTCCTAACTAACCCTACCCTGATCTGGGCTTTCAATTGCTGCATCCCTGAAATATTTAGGCATATATTTATTCCAATATTGTAACAAATGTTCAGTTGATTCCAATTCACATTTTATAAAAGAAGAAAAAGAGGCCTAGGGAGGAAAAGTGACTGGTCTGATCAAGATCACACAAGTAGCTCATGCCAGTATCCACCATAAGCTGGCCATAGTGCCAGCCTTGGCTTCTTCCTATTACACTTTCCTGCCTTGTGGGGCTTAAACAATATATTTTTAAAAATAACAGCTATCTTTAAGCCCATAACCAGGGAGTATGATGTAGTGGAAGGGCCACTGTATTGTATAAAGGAAGCTGATTTTTTCTTGCTTTGTTACTAGTTCAACCATCATCACACCAAGAAAATCACTTCCCTTCTCCAGGCCACATGGAATTACAAATCTAGAGCTGAAAAGGATCTCAGAGGACATATACCAATACACACACTTTGCGTATGCATGCATGTGTGTTTTTGTGTGTCTGTGTATATATGTATGTATACCTTTTGTCTTCTTGGATTTAACCCTGGTCACTATAAACTGTATTATACTCTCTAACTTCTATTTTTGTTCGTGTTGACTAGTCTGATAATCCACTTGGCCCTAATTAGTCTTTTGGTGCCTCCTAATCAGGACAGGAAGAGATGTATATCAGCCAGAGATGGGGAACCTGCAGCCTCAAGACCACATGTGGCCCCCTCAGTCCTCAAGTGTGGCCCTTTGACTGAATTCAAACTTCACAGAACAAATCCCCTTAATAAAAAGGACTTGTTCTGTGAAGTTTGGGTTCAGTCAAAGGGCCATACTTGAGGACCTAGAAGGCCACATGTAGCCTCCAGGCTGCAGGTTCCCGACCCACGGAGAGGAAGATCTCCAATGCACTGGGGAGATCCCCTACTGAGGATTTATGGAAAAGACATGGGCAAAAATCACACGTGTTGAAAAGACATGAATGGGAGCACCCACATTTACAGAATTCCAGTTATGGCCAAAGCACTATATCTGGTTTCACGATCACTGACTTCAAGGAACTTACAATCTAGTTTGGAGCAAGGTACCTATGTATTATATGAAAATTAGCAGCATGAAGCAATTGTTTATAAAATCACAGCATTTAGAAAAGAAGGGGACCTTAGAGATCACCTGGTCAAACATATTACCTTGGGCAAATTGTTTAATCTCTCTGGGTTGCAGCTTTCTCATCAGTAGAAATGAAATGCTTTGATTCAATGACTTCTAAGTTTTTGTCTAGGTCTAAATTTGTGATCCTATGTATGCTTTCCTTTTATAGGTAAGGAAACTGAAGCCCCCCTCCCCCCAAAAAATTAAGTGATTTAAACTTGCCGGGAGCAAGGCAATCATTTTGTGCTGCCCTATCACTTCATTATCCCATTCACTATGTTAGGTTTTCAATCCTTTGCATCCCTCTTTGAACTTTCCATAGTTCCCTCTCCACCCAACCTCTCAGTCTTTCCGTATTTCACTGAAAAAAAAAATTGAGGCCATTTGCCAAGAGCTCCTCCATTTCTCTTCCTCCTCATCTCACATTACTCAGATGCCTTTCAACACCTTCAATCTTATCTCACATGAAGAGAGATTTCTCTTTCCAAGACAAACCATTTTCATGCACAAGAAATCCATTCTACTCCATCTTCTCCAACAGAATGCCTTCTTTATAATCCTTGCTCTGTCAACTTATTTTCACTCTCTCCCTCTCTACTGGATGTTTACCTACTACCATCCATCTTTCTTCTATTCTCAGAAAACCCCTCACTTCATTCATCCCCACTAGCTGTCATATTATGTTTCTCTTCTCTTTTGGGACTAAAATGCTTTAAAAGGCCATCTACAAGTGGTGTCACCAAAGCTTTACTCTCATTTTTTCCTTGACTTTTTGAAGTTTGGATTCTGACCTTATTCAACTGAAATTGCTTTTTTCAAAGTTGTTAGTGATCTCTTAATTGCCAAATCTAAGGGGCTTTTCTTAATCCTCCTTCTTCTTGACCTCTCTGTAGCCCTTAACATTGTCAGTCACCTTCTTCTCTGTAATGCTTTCTTCTCTCTAGGTTTTTGTGACAGTTCTCTCCTGTTTCTCCTTCTACCTGTCTGACCCTTCTCTATCTACTTTGTTGGAACTTCATCCAGATAGTTCCAACTAGCTTTTGGTCTCCCCCAGGGCTCTGTATTGGACCTGCTTCTCTTCTGCATCTATACAGTTTTGTTTAGTGATCTCATGTACTTCTATAAATTCAATTATCATCATTATGAAGATAATTTTCAGATCTATTTATCCAGCCCACAACTACTCTCTTGACTTCTTTCATCTCCAACTATCTATTCAGTATCTCAAATTGGATGCCCCATACGTATCTTTAATTCAACATGTACAAAACTGAACTCATATTTCCCTCAAAACCTTCCCTTCTTTCTAACTTCCCTATTACTATCAAGGGCATCATCATTGTAATAATCACCTAGGATTGGAACCTAAGTGTTAGCCTCAATTCCTCACTCTTATTCCCCAAATCCAATCAGCTTCCAAATCCTGATGTTTCTGTTATCATAACATCTTCATAACATATCCCCTCCCCTCTCTGACACTGCCACCACACTGGTAGAAGCACTTACCACCTCACACCTGGACTACTGCAAAAGCTGGGATTCAACCCAGGTCTCCTGACTCCAAGTCTCATATTCTTTCTGCCACATCACATTCAAGAGGATAGATTCCTATGAGCTGGAGTTGCGGTGAGGGTTTCATGGAGGAAATGAGGTTGAACCTGAGATGTGAGGATTGACAGGATATAGATAAGCAGAGAGGAACAAGGAGAGACTTTATGTATGAGTGTTATAAGCATAATTGCAGAGGAAAGAATGTTCATGGCATGCTCAAAGACCAAGTCCTTTGGTAAAAGTAGAAAGCTCATGGTGGGTAAGAATGTGGAATCATATTGGAGAAGTAGTTCAGCTACTTGGAGAGAGCTTCAAATGCTGTCTTAAAATGGTTTTTGCTTTATTCTTTAAGAACTTAAAACAACCTCTATAAATATATATTATCCTAAAATGTGACTTATTTTAAAGTCCCATTTGTGATTAGGATAAATTTGTGATAGACTACTAGTAAAGAATGTTACTTTTATTAATTTTAAGCAAGTATGCATCTCAGATGGAGAAAAAGATAATTTCTGAAAGTACTGCAGGGCAATAAATATATTTTATTGATCCACAAGGCTGATTAAAATAGTGTTAGTATGTATATCTGAATGATTCTATTGAAATAAAATAATTCCCTACTAGGGGTTCTAAAATCTGAACCCAAATCCTTTTGACTATATTTTCTCGGCTGTATTTCTGAAATATTGGTTTCCTGATCTGCATCATTCAGCATTTGATTTTCTAAACTTAAGGGAAAGAAATGTCTAAAGAGTTATATCTACATTTTTCAGATATTCTGTATATTTTACTTCTTCCCAGAGAGTTGGTCCTACATAAATTTGTACTTTAGATGATAACTTTCAAAAGCTATAGCATGTGCATCAGAAACTTGGAGGTAAATAAATCGTCAACAGTGGCACAATGGTGACAAAATAAAACCTGGGCTTCTACCACTCATGGTTTTTATAAGTAGCTATAAAAAGTCAGATATAATTGCTAGTTCAAGCAAACACTGGGATACGTGCCTATCATCCTTTTGATAGCAAGGAAAGTGTTTAGGAGGCAGGAATCAGGTGCATTAAACTGCCTAAGTATTTTCTTTGGGGACATATATGTATAAGTGTATGTTTATGTATATGTATATACACACACATACATACACACACATACACATATATGTGCACACAGTCTTTGTATACATATATATTCGTATATGTTTCCCCATATTCACTATATACTGTGTGTCAGGTGGGCTTCTGAATCAATTATGGTCACCTCTATCCTCTTAAAAGAAGTGAAAAATAGAAATGAAGCCAAATTTCTGTTATCAGACCTCTGTGTGTTGTAAGATGAGCTACTGTTATATTTTTACTACAACACACGTGACTGTGATACGGTGTTTAACAGTGTTAAGCTTATTGCATCTTAACTAAACACGTCTGAAACAAATGATGACCCTCCTGTCTTTGTGATAGTAAAATGGCTCTCTGATGTGATCCCCTGGACTTGAAACATTAAGTTAATTTTCCTCTGGATCTCTGAGCTGCATCCTTTCTTCCCCCTGTGGAAACCCTGTGAGGAATACAGCTTTTGACCGAATGACAGAGCATGGAGGGTGAGATAAGATGCATTAAATTAGAATATGACAAAAAAGCCTATTTAAATATTTGTTACAATGGCATGTTCAACTCAGGAAGTGAAGGCAAGGCAATGTAGAGACCTAATATTTTGAAGAGAAATTTGGTAAACCACCCAGATCACTTTCACACTTTGAAAAGATAAAAGTGAAGATTTGACATGAACCAATGTCGTTTCTGAATTAGGGATTCTTTTCTGTAATTTTGAATACAGTCTCCTCTTGGTTCCTTTTATTTTACATGTAGATTTAGCTGTTAGAAAGTTATCTATCTCTTGTCATAATATTATTAGAACAAGCAAGATTGCAAATAATAACCAAGTTTTATTTGGGAAAATTACAAAACAAAAAAAGATCGGAAGGTGAAGGGAAAGGATACTATTACTAAATTTCTATTTTTAAATATTTTCTTTTTTCTTTTCCTTTTTGGGAAGACTGTAGTATAGTTGAAAAAATTTGAAGCTCAGAATTTTGGACTTGAGTCCTAGCTTTCCCATTTACTACCAATCTTGACTGCTTTGGTTAAAATACTTAAACTTCTATTAGTGTAGTATAAATCTAAGCTGTCATTTTTAGTATGACATTGTTAGCAACCGTAAAAAAATTCTGAAGAATAGTAAAGGTGCAATTTAAATCACAAAATGATGTTTCCAATTGAAGTGGAAAATATATTAAATTTTTGAAAAAGACAGTAAAGTGATACTTTGTTCCTGCATTTTAATCATGCCAACACATTATATGATTTTTTTTTAAGAGAGGGATGGATAAAAACCTGATAGTTATCTTTTTTAAAAAAAGTTATATTTTACTGTAATGGGGCATGGAGAGCACCAGCCTCTGATGGGGTTAATCTAGCTACATAAATTTCCATGCTGTGTATGATAGTAGTAAAGCTTGTGATCCCTTGATCTTTGATTAGATCTGAGCTAGTAAATATCTTGTGATTAATCAAAATGGGTTGTTCTGCATGTAGTATAAGTCACCTTCACAGATGGGCTAGAGCATCAGAGTTCTTCATGAATATTTGTTTTAATCCATTCCAGATCAGACTTGCATTGTGTTTCTGTATTTAAATCGGATGTAGTCAGCCAAATGACAGTATTAGGAAGAAATTGTAACTTGAGACTTTGAATAGTGGGGCAGGAGGTTGAAAAGGAAGAAACGTTTTTATTCTCCATGGATATTTTATGTAATATTTCATACGTGGAAATGTAGATGTATAGACTTCTTAGTCAAATTTAAAATATCTCTATCAATACTTTTCTTTTATACTGAACATGTTTTCATGGTTAGAGAAAATTTTTTGTAAAGCATCTGTGAAGACATGTGAAAAACAGCAGGTATTTTACCAGTTCAATTGTTCTTATTTTTAGTGGCATAAGCAGCTCTGCTTTAACATCCTTTAAACCTAGAGCAAGGCTTTTTTTTTTATCTCCTCTGATCTAGTCAATTATACTTTGTTAACAAGCTGATTTCTTTTGATAGGCAAAATATAAGGCATCAGAGAATGGAAGCCCTGCAAGATATCTGTGGCTGTATCTCCACAAAATAACTTTCACCATTCCCACTGAACTGCTCAGTCAATTGACGAAGACAGCCTTTGTGATGCTATTTACAAATAGATTGACTGAAGTGAAAATAAAGGAAATATGTTGTGGTGGAATAAACTACTGAGCTGGAGAGAGTCAGATGTAGGTTCAGTTTTGGCTCTGTTACCACCTGAGTAACCTTGGGCAAGCCACTTAATAATCCTAAGCAATCAGTCTTATCATCTGTAGTATGAGGAAGGTGTTAAATTTCCTCTAAGGCCCTTTCTACATCTTGCATTCTTTGATTAAATAATTTTTTGAAAGTTGTATATGTAAACATAGCTTGGACTCAAAACCTTTGTCATAATTTTCTATTGTCATCCTCCAGTGTAATTCAGAGAAAACACAGAGAAAAGGAAAGAAGAGAAAAAAAAAACATTGGTTTTCAAATTAAAGAGGATATGAGTTCAAATTCCTGCTTGGCTAGTTATTACCAACATGATAGTAGGAAAGCCATTTCACTTCTGTTTATGTGCAAAATGGAGGAGTTACTAGATTAAATGACATCAAAAGTGACTTTAGCTTCAAATCCTAAAATATAAGTCACTTGTCTTTTGATCATAATTAACTTTTATCTACATTTGGAATGATACGAAGCTGCTTAATAAATAATGAGACTTTAAGTCTCATTGTTTATTATCTCCAGTCAACCTTTAAAATGTAAGTGAAATTGACATTTACCTTTCACTATGAAACAAATAATTATACACATTAGGTATAGTTAAATCTGTGTGGTAGGTGCCATATGTAAGGCAATTGAACTGAATTGATAATATCATAGCAACTGGTTGAGAAAAGAAAAATCAAGTCAATCAGTCAGTGGTCTTGGTCTGTATAATGTTAGAACAACAAACATTTTTGAATAAACTGAGACAATAAGTTTAACTTGTATTTGTTTAGGTCATAAAAAAATCAATTCAGTAACAAGTTTGAAAGGTTGTCAGGAGCTATATTTTAAATAATTGTATAGTATTACACCAACTAAAAAATATAATTGTTCCTGGGTGAGGCTTAATTATAGCAAGAACAGTGTTATTAGACATAGGCAATATCTTCACTAGTAAAATGGTAAACAGCCTATTTTCTAGGTACTTGTCTTATACAATGTCTAATAAATGAGTTTTTGGCTAAATTGGGAATGTTTTGGAATTACATAGGAAGGGAGGAAGAAAAGGAAGAAAGGGGAAGATGGGTACAATGAAGGAAAAGCACAGAAGGAAGGAAGGAAAAGAAGGATAGAAGAAGGGAAAGGAAGAAGGAAGGAATAAGGGAAAGGAGAGAGAGGAAGGGAGAGAAAGATGGGTAAAAGGATGGGAGGAGGGAAAGAAAGGAAGGAATGAAGGAAATAAGCATTTATTAAGCCTGCCATATGCTAGGCACTATGTTAAGTGCTTTTCAAACATTACCTCATTTGATCCTCAAAATGGCGCTATAAGGTAGGTTCTATTATTATCCCCGTTTTACAGTTGAGGAAACTGAGACATAGAGAGATTTTTGCCCGATAAAGTCATTTGAAACATCAAAATTAATTTTAAGTGTCTGAAGGCAGATTTGAACTCAAGTCTTCCTGACACCATGCCACTAAGCACATAATCTTAAAGTTAGAGACAGTGAATTTTATAAATTCAAGTATTAATTTTAGATGTTTAAATGTATGATTGTGGAAGCATAGATTTAGACCTGGAGGGACCTCTGAGGTCATTTAGTCCAACTGCTTCTCACAAATAAGAAAATCATGGTTCAGAGAAATTAAGTGAGCTATCTAAGGTTATACAGGTTCTAAGTCTCCAAGAACGGAGTCAAGCTTAAATCATTTAACTCCAACTTTATTGTTCTATTCATGGTCTATCATGATGGTATGAAGAGGGTAATGGATATTGTTGAATAATATAATTGGAAGGAGCCTCTCAAATTGTCCAGCTCATCTGCCAGCTTCTAGATGTACCTGCCACTTAGGTTGACATATGATTAATTTGATGTCCTTTGTTTTTCTTATTGTTTGCATAGGAGACCTGGAGAGCCTCCATTGATAAATGGCTTGATTCCCTTTTTTGGAGTGTCCTTTCAAATACAAAAAAACACTTTCAAATGCCTCCAAGATTATCAGAAAAAATATGGAAATACATTTACCTTGCAAATTAATGGTAAGAATTCTTTTCATTAATGCCTTCTATACTCATCTTATTTTACCAGTTTCTTAATTATTTCAAAGATATTAATTACTAGCATGCTTTTACATATAGAGCTCTTGTTAAAAATAAGCTATTGTATCACTTAGGGAATTGCTAAAAAAAAAAACCCGTTATACATGACTGTAATGTAATTACTGTGCTATAATAAATAATGAGACAAGCAGGTCACATGAGCAATAAAATGGAGGACTAAGCATATTCTCTGATACCCATGACCTTTCAAACCTGTTCAAAAAATAAATTATACATCCAAAATAAAACAACTTAAGCTGTGTCCATGGTTTAGGACACTAAGAATTCAAAAGAAGGTGAAAAAACAAACCCAAATCCCATAAACTGATGTTCACTGACCCTGAACTTACTCAGTAACACTCCACCATTCCCCACACTACTGTAAAAAGACTTCACTAGAAGACCTAAGGACATGACACAGACTTCCAACAAAACCCACACCTATATTCCAGTTTCCCTTCCCTCTTTCTAGTATTGTGGAGATCCCCACACCAGGCTATAGAAATTTACCCTGGCTATGATAGGTAGCCATGTGACAACATCCTGCCAGGATCAAAAGTCTGCCAGGGACCACAACCCACTAGCACCAGTGCTGCAACATGCCAAACTCCTGGTGCCAATCCAAAGAATTAAGGTCAGAGGGAATGGGGCAGAATACTGTGTATTTTGGATGGAGGGAGGGGAAGCATACAGAACTTCACTAAGCTTGAAAGAAAGAGCATGAAATCCATATGGGCCCAATTCTGATCACTGAAAAGTCAGTTGGTGCAGAGATCTAGGCTGGTAACCATAAATTGTCAGCATAGGAGGAGGCTGAGATGCTTTGAGATCCAGTAACTAAAGAACCACAGTCAGAGGAGAAGGAGGAAGAAAGAGAGTAATAGGAAAATTAAAGCAGGAGAAAGACTGAAATTACCAAAAATTTCAGGAAGAAAACCCAACTACCTTGAATATAAACATAAATCAAGAAGAAAAGAGGAAAAACAGTAACAACCAAAGGAAATATAGCCTCCAGAGCTAGTGAATTCAGTCATCTATGAAGAAATACCATAAAACAAAGGAAAATGATACAGTGCTTGATGGGACAGAGTACTCTATGGAATTTGAAAAGAATGTGGAAGCATAATTCCTGCGTGGTTCAAAAGAGAAATAAGAACAGAGTTTATGACCTGCAACAGAATAGAAAAAGTTGGAATATGCTATGGCAGGTCTCATCAAATAAAGAAAAGACAGAATAATAGTTGATAATGCAAATATACAAAAAGGAAGGATAATCTAGAAGAAGAGAAGAAAAAGCAGTAAAAGAAAATATGTTTACTTTGTAGGCCAAAAAAAACTGATCTCCAAGACAGGATGCATAGAGATAGTCTAAGGAAAATTGGTCTCTCAGAAGAATGATCAGAACATATTTTGCGTAGTTGCATGCTAATAAAACTGAGAACACAAAAGAAATAGAGGAATACCTTCAAAAATACAAAATAAGACCACCCAAATCTCAGAAAAGGAAATAGATTGAGCTAAAAAGGAACTACTGAAGAAAAATCTCTAGGTTCTGATGAGAATTCCATCAAACTTTTAAAGTTTAGTGCCCAATACTTCATAAATTATTCTCAGATATTAAAAAGAACTACTCTACCTGAATCCTCTTGTGAGACAAATGTAGTATTAATACCTAAACCAGGGAAATATAAAACACAGAACAAAAACTGTAGGCCAATATCATTGATTATCATCTACTCCAAAATTTTAAACAAAATCTTATCAAGCAGACTACAATGATTTTTACTCAGGAAATCACCCATTAGGATCAAATGGGCTTTATACTAGAGATTCAAAAATGGTTCAACATGAGAAAACAATAAACATAATTAGTCATATTAAAAACCAAAACATCCAGAATCACATGATCATCTTAATAATGTAGAAAAAACCTTTGACAAAATATAATATTATGCTAAAATCCCTACAAAGTTTAGGCATAAAAGGACCTTTTTTTAAATATCAGAAAAAGCAAACATCTAAAATAAAAAATCAAGCTTCATAAGAATTTCAATTACACTAGAACTTTTTCCGGTAAATACTGGAGTGAAACAAGGATGTTCACTCTACACAGTATTATTTAATATAGTTTTGGAAATGCTAGCAACAGCCGTAAGTCAAGGAAAGGAATTAAAGAAGAAAGATAAGCAAAGAAGACAAAACTATCCCTGCTTGCTGACAATATGATGGTTTACTGAGAAGCTCCTAGGGAATCAGCACTTACTAATTGAGACAATTAGTAGCTTCAGCAAAGTTACAGCAAAGCTACAAAATAAATTTTCAAAAATCAATAGCATTTCTGTATAAGAATAACAAAACACAAGAAGTAATAATAGAAATGGAAATCCCATTCCAAATAACTACAAAATTAATGAAAATATTGGATTATCAACCTCACAAAAGACCTTTATAGATTCAAGTATGATGCGCTCCTTAAGGAAATGAAGAATAATTAAAATAGCTGGAGTGCTCATAGCTACACCATGCCAATACAATAAAAATGACAATATTTCCAGAATAAATTTGTATTTTTGATGCTATACTTAATCAAATTACCAAGGAGATAAGTTGCAGGACTTGATGAAATAACAAAATCCATTTCGGAAAACAAAATATCTAGAATATCAAGAGAAATTATGAAAGGAAGTAAAGACAAAGAAAGCAGCGAGATGGCACAGTGGACAGAGTGCTGGGCCTGGAGTCAGGAAGACTCATCTTCCTAAGTTCAAATCCAGCTTCAGACATTTACTAGCTATGTGACCCTGGGCAGGTCTCTTAATCCTGTTTGCCTTAGTTTCCTTATTTATAAAATGAGCTGGAAAAGGGAATGACAAAGCACTCCAGTATCTTTGCCAAGGTAATCCCAAGAGTTGGACATGACTGAACAACAAAAAGAGACAAAGAGGGAATGGCACTTCCAGATTCAAATAATAAAAAAGCAGTAATCATCAAAATCTTCTGGTATTGGTTATAGAGTAGGTAAATCAATGAAACAGACTAGAAAAAGGAGAATCAGAAACAACGATAACCCAGTGTTTGATAAAGTAGAAAATGAATTTTCAGGGAGGAAACTCCCAATTTGATAAAAAAAACTATTGTGAAAACTGGAAAACAGTCTAGCAGAAATTAGGCTTAGGCCAACATATTATATCATATTCCATAATATATTCTAAATGGATATACAAACTAAATATTACAGATCATACTATTAAAAAAAGAAGAGAAATAGATCATACACTTCTCAAGAATATAGGTAGGAGATATATTCTTGCCCAAACAAAAGATAGAGGCAGCAACAAAATGCAAAAATGCATAGCTCTTATTATGAAACTTGAAAAGCTTCTGCATAGACAGAATCAATGCATCTAGAATAAAAAGGGAAGTGGTTAAATGGGAAAACAAATTTTGTATCAAGTTTTCTCTGATAAGGGTTTGGTATTCAAGATATAATAAACAATTAATAAATATATGTAAAATCAATAGCCAGTCCCTAATAGATATATGATTAAAGAAGATGAACAAACAGTTCTCAAAAAACCCAGCAAAATATTCACAACCACATGAAAACGAAAATGCTCCAAATCATTAATAAGAGAAACGCAAATCACAATAAGGTTGCAAATTGGCAAAAATAGCAAAAAATTGTAACAATCAATTTGGAAAGCAATTTGGAATTACACAAATAAAGTAATTGAAATGGCCATCCCTTTGCTAGGCTTACACCCCAAATGAAACCATCAATAAGAAGAAATCCTCCATATAGTTAAAAATATTTATAGCAACTTTTTTTGTTATTGCTAAGAAATGGAAACAAAGTAGATGCCTACCTATTGGGGAATGGCTAAACAAATTATGATATATGAATGTAATGGAATACTACTGTGCTGTAAAAAATGATATGTGTGATAAATACAGAAAACCGTGGAGCAACCTACGTGAACTGATGCAATGTGAAGTAAGCAGAGCCAAGAAAACAACATACACAGTAATTACAACTATTTAAATGGAAAGAACAATGACACACCAAAAAATTAAGAATAAATGTAACAAACTTATAAAGATCAAGTGGAACCCAAGTGAAGAGATATGAAAAGATATCCCCAACCCACCCCCTTTGTGGAGGTGGGAGGTCCACCGGTGTTACACATTGCACATGTTTTCAGACTTTCTCAATGTATCCAGTAGTGGTGCTGACTTTTTTTTTCCTCTCTAAATAATACCTTTTGTCATATGGATTGGCTCCTGGGAAGAGGGAGAAGGAGAGATAAATGGGGTACCATAGTAATGTGAGGAACAGAAAATATCAATTAAAATTTTAAAGGAACTTATATATGTGATGAATATATATAAGCATGGAAAAATCTTTATGAACAGATGCAGAGTGAAGTAAGCACAGCCAAGAAAACAGTATATACAGTGACTACAATAATGTAAAAGGAAAGAACAACCAAATACAAAAAAAGGAAAAGCAAATACAGCAAAATTATAAGGATCAAACAGTACTCAAATGAAGAAATGTAAGAAGACATGAAGACACCCCCCAACTTACCTTTTCATGAAACTGGGAGATTCACAGGTTTTTCATATTGCACGTGTGTTTGGACTTATTTAATATATTGATTAATTTTGATTTTTTTTCCTTTCTAAAAAAATCCTGTTTGTCATATGGTATGGCTCTCTGGGAGGGGAAGAAAGGACACTTGGAATGATTATGGTGCTATAAAGAACAGATTTTATCAATAAAAAACTCTTTTAAAAAGAAAGAATGAATGAATATGAAGGATTCAGAGAAGCATATCATAGCTCAAGTATTGGAAGTTTCTTTAGAGTCATTTGAGACCAGCCCCCTTATACAAAATGAAATAAGCAGAGCTAGGAAAACAGTATGTAAATAGAAACAACAAACAAGAGTGGAACGGAATGATATACAGCTATAATGACTGATCTTGGTCTCCTGTAAGAGATGAAAAAGTGACCCCTCCCTCCCTTTTTTGCAGAGATAGTAGAGTTTGTGTGGGAAACATTGCATATACTAGGAGAATCAGCTGTTATGTTGGCTAGTTTTGCCAAACTTCCCCCCCCCCCTTTTTGTTCTTTGTGTTAAGGAAGCATCCTCTGGATAGGGCAATAAGGAGTTGGGAGAGTATATTTACAAAAGAATGTAGTACAAAAACAAAAACAAGAAATATATACTGCATTGGTGTTTCTCCATATCATCATTACCTTGATGATAGTGTAGAACTAGAGATGGGGGAGTCTGGCAGATCTTCTTGGACTGAAAATTAAAGAGTGATAAAAACCTTTTTTTTTCTTTTTCAGCCCAATAGAGAAAAGACATTGGGAGGAGGCATGTAGTTGATTTATGTCATCTCTACATACATATTATTAAACCAATCTTACTAAAACTGAAAAAGAATACTTTCTGATTTTTTAAAAGATTTATCCCCCTCCTTGCCCAGGCTACATGTGTAAAAGCTACTCATGGGCCCAGTCCTGATCTATACAGGAGATCTGACCCACTCTTTTCCATCCTTGGTTGGTTTGCTCCTCCTTAAGTAACTTTGTAGCCTCCTTCTCTTAGGGGCTCACCATATTAATGCTAGATTTGGCTCAGGTACTCAATGGGCATTTCTTATCAAAGCTCAGAATCCCACAACTCAAGAGATCCTCAATCTTTGGCTTTCTAGGAGGCTGGTATTACAGGTGTATGCCACCACACTGATGCTTTTTGATATCTTACACTCTACCCAACATAAGAGGAAAATAATGTATGAAACATATGCTAGTGCAAGGCTGAAGAGAAATAGAAGGCTGTACTTGTCACTTGGTTTTCTACTCTGTCCTCACGCATTTTTCTTACCACTCCATTCTTTTGTGTGTTGTCTTCTCCCCATTAGAATGTAAGCTTCTTGAGGGCAGGGGCATTCTTTTTTTTTTTCCTGCTTATACTTGTGTTTCCAGCACTTGGCATAGTTCCTAGCGATAGTAAGTACTAAATAAATGCTTATTGGCTGACTGACTTGGCACTCAACAGTTAATTAGGAATCAGAATTCAGAAATCTCCTCTCAATGCATTTTTTCTTATTAGAAAATGCCTGTAAATTTTTCAGGAAAATAATTTGACCAACTTTTAATCTTAAGATCTTAGAGTAATCTACAACTGAAAAGAAAACATTCTTGCTCCCAATAATAGCTGTGTCCAAAAAAAAAAGGGAAGTTTCTCAGCTTTCGTAATGGAATTGTTTTGTTTGTACTGACAGTGAAAACTGAATCAACAATGTTTATGATTAGTTCTCAGCTCTACACCTCAAACTGGTATTTTGGCCAGAATGATTAGTTCTTAGATATACAGAAAGAAACAGTCTTTATTGTTGTTATTGTTATTGTTGTTGTTGTTGTTATTATTATTATTATAAATATTAGATATCCTTATCATGCCCAGGCTATAAGTGCTGATGAGTGAGGGCAATATATTTGGCAAGGTCACTACCTACATATATACTCACCAGATTCTGGCTGTGTATTACTAGTTAAAGTGGTTGATGTATGCATAAGATGTGCCCAAGGATAGGTTGGAGTATGTATTATTTGAAAGACACTTACCAACCCTATACCGGGCCTAGAGAATGCATAGCAAAACTGTCCCTAATTAGGCCCTTCCTAAGGAAACCATCCCCAAGAAAGTGATGATCCCCAGCCCCAAACTATGGGAAGAATGTAAAGAGATATATGTGGAAGTTCAAAAGCCTCAGTGAGCTCAGAGGCACAAGTAGGGTGGAATGGCAAGGTTAAATGATTTGGCATCAGTGTGTTTCACAGACCACCTGAAATAGTCTTTGCAATGAAATAGGCTTTGTTATGGCTTCTAGGAGCAAGAAAAAAGCTGCATTCTCTTCCTAGTTCCAAGAAGAGGGGCAGTTGTTTAAAATAAAACCCTGTCAAGGTGGGTTTTTTTAAAGGCTGATCACACTACAGCTAGGCATAGGATTTTAAACCTGCTCCATTTCTACCTGTAGCTTGTTTGCTTCTCCTTAGACATCCTGGTGGCCACCTGCCCCCATATCGATTGCTTACCATATTGGTTGAAGACAGTGCAGACATCTAACCAGCTAAGCCCACTGCAGCTCAGAATTCATGAATTCAAGAGATACACCAGCATTAGCATCCCAGTAGCAGGAATTGCAGGTGTGTACTACCACACCCAGGATTTTTTTTGTTTGAAAAAGAATATAGATTGTTATAAAATAACAAGAATCTTAAAATGCATTACTAGCTTTAGCATCTCCCACCCTATTTCTCTTTTATCTAGGCCATTCAGTTTTTAAGCACCCTAGTAAGTCACAAGGCTCTATCCTTACCCTTGCATGTGAGGAATGGAAGTGACAGTTTCCAAATCCTTTCTGGAAGACTATCAGTTAACTTCTAGGTTAGGATAGTTTCTTAATGGTGTCTAGTAGTACATTGAGTCAAGATTGCTCTGACCATGGATGTAAAAGAAATTTTCTGTGGCTAAGAAAATCTAACAAGACAAGTCATCAAATTGTTGACAAATAAAAACAAGGCAAAATCCAAAAGCATTTGATTACCTCAGGTTAATATATAAATAGTTGCAGTACATGAATGGACTATGGATGACACTTTGATATTAACTGAGGTTCTACTTACACAATGACAATACTAGTTAATGTTTTTTTTTTAAATAACCAAAGGTTTTGATTGTCATCAAGTAAACAACTAACTAAATTAATTTCTCATTTCTCCAATTGTTGTGGCATTGTGCTGACATATTCTTAGTGAAATAAAGAGAAAATCCTGAATGTTAGCCTACTTTTGTTTACCTGGAAAAAAAGCAATAACAAAAAAGATTCACCTGATTTTTAGTGTCATAATCTCAAATACGGAAACTCATACTGAATTTTGTGCTGTCTTAGTGATGTGATGGAAATAATGTTTTGTATATAACTGACAGAATTTTTATGATTGTATATGCACTACTTCCCTACTGTCTTAACCTTATTTATGAATATAGGTACTGTCAAAATTTTATATATATATATATATATATATTGTCCTAATGATCAATTTGCAAAGTAGTTCATTTGGAAAATTTGAAATGATGAGCAGAGTTCTGCCCCTTGCTCCATACCAGTCATGTGATTTCTCCAGTTGTACTATTTCATGTGATGAGCAAATGATTGTCATCTGAAAAAGTCACAAGGGACATGGATGTCATCTTAATAAAGAAATTAAAAGGCACATCTTTCCACGAGAAACAATGTAAGTTTTTGACCTGTCGTAGAAAATAGTTCTCTAATTGGTTTTGTGTGGTGGTGCAGCACAATTGTTTTCCCTAAACGTCACAGCAGCGAAGCATTACTGTACATCATTGTCAACAGTTCAGTGAAATCTTCCTAATAAGAGGATGATTATATAAATGTGATAGTCTTCAGGAGAAAAAAAAAGTCATTTCAAGATTTCTAATATTCACTCAACCAACATTTTCCTGGGAATAAAAAATGCATTGAAGACTAAGCTGAGCAAGAATTTTAAGAAACTTTATTAAAAGCCTCTTGTCATTGATTTTTTTTGTGAAACTTTATGAACTTTTAACATTAGAGTATTATGAAAAATATGTGAAAAACATGGAATAGTTCATGATTTATCACTCTAAAATTTTAAAAATGACTGTCCTATTAAATAAAGATAGCATTTTGCTTTTTGAAGTGGCAAAGTTAAAACTTCATGTATTTTTTTCCAGAT
This sequence comes from Phascolarctos cinereus, assembly GCF_003287225.1. Classification (NCBI taxonomy): domain Eukaryota; kingdom Metazoa; phylum Chordata; class Mammalia; order Diprotodontia; family Phascolarctidae; genus Phascolarctos; species Phascolarctos cinereus. The sequence goes on from NW_027555847.1 coordinate 467,514,214, forward strand.
ATAATCAGTTTTCTCAAATGAGGGACATCTATCTTTAAACTTAGATGAGGAACTAGAGTCTACCATTAAGTTCATATAAATTTTAAAGAGCATCCAATCCTTAGATCCCGCACAAAATTTTTTAAATTCACAATTAATGTTGTCAAAATAATTTTTAGCTGTTAATTTGAATACTGATTTCTACATTGTGTCTTCACTGACAATTTTCCTATTTTAATCAGTTACAAGAAAAAAACCATTTAAAGAACTTTCTTGAGCATCCCTATTTGTTATGATCTCATCTTTTTCATTGGGGTTCAGATAAAAGCAGTCTGCAAGCAAGTCACTATCTTGCTATTACTGTTTTATAGGGACAGTGAAGTGGTGTAGTTCATAGAGTATTAAGACTTGGTTTTTGTTGTTGTTGTTGTTGTTGGCTAGACAGTGGGGTTAAATGACTTGCTCAGGGTCACACGGCTAGTAAGTGTTATGTGTCTGAGGTCAGATTTGAACTCAGGTCCTCCTGAATCCAGGGGCAGTGCTCTATCCACTGCACCACCTAGCTGCCTGCATAGAGTGTAGAACTTGAAATCGGAAAGACCCGAGTTCAAATCCTACCTCAGACACTCATTAGAAGTATAACCCTGAGCAAAGTTTCTTAACCTCTCTGTGCTTAGTTTGTTCATCTATAAAGTAAGGATAATAATACCTCATAAAGTATGTGTGATGAACAAATGAATTAACATAAGTAAAGGGCTTTAAACTTTAAAGTGCTATGTAAATGCTAGCTGTTATCATCAATATTCTATAGGCTGTTGTACAGAGAGATGAAATAGCTGCTTTTTTTAATTCAAATAAAATAATTAGGACATAAGCTCTTCCTTTGTAGGCTTGCTGAAATTATTCTTGTCCCAGCTACCTGAGCAGACAGAATGATCAGGCTGATACTATTTCATTTTGTTTGCCTCAGCTAGGCTTCTCTCCTTGGAAAATATTTTGTCCCGAGGAGCTTGGATATTGCACTATTTTAAATGGGAAGCATTTATGAAAATATTGTTTGTAAATTTTTATGAATCAGTGCTATGTCCAGGCTCTCTTGGCAACAATTCAGTCTGTCATAATGGTCCAGTTCTAGTCCATTTTATTGGTTGGGTTGTCCAGGATATTTTGAGTTCTATATGTATAGTATGGGGATACCTCTTGTTTCCTGTTGGTCCATGAATGATAGTGAACTTTTGACATATAATTTTAGACATCAGACGATGCCTTGCTAGATATTTTGTAGGTGCTAATTTTTTTTACAACCTAAAGTGATATGTTGCACTGCTTCCTGTGTTTCCTTGTATAATGTACGTTATTCGCTAAGTAGGGTCTTGGTAAAGATAACTCTTCTGTCATTTTTGTTGGTAATAACCATATCCTGAACTGCTATCATAGACCCCTCTATTTCCAAAACAAATCCATAAGTTTCATCCATTTGTTCAGTACTTCTTTGTTAGCGTATTGTTAATTTAGTCCATGTGAACAATACCCAACCAGGGCTTTTTTATGCCACTTTTATGTCACAGTCATTTCACAGCCTCTTCCTCCAAAAATATGTTTGTAGTTTTGTAACCTGCTTGTTACTTGCCCTGAGAATACCTGTCAGTTACCTTACTTCTCTCTGACGTGGAAATGTTCATCTTTTCCAGTTGCATTATGGCGTTGGAACCTGTGTTTCCCTGTCTCTAATATTGCATAGTTTTTGTTGCATATTTTACAAACTATCATGCCCCCTTTTTTAGTTCTGAAGATGAACATTAAGATGGCTGTTGGAGAGGTGTAAACTGTTTTAAATGCGTTCTACCCATTCAGCTTCGATTTCAGAATGCCATTTAAATCTCTAAACAAATCCAGCCACAAATTTATCCTTGGTATCGTTATGCTCATTATATCCCTTGTATGGAAAAGAGTAAAGCATGTGTAGATATCAACTTGATCCTTTCAATCAATGTGACCCTCTGGATTTCAGCTTGATGCCTTCATTCGCTTTCCGCGGTAAGTACATTGAGAATCTTAACCTGTATCCAGTTTAAATGACATTTTGGTATCATTAAAGAAAGATTACACATGAAAGAGCTATTCATTTGTTTTTAGTGGAGATGTAATTTGTTATCCACATATATCAAGTAGTTAATAAGATATTTGGTTTGTTTCCTTCTTTAATTTGAAAGCTGCACTTTTATTCAAGAGAAATGAAAAGGAATTTAATCTGAGTTAGAACCGTAATGGGCGTGTCTCTGAAAAATGCTGTGTTTTATATCCATTGCTCTGGATATTAATTTGTTGGTGGTATATTTTAAATGGAGAACAGTTTTCCATGTGGACATCAAATGCTAACGTTTTCATTATACTTGGGTCTGTTTAACAGATTTGCAACACAATTATCACCCATTAATGTAAAACTGAGTCAATGGATTTACAATGATCAACAAAGGTGGAAAGTGTTATTGTGGTGTAGAGGAAGCCTGTCGAATAATGACCAAATTGATAATAAGTTGCTCTTTACAACCCTGAGGTTGTAAAAGACCATGTCCTTTTACCTCATCATCCAATACATTGTTTTCTTATATTTATAAATTTTGTTTTGAAGATGCAAGCTGTGAATACTCTTTATAAAGTATATGAATATGTAATTGGGTCATATTTGGAGGGGTCATTGGTACTTTGATTCTTTGGTAAACAATATATGATAACGTTCTGTTAAGAAGGCATGTTGCTGACCTGCCTAAGTGCCCCTCCCAGGATGAGTTCCTTACTTCTAACCTCATCATCATGCTGCTAACTCCAGCCTTGATTGATCTTAATGTCTCTCAGTCTCCTTTCCCCTCCGATTGCGTGGCTAGAGAGTGGAGTACCAAACTCTTCCTAATGCCATTATTTATAGAGGGCAGAAAGTGGATTCTTACCTCCCTCCACTTTACATCTATTGCCTTGCCTTATTTCAATTCCAAGGATCAAGATGCCCCTATTCTAGGTACTCCCTAGTGTCTCCCCTTTCTTAGATTTCCTGCTTCCTTTTGTGTACTGTCTCCCTCATTAGATTGTAAGATCCTTGAGAGCAGGGAATGTCTTTCTTTCTCTTAATTGTATCCCCAGTGCTTAGCGTAGTGCCTGGCACACATAGTAGACATTTAATAAATGTTTATTGAGCTAAAGAAAGGAGGGATCAACTTCTATTTCATGTGATCAACAAAATGGAACTCTAGATATTTTCTTTAGTTCCAATCAACTCTCAAAAAACATATAAAAGAGAAATCATGCACCAAAAGTAGAACTATTACAGCTTCTTCCACAGGCCAAGAAACCAAAAAATCTAACAATATAATAGCCTTATAAATTTACAGTGTAAAATGCTAATCCCAATTGCTCACTTTACACACTTCCTCCACACAATTTCCCTGCTGTTCTCATCTGTGCTGGCATATGATGTCCCTGCTGTTAGCCCAGCATTCTGTTGCAACAAGCATAGGACCTCAACTCTGTCACTAATTTTCGGAAGAGATCAGAGTGTGATAGGTAGGAACCACATTCTGCCTAGGGCAGCCCCAAAGTCAGGGAACACCAAGGAGGCTGAAATGCAACTGCAAACACCCACTCCTTCCTCCCTGGGAACTTCAAAAAGCAGCAGACACAGCAGTTCTCTTCCTTCTGCTCTTTTCCCTGAATCAGTTCATGGAGGTCTTCCCACTTTCCTTTGACACTGTCCGTTTCATTTTCAGCTTTGTTTCCACTTTCCTTTGAAACTATCTGTTTCACTTTAAGGTTTGTAAACTACTTTAAAGCTTTATTTTCTTAATATGACACAAAAAGTAAATTAATTGAGGTAATATTTTAATTTGTATTGTATTGGATGGACCTACCCATGAGAAATTAACATTTATCCAATTAATTAGATGTCTTTATTTTTTCAATGAATGTTTTATAGTTAAATTTATATTGATTCTGGCTTTATCTTGGTTCATAAGGTCCCACATTTTTATAGTTTCTTCAGTTATTCTGAATGGAATTTCTCTATTTCTTCCTGATGGACTTTGTTAGTAATATTTAAGGATGCTGATGATTTGTGTGGATTTATTTCATATCATACAACTTTGTAGATGTTTTTAATTATTTCAATTAACTTTTTGATTGATTCTTTAGAGTTTTCTAAGTAAATCATCATATTATTTCTTCATCTCAGCAACTTCCATGTCTAGGTTGAAGGTACTATGCTTGGGCCAAGCTCTGCTATTATGCTACTCAATGACATTTACAGGCTGTGCCTGGTCCTGAGTGTGATGGCCAAGACCAGATCCCTCCTTCAGTGTATACTACCACTACTCCAACACTGTACTTAGTCTAGGACCTCTCTCTTGCTAAAGGGCTCTTGGACTTCTCTTTGTTTTAGGCTATGTCTGAGACCTTTTCTCCCTCCTACTGAGCTTTAGAGCCTTCCCCATAGTGGATAGCCACTTGGCTTTGGGAAGATCAGGGATGGACTTTGACTAGAGTCCTTTTCCTAGTATTGTGCTTGGGACAGTGACATTTCCCTCCCCATTCCCTACTCCTGCTTCTGTGTTCTAAGCTGGGCCATGGTAGATTCTCTTTGGAGCCCCTCTCCCATTTCCCAGGATTACTTTCCACCGTGATTTTCACCTACCTTAGTTTGTACACTTCAGGGTTTCTCAGGGAACTGTTATATTTTATTCATTAGTGGCATGTTGTCCTTAATAAATTCATGATGATGATGATGATGATAATGATGATGATGGCAGTTTTAGAGGCATATGATAGCTGTCTTCAAGGATTTGTAGAGTAACCAGGTGGAGGAGAATTATACTTGTTCTGCTTGAATCCAGAGGGTCAAAACAGGAGCAATTATAGAATTCAGCTGTAACTTACAGTTTTAAGAGGAATGACTTGTCCATGGTCATACAGCTGGTTTGTATCAGAAGACAGAATTTGATTCAGGTCCCTCTGATTCCAAGGTTGGTTTTCCATCCATTCTGTCATACTGAGTATTTAGGAGAATATAAAAAAAATTATGTGTGTGTACAAAATGAACAGAAAATTTTTTAGTTTATACTTTTTGTATTATGTGGAACACCTAGCTCTACATTAGACTGTAATAAGTAAATTGTTTTGTTGTTATTGTTCAATCATTTTTAGTCATGTCTAACTCTTCATGACACTATTTTGGGGTTCTCTTGGTAAAGATATTGGAGTGGTTTGTCATTTCCTTTTCCAGCTCATTTTACAGATGAGGAAACTGAGACAAACAGGGTTAAGTGGCTTGCCCAAGGTCAGACAGCTAATAAGTGTCTGAGGCCTGATTTGAATGTAGAAAGCTGAGTCTTCCTGACACCAGGCCCAGGAACTTTATCTACTCCACCTCCTATGTGGCTTTACTTAAGGAATATTCCAAACTCTGAAGACTTTGAAGATTCCCATGTCCTTAGATTTTATTTTAAAACACACACACACACACACACACACACACACACACACACACACACGGGCAGCTAGGTGGGGCAGTGTACAGAGCAACAGCCCTGCAGTCAGGAGGACCTGAGTTCAAATCTGGACTCAGACACTTACTAGCTGTGTGACCCTGGGCAAGTCACTTAACCCCAATTGCCTGAAAACAAACACACACACACACACACACACGCATATACACATACACGTACACATACACACACACACACACACACATAGAGAAAAACTGGCATTGATATTATGTCTCACTATGTGAAGTGAATATATACTTTTCACAACCCTTTTTCTTTGAAAATACGCTGAGTCATATGACTAACAAGAAAAAGGACTAGACATTTTCTTTAATCCTCAATAACTTTTAAAATTCCTGCAAATAAGAATTATGCCCAAGAGATAAAAACAACTGTGCCTGTCTCCAGTAGAAAACACCAAGAACTAAAGAAAGCAACAACCTAACAAAATGTTAGTCCTTAATCATTAATGCTCCCACTCAGCACTCCTGTCATCCCCTACACTGTGGCAAAGAAGCAAATTCATCCTACCAGTTTGTAGCTGCTGCTACAGTCTCGATTAGAACACTCTGCCCCTACCTTCATCATATCATTATGTATCAGCAATAGTAGACTTCAACTCTGCTCAACTCCTTGAAGAGGAAGGTGAGGTGTAGGAAATTAGAAACTTGTTATACCTTGGATGCCAGAAACAACATTCAGCTAGAGAACCAAAAAAAATCAAGAGAACCAGGGCAGAGTGTGAGGGTTGGGGAAGGGAGAGACTGCACCAAACATGAAGGAGTGGGAACTGACATTCACCATGATTTAGTACTTTCCTTTTAGAATTCACTTGGAACAGAGACTATGACCGTGAAAAGTCAATTCCAAGCTTAGAAGGTGACTAAGACAAATTCCAAGGGATCCACATTCAAAGGGGAAGGAGTGAGAAAGTGAACAATAGCATAAGTGGGAAGAAGACTGAAATTAATAAAGATTTTAGGAGGAAGAAAAATCAATTAAAACCAAGAGCAAATGCTGAAAATTAACAAGGAATATATTGAGAAGTTAGTCCAAATATTTCCAAATAAATATTGTAAGACATAGAAAATTCATCTAGCACCTGATGATGCAGTAGGCCCTCTGAATTCCCAAAAGAGCATGGGACCACAGCAGGATGTTCCTGAATGGCTCAAGAAAAATAAGAATCCTAACATAAAAGAATTAGAAGAGGACAAATGAAAAAATATATGATTTGCAAAGCAGAAATAATTAGCATAATATAAAAATTTGAATACATAGTGATGAATCTCTGAAGAAGGGAAAGAAAAAGCAACTCCTAGGCATATAAATAAATGAAAGGACCATCTGAAAGATGAGAAACAAAACACAATAATGTTGAAAGAACAAATGATCTCTATGCAAGCAAAATGTATTGAACTCCAGGTTAGGATGAATAGAGACAATTTAAGGATCATAGGTCTCATAGAAAAACGTTATCAACAAACTTAAATACCATAATGAAAGAAATCTTATAGGAAAATTTCTCAGAATTTCTGAATTAAAAAAAAATAACAAAGCACCAATCACCAATTAAAAGAATCCATGGAGCTTCTCTGGGGTAGCAGGGAATAGAAAACTCTCTAATGCAAACTACAATACACATAGTAGATAAATTTAACAATTGTAATGATAAACAACAAACTCTATGAACACATGGGAGAAAGACCTTTAAATATGAAGGAAAGTATATTCTAATAACAAAAGACTTCCACACCCACCAGGAACCTCAGAGGGGAACAGAACTGTTGCTCATCCTTCATTTTTTGAAGAGTACCAATGACATCACAGAGTGATATCTTGACTTGTGTGTGAATTGGATTTAAGCAAAGCAAAGTTGCACAAAGCTGTCAGCCTCATTCTCCCTTCCTGAGTTATCAAAGTTATCCAGTGGCAGTACAAAAGTCAGGAAAAGTAGTGATGTCTTGGGATGCGATGTGTGATGTTGGCATCTTCGATGCCTGGCCAAACTCTAAGCATTCCACAGTGCCTGCTTGAGCCACCTTCATGGCCATTACAACAAATTGTTCTCATCCACTCATTCCACCAGGGAAAGTCTTCACATGATTGGGATAGACATGCTTCTAACTCTCTGACAAGTTTGAGGTCTGTTGATTACCCTCAACCTGGTTTAGCCCATCTGTGGCGATGGTTTAGTTTACCAGGGTGTGACTGTTGTGCATACTACAGTGTCTTGGAGCCACAGAGGAAAGTTGGCTGAAGGTGGACACCAAAGATAATTTAGCAGCCCTGAAAAGGGCTTGGCAAGCCCTCACGCCAGAGGTGCTAGTCCTCCCTGAACAGCCCATACACCCTGGGGAAAAGAATAGCAAAATCTGAAAAGCCAGAAAGTTCAAGGTGTACCTTACAATGACATATTTTGCAAATCTGAGCCAATTATCAATAAAAAAGAGTGTTCAACCACAAAGAGACACTTGAAGCATTTGGAGGCCTACCTCCCTGCCTCGAGCCATATGCAAACATATTATTTGATTTTCAGTCACCCTAGATGGCAAAAACATAGGAAAGTAAACACATCTACCAAAGAAAGCACAAGGTCAAAATATATTATCCTGTCTCTAGAGGCTATTAGAAGAGGAAAAAATCCTAGAAATAGAATGATACCTACGGGATTAAAAGACAACAGTGACAAAATAACAATAGAAAGATTATTAAGAAAGTTCATTCTAAAAGTATACAAGATGATACAGATGAAAGTGGAACTTAAATAAGGAAAAGTGATAGTGGAAGAACAGGATGGACTAAATCACAGAATAAGAGGATACATAAAAGGAGGGGGGTAGGAGAGAGATGAAAATGCGTGATTTATCATAATCAATCAGCGGTAAACAATGAAGGGAAAATAATTTCTGTAGCCCGTCAGGAAGAGGGACTATGAGAGAATGAGTGAGGTAGTAAAGGGAGGAGTTAAAACAGGGAAAGGAGGAAATCTTGATTTAGTGGCTCAAGAAAGTCCATTGAAGAACACTCCCATGGGGAAGACAATCTATATTGGGAGATAGGGAACCTACAATTAGTACAATCTTCAGGGACACGGTGCTCAGAGAGACCACTCACTATCTTAGTGAGTGTTGTGCCTCCATGGATAACATCCTGCCTCAGGAGAAGGGGAATCAGAGCTCCTGGGGAGCTAGCATCCAGGTGGGTAGTTGATGAAGGCGAGAAATAATTTCATGGAAAATGGAGCAAAAATTATCATGAGGGAATAGTGAACAGTAATGAACTGCAGAAGCAGGGATATGGGAAGATTTATACCATGTGGCAATACTTCTATCTTCTCTACTTTTGCAAGATTGATATTTCTAGAGTTCATAACAAATTCAGAAAAAAGAGATAGGGGACAAGATCCATAATGCAATAACATAGAAACTATTAGAGTGGAACTCAAAATGGGTACTTTAAAAGCTTTAATTCCATGAGAAAACATATTTAAGTGTTTTTATTATTTTGTCTACTAACAGAAAGGACAAATGTAAAAATACAAATATATAAAGTAAGGTAATTATACTATGAAAGGTAAGTAAAAGTAAGCCATAAATGACTTTAGAATACTGGGTCTGCTGTTGAATGATAATCTGAAATATAAGGAACTTGGTATTTTCCATTTCCTGTATAGTTACACTGAGGCATATTGGCTTAGAGTTTAACTAATAAAATTAGATAACTGTCTAGTTATTTTAAATGGTGTAAGAAAATAGTTAAATTATTAACTTTTATTCGTATGTGTTTTTAAACCTCCAAATCATTTCCCAATATACCCCCTCTGCATTGTAACAAAAAAAAGAATAAAAGTTAACTGAACAAAATGACTACATCTGGAAATATATGCAACATTCTGTTACTTAACTCTTAGATAATTTATTTTGTTGTTATTTTTATTATATTTTCTCTATTGTCTCTTGATATTTAGCAACATATAAAAATACAGATAATTTTGTTAAATTTTACATGTTCTACTTTACTGAAAATTTATTTTTTTCAGTAATTTCTTTGTTGATTTTTCTGGTGTTTTCTAAATAAGCCATCATTTTATCTTCAATTAGGGATAATTTTGTCTTCACTTTGCTGATGTTTATACCTTTATTTTCTCTCTTTGTCCTCTTCTTTCTTTTCTTTTCTTAGCTAGTATTCCTGCCTTCTTTTCAAACAGTTCATCTGAAAGTCAGATATAAAAGAACTGAGAGAAATATGTGACCAATAGCTATGTAACCAAAATATATTTTGGTCTATGAAACAATGGTTTGGAATGAACTATTCCCAAAAGAAGAAATTCAGACTAACAAGAATATGAAAATAATGTTCCAAGTTAACTAGATTCTTTTAAAAAATCAATCTATAAATGATTATAAAATGGGTTAAAAATGATTTCCAGCTTAAATGGATTCCATGAATTGAAAAATAATTACTAGGATTCCTACACTGTACTCAAATGTTTGTCTTCAAGTACAGAAAGACTAAAAGTCTGAAAAAGTTATGTTTAGTAAATTTTTTATTCATTTTAAACTTAAATACAAAACAAGAAAAGAAAAAAATCATGAACATAGCAGAACATGAAACAATACATTTTCATTTCAAGAAAACCTGTTTAATACTACACATTGTTTTCAAAGCTACTCAGCTTTTCTTTGTTTCCTTGGAGGTTTTCTTTTGTTCTCTGCTGTGTGCTTTTTACTTTCTTTTTCCTTCCTGCCCTTCCCCCCAACCTAAAGAAGGTTACAATTAAATATATAGACATAGATATAGATATAGATATAGATATAGATGTGTGTATGTATATATGTGTGTGTGTGTATATGTCTGTATGTATATAGATACACATCCATATATACATATACATAGATATCAATAAACATACATATATACACATTTATATTCATACGCATATGTTAGACCATACTATGCATATTTCTACTTGTCATCTTTCTCTGGAGGTGGATAGCACCTTCCTTCATAGGTCCAAGTTTTTCCATGTTTTCCTAAATTAACCAGCTCATCATTTCCTTACACCACAGCAATATTCCAACCCAATCACATCCTATCAAAGAGATTGTCTATGAAAGCCCTCCCCCCCAATTTTCTGCATTCCTTCTATTTTGGCTACATTGGCATTATTTATACAAGAAAAGTTTAATTTAAGATAACTGAAATTACTCATTTTATACTTCAACAATACTCTTGCTTTATAATATAATTTAAGGCTGTATACTATTGAATCTCCTTCCTTTACATTTTTCCCCTGGTTTCTTTGAAATTCCTGACTTTTTGTTCTTCCCAATGAACTATTTTTCTAACTCAGTAAGACAATTTTTTAAAGTAATTTGATTGGAATGGCATTGAATAAATAGATTAATTAGGTAAAATTGTCATTTTTATTATATTGGCTTTACCTACCCATGAACAGTAATTGGTACTTCTATTATTTAAATCTGACTATATTTGTATAAAAAGTATTTTATGTTTATGCTCATATAGTTCCCATGTCTGTTTTGGTAGTTATACTCTTACACATTTTATATTGTCTAGTTATTTTAAATGGTCTAAGAAAATGTTGAATAATATTGGTGACACATAATGTAGTTTCCATATTTTTCTCTTTTGATTAAATTTATTTTAGCTTTAATTTTGTCAGAGAGCATAATTACTATCCTGGGTTGTTTTTTTTTTCCTCATAATAAATTATACTCCTTCCCTTTATTCTATCTTCGTGTGTATCTCTCATTCTTATTCTGTTTCCTGAAAGCAACATACTGTTGAATTCAAAATTTTAATTTGCTATCCATTTCCATTTTATGGGTGAATTCTTTACATTCACATTCTAAGCAATAATTAATTTAGTATTTCCTTCCTTCCCATTTTTCCTTCCCATGCTTCTCACCCTATCCCTCCTCACTCCCCTACTTCTATCCACTACCTTACCCTCTTGTTTCTTAACCTACCTATCCCCATAGGAGTCCCTCCCTTATCTTCTCTTTTGCTCTATCCCCTTGCCCTCTTATTTCTTTCTTAATTTAGAAGACTTTTATACCCTTCTAGGTATATATGTATTGTTCCCTCTTAGCCTATTCCCAATGAGAGTAGGATTCCAGAACTATTTACCCTTCCCCCAACTTGCTTCTTCTGTATCATTCCTTCCTTTCATGCCTCATTCATATGTGATAACTACTCCTTTTTATTTCTCCCTACAGTTTTATTTTTTTTAGAATCACCCCATCATACACAGCTCAATTCAAGCCTTTCTTTCAAACTATCTAAATAACGATGACAGTCGTAACAGTATTGATAACATTACACATAAGAAATAAACAATTTGACCTTATTGAGTCCCTTATAATTGGTCTTTAATGTGCACCTTATATTTCTCCAGGATGTTATATGTCAAAATTTCCCTTAAGTTCTGGGGATTTTGTCACAAATACCTGGAAGTCTTTCAGTTCATTAAACACCCTTCTTTTTTTTTTTTAATCAGAACTATACTTATCTTTGCTGATTAAGTTATTGTTAGTCACAACCTCAGCTCCTTTGCGCTATGAAATTTAGTACTCCAAGACCTACATTCCTAGTGGCTTCTAGGTCTTGTGTAATCTTTACTGTAGCTCCATGATATTTAAATTATTTGTTTTTCTTGTTGATTGCAATATTTTCTACTTAACCTGGGAGATTTGAAACTTGGCTGTGATATTCCTGTAAGCTTTCATCCTGGGATAGCTTTCAAATGGTGATTGGCAGATTTTTTCTATTTCTGCTTTGCCTTCTTGTTTTAGAATTTTAGGGCAATTTTCCTTGATAATTTCTTATAATATTGTATCAAAATTCTTTTCTAATTGTAATTTTCAGGTGGCCCATCTATTCTTATATTATTTCTCCTTGCTCTGTTCTCCAGATCAGTTGTTTTTCTGATGAAATGTTTTACATTCTCTTCTTTTTTTCATTCTTCTGATTTTGTTTTATTATTTCTTGGTGTCTTATAGCTTCATTAATTTCCCCTTGCCCAATTCTAGTTTTCAAGGAATTATTTTCTTTCTTAAGTTTTTGATTCTCTGCTTCCAGTTGGTTGATTTTCTTTTCATAATTTTCTTAGATCGCTCTTTTTTTTCCTAACTTTTCCTCAATCTCCCTTATTTGATTTTTAAATTCTTTTTTAAGTTCTTCCAAGAACTCTTCTTCTGCTTGGGACCATTTGATGTTTCTCATTGAAAAGGGTGTGGGGTTTGTTTGTTTTTATAGCTCCACTATCTTCCACTGAAAATGAACCCAGATCTCTATTCCATAGTAACTATCTTTGGCTAGGTTCTTTCTCCTTTGCTTGCTCATTTTTATTTTTATTTTGTTTTTAGCAGCTATTAATGTAATCAAGTTCTAGTCCTGAGTTGTGGGGAATGATGCCCCAAGTCTCAGGTCCTGTTATTTTCTGAGGTCTTTCCTGGGGCTTTCTTCTTCACTCCTAAGCCACTAGCACCCCTAGACACACTGTCCCACAAATGGTCTTTCTCTCTGTGGTGTCTCAGGTGGCTGACTAAAGCTGTCCTCTCTACCCAGGGACTGCCCTGCAAACCACAGCTGCACTTGGTGTTCCTCAGCAGTGGAAGGTCTTTCAGTCTTCACCTACTCAACCTTCCTACCATTACACTGTTGGTGAGGTGAAAGTTCCTGAGGCTGAAGCTGCCTCCCAACTCAGCTGTCTGGAAGTTCCCTAGTTGTTTGTTAATTCTGCAGAGTTGCCCTGTTGATGTTTGCATTTCACTCAAACTAAAGCTCCACTCCTGGAGGTCTAGTCTTTCCTGGGGACTTCTCAAATTGTCTTGGGAAGACAGCTGCTTTGCATCATGTTTATTTCTGCTGTTCTGAGGTGATGCTCGGTCTTTTTTTATAGAGGGAATTTGGAGAGCTGAAAGTTTTCTGACCTGCCTCTCTGTCTTCCCAGAATCCTCTCCAAAAAGTTTCTTTAGTGTTTTTTTAGGGTACAAATAAATATGAATTACCTAAAACTTTTGATGACATTATTCTTTAAATGTCTCCATAGTGTTGAATGAAACTTGAATGTCGTTCCTTAATAGGAGTAGAGTTTCTGTCATGTGATACTGTTTTGTGAATGGGCTTGAATTTTGTTGTTGGTTTTGTTTCATGGTCATTCTATGATCAAACTCCAATTCACAATTTTTAGGTTAAAAATTTAGAGTGCCAAGTGTGGTGTACTGGATAAAGGGCTGGCCTTGGAATCAGGAGGAGGACCTTGATGTGAGCCTAGCCTCTGACATATACTGACTTTGTGACCTGGGACAAGTCATTTAATCTTCTAGTACTCTATTTTTTTTCTTTTGGCTAGGCAATGAGGTTAAGTGACTTGCCCAGGGTCACACAGCTAAGAAGTGTCAAGTGTCTGAGGCTGAGTTTGAACTCAAGAACTCCAGACTCCAGGGCCGGTGCTCTATCCATTGTGTCACCTACCTCTCCCTCCCAGTACTCTAAAATAGGAAATTACAATTGAATTATAAGTCTTCATTGGTAGAGTGAGTTTACACACCAGGACTTCACTGGATCTATGAAATCACAGGTTTAGACCTCTTTTCAACTCCTCCTCCCACACAAAATAGGTATTTAGATAAGTGTGATACCACAAATTGAGTGAAAATGAAATATAAAAATGATTGTTTCCAAAAATCTAGGTGTCTTTCATCTCACACGTAACATCCAAATGCCTGAATGTTTCACTTTTATCTGGATATTTTGTGTCATGTAATGATAACTTTTTCCATGAATAAACTTTTTTTTAAATTTTATTTCTAACTTATGAAATGAAGCAAGTATTTCCGTAATATAGTACAATTAAAAAAAAAGATGACAGTCCGTAAAATAGCAAATCTGCTATGTACAACTTGCCATTCCTTTCAAATATACAGCATTTTTTTCATATGACTATAAATTGTTTGATTTCTTCATTAGAAAACTGCCTGTTCATATCCTTTGATCATTTATCTGTTGGGGAATGCTTCATATGCTTATAAATTTTGCAAAGTTCTTTATACATTTTAGATTTGAAACCTTTATCTGATAAAGTGTCTATAGAAAATTTGTCCCAATTTTCTGCTTTCTTTCTTTTTTTAATTAATTAATTTATTTTTAGTTTTCAACATTGACTCCCACAAGATTTTGCGTTCCAAATTTTCTCCCCATCTCATCCCTCCCCCTACCCCAAGATGGCATGCATTCTAAATACCCCTTCACCTAATCCGCCCTCCCTTCTACCTCTCCCCCCTTCTATTTTCCTGTAGGGCAGGATAGATTTCTATACCCCATTGCCTGTATATCTTATTTCTCATTTGTACGTGAAAACAATTCTTTTTAGCTTTTGTTTTTAAAACTTTGGGTTCCAAATTTTCTCCCTTCCTCCCTTCCCACCCACCCTCATTGAGAAGGCAAGCAACTCAATACAAGTTATACATGTGTAGTCATGCAAAACACTTCCATAGTAGTTACGTTGTGAAAAACGAAGTATATTTCCCTTAATCCTATCCCTCCCCCCATTTATTCTATTCTCTCTTTTTATCTTGTCCTTCCTTACAAGTGCTTGCTTCTGATTACCCTCTTCCCCAATCTGCCCCCCCATATCATCCTCCTGCTTTCTTGTCCCCTTCTCCCAGTATTTTCCTGTAGGGTAAGATAGATTTCCGTACCCAATTGAGTATGTATGTTATTCTCTCCTTAAGCCAAATCTGATGAGAATAAGATTCACTCATTCCCTCTCACCTTCCCCTATTTCCCCTCCACTGTAAAAGCCTTTTCTTATCTGTTTTATTGAGATAATTTACCCCATCCTACCTCTCCCTTTCTCCCTTTCTCCTTCTCTCTCTCACCCCTTAATTTTATTCTCCAGGTATCACCCCTTCATCTTCAACTCACCCTGTGTGCTCTATCTATCTGTCTATCTATCTACGTACATACATACATGCATGCATATAATTTTTTCCTCCCACTACTCTAATATTGACAAAGGACTCATGAGTTACAAATATCATCTTTCCATGCAGAATGTACAGTTCAACCCTAATAAGTTTCTTATGATTTCTCTTTCCTATTTAACTTTTCTTGTTTCTATTGAGTCTTATATCTGAAAATCAAATTTTCTATTCAGCTCTGGTCTTTTCATCAAGAATGCTTGAAAGTCCTCTATTTCACTGAATGTACATTTTCTCCCCTGAAGGATTATGCTCAGTTTTGCTGGGTAGGTGATTCTTGGTTGTAATCTTATATCCTTTGCCCTCTGGAATATTATATTCCAAGCCCTTTGGTCCCTTAATATAGAAGCTGCTAAATCCTGTGTTATTCTGATTTCCTTCTGATCTTGGCTACATTTGTTTTATCTGTACAAAGCCTTTTTAATTTAATGTAATCGGAATTATCCATTTTACACCTAACTTTCCTCTTGATTTCTTATTTATTTCTACAACTGAATCCCCTCAATTTACAATGGCACTAATAGTGATATGATTCTTAAGAAATACAAGTATCATCCTCCCATGTAGAAATGTAAACAGTTTAGGCTTGTTGAATCCATTGTTTTCTCTTTCCTTTTTACCTTCTTATGCCTCTCTTCAGTCTTAAAATTGAAAATAAATTTTTTTGTTAAACTTTGGTCTTTCAATCAGGAAATCTTGAAGGCCTTTTATTTACTTGAATGACCATTTCCCCCTAAAGGATTATGCTCAGTTTCCCTGAGTAGGTGATTCTTGGTTGTAAATCTATTCCCTTTGGAATATTACATTCCATGCCTTCCAGTCCTTTAATGTTGAGGCTGCTAAATCCTGTGTAATCCTCGCTGTGACTCCCTGATATTTGAATTGTTTCTTTTTACCTGCTTGCAATATTTTTCTCCTTGACTTGGGAGTTCTGGAATTTGGCTATAATATTCCTTGGAGTTTTCATTTTGGGATGTTTCCAGAAGTGATCAGTGGATTATTTTTTTTTTAATTTTTATTTTATTTATTCTGAACTTAAGAAATAAAACAAGCACTTTCATAGCATAATAAAATAGAAAAAAAGATGATTGTACATCAAATTGCAAATCTATTATGTGCAACTTGCTATTCATTTTAAATATATATTAAAATTATCATATGAATTTCTTTTTTTTTTGTTTCCTCACCCTCTCACTGGAGATGGCTATCATTACATATGTATGTGTATTGAGTCATTATATACTATGATTACACTGGTTTAATCATAGTATAAACTCTTCTCATTCTGCTCAATATACGCCATCTAAGATTGTGCAAGTTTTCCCAGGTTTCTCTGAAACCACCCTGTCATTATGTCTTGTGACACAATATTATTCCATCATAATCATATGCTATGATTTATTAATCTAATCCCCAACTAAATAATCACCCCCTTATTTTCCAATTGTTTATTATATAAAAAATTCTTCAATAAATATTTTTGTATGCATAGGTCCTTTGTCTTTAATCTCTTTGGTGGCAGGGATACAAGTCCAGATCAGTGGATTTTTCCAGTATCTATTCTACCCTCTGGTTCTAGCATATCTGGGTAATTTTCTTTGATAATTTCTTGAAGTGTGATGTGCAGGTCTTTTTTTTTTTTTAACAGGTATTTGGAGGGGTTTGGGCAGAGCTCAAGCAAGTCACTGCTTTTACTTTGCCGTCTTGGCTCTGCCCCCAGGTCCTTTTTTTTTAAAATTATGGCTTTCAGGTAATTTAATAATTCTTAAATTATGCCTCTGGGATATTGTACAGGTCAGTTATTTTTCCAATTAAATATGTCCCATTTTCTTCCATTTTTTTCATTCTTTTGGTGTGTTTGCTTGATTCTTGATATCTCATGGAGTCATTAACTTCCCCTTGTCCAATTCTAATTTTTAAGGAGTTATTTTCTTTAGTTAGCTTTTTAACCTCCTTTTCAATTTGACCAATTCCACATTCTAGGGAGTTGTTTTCTTCTATAAATTTTTGTATATCTTTTTCCATTTTTGTGCCTCCTTTATCAAGGTGTTGACTTTTTTTTATGATTCTTTTGCAACATTCATTTCTTTTCCCAGTTTTTCTTCTACCTCTCTTATTTGATTTTTAAACCTTTTCTTGTTTTTTTGAGCTCTTCCAGAGTTCTTTTTGGGTTTGAGACCAATTCACATTTTTCTTTGAGGCTTTGTATGCAAATGTTTTGACATTGCTGTCCTCCTCTGAGTTTGTGTCTTGATCTTTCCTATCACAATAATATGTTTCTATGATCATGTATTTTTTTTTGTTTTTTTTTTTGCTCATTTTTTCCTCCCTATTTAAATACATTTAAAGTTGAGCTCTGCTCCTGGGGTGGAAGGGATACTGTCCCAAGCTTCTTGTTCCAGAGGCTGCAGGCCTGGCTGGGCTGTTTGCCTGGTGATGCACTGGTGCTATCTGGAGGCCCACAGGGAACTCTTGTGTTGTGCCAGGGCTACAATGATCTGGTGGCTCACCTGATGTAGTGCAGTACAATGGGTGTTTGGCGGGTCACCTGGTGTTGCACTAAGGCCCACAGAGGTTTGGGGAGGTGCTGGTGTGGCACTGGGGTTGTGGGTGTCTGCCTGTTTGCCTGGTGCTATAGTGAGGCATATAGGGGCAGGGCTGGTTCTGGTATCTGCCTGTTCACCTGGTGCTGTGCTGAGGCATGTGGGGGACCTTCATACTGCACTGTGGCTGCAGAAGTCTGGCTGCTTACCTGGTGTTGCGCTGAGGTGGAGGTGGAGGTGGAGGTGGTGGTGGTTGATGCTGTATGGTGGCTCAGGGATCTGGTGGCTCACCAGGTACTGTGCTGAGCTACATGGGGGACCCTCATGCTACAGTAGGCTGTGGGGATCTAGTAACTTTCCTTGTGCTGTGCTGAAGTAGCATGGGGGGTGGCTGGTGCTACACTAGCACCATATGCAGGGGAGCAGGATAGCCACTCACCTGCTGCTGCGATGTGTCATGGAGCCTCAGTCCCTGATCTGCCTTGGGATCAGGCCCTCCCACTGACTTGCTGAGGTCTGGCCTGCTGCTGACTTGCCATGACACTGGACACCCTGGACTGTGTTCTCTTTTACCCAAGTGAGACAGACCTGCCAACCTTCCAAGTTGTCTTGGGCTAAAAAATTGTTTCATCCAATCTTTTTGTTTGTTCTGCTGTTCTAGAACTTGTTTTGAGGTGCTACATATTAGTTATTTGGAGGTGAATATGGGAGAGTTAAGGTGATTTTCTTCTCACTCCACCATCTTGGCTCTTGGACTTCTGGTGAATTTGCTTATTTCTTACAGCACAGTAGTATTTCATCACAATCCTGCACCACAATTTGTTTGGCCATTCCTCAATTGATGAGTATCCCCTCTTTTTCCAGTTCTTTGCCACCACAAAGAGAATTGCTATAAATATTTTATTTATTTATTTTCTTTTTCCTCTTTAAATAGAATTTTATTTTTCCCCCAATTGCATATCAAGAAAATTTTTAGTGTTCATTTTTATAAGATTTTGAGTTCAAATTTTTCTCCCCCCCTCACCTCCCCTCTTATGAAAAAGGCAGGCAGTTTGATATAGTTTATACCTATGTTATCATGTAAAATATATTCCCATATTCATCACAGTTGTGGAAGAAGAAATAGATCAAAAGGGAAAAAAACACAAGAATGAATAAAGTAAGTGAAAAAAATATGCTTTAATCTGCATCCAGAGTCCATCATTTCTTTATCTGGATATGGATAACATTTTCCTTTGAGTCCTTTGTACTTGTCTTGTGTTTTTAAGAAGAGCTGAATCATTCATAGTTGATCATCACACAATGTTGCAGATACTATTTACAATGTTTTCCTGATTCTGCTCATTTCACTTTGCATCAGTTCATGTAAGTCTGTCCAGATTTTTCTGAAATCTCCCTGCTCATCATTTCTTAGAATAATACCATTCCATTACATTCATATACCACAGCTTGTTCAGCCACTCCTCAATTGATTGACATCCCCTCAATTTCCAACATTTTGCCACCCCAAAGAGGGCTGCTATAAATATTTTTGCATATGTAGATCCTTTTCCCTTTTTTATGATCTCTGTGGAATACAGACCTAGTAGTGCTATTGTTTGATCAAAGGGGATGTACAGTTTGGTTTCCCTTTGGGCATAGTTCCAAATTGCTCTCCAGAATGGTTGATTCAGTTCACTGAAACTCCAACAGTCCATTAGTGTTCCAATTTTCCCACATCCTCTCCAACATTTATCATTTTCCTTTTTTTGTCATATTAGCCAATCTGGTGTGAGGTCGTATTTCAGAGTTGCATTTCTCTAATCAAAAGTGATTTAGAGCACTTCTTCATATACCTATAGCTAGTTTTAATTTCTTCTTCTGAAAACTACTTGTTCATATCCTTTGACAATTTATCATTTGGGGAGTGGCTTGTATTCTCATACATTTTACTCAGTTGTTTATATATTTGATAAATGAGGCCTTTACCAGAGACACGTGCTATAAAGATTGTTTCTCAGCTTTCCTTATAATCTCAGTTGTATTGATTTTGTTTGTACAAAAGCTTTTCAATTTAATATGATCAAAATTATCTCTTCTACATTTTGTAATGCTCTCTATCTCTTGTTTGGTCCTGAATTCTTCCCTTCCCCATAGATCTGACAGGTAGACTATTCCTTGCTCTTCTAATTTGATTGCTTTGTTTTCTATGGTACCTTTTAGCAAGATGTAGTTTCCTTCCTCATCTCTTTTAACTAGGTCTATTTTTGCTTTTACTTTATCTAAGATCAGGTTTAATAACCCTGCTTTTTTTTTTCTTTAGCTGAAATATAATTCTGTTCCAGCCCCTTACCTTTATTCTGTGTGTGTCTCTCTGTTTCAAGTGTGTTTCTTATAAGCATATTGTAGGATTCTGGTTTTTGATACACTATGCTATCCACTTCCATTTTATGGGAGAATTCATCCCATTCACATTCACAGTTAGTATTACTTCCTGTGTGTTTTCCTCCTATCATATTCTTTCTCCTGTTTGTCCCCTCTTTCCTTTCACCCTTTCCCACCTCACACAGTGTTTGCTTCTGTCTACCATCTCCCCTGATTTGCCCTCCCTTCTGTCAGTCCCCCCCTCCTCCCCTTTACTTAATCTCCTCCCCTCCTACTTCCCTGTCAGGTGAGATAGATTTCCATATTCAAGTGATTGTGTATATTATTCCTTCATTGAGCTAATGCTGATGAGAGTAAGGTTCAAGCGATGCTCATCACCCACCCTCCCATCTTCCCCTCCGCTGTAATAGGTCTTTCTCACCTCTTCAAGTGAGATGATTTACCCCATTCTACCTCTCTCTTCCTTCTGCACCCATTGTACTCCTCTTTCACATCCCTTATTTTTTTTTATATTACACCCTTAAATTCACCTTCTACCTGTGCCCTCTCTCTGTGTGTATTCATTTTATCTGTACTGTTAATGATACATTTTTTAAGAGTTACAAGTATCATCTTCCTGTGCAGGCATACAAACACTTTAGCTCTATTGAATCCCTTATGTTTTATTTTCTTTTTTTTTAACCTGTGGATGCTTCTTTTGGGTCTTGATATTGAGGTCAAATTTTTGGTTTAGCATTAGTCTTCTCCTTATGAAGACTTGAAACCCTTTTATTTCATTGAATGACCATTCCCCCCCTTGATGTATTATGCTTAATTTAGCTGGGTAAGTGATTCTTGGTTGTAGTCCTATCTCTTTTGCCCTCTAGAATGTCATGTTCCATGACCACTGATTTTTTAATATTGCAGCTGCCAAGACCTGATAGTTCTGAAATTTTTCTGTAATGTTCCTTGAGGTTTTTATTTTGGGGCCTCTTTCCTAAGGTGATCAGTTGATTCCTTTTTTTTTTCTTCAGCTAGGCAATGGGGTTAAGTGACTTGTCCAGGGTCACATAGTAAGTGTCAAGCATCTGAGGCTGGATTTGAACTCAGGTCCTCCTGACTCCAGGGCAGGTGCTGTATCCATTGTGCCACCTAACTGTCCCTGATCAGTGGGTTCTTTCAAAGCCTGTTTAGGCCTCTGGTTCCAGGACATCCAGGAAGGTTTTTTTTGATAATTTCTTGAAAGATGCTGTCCAGGTCCTCCTTTCAATTATGGCTTTCTGGTAGTCCAACGATTCTGATGTTGTCTCTCCTGGATCTATTTTCCAGATCAGTTGTTTTTCCCATGAGGTATTTTACATTTTCTCCCATTTTTTTCATCCTTTTGAATTTGTTTGATTGATTCATGATGTCTCATAGAGTCATTAGCTTCCACTTGCCCAATTCTAACTTTTAAAGTGTTGTTTTACTCAATTATCTTTTGTGCTTTCTATTCAGTTTGGCCAATTGTACTCTTTAAGGAGTTGTTTTCTTCAGTGGATTTTTGTATCTCTTTCTATTTGGCCAGCTTTACTTTTTAAGCAGTTTTCAAGGATGTTGACTTTTTTTTTTTGGTAATTCTCTTGTATCACTCTCATTTCTTTTCTCAATTTTTTTTTCTATCACTCATGATTTTTTAGCTCCTTTTTGAGCTCTTCCATGAGTTTTTTTTTTTTCTGGACTTGAGACCACTTTCTGTTTTTCTTTGGGGTTTTGCCCATAGGTATTATGACATCATTGTCCTCTTCTGAGTTTATGTCTTGGTCTTTCCTGTCACCATGATAACTTTCTGAGGTAAGATTCTTTTTTATTGTTTTTTACTCATTTTTTGGCCTTTTCCCTTTCTTTTAAATTTGAACTCTGCTCCCAGGATAGAAGGGGCCTGTCTCCAGCTTCTTGTGCTAGTGGCTGCAGGTCTGGTGCTATGATGATGTTGCCCTGAGGTCCATGGGGGACCCTCATTTGTGGTGTTGTAGGGGGGCTGGTGCTGCTGGAGACTGTAGGGGTCTGATAGCTTACCTGGTGCTGATCTGAAGTCCTAGTGGTGGTGCCTGGCATGTGCTCAGCCTGGTGGGGTATTTCTGTGTTTCCCCATCACTATTGAAACATATGGTGGTTCCAGGAGCTGGAGTCTGCTGGTTCCCTTGGCTATGCTAAAGCATGTGAGAGGTCCTGATGTTGGCATTTGCCTGCTCCTCCATACTGGGGCTCCAGATCTTCTGTTGGTCTGCTGAAGTGGGGTTTGCTGGGATGCTTTCCCTCCTGGACTGTGCTCCCTTTTCACCCAAGTGAGATGGACCTTTCTTGCTGATCCTACAGATTTCTTGAGTTAAAAGATTGTTTCACCTCATCTTTTTACTGGTTCTGCTGCTCCAGGATTTGTTTTGGGCCTCTATTTTATAATTGTTCAAAGTTGAATGGGGGAGAGTTATAGGGACTTACTGCTTATTCCACCATCTCCTGCTAAAAATATTTTAGAAATATATATGTTCTTTTCTTTTTTCCCTGATCACCTTTGGAAACACACCTAATAGTGGTATTGCTATGTCAGAGGCTACAGACAGTTTTTTAATGCTTTGGGCATAATAGCAGATTTCTCCTCAAAATGGTTGGATTAGTTTACAATTTTACTGACAGTGTCCCCATGTGAATTAGTGAATGAGCGTCCCAATTTTTCTATAACCCCTCCAATATTTGTCATTTTCCCCTTCTATCATTTTAGGTTACCTGATAGATGTGAGATGATATGTCAAAGTGGTTTTAATTTGCATTTCTCTAATCAATAATGATTTAGAACATTTTTTCATATGGGTATATGTAGCTTAGATTTCTTCATCCAAAAGCTATCTGTTCATATCCATTGACCATTTATCCAAAATTATCCATTTTATATCTCATGATGAATTCTACCTCTTGTTTATTTATGAATTCTTCTCCTATCATAATTCAGATGAGTAATATATTATTCCATCCTCTAATTTACTTATATCCCATTTAAGCCTAGGTTGTGTATCTATTTTGACCTTATCTTGGTAAATGATGTATTGGTCTATACCAATATCTATACCAACCTATACCAATATCTATACCAATTCCAGAATGTTTTCCAGTTTACCCAATAATTTTTACCAAATACTGAATTTTATCCCAAAAGTTTAAATCTTTATCTTTGTCAAACACAACGCTGCTATAGTCATTTACTACTGTGTATTATATTTTTACTCTCTTCCACTTATCTACATTTCTATTTTTTTTTAGCAAGTACCAGAGAGTTTTAGTAATTACCATCTTATAATACAATTTAAGATCTAGGAATGCAGAACTTCCTTCCTTTACATTTTTTTTTATTAATTCCTTTGATATTATTGGCCTTTTGTTCTTCCAAGTGAATTTTGTCATTTTTTTTTCTGTCTCAAAATAATTTTGGATCATTTTATTGGGATGACATTGAAGTAGTAGATTAGTTTAGGAGAATTGTCATTTTTATTACGTTGGCTTTGCCCATCCATGCACAATGAATATTTCTCCAGTTATTTAAATCTGACTGTATTTATATCAAAAGTGTTTTACAATTATGTTCATGTAATTCCTGGATTTGTTTTGGCAGGCATAGTCTCAGGTATTTTATGCTGTCTATGGTTATTTGAAATAGAATATCTCTTCTTGCAAAATTTTGCTTGTGATGTATAGAAATGTCAATGATTTACTTGAGTTTGTTTTATATCAGACTGCTCTATTAAAATTATTAAATCTTTCAGCTCACTTTTTAGTTGAATCTCTAGGATTTTCCAAGTATATCATCATATTGTTTGCAAAAAGATATAATTTTATTCCCTAATTGCCCATTCTGATTTCTCTGACTTTTTTCTTCTGTTATTGCTATTGCTAGCATTTCTAATAAAATATTGAATAATATTGGTGATATTGGACATTCTTGTTTCACTACTGTTTTTACTGGAAAGGTTTCTAACTCATCCTCATTACAAATGATGCTTGCTGATGGTTTTAGGTAAATGCTTCATTTAATTTAAAGATAAATCCCTTTATACCTATGTTTTCAAATGTTTTTAATAGGAATGTGTTGTATTTTGTCAAAAAGTTTTTTCTGTATCCATTAATATGATCATATGATTTTTGTTACATTTATTATTGATATAATCAATTATGTTAAAAGTTTACCTTATGTTATGCATTCCTGGTATAAATCCCATTTGGTCACAATATATAATTTTTATGATATATTGTTGTCATCTCTCAGCTAATATTTTATTTAGAATTTTTGCATCTATATTCATTAGTGAAATTTGTCTGTAATTCTCTTTCTCTGTTTTTACTCTTTCTGGTTTAGGTATCATCACCATATTTGCTTCATAAAAGTAGTTAATAGAATGCCTCCTTTGCCTATTATTCCAAATAATTTATTTAACATCAAAATTAATTGTTCTTTAAATGTTTGGTAGAATTCACTTGTAAATCATCTGTTTCTGGTGCTTTTTTTTCTTAGGAAGTTCATTTGTGCCCTATTCAATTTTTTTCCTAAAATTTAGATATTCTATTTCCTTTTCAGTTAATCTATTCTAGGGTGGTGAACCTGTGGCCTGGAGGCTACATGCAGACTTCTAGATCCTCAAGTGCAGCCCTTTGACTGAATCTAAGCTTCACAGAACAAATCCTAAGGGAGATTTTTAATTTGTTCTTTTTCCAGTTTTTTTTTAAGTTGCATACCCAATTCATTGATCTGCTCTTTATTTTATTATATGAGCATTTAGGGATATAAATTTTCTTCTGATTACTGCTTTTGCTGCATCCCATAGGTTTTGGTATGTTATTTCATTGTTATCATTCTCTTCAATAAAAACATTTGTTTCTGTGACTTGTTCTTTCACTCATTCTTTAAGATTAGGTTGTTTAGGCTCAAATGAATTTTAATCTGTGTCTCCATGGTCCTTTTTTGAATGTAATTTTCATTTCATTATGATCTGAAAATGATGCATTTAATATTTGTATTTTTAACTATAAAGTTTTTATGCCCATTTTGGTTACTTTTTATAAAGGTACCATGTACCACTGAGAAAATGTATATTCCCTTCTATTCCCATTTAATTCTCTCCAGATATCTATGATATTCAGCTTATTTAAAATCCTATTTATCTCCTTGACTTATTACTCATTTATTTTTATTTAGATTTTTCTAGTTCAGAGAGGACACAGTTGAAGTCCCTCACTATTATAGGTTTGCTTTTTCTTTCCACCTTTAATCCATTTAGTTTTTCTTTTAAAAATGTGGATGCTATAGCATTTAGTACATATAGGCTTACTATTGCTATTACTTCATTATCTATGGTACCTTTTGACATAATGCAGTTTCCTTGTTTATCTCTTTAAATTAAACCTATTTTAGCTTTCACTTTTTCTAATATCATGATTGCTACCCCAGCTTTTTTTTTTGCATCAGCTAAAGCAAAATAAATTCCACTCTATTTTTTTTTACTCTATGTGTAGCTCTCATTTTAAAATGTGTTTCTTGTAAACAGCAAATTGTTAGATTATGGTTTTTAATTCATTCTGCCATATATTTCCACTTTATGTGTGAGCATTCATAGTCATAATTACTAATTGTGTATTTCTCTCCATACTACTTTTACTCACTTTTATCCTTCTCTCCTCTTTTTAACCTATACCCCCTCAGACATCTTACTTCTGACCACTGCCTTTCTAATCCACACCCCTTCTAAGAATCCCTCCCTTATCCTCTTCCCTTGCCCTCATATCCCTTAATCTACCCACCCTTTTAAGAGGTTCTCCCTTATCCTATCCCCTCACCCTACTATTTCTCTGTAGGTTAAAGACACTTTTATATCCTAGTAAATTTATATGTTATTCACGCTTTATCCCAGTTTTGATGAGAATAAGGTTCTACCTTTACTAGCCCTCAACCTTCTCCTACTGTCCAGTGTAACAGTTCTTCCATTCATGTCTTGTTTGAATGAGATAATTGCTCCATTTAACCTCTTCCTACCCAATTTTATTTTTCAGGATCATACCATCATGCTCGATTCAACCTCAAATCTTCTATATATGTATGCTCTTTCAAACTAATTTAGTAATGATAACATTCTTAAGAGTTATAGATGTTTTGCAGTATAAGAAGTAAACCATTTAACCTTATTAAATCCCTTATAACTGGTCTTTCATGTTTACATTCTTATGTTTCTCCTGATTCTTGTAGGTCAAATTTTCTATTCAGTTCTGGTCTTTTTCTCAAGAATAACTGAAATTCTTTAATTCATTACATATCCTTTTTTTCCATTCCAAGATTACACTCAGCTTTGCTGGGTAAGTTATTCTTGGTTGTAAACCCCAACTCCTTTGTTACTTGGAATATTATGAGGCATGCCTTTAAGAAGGTGCTAAATTCTGTGTTATACTGACTGTACCTCTGCAGTATTTAAATTGCTTCTTTCTAGTTGCACATGATATCTTCTCCTTGACCTTGGAGCTTCAAAATTTATCTATATGGCTCCTATGGCTCTTGATATTGGGATCTCTTTCAGGTTGTAATAGATGTACTTTCAATTTCTATTTTATCCTCTAGTTCTAAAATTTCAGGGCAATTTCCTTTAATAATTTCTTTTAGTATAGTGTCTAGACTCTTTTTTTTTAGTCATAACTTTCAGTATTTCAACAATTCTTACATTATCTCTTCTCAATTTGTTTTCCAGGTCAGTTGTTTTTGTAAAAATATATTTTACATTCCCCTTTTTTTCATTCTTTTAATTTCATTTTATAATTTCTTTGTGTCTTATGAAGTCATTAGCTTACCTTTACCCAATTCTGATTTTTAAGGAGTTTTTTTCTTCTATAAGTTCTTGGATTTTTTTCCAATTTGCTGACTTTCTTTGCACAATTTTCTTGATTTTCTTGCATTACTCTTATTTTTCCTAATTTTTCCTCAACCTTTTTTTATTTTTAAAGTTCTTTTGAAGCTCTTATGAGAACTCTTTTTGAGCTTGTGACCATTTTACATTTTTTGAAGCCTTAGCAGTAGCTGTTTAGACTTCATCTTCTGAGTTTGAATCCATGGTCAGATTCTTTTTCTTTTGCTTGCTCATTTTTTAAAATGGCTTACTTCTTGGCTGTTAACTTTATGTTAAAATTGTGCTGTATTCCCAAGGTGTGGGGGCTAATATCTCAGGTATCAGGTATTTTTGTGCTGTAGTTTTCTGAGCTCTATCTGGAGGCCTGATGTGTTACGTCAGGTACTTTTCTCTACCCCTGAGCTGCACAAGGGCTCTCAGCAATTTGGTCACATCAAACACTTACTCTCTGTGTTCTTTCCAGTGGATGCAAGCTTTAGCTCACCCTTCTGCCATGGAACCAAAGCCAGGGACTCCACTCTCCTTTGAGTGAACACAGCCATCAGGTCCCCTGCCTCTCTGAGTCCACACTCACCAGCATATATTTGCTTCTCCTTGCCCCCAGCCACAGCCTAGGATCTTGTCTGGTCAGGGCACCTGGGCCCCATGCTCAGCACCAGTGGAGGACCCTGCAATTTTCTCCTGATCAGTCACCTGACCCCCACATTGTCCATGGAGTAAAAGTTTCTGCAGCTGAGGCTGCCACCAGACACAGCTGCTCCTAGGACTTATTTGTTGAGTCACGGGTATCTTCCTGGAGATATCTGCACTTCATTCAGTCTAGACCACCACCCCAGAAGGATTGTTCTTTCCTAACATCCTCCCAAATTGCTTAGGCTGGGCAACTGTCTTATCCTGATTTTTAATTATTTCTGCCTCTTTAAAATTCACCTTGAGGCATTATTTTGAATTATTTGTGGGGAAATTTAGGAGAGCCAGGTAATTTCCTACCTTATTTTGCCATCTTCCCAGGATCTTCTCACATGAATAAATTTTCAGGAAGGTAAACAATTAAAGTATAACAAGGTAAGTTATAATACAACAAAGTTAGTCCCCAGAAACTCTTATTAAGACAAAAAGATGAAAATATTAACTAGGAAGGAAATAACTCTTCACACCTTTACTTCCTACTTTTGACAGCTCAATTTATTTCTCTCTTTGTTGATCATGGACATGTTCTTAATACTTTGGTGACTCAGAAGTTTATTTTTTTTAATTTGGAAGATGCTTTTCTTATCTTGGTGGTTAATTCTGTCAGATACAAATTCTGGGATTGTTTAAATCTATATTCTATCATTTCATCCTTGTCTGTAGCTTATTTCTATATTCAGAGTAGAGCAAGATCTATTTTATGTTCTCTGTGAGATCAACATTGGGAATTCTGATGCTTGACACTTTCATGATTTACATGAAAATCTCTTTCTAGTAGCAATTTATAATACATTAACAGCACACATATTCTTGTTCAATCTAACTTTTTAGCTTCTTTTCCTTGCTAAAAGAAATTTAAATTCATTATATGAATGTATGTGTGGTTTGCTAACTGTCTGATTAAAGATCACAAAGAAACTTTGATTTTGCATCTCAGATTAGCAGATGGTAGACAGATGGTTTAAATTAATATTAATTTTTTAAAACATAACTTAAATTGTTTATACTGCAGATTCAAAGTTGGAAAGCCAGCAAACATCTTCAGGGTTATTAACACCCTAAAATCTACTTGCAAAAAGAAGCCAATGAAAACTCTGCATCTCTAAAGGGAAATTGATCAATCCTCAGTAAGAAAGATGGTGGGCAAGGCTAAATTCTTTAATGCTAAAATCATTTTAAATAGGATTGAGAAAGAAAAAGTCTAGGATCCTTATAACCGAGTCTTAAGAGTTTTATACAACAGCTTTTGGGGAAGAAGGCAAGGAGTGGGTGGTAGACTATTCAAATTCAGATAGAACAGATGAAGTGCTAGATTTAGAGGTTCTGAGTTCAAATCC
Organism: Phascolarctos cinereus; assembly: GCF_003287225.1. Taxonomy (NCBI): domain Eukaryota; kingdom Metazoa; phylum Chordata; class Mammalia; order Diprotodontia; family Phascolarctidae; genus Phascolarctos; species Phascolarctos cinereus. The sequence goes on from NW_027555847.1 coordinate 467,543,567, forward strand.
TGCCTCTGACACATTCTAGCTATGTGACTATAGACAAGTAACAACCGTCTAAGCTTCATGCAACTCTTTAAAAGTATAAGTTTGTAAACTATGATTGAAACAAAAACATATTTTGAAAACAATTCATTATTAAGTGGTTACTAAAGAGTTATTTGTTTTATTTTATCTGATTGTTTTAAAAATGTGCAGATTTTAAAAATTAACTTGTTCTTGTTTTTTTTCCCTCAAAAATGATGAGAATGTAGAAAGGGAAGGATATATGTTACAGAATAATTCAGAAACTAAGTAGCTAGAAGCATGGGATTTTGGAGTTGGAAGGAATTTTAAAAGTCACATTATATATCCATCTAACCGCTTTCCATTGATATCAGTATTCTCACTAAGACATTCTTGTCAGGTCATCACCTAGCCTTGCTTACTTCCAGTGAGGAGAAAGTCACCTCATTTAGGAATGGGTGATTATATACACAGAACTGACTGTCTAGTTGTGGACTAATCGATTAAAAAAAAACCCAAATATTCTCCAAGAAGTATGTGTTACCAGAATTGAACTTCATATATTATCTGAATTCAACTGTATTTGAATTACATTGTGAACAAGTACACCTTGGCCCTTTTTTTTCAGGGCCAGATCTGTTACATCTTCTCTTCACTGAGGAGCCGAGATGGCAGATTAGAGGCTGCAACCCAGCAGAATTCTCCCAACATTCCCCTCTAAACAACTTGAAAGTAACTTCTTAAATAAAATTTTGTAGTGGCAAAGCCAACAAAAGGTCAGAGTGAAATATTGTTCCAGCCTAAGACAGCTAAGAAGATCAGCAGTACCAGGGTGTGTCTCAGAATGGAGCTTACTCAGCAGCAGCACCACTGGTGGGCCCTGGAGGTGGCTGCATGCACCTTAAACTTAAACTCCTTAAAAAGCTAAATAGAACAAATGGAAAAGGAGATACAAAAAAATTGAAGAAAATAATTCATTAAAGAGCAAAATTGGTCAAATGGGAAAAAGAGGTACAAAATCTCACTGAAGAAAATAATTCCTTAAGACTTAAACTTGAACAAGTGGAAGCTAATGACTTCATGAGATGCCAAGAAACAATCAAAGTCAAAAGAATGGAAAATAGAAGAAAATGTGAAATATCTCATAGGAAAAAACAACAGACCTGGAAAATAGAACAAGGAAAGATAATTTAAGAGTTATTGGACTACCTGAAAGCCATGATAAGAAGAAAGAGCCTAGACATCATATTTTAAGAAATTATCAAGAAAAACTACCCCAATATCTTAGATACACAGGGTAACATAGATATTGAAAGAATCCACCAATCCTAAAAGAGATCACACAATGAAAACTCCCAGAAATATATAGCCAAATTCCGGAACTCCGGGGTCAAAAAGAAAATATTTCAAGCACCCAGAAAGAAACCATCCAAATACCATGGAGCCACAATCAGGATCAAACAAGGTTTAGCAGCTTCCATGTTAAAGAGCAGAGGGCTTGGAGTATGATATTTCAGAAGACAAAGAAGCTATGACTACAATCAAGAATAACCTACCCAGAAAACCTGAATACAGTCTGTCAAGGGGAATAATGGATATTTATTGAATAGAGGATTTCCAAGCATACCGAATGAAAAGACCAGAGCTAAATAGAAATTTTGACATTAAAACAGAAGACTGGAGAGAAGCATAAAAAGGTAAACATGAAAGAGTAATCACAAGGGACTTGATAAAGCTAAACTGTTTATATTCCTACATCAAACATGATACATGCAACTGCTAAGAACTCTATCATTATTAGAGCAGTTAGAATGAGTCTACATAGAGAGAGGGCAGGTGTGTGAGTTGATTATTTGTGGATGATCCAAAAAAAAAAAGAAATAGTGAGGAAGAGGGATGCACTGGGACAAGGGGGAAGGTAGAGGTAGAATGAGGAAAATTTTCTCACATGAAAGAGGCATTCAAAGAAGAGCTTTTACAGTGGAGGGGAAAACAAAGAGGCTGGTTACTAATACTTGAACCTCATTCTCATTGGAATTGGTTCAAAGAGGGAAGAATATGTTTAACATTCAATTGGATACAGAAATCTGTCTTGCCCAAGAGGGAAATAAGGAGAGGAAAGGGATAAGACATATGTGGGAGGGGTGACAAAATGGAGGGCAGATTAAAGAAGGCAGTATTCAAAAGCAAAATGGACAGGATAAAAAGAGAGAAAGATGAACAGAAGTAGGATGGAGGGAAATACACAGTAGTCGTAAGTGTGAATGTGAATGGGATGAGCTCACCCAGCAAATGGAAGTAGATAACTGTGGTTGTTTGTTCTTCATTATCAAAGAGGACCATGACATCAGGAAGGTGATGCCATGACTTGCAAGTGAATTGGATTTAAGTGAGGGAGCACTGTGCAAGGTTACTAGCTCCTCCATCTAGGTCCAGTGGAAAGATAATAGATCAGGATGGCTGAAAATGACCCCAAATGGATAGCAGAATGGATTAGAAACCAGAATCCAAAAATATGTTGCTTACAAGAGACACAGTTGAAACACAAGAACAGACCTAGATTTAAAATAACGATCTGGAGAAGAATCTATTGTGCTTCAGCTGAAGTAAAAAAGGCAGGGCATAGCAATAATGATCCCAGACATGGTCCCAGACAAAGCAAAAGCAAAAACAGACCTAATTCAAAGAGATAAATGGGAAAACTATTTTTTGTTCAAAAGGTACCATAGAGTGGGAGAAGATTCTGGGAAGATGGAGGAGTAGGTCAGAAAATTTTAGGCTCTCCAAATTTCCTCCCACAAAAAAAAAGACAGAACATCATCTCAGAGCAGCAAAAACAAACACACAAAAATAAACAAAGCACTTGTTCTAAGACAGCTTGCTGAGACCCCTGGAAAGACCTGACCTGGGGCAGGGTAAGGGAGACTCAGCCTGAGTGAAGTGCAAACACCTCTAGGCCAACACTGCAGAATCAACAAACAAACCCTGGGGACAGCTGGGTTGAGAGGCAGCCTCAGCTTTAGAAACTTTCATTTTGCAGACAGTGTTGGAGTCTCATGGCTGAGTAGGAGAAGATTGAAGGATCTTCCACTGTCAAGGGATGCCAAACATAGTTGTGCTAGCCTGTGGCTGTGAGGGAGAAGGAGGTAGCACACCTAGGGTGAATGCAGTAGTGAGGGGTGGGGACCCTGCGAGGGACACTTGCAGGAAAGCAGAGTCCCTAGTTTCAGTTCCAGGGCAGAGAGGACAGCTATAGTTTGGAGCCACCAGGGGCACCACAGGAAGCAAAATGATTTGTGGGATAGTACGGCTGGGGGCCCTAGCCATAACTGAAGAGTGGACAGTAGAGTCCAGAGTTGTGCCCTGAGACAGACCTCAGAAAATAATAGTAAGAAGTACCTGAGACTTGGGGCATCATTCTCTATACCTTGGAACTACAACCTGATTACATTAATAGCCGATAAAAAGAAAACAAATAAATAAAATGAGTTAGCAAAGGAGAAAGAACCCAACCATAGATAATTACTACAGGGACAGAGAAGATCCAGTTCATTTTCAGAGGAAGGCAATGGAACTAAAAAAAGCTCTCCTTTTTCAATGAGAAACATCAAATGGTCCCAAGCACAAAAAAAGTTCTTAGAAAAATTTTAAAAGAACTTTAAAAATCAAATAAGAGAGTTTGAGGGAAAAAATTAGGAAGAAAAAAGAGCAATCCAAGAAAATCAAGAAAATTATGAAAAGAAAGTCAAGCAAGTGGAAATAGAGAATCAAAAACTTAAGGAAGAAAATAATTCCTTGAAAACTAGAATTGGGCAAGGAGAAGCTAATGACATTTTAAGACACCAAGAAATCATAAAACAAATCAAAAGAATGGAAAAAAACAGAAGAGAAAGTGAAACTTCTCATCAGAAAAACAACTGATTTGGAGAACAGATCAAGGAAAGATATTATGAGAATAGTTGGACTACCTGAAAATTACAAAACGAAGCAGAAATACAAAAAATCTACCAATCACCACCTGAAAGAGATCCCAGGATGAAAACACACAGGAATATAATAGCCAAGTTTCAAAGCTCACAGGTTAAGGAAAAAATATTGCAAGCAACAAGAAAAAAAATCAAATATCATGGAGCTACAATAAGGATTATGCAAGATCTAACAGCTACTACTTGAAGGATTGTAGAGCCAAGAATACTATATTCTGTAGAGCAAAAGAGCTGGGGTTGTAACCAAGGGCAACTTACTCAGTAAAGTTAAGTATAATTCTGAATGAAAAAAGATAAACGGACATTTAACAAATTGAAAGATTTTCAGGTATTTGTGACAAAAACCTCAGAACTTAAAAGAAAATTCAACATATAACATCCTGGAGAAATATAAGGTAAACATTAAGGACCAATTATGAGACACTCAATAATATCAAATTGTTTACTTCATATATGTGAAAATATTATCAGTACTCTTATGATTGTCATTGTTATTTGGGTAGTTTGAAAGACAGCCTTGTGCTGAGCTGTGTATGGTAGGATAATTCTAAAAAAAATTGTGTAAGGAGACTTAAAAAGGAGTAATTATCTCATACAAATGAGGCATAAAAGAAAAAAAATACAGAAAAAGCTAGTAGAAGGGAGGGCAGGTAGTGCTGGAATGTTACTTTTAATGGGAATGGGTTAAAGAGGGAATGTGTGTGTGTGTGTGTGTGTGTGTGTGTGTGTGTAATATCTAGAAGGGTACAAAACTCATCTAAATTCAGAAGTAAAAGAGGGCAGGGAGAAAGGATAAGAGAGACACTTTTGGAGGGGTGAGTAGGTTAAGGAATAGGAGAGCAAGATAGAGGGTGGAAGTTAAGCAGAGGAGTGAGGAGAGATAGGGTAAATATGGAGAGAAGGATAGTGGGGGAAAATAGGAAGGAGGAAAACTCAAAAGAAGTGTTTCTAGCTTAGAATGTGAATGGGACAAATTTACCCATAAAATGTTAATGGATAACAGATTAAAATTTTGAATTCAACAATATGTTGCTTTCAGGAAACAGAATAAAAATGAGAGATACACCCAAAGATAAAATAAAAGACAGGAATAGAATTTGTTATGTAAAAATAAAGCAAGAATAGTAATCATGATCTCAGACAAAGTTAAAGTTAAAATAGAATTAATCAAAAGTGAAAAATAGAGAAGCTACACTATGTGTCAGCAACATTATTCAGTATTGTTTTAGACCATTTAAAATACCTAGATAGTATAAAATATATGAGGGTACACCTGCCAAAACAGACACAGGAACTATATGAATATAAACATAAAACATTTTTATGCAAACAAACTCAGATCTAAATAATTGAAGTAATATTTATTTTTCATTGATAAGTAAAGCCAATATTTTTAAAATGACATTTTTACCTAACTAATCTGTTTATTCCATGTCATCTCAAACAAATTACTAAAAAATTATCTTACTGAGTTAGAAAAAAAAATAACAAAGTTAATTTGGAAGAGCAAAAGATCAGGAACTTCAAAGAAGCCAGGAAAAAAATAGGAGTAAATTCAGCAGTTTCAGACTTTAAACTATATTATGAGGGAGAGCACTGTGTAAATTAAACCTGTATAGCCAAGAACAGAGGGAATGCAGAAAAATAGGGAAAACTTTCATGGACAATCTCTCAGATAGAATGTAATTGGATAGGAATATTGCTGTGGTGTAGGAAATGATGAGTTGGTTGATTTAGAAAAACATGGAAAGACTTGGACCTATGAAGGAAGATGCTGTCTACCTTCAGAGAAACAGATGACAGCTAGAAATAAGCATAGTATGGTCTTACAGATATATGTATGAGAATATATATGTATATATATATATATATATGTATGTTTGTTGATATCTGCATATATGTATATATATATATATTATATACACACACACACACACACACACACACACACACTTAAGTGTAGCCTTCTTTAGGGTGGGGAGGAGGGGAAAAGTAATGTACAAAGCGCACTGCAGAGAACAAAAGAAACCAATAAGGAAGCAAAGAAAAGTTAGGTAGCTTTGAAAACACTGCATAGTATTAATTACATGTTTTCTTGAAGTAGAAATTTATTGTTTTATATTGAATCCTCTCTCTTGGTCTGCTGTGTACATGGCAATTATTTTTTCTTTTCTCATTTTGTTTTTAAGTTTAAAATTTTAAAAATTTGCAAAAAAAAAGGTACCATGGAAAATGAAGTAACATCAAAAATTTTTTTACAATAAGTTTCTTGATAAAAACCTCATTTCTCAAATACGTAGGAAATTGAGTCAAATTTGTAAAAATAAGGTCTCCTCCCCAATTGATAAATGGTCAATACATATGAACAGGCAGTTTTCAGAAGCAATAAGCAAAGCTATCTATAGTCATATGAAAAATGCTATAAATCACTATTGATTAGAAAAATGCAAATTAAAACAACTGTGAGCTACCACCTCACACCAATCAGAAATGACATTGCTGGAAGGAATGAAGGAAAAGAGGCACACTAACAAATTGTTGGTGGAGTTGAAAACTGATCCCACCATTCTGGAGAACAATCAGGAACTATACCCAAAAGGCTATCAAACTATGCATACCCTTTGACCCAGCAAGACCACTATAGGTCTGTTCCTCAAAGATATCAAAGATAAAGGAAATATGTACATAAATATTTATAGCTACTCTTTTTTGTGGTGGCAAATAATTGGACATTTAGGAGATGCTCATGAGTTAGGTAATGGATGAACAAGTTGTAGCATATAATTGTGATGGGGTACTATTACACTGTAAGAAATGATGATGGGGATGGTTTCATGGCAAAATTCATATGAAGTAAGAAGAAGTAGGAGATCATTGTGCACAGTAACAGCAGTGTTGCAATGATGATCAATTTAAGACTTGTCTGCTCTGCAATAATACAAGACAATTTCAATGTACTTACGATTTTTTTTAAAAATGGCATTCATCTTCAGGGAGAAAATTGATGAACTGAGTGCAAATTGAAGTACAATTTTCTTGTTATTTCCTTCTTCCTTCCTTCCTTCCTTCCTTCCTTCCTTCCTTCCTTCCTTCCTTCTTCTTTCTTTCTTTCTTTCTTTCTTTCTTTCTTTCTTTCTTCTTTCTCTTTTTTCTTTCTTTCTTTTCTTTCTTTCTTTCTTTCTTTCTCTTCTTTCTTTCTTTCTTTCTTTTTCTTTCTTTCTTTCTTTCTTTCTTTCTTTCTTTCTTTCTTTCTTTCTTTCTTTCTTTCTTTCTTTCTTTCTCCCTCCCTTCCTCCTCCCTACCTCCCTCTCTTCCTCCCTCCCCTCCTTCCCTCCCTCCCTTCCTTCCTTTTTCTTTGTTATATGACTAGTATGGAAATGTGTTTTGCATAATTTCACATATATGATGGATATGTTTGCTTACCTTCACAGTGGCTGTGAGTAGGATGGAAGGGTGAAAGAGAATTTGGAACTCAATTGAAAAATAAATGTTAAAATAAATGAATAATAATGGTTTAAAAAAGAACCCCTAAGATTAGCACCCAGCTTTTTATTGTCCTGGATAATATATCCCTAGATAAGAAAATGTCTGAATAACTCTCATTATTGAATAATATCTATTCACTAATACTTACTTATAACCAGAAAGTATGTTGAGAAGTCACTTGGCATGGAGAAGCAGCTCACCTCAATTTTTATTTATTTATTTATTTTTAAATACAATTTAATTTATTTTTAACTTTCAACATTCACAAGTTTTTGAATTCCAAATTTATACCCCATCTCCCCCTCCCCCCCACCCAAGATGGCATGCATTCTGAATATCCCTTCCTCTAGTCTGTCCTCTCTACTATCTCTCTCCCCTTCTCTTATCCCCTTCCCCTTCTATTTTCCCGTAGGGCAGGATAGATTTCTGTACCCCATTTCCTGTATTTCTTATTTCCCAGTAGCATGTGAAAACATTTTTTTAAACATATGTTTTTAAAACTTTAGGTTTCAAATTTTCTCTCTTCCTCCCTCCCCACCCACCCTCATTGAAAAGTCAAACAACTCAATATAGGTTGTACATGTGCAATTATGCAAAACACATCCATAGTAGACATGTTGTGAAAAACTAACTCTATTTCCCTTAATCCTATCCTGCCCTCCCATTTATTCTGTTCTTTCTTTTGACCCTGTCCTCCTCAGAAGTATTTGCTTCTGATTACCCCTTTCCCAATCTGCCCTCCTCTCTATCATCCCCTGCTCTCTTGTCCCTTCTCCCCTATTTTCCTGTAGGGTAAGACAGATTTCCATACCCAATTGAATGTGTTGTTATTCCCTCCTTAAGCCAAATCCTATGAGAATAAGATTCACTCATTCCTCTCACCTTCCCCTTTCCCCTCCACTGTAAGAGACTTTTCTGTTTTTTTTTGTGAGATAATTTACCCCATTCTACCTCTCCTTTCTTCTTCTCGAGTATAATCCTCTCTCATCCCTTAATTTTATTCTCCAGATATGACCCCTTAATCTTCAACTCACCCTGTGCCCTCTATCTATCTATCTACATATACATACATATAATTTTTTTCCTCCAACTACCCTAATACTGACAAAGGTCTCATGAGTTATAAATATCATCTTTCCATGCAGGAATGTAAACAGTTCAATCTTAATAAGTCTCTTATGATTTCTCTTTCCTGTTTACCTCTTCATGTTCCACTTGAGTCCTGTATTTGAAAGTCAAATTTTCTATTCAGCTCTGGTCTTTTCATCAAGAATGCTTGAAAGTCCTCTATTTCACTGAATGACCATTTTTTCCCCTGAAGGATTATACTCAGTTTTGCTGGGTAGGTGATTCTTGGTTGTAATCCTATCTCCTTTGCCCTCTGGAATATTATATTCCATGCCCTGTGGTCCTTTAATGTAGAAGCTGCTAAATCTTGTGTTATCCTGATTGTGTTTCCACAGTACTTGAACTGTTTCCTTCTGGCAGCTTGTAATATTTTCTCCTTGACCTGGGAACTCTGGAATTTGGCTACAATATTCCTAGGAGTTTTCCTTTGGGGATCTCTTTCAGGAGGAGATCTGTGGATTCTTTCAATTTCTATTTTGCCCTCTGGTTCTAATATATCAGGGCAGTTTTCCTTGATAATTTCTTGAAAGATGATGTCTAGGCTCTTTTTTTGATCATGGCTTTCAGATAGTCCAATAATTTTTAAATTCTCTCCTGGATCTATTTTCCAGGTCAGTTGTTTTTCCAATGAGATATTTCACATTGTTTTCTAATTTTTCATTCTTTTGGATTTGTTTACTGTGTCTGATTTCTCATAAAGTCACTGTCTTCCAATTGCTCTATTCTAATTTTTAAGGAAGTATTTTCTTCAGTAATCTTTTGGACTTCCTTTTCCATTTGGCCAATTTTTCTTTTTAGGGCATTTTCTCCTCATTGGCTTTTTGGACCTCTTTTGCCATTTGGGTTTGGTTATTTTTTAAGGTGTTATTTTCTTCAGTATTTTTTGGATCTCCTTTAGCAAGCTGTTGACTTGTTTTTCATGATTTTCTTGCATCACTCTCAGTTTTTCCTCTACTTCCCTTACTTGCTTCTCAAAATCCCTTTTGAGCTCTTCCAAGGCCTGGGACTGATTCATATTTTTCTTGGAGGCTTTGGATGTAGGAGCTTTGACTTTGTTGTCTTCTTCTGGTTGTATATTTTGATCTTCTTTTTCACCAAAGTAAGATAATATAGTCTGACTCTTTTTGCTGCTTGCTCATGATCCCAGCCAATTACTTGAGTTTTAAACTCTTTGTTAAGGTAAGAGTCTGCTTCCAATGTGGAGAATGTACTGTCCCAAGCTTCAGGGGTTTATAGTAGCTGTTTTCAGAGATACTTGTAGGGACCTGTAAATTTTCAGTTCTTCCAAGGTGGTATGATAAGGGGCGAGGTGTTTACTCCTTTCCTGGCCTGTGACCACAAGTATTCCTTTCTGTCCCATAACTGTGAGGAGGGGTTTCTCTCCACAGCCACTCCAAGCTGTACCACACCAGCATTTCTCCTCACCCCAGCACCACCACCCAGAACTGTGACCCAGATCCAAACACGGGCAAAGCAAGAGATTCTTGCCTCAGCACTGGCAAACAGATCCCTGCAGTCCCTGTCTGATCAGCCACTGGATTCCCCCTCAGTCTGTGGGCTGAAAGCTCAGGAAGCAACTGCCCCTCCCCGCCAAGGGCAACGCTGTTGGGGAATAGAGCTGAAATCCCGCCTTCCTCTCTGACCACCGACAGAAACAGACTTTTCCCACTGACATTCTAAGTTGTCTTTGGCATTGGTGGATTGAGGAGTCTGGAAACCTCCACAGCTTTCTGAGATTCAGTCCTCTGAGGCCTGCTCCAGGTTCACTGCAGCCTGCACGCGCTGTGCTCCCAGCCCGGCGCGATACACCTTTCTGATCAATCATCCAGGTTGTCTTGGGCTGGAAATTTGTTTCACTCTGTCTTTTTGTGGGTTCTGCTGCTTCAGAATTTGTTTAGAGCCATTTTTTATGAGTATTTGGAGGGGTTTGGGGGAGAGCTCAAGCAAGTCACTGCTTTCACTCCGCCATCTTGGCTCCATCCCCCCCAGCTCACTTCAATTTAAAGGACATCACACTGGGAATCAGGAAACCTGTGTTCTAGTTCTTACTGGCTGTGTGACCTTGGACAGTTCCTGTAACCTGAGACTTAAATTTCCTGAATTCTAAAATGAAGAAGTTACAGTAGATATCTTAAATCCTTTCTAACTTACTATGGTTCTTTTATGTAGATGATTGTCAGAATTCTATCATCAGCACAGAGAGGGAAAATAGAGTGTTCTTTACTAGAAAAGAAAACTGTTCTGTTTTGTCCTTCAAAGTAGTTGTCTCAGCTAAGATTAAGTATTTTAACAGTGTGTCCTCATCTTAGTCAGTTGTTCAGCAGAATAGGCAGTGATGCAGTGGAGACATGAGTTCAGATCTGGCTTCAGACACTTAAAAGCTGTGCGACCCTGGACAAGTAACTTAACCTTTGTTTGTCTCACTTTCCACAACACTAAAATGGCAATAAGTGGCACCTATCACTAGGGTTGTTGTGAAGATAAATGAGGTGATATTTGTAAAATTTTTTGGAAAACTCAATGTGCTATAGAAATGCAAGCTGTTATTAATTTTTTTTAACCAGGCCTATGATTTCACTAGAACAAAGACATCCTTTTAGTAAGTGCAAATCTGAAGCTGTTCTACAGTTTATAGTTTAAGGGAATTGCCTGGGATATTTAGAAGTTGGGTGATTTACTCAGTATCACACAGTCAATATGTGTCAGAGGCAGAAATTTGAATAAAGATGTTCCTGAGTCTGAGGACTGCTAGCTTACTTTTTACACTTCACCATCACTTTCTCACAACTTAAATAAAAGGAATAAAGAAAAGTTTAAGGGGGAAGGATAGACAGCATTATTCCACATATCACATTTTTTTTGAGCAATGATCAAATTCTTACCCTAAATCATTCTTTCTATTTCTATTTGTCTGTAGGATATTTTCCTTAAATAATTTCCATTATCTTTTATTTTTAAAGAAAACCTTGAAATTTATTGTTAATAAATTCATGTTTTCATTTTTATGATACCAAATTCTTTCTTGTTCCAATAAAAACTAACCTAAAATTTCAAGTTTCCTTTAGTATAACTCTGTTGCTACCTTCAAGTATTCTCATGAAATTATCTATTTTTTTTTCTTTTAGGAAACTACTTTACCTTTGTACTGGATCCATTTCAATATCCATTGGTGTTAAAAAACCACAAACAATTTAATTTCAACAAGTTTGGAAAAGAATTAGCAAGAAAAGTTTTCTTGCTCCCAAATGAAACACCACGCATGGAGAAAACAATGAGAGAAGGCTATAAATATCTGAAAAGCAATTTTTTAGACTTGTGTAGTTATAATCTAATGCAGAATCTGCAGCATATCATGAAAGAGCAACTTTTACAAGCCAAAAATGGAGAAAAAAATCAATTATATAAGTTTTGTACATCAATAATATTTGAAGCCACATATTTAACCCTCTATGGGAAGGATCCTGGCACAAATTCAGGTGAAGTTATCCATGAATTAATGGAGGACTTTGTCAAGTTTGATGATAAATTCTTGAGCTTTTTGTCACCTCTACCAACCTGGTCACTACGAGCTGCCAAGGATATTCGGGAAAAGTTGATACAAAATTTTTCATCAGAGCGCATCTCCAAAATGCAAGGAATATCAGAAGTTGTCAGAGCTAGACAAATTCTTCTTGAGCAATTTACAGAGCTTCAGGATTATGAAAGAGGAGGTAAGAAACTTGTGAGTGATTACTTGTCAAAATAAAATAATTTACTATAGACCTTTGAAATTAAAAGACAAAATGGCGACCTTGAAATTTTTTTATGCTCTTTCTAATTGGGTAATGGTAAAATGTTTCACTCTGAAACAACCGTCTATGATAATTGATTTTTTTTTTTTGCTGAGGTGGTAAAACAAGATACTTAACGGTGATAATGAGAAAGATTATAACTGAACTGCATTTACTCCCTTTACCCTTTCCCTTCCCTTCCCCCTATATACCCCCCTCCAACATTACATTTTAAACTATTCTCATTAAGCAGAAAATTAGACTTCAGAAGCCTATTGGTCCTCATTAGCATTCACTGATCCTTGGCTGGGTCTGTGTCCTAACATCTTTTAATTAGCACACTGCAAATCTAATCAGTGTAATAAACGCTATTAATCTTCCTTTTCACTTATTTTCTCCCAGCACATCATTTTATCTTTCTGTGGGCCTCTGTGGCAAACACGATTCCAGCTACATTCTGGACAATGTATTATCTTCTGCAGCACCCAGAGGCTGTTGCAGTGTTGCGTGATGAAGTTGACCATTTGCTACAGTCAACAGGTCAAAAGAAAGAACCTGATTTTAACATCCTGTTCACCAGAGAACAATTGGACAGCTTGGTCTACCTAGGTAATTTATATTTATCTGTTATGAAGAGAAAAAGGTACCTCTCTCCAAACTCTATCACTCATTTCTGTTTACTGAGAGGTGGAGGACACAGCTGCTTAATTGACATAATAACACCCATTTACATCAATTATGAATTATGTAGTTTATAGCTGTAGATACTCTCACTGCATGTAAACATTAAGGCCTAGGTAATTAACTATGCAAGGTATGCAAAAAAGCTAAATTGGAGCTTTGCAATTATTTGCAAAAAGTTTATGCCTATTAAGTTGTTTGATTCTGAGCATCTGGTGGAGTGTTAATACGTTCCAAACAGACAAGAAAGGTATATTTTTTTTCATTTAAAAAGAAAGTATTTTAGATGACCAATTGTATACAAATGCATTTCTTATTCTGTAACATAGTATTGATACTTTTAATCTTAAAGTTATACATTCTATGCAGCTTAGAATTTGTAATTCTTAAGGAAGTATCATAAAAATTAGTTCCAATGGAAATTCATGAACTGCAAAAAATTCAAAACAATTCAATAGTAATATTAAATTAAATTAGTGAATAAAATTAAATAAATGAAATGGTCGATTGAAGAGATATGTGTGGTTGTTTGAAATTGTAGCTTAAGTTGCTAATGATCAGATGTTGTTTCCATCCCTTCATAGGCTTATTTTAACATGCTATGAGCTTTTCATCTCAATTGTTTTCTGGAAAAAAGGGGGGGATACCTGTTTACTAGATGTTGAAAAGGTAGATAGTAGAAATGAAAGACACCACAGAGAATCCTGTGTTCAGTCCATCTATCCCTTACCAGGATCCCTTCTATAGCATTCCTGAAAAGTATTCATCCAACCACCACCTGAATATCTCCAGGAAGAGGAACTCCATTTGTTTAGAAGTTTTCTTCCTTATATGCAGTAGGGAAAACCATTTTATAAATTCACTCCTACTCATTAACCAGTTCCCAATATATGAAAAGAAGAGGAAAAGGTTGTCTCCCATGTCTTCCCTACTGAAATTGTCTGGTTGAGTAATATCTTCTAGAATAAAATATTCCTGCTTTCTTTTGTCATCCAGGTAAGAATAAAACTTAAGCAAATAGTCATTAAAACTGAGATTGTTTAAATAACAACAATAAAAAGGCAAAAGCAGAAAGTTTGAAGTCAATTTAGTAGTCCTTCAGTCCTTTTAGACTTGAAACACTTTAGGGATTGAGGCCAAGTCATATGTTTCCCATTTTACAAAATTAAGAAAATGAAATGATGTACTTACTGGCTGTGATTCTTTTGCTATCCTGTGAATGACATTGACCAAGTAATTTAACCTCATTAAATTAATTTAATGAGCCTCCTTGCTTTTCTATTTCCAGAACACGATAATATTTATAACACTTCACATTCATTCAACAAATATTATTTATTGAATGCCTACAGCATACAAGGCTTGAAAAGAGATGTAAAGATACATAAAAAATGGTTCTGCCTCAAGGAAGTTGCCATCAAGTAGGGGAAATAAGACATATATGCAAGTGAAGATAATACAAGGTTATATGTGACTACCACCTAAGGAGGTTAAAGTGACTCTGAAGAAATCAGAATGGCTTTATTCTGCTCGATTGAGCAAACTTTTACTAAGTGTCTGCTCTTTGGGACATTATACTAGGTATTGGAAACATACAGAAACACAATAATTCCTACAACTCAGGGTCCTCTATTGGACAGAAATATATTACATATACAAATATGTGTTGAAGAAGGATAGTTGAGAGAAGAGAGCATTAACAGCTGGGAAAATCATAGAGAGCATTATGGAAGAAGTGGCCCCCAAACTGAGCCTTGAAAGTTGAAAGAAGATGAGGGTTCAGACAGGCACATATAAAGATGGCATTTCTTCCAGGCATGAGGAATAACTTCTGTGAATGTGCAAAAATGGAGAATGTCTAGTCATACAATTTGTGAAGAATATAGTGTCTGACGGGGAGTAATATGAAACAAAGCTGGGGAAAATAGGAGAGAGAGAGAGAGAGAGTTTTGTTTTTGTGCATAGTAATTTTTATATTTTCTTTTCCATTAGACTATGAGTTCCTTGAAAGCAAGTAGCCATTTTTTGTCTTTCTTTTTCTCTCTCCTTGCTTAGCAAGTACCTGGCACAAAGTAGTTGCTTAATAAAGAGCTGCTGTTATTGACTTGCCATGGTAACCAAATTGTTAAGGGCCTTGTAGCTTACATTAAGGAGCTTTTAATTTTATCCTCTAGGCAACGTGAAGTTAATGGTTTTTGAGCCCATGTCTTTGGAAAATTTTTTTGGTGTCTCTGTAAAGGATGGATTGGAGTGAGGAAAGAATAGAAACAACTATTCTGTTAGTCCAGGCAAGAAATAATGATTCTCTGAACCAGGGGGGTGGTTGTGAGTGAAAGATGTGAGCGTTCTTCTGGAGGTAGAGCCACTAAGACTTGAAAATCATTCAGATTGAGGGTTGGGTGAGAGAGAGGGCATAGAAAGAAAAAAGTTAAATATGACTTCAAGTTTACAAACCTGGAGGAGTAGAGGGTGGCAGGAAAATTCCTTCAGTAGCAATAGGAAAATTGGAAAGAGGACAATTTTACTTTTTAAAATTAATTTATGTTGATTTATCAATAATTACTTTCATATACTTTTGAGCTTAAAATTTTTCTCCCCTTTCCTCCTCACCACCCTCCCCAAGACAATCTGATATAGGCTATATGTATACATTCTTGTTAAACGTATTTTAATATTAGTGATGTTGTAAGTAAGAATTAGAACCAATAGGAGGAACCACCAGAAAGAGGAAACAAAACTCAACAGAAGAAAAAAAATGGCAAATAGTGTGCTTCCATCTGCATTCAAACTCCATAGTTCTTTCTTCAGATAGCATTTTCCATCATAAGGCCTTTGGAGATGTCTTAGATCCTTGAGTTGCTGGGAAGGGTTAAGTGTATCAATATTAGTCATCACACAAGGTGGCTGTTATTGTGTACAATGTTCTCTTGGTTCTGCTCACTTCACTCAGCATCAGACCATACAAGTCTTTCCAGGTTTTTGTGAAGTCAGCCTGTTCATCGTTTCTTATAGCACAATAGTATTCCATTACATTCACATACCTCAGCTTGCTCAGCCATTCCCCAATTAATGAGCATCCTCTTAATTTCCAATTCTTTGCCACCACAAAAAGAGCTGCTATAAATATATTTGTACATGTGGGTCCTTTTCCCATATGTATGATCTCTTTGGGATATAGCCCTAGAAATGCTATTGCGGGGTCAAAGGGTATGCACATTTTTATAGCCCTTTGGGCATAGTTCCAAATTGCCCTCCAAAATGGTTGGATCATTTCACAACTCCACCAACAATGCATTCCAATTTTCCCACATACTCTCCAACATTTATCATTTTCTTGTTTTGTCATGTTGGCCAATCTGATAGTTGTGATGTGGTACCTCAGAGTTGTTTTGATTTGCATTTCTTTAATCAATAGATTTAGAGCATTTTTTCATATGACTATAGATGGCTTTAATTTCTTCATCTGAGAACTGTCTGTTCATATCCTTTGACCATTTATCAATTGGGGAATGGCTTGTGTTCTTATAAATTTCTTAATTCTCTATATATTTTAGAAATGAGGCCTTATCAGAGAGACTGGTTGTAAAAATTCTTTCCCAATTTTCTACCTTCCTTCTAATCTTAGTTGCGTTGGCTTTGTTTGTGCAAAAACTTTTCAATTTAATGTAATCAAAGTTATCCATTTTGCTTTTCATAATGTTCTCTGTCTCCTGTTTGGTCATGAATTCTTCTGTTCTCCATAGATCTGATAGGTAAACTATTCCTTGTTCTCCCAGTTTGCTTATGTATCAGCCTTTATATCTAAGTCATGAACCCATTTTGACTTTATTTTGGTATATGGTGTGAGATTTTTATCTATTGCCTAGTTTCTGCCATACTCTTTTCCAGTTTTCCCAGCAGTTTTTTTCAAAGAGTGGGTTCTTATCCCAGAAGCTGGGGTCTTTGGGTTTATCAAATAATACATTACTATAGTCATTGAATACTGTGTCTTGCATATTTACCCTATTCCACTGATCCACCACTCTATTTCTTAGCCAGTACCAAGCAGTTTTGATGATTGCTGCTTTATAATACAATTTAAGAATTGCTAGGCCACCTTCCCCTGCATTTCTTTTCATTAGTTCTCTTGGTATTCTGGACCTTTTGTTCTTCCAAATGAATCTGTTATTATTTTTTCTAACTCTATAAAATAATTTTTGGTAGTTTGATTGGTATGGCACTGAATAAGTAAATTAGCTTAGGTAGGATTGTCATTTTTATTATATTAGCTCGGCCTACCCATGAGCAACTGATGTTTTTCCAATTATTTAGATCTGATTTTATTTGTGTGAAAAGTGTTTTGTAATTGTGTTCATAGAGTTCCTGGGTTTGTTTTGGGAGGTAGACTCCTAAATATTTTATAATGTCTACAGTACGTTTAAATGGAATTTCTCTGTCTCTTGCTGGTGGGCTTTGTTGGTAATATATAGAAATGCTGATGATTTATGTGGGTTTATTTTATAGCCTGCAACTTTGCTAAAGTTGTTTATTATTTCAAGTAGTTTTTTACTTGATTCTCTAGGATTCTCTAAGTATATCATCATGTCATCTGCAAAGAGTGATAACTTTGTTTCTTCTTTGCCTATTCTAATGCCTTCAATTTCTTTTTCTTCTCTTATTGCTAAAGCTAATTTCCAGTACAATATTGAATAACAGTGGTGATAATGGACATCCTTGTTTCACCCCGATCTTATTGGAAATGCTTCTAGCTGTCCCCATTACATATAATGCTTGCTGAAGGTTTTAGATAGATGCTATTTATTATTTTAAGGAAGACTCCATTTATACCTATGCTTTCTAGTGTTTTTAATAGGAATGGGTGTTGTATTTTCAAAAGCTTTTTCTGCATCTATTGAGATGATCATGTGTTTCTGTTGGTTTTGGTGTTGATATGCTCAATTATGCTGATAGTTTTCCTAATATTGAACCAACCCTGCATTCCTGGTATAAATCCTACCTGGTCATAGTGTATTATTCTTGTGATAAGTTGCTGTAATCTATTTGCTAATTTTTTTTAAAATTTTTGCATCTATATTCATTAGAGAAATTGGTCTATAATTTTCTTTCTCTGTTTTGACTCTTCCTGGTTTAGGTATCAGCGCCATATTTGTAATAAAAGAAATTTGGTAAGACTCCTTCTTCACCTATTTTCCCAAATAGTCTATATAGTATTGGAATTAATTGTTCTTTAAATGTTTGATAGAATTCATGTAAATCCATCTGGCCCTGGAGATTTTTTCCTAGGGAGTTCATCAATGGCTTGTTCAATTTCTTTTTCTGAGATGGGGTTATTTAAGTATTTTACTTCCTCTTCGTTAATCTGGGCAATTTATATTTTTGTAAATATGTATCCATTTCACTAATATTGTCAAATTTGTTGGCATACAGTTGGGCAAAACAGTTCCTAATTATTGTTTTAATTTCCTCTTCCTGGGTGGTGGATTCACCATTTTCATTCTTGATACTAGTAATTTGGTTTTCTTCTTTCTTTTTTTTTTAAATTAAATTAACCGAAAGTTTATCTATTTTATTGGTTTTTTCATAAAACCAGCTCTTAGTTTTATTTATTAGTTCAATAGTTTTCTTAATTTCAATTTTATTAATTTTTCCTTTGATTTTCAATATTTGTAATTTGGTGTTTAATTGAGGATTTTTAATTTGTTCTTTTTCTGGTTTTTTTAGTTGTATGCCCAATTCATTAATCTCCTCTTTTTCTATTTTATTTATGTAAGCATTTAAAGATATAAAACTTCCCCTAAGAGCTACTTTCACTGCATCCCATAAGTTTTGGTATGTTGGAAAGAGGGCAATTTTAGAGGGCAAAACAAATTCTGTTTTGAACATATTGAATTTGAGAAGCTATGGAACATCTAGGAGGAAATATCTGGCAATCGAGGTGATGGTGAGTAAGAAAGAGGTTATTGTTTGTTGTTCAATCATTTCAGTCATGTCCAACTCTTCATGATCCCATTTGAGGTTTTCTTGGCAAAGATACTGGAGTGGTTTGCCAAATCCTTTTTTAGCTCATTGTATATATGAGGAAACTGAGGAAAACAGGGTTAAGTGACTTGCCAAGGATCGCGCAGCTAGTGTCAGAGGCTGGATTTGAACTTAGGTCTTCCTGGCTCCAGGTCCAGGGCTTTATCTACTACTCCACCCAGCTGCCCAAGTGAGACATTAGGGGTGGATATATACAATTGGGAATCATCTGCATAGAAATGTTCATTGAACCTATGGAAGCTAAGGACATCTTCAAAGAAGCAAGGATAGAGAGAGAAGAGAAGGAGCTCAAAAGAGAACTTTTGGGAATAAGCATGCCAAGAAAGTGGATGATGGTCCAGCAAAGGAGGCAAAGGCCAGGAAAGAATAATGCCATGGAAAGCCAAGGGAGAAGAGAATACCCAGCATCAGCAGCTGCAGATAGGTTAATGAGAGTGAGAGAGAGAAAAGACCATTGAATTTAATGGCTAATTTAAGTTTGGTGAAAGTGGGTTCAGTTGATATACGAGTTTGAAAACCAGGAAGCAAGGAATTAGACAGTGAGTGGAACAGTGAGGAAGTTGGGGTAACAAGTCTAAACAAGTCTCTTTGCTAATACCATTTGAAAGAGAAGAGATAGGGGATGACAATTTGAGGAGAAGGCAGTCTCATGAGGGTGTCATGAAGGGAGAAGCATCTAAACTGGGCTTGAAATGATGGGAAGAATCCTTACAAGTAGATTGGGGAATAGAATATTCCAGAAAATGTTAGCAAATCAATGAAGACAGAAAAATATTTATATGTGTTTAAATAGTCCAATTTGGCCAGAAATACATATGGAGAGGAATAATAGGAGATAAGACTAGAAAAATAGTTTATATCCAAATTGTTGAGGTCTTTGAATGCCAAATTAAGACACACAAGCTTTATTTGGCAAGTAGTGGAGAATCATTGAAGGATTTTTAATAGGGAATTTATGTGATCAAAACTCTTCTTTGGGGAGATTCACTATGGTATATAAAAGGTATGAGTAGTGCTATGTCATATTATTTAGAAAGCTGGCTTTGAAATTGGGAACAGTTGGCTGTAGTTCCTACCTCAGGCACATATTGACTGTGTGACCATGGGCAACTCACTTAATCTCTCAGTGCCTCAGGTATCTTTAATATTTTAAGTTGCAGAGTAGATACCTGTCTTTGTTAATAGAGAGTTTCTTCACATGGAACTTCTTCATCAATGCAATCATAGGTATGACCCAAGAAAGGGTGAAAGTAAAAGATGGATTGCAGTGGAGAATGACAGGAGACTTAAAGGCCAATGAGAAAGTTATTGAAATAGGCCAGTTAACAGTTAGTGAGATCCCGAATGTGGATGGTAGTGAAGAGGATGGATTCAAGACACATAGTACAGATGGAGTTAAAAGAACTTGGAAATTAATTTAGTGCAAAGGAGAAATCACTGATGATTTGTGGGTTTGAGCATGGATTAACTGGGGGAATGATACTATTGTTAATAGAAATAGAAAAGTTAGAAACATTTGGGGGAGTAAAGATGGAAAGATTGTAAAGTATTTGAGGGACTTAACAAATAGTGATGTCTAGCAGGTAGCTGGAGAAATCCAAGTTGGAAGTAAAGATTTGGCAAGACCTTCCCTTAGAGATGAGAATTTAAGCCATGAAAGTAGATGAGATAATTAAGGAAGATTGTTTTTTGAGGGAAGAAAGGCCAGAGAAAAGAGAATAAGAATATAATAAATGCTGATTTGTGGCTTGTTACTGTGCTAAGTACTTTAAAGATTGTATCTCATTTGATCCTCATAATAAGCTTGTAAGGCAGGTGCCATTAAGATTCCCTTTTTACAATTGACCAATCTGAGGCAGAAAGAGGTTAGGGGACTTGCCTAGAATCACACAGCAAGTGAGTGCCTGAGTTCAAATTTGGACTGAGTTCACCTAGCCCAGCCACCTAGTTCCCTTTCCTCTGTTGAAAGAGGGAATAGAAAAGGGTCAAGGACAAAGACTTGAGAGGAATGTCTCCTTTCAAGAGTTAGAAGGAACAAGAGAAGCCAGGGAATGAGAGAGCGATGAAGAAGGTTAGAAGAAAAACATGTTTATAGCCATAAATAATGCTTGTTACTACTTAGTGACATTTGGAAGATTTAGAGGCAAAGATAGGACCAAAGATATGAAGGTACCTACTTCTAGAAATTTGCCCCTTGGTCCATGACTTAAGATCATGGAAGTGGTAATGTGAAAGAAGCTTATATTTGTTTCCAGAAGTAGTTCAGAAGACAAGTGGTGTTTTTCCTCCTATATTTTGCATATAATACCAGAGAAAAGTATATTATTTTTTAGAGGCAAATACATGTAGACATACAGCATACAGACATATACACTCTAATTGTATGTATACATCTATGGTTATAGTATATTATATTTGTAAAATATACTATAAACACAGTGTATGTGTGTGTATATCTATATCTTTCAGAAATCATTTGAGGACATGAGAGGGAGCCTAAAATATGAGCTTAAGGTCCAGGTTAGTTACTATCTTTTATAAGAGGCTTTTCCTAATTCTTCCCATTGTTAATGTTGCCCCATCACCTGAAATTGCTTTGTATTTATTCTGTACATATTTTATATTGAATTATCTAAATAGAATTTCTTTCCAATAGGATTTAAGCTCCTTGAGAGCAGGAAGCTTTGTTTGGTGGTTGTCACATAGTAGGCACTTAATAAATACTTGCTTGATTGAATTTAATTAAATTTGTATCACCAGAGCCTAATATAGTGCCTATCCCAAGCTAAGGCACAATGTTGTTTAATTGAATTAATTGGAATGTATCAAGCCTTGGACCTTTGTCTCCACCTTCAGAAGCAATGAATTTTATGTGAAGATTTGCCATTACTATAGAGGTATGAGTTTATCATGGGACAAATCATTCATATATACATTAGTGATATTAGGGACATCACACAGTCATTTCATGTCAATCAAAGTTCCCTATATATTATGAATCTTTAAAACATATGTAAGTTCCTCAGTATAGAGGTGATGAGAATTGTAATGCTTTCTAAAATGCTGTTAGACATCACATACTAGAAACATTTATCTTTGAACTTTTAAAAAAGTAGTGAGACCTGTCACCCCAAGTGCTTATTATAACTTACACAAATGTTCAAATCTATCTGGGATCACATTGCTTCTGGCATTCCCCCTAGTGGTGTTGTTTGTAGCTCTTCTCTGCCTAGCTATCTAATGCCACTCTTCTCTGTGTCTTCCCAAATTTTTACTATAAGGGATCTCAACCCTCCCAGAGGTCTTCCTTTCTTTTTCTTGACATTTAGAGGATACCAGTGAAGTTGCCCATCTCTCATTCCTTGTTCTTGCCACATGACAAATCTATCTTCTCTTCCTAATTCCTTAATGGCATCTTTTGATCTGTTTTTCCTATGACTTCCTCATTGAATATAGGTTTCAGCCTCCTCACATCCACCCTATTCCTTTCCATTGCTTACTGTGTGACACTTATTTCTAGTTCTTTAGAAGCACTTTCATCCTTGTCTCACTGCCATACATCAACATCAGCAGAAAGTAAGTATTGAAAAGGTGAGCTGTTACTTTCATGGGAAGCTTGAGGTCAGTAAGAGAGATTGCAGTTTTTGAAAGCAATCTTACCCGCTCTCCTCCTTTTCAACTCTGGTCCCAAGTCAGTATCCATCTATATTGTGTGTCACACACACACACACACACACACACACACACACACACACACACACACACTATTGGACAGGATCTTTAGGGTGTCCATCTAAATGCATGTTAATAACATCTAACATTTATGAAATACTTTGAGGTTGGTAAAGAACTTTATGCTTTGTCTCATTTTATTGTCCTAACAACCCTGTGAGGAAACTCCTATAATTACCCTCATTTTACAGAAGAGGAAAATGAGGCAGATAGAAGTCAAGTAACTTGTCTAAGGCCACACAGTTTGTAAGAGTATAAGACTAGATTTGAGCTCAATTCTTATTGAATCCAGAAATCTTGGCAATATTCATTCTTCATCCATTTGGTATTTTCTATAAAGATGGGCAGACCAAATTTCTTTGAGTCATTACAGATCTCTTGAAGGTGATTTTGCAATGTGTTGGGGCTTGATGCAATCGGAGCAGTCCCAAACACAAATAGGAGCATATGGGGTAGGAGGTAGGAGCATATCTACAGATACATCAGATTTTAAGGAAGTTCTTCCAGCTTGTTGAGTGTATCCCCCTGGTAAACTTTTGAGAAAACAAGTACCAGAGTCACATGGGATCACAGGCATTGGTGGGTTGAGGCTGGCATTAGATATAACTACTTGATTGGTTAGATCAAAGATCCATTTGAGTATTTAAATAAGTCTCCTCTCCTCTCCTCTCCTCTCCTCTCCTCTCCTCTCCTCTCCTCTCCTCTCCTCTCCTCTCCTCTCCTCTCCTCTCCTCTCCTCTCCTCTCCTCTCCTCTCCTCCTCTCCTCTCCTCTCCTCTCCTCTCCTCTCCTCTCCTCTCCTCTCCTCTCCTCTCCTCTCCTCTCCTCTCCTCTCCTCTCCTCTCCTCTCCTCTCCTCTCCTCTCCTCTCCTCTCCTCTCCTCTCCTCTCCTCTCCTCTCCTCTCCTCTCCTCTCCTCTCCTCTCCTCTCCTCTCCTCTCCTCTCCTCTCCGTCTCTGTCTTCCAAGACTGAGTCCCCCTATTCTCCCTATTTCTCTTAAGCTGGAAGTACAATGGCCATTCATAGGACCAATACCCAACTGAATAGCAAGGACATAACTTGATTAAACCCAAACTGTTGACAGCAGAGACAATCCTTGTCTGCTCAATGGACCACAGTCACCCATTTGCAAAAGCCTATTGTTTTCAGTGTGTAATATAGAAACTGTTGTCTATAACTGTATAACAACTGCTCTGTTAAAAATGTAAATTAAGCCTTCATAAAGGGAAAAATGCTAAGCTCATTTAAGAGATTGACTTAAAGGAATTTGAAAGTTGATAATTTAGTTAATAAATGATTGTAAAGGACGTGCAAATTATTTTCAAAATAACAAGGATCTTCAAAAGGGTTACTGAGATATCCAGGGTTATGACTGATGGTAAACTATCCTGGGGCAACACTAAGTATGTGGCCACCATGTTTCCCTTATGACTTTTAATCAGTTTTGAAGCATAAGACAATAGCAGAGGGAAAAGAAGATGCAGAGAGCTGCAATTGGAATTTTATTTTGCTGTTCTATCCTAAAAGGGCAACAGAACTACTGGGAGAAGCTTTGTTCTGAGGCTCATCAGTTGAGCTAAAAAGTGATGCTCCATCCTAGTAATGATAAGCATGAAGTTAAAAAGTCTGCCTGGAGAGGTTTTATTGCCATAGAGGCCTAGACCATGTTGCCATCCACTAGGATCATGGATACCAGAAAGTAGTAGATACCAGATGGTAGTAAGTCAGAGTAAGTTCATAACTCCAGATTAAATAGAAACTAAAATCAATTTAAGTTAATCAGCAAAACGTCTATGTCTGTGTTAATAAAAATATTATAATAATAATCATCTCATTTAACAGCACCCTAAAGTTTACATGCTATTTAGATAGTTCTAGTTCTCTTCTCTTTCTTCCTCTTCCTTCCCTACTCATCCTCTCTTTCTCTCCTCCCTTCCCTTTCCTTCGCCCCTCTCCTCTCCTCTCCTCCCCTCCCCTCCCCTCCCCTCCCCTCCTCTCCTCCTCTCCTCTCCTCTCCTCTCCTCTCCCCTCCTCTCCAACAGTAGGTCTCAGGCCAAGCCCCACTTGGTCATTGTTTGAGCCCAGACTGGATCAGAGTGAATGTAAATAGCAATTGTTTCTGTTTTGGCCATAAACCCTGAGGATCTTCCCCTCCAAAACTGGTTTTTTTTACTAAAGAGCCTCATTTCTTACCTAGCCTTAATCACTGAATGGGTTGGCACTGCCTCAGTCAAACTGAGGCCTGTTAAAGACCTTAGCTTAAAAAGGCCAAGGTCTCCCACTGCATCCAGGGCCATCTCCAGTCATCCTGATCTAGATCTCCTCACTGGACCCAGATGGCTCTGGAGGAGAAAGTGAGGCAGGTGACTTTGCACAGCCATCATTTACTTATATCCAATTCATTTGCACAGCATGACATCCCCTCCTTGATGTCATGGTCCTCTTCAAGAATGAAGGACAAACAACAACAACAATCGTATCCCTTCACTCCTTTCTTCTAAGTCTACATGTGTGGCAGAACTAGTAGGATGACAATATAGCTGATTTTACACCTTTTTTACAATCCTTTTTCTTTTTTACAATCCTTTACACCATCTTCCACCACATAGTCTGTATCCATTGGCATTCATAGTGGAAGCAATTATATAACAGTCCATACCAATCATTAAGATGATGAATATTAATATATTGCCATATCACAGCATATGCATTTTACAATAAAGATGAGTATGCATAGACAGCATGGCATAAGTGGATGAAGTGCTAAACTTAGAAACTAGAAGCCTGGGTTTGAATCTCTGAATCCCACCCCTGACATATACCAACCATGTGACGCTGAGCAAGTCACTGAGCCTCTCAAAGCCTCAGTTTTATCCTCTGCAAAATGGGCTGATAATATTTATGCTATACACCACATAGGGTTGTTGTAAGGAAAGTGCTTTGAAATCCTTAGATTGCTATAGAAATCTGAGTTATTATTTATATTTTACACTAGCCTATATTTTTGGGTGTCACAAGTTGCAGTAAATCAAAATCATCTGTCAGTTTTTGCAGCCCAATTTTTGAAACTTTTCAGTGTAAAGGTGATATGTGCATCTCCATCTGACAGTATTCCTTTTATTTTTCTGCCTTTGGGTGATGTCACCCAGGGAAGTTCTCTTGCTCTAGTACAACACCAAGGGCCTTAGAAAACATAACTGCTCAGAAAACAACTTTAGGTACAAAGAGAGTGAATGAAAGAGCTCTTTTCTGGCTGCATGAAGGCAGCAATGGAGAATCAGAATGTTGAAGATGATGTGAAGGCTTGGAAGAGAAGTCTGTTTTCTGTGATGTGCTGGTCAGTCTTGCTCATCTGAAAACACAGACATCCTCCCTGTAATCATCATCATGGCTATTGTTGGCATGCTGCTGTGCATAGTATAAATGATCAAAATATTTGCATTCTTGATAGCAATTTTCCTATAATCCACTCTAATAATTATAGTACCCCATTACCTGCTAAATGTTAGTATGAATTAGCAATCCATTCTGCACAATAAGTTTTGTAAAACACTTAAAGATAGAGATTGTGTTTAATTAAAAATCAACATACATATGAAAGCCAAATGAAGTAATGATTCCCAATGACCTTTTATTACCTGCAGTCCCTTGTCTGGGCTGGATGATTGACAGCGTGTTGTTTGGCTACCATGTTGTATTTCAGCTGACAAGACTTTTCATTTTAACTCAATTTCCCTGCCTATCACAAGCTGGTGGCAGGCCAGGCTCAAGTCACCCAGTTTTGCCTCAGCAGCTTGCTCTATTTCTCATTAGTACGCATTTATTCAGTGGAAATTGGAAGACAAATGCTTGAAGGCATGCGAACTAAGTATAGCAAATTAGGTTTAAAGACTGAATATTTATAAGTGTATTGAAACAGGGTTTCTTTTTTAAAAAAATTTAGAGTGAATTGAGAACTAAGTGCTAGCTTTGGTATAAAAAAAGTGAAGATAGAAGTAGGAGGATTCTAAGAATAACAATACTACGAGCTTTCTCTTTACATTTTGGAAATCTGTTAAAAAAAAAAAAGAAAGAAAAAAAAACCTTTCTGACAACACCTTATCAAAAAGCAACCTGGCTTCTCCATGATATGGAGATTGTACAAGGAAGTTTAGCACCTCATGTGTAAGAAGGGGGGAAAAATGAGGGTCATGTTCATTTGCTGCTTGGTTATCCCTTGGTATGCTTTAAATTGCCTTGTTTGTTCGGCACTAGCACAGAAACAGATGTTGCTTTACTGTGCTGGATAATTTACTGTTCCTCATGGTGCCGAATAGAAGTCCTCTTGAGCTGCCCAGCTGGTCTGTCAGTAGCACTGGCTGGTGTCTGCCCAACTATGACAACTGCAAGTAGATGCGGCTTTTATTGGGTACTTGTCATTCTTTCAACTTAGCACTTTCCCCCCACAGATATACAGGAGCTTCCTGGAAAAGGAAGTGTGTGTGTGTGTGTGTGTGTGTGTGTGTGTGTGTGTGTGTGTGTGTGTGTGTGTGTTATGTCGTAGACCCACATAAGCTCCACTCTCCTTTGTTGATCATAATGTGACTCATTACTTTTGTCATCTAATGATTATCAGCATGATTGCTCAGAGCGAGAGCCAAGCTCGCCTTCCACACATAACTGGTACTGGAAGGTAAGACAGATTTGTCATTTACGATCTGACCACTAAGCCACACTTTGTGCTCCATTATTGTGATTAACTTCTGCATAAGATGTGCTTGCCCAATTGTCATTTGTGATTCCGCAGTGGGCCCAAACTGTCATGCTTCCTGGGAGCAAGTCAGCCAATAGGCTCTGACTGCGTTATTCAGGTTGTTAAACGTGAACCTGCCATTTCACAGGAGACACTCCAGGATTCTTTTGCTTTTCTTCTTCCTCCACCCTCCTTACTGGACTTGTTGGAGGAACATATGTCAGCTACCATTTCACAACAATAGACTAAAATGGTATTGTCCCCTTACAGGGTTTTCCAAGGAAGATTGGGGCTGAGCGATGCCTTTTGTACCCTGGAAAGTTTGGTTGCCAGTGCTGCCAGTTGAAATCTATCATGGCAGGTGCCTTGTGGCTATCTGCAGTTGAGGCTACGTTCTGGAACCAAAGTTGGGTGTGTGTGTGTGTGTGTGTGTGTGTGTGTGTGTGTTTCCTGGCTTCTTCATCAACAAGCAGATTTGACTCTCCCTGATTATAGTAACAAAGGCAGTCTAAAAGAATATGCACAACCTCATTGTACGTCACATCGAATCACTACCATGGCCACACAGAGCTGACCGCAGCCTCATTTCTTTAGACAAATGAACGCTTAAGGAAAAACCTCATGTGACAAAACATTCAAGCCTTCCTCCCACCTTTTTATTATGCAAGCTGGGCACAGATTTAATTTTTAGTGAAACCAACTTTGTTATCTTTTATGCAGATACAACTCTGCTGTGAAGTACCCATCTTTGATAATGTAACCTGTGGGTGCTGTGGGCTACAAAGCCTTGCTAATCAGTCACAAAGACAGAATTTGTGTTTGCATGCGTGTATATGTTTTATTGCAAACTATAAACACAGCCACTTATCATTTTGTGAGAAATAAACTATTTGGAGCTGTTTTTGCATTGATGAATAGAAAGAATCAGGTTTCATATTCTAGCCCCCATCCCATACATGCTGGAGGAAAAATAGTCAGTTTTGATTATGAAGAGAAAGATGCAGACCTAGACAGGAGCTACATCCTGATATGCATGCTATCAGAATGATTTATGCAAATTATGCATATTATTCCCAAAGGAATTCCTCCTCAAACTGCCAGGATAAATTGCCGGAAATTAGCCATAAAATCTGTCGTGCTAGGAGCAAAAGGTGAAGGCCACTGGGAAAGCAAGGACGTTCAGCTTCTGGAGCCTTCCAGGACATGATAGAGCCTGATTATTTTACCTAGGTCCTGAGAAGGATGCAGTTTCTCCTAAAGTATTTTCCCAACAAATACTGAATCACACTTTATTTACCACTAACACAAGGAAATTTATGCTACTAAAGGCCTCAATGCTTCTTTAACAGCTAATCTAGCTTTGAAAAATATTAGTAGTTTTCAAAGAGATGGAACAACCTTTCACTGGGACGGATGCACTGCTTCTCCAAGAAACTTGAATGATTACTGTTCCAAATGAAGGAGTGCTTAGGGCTTGGAAGATTCTTTCAACTAATTGGCAATGTTAGGTCTACTACTCCCTGTTACACCAAAGTATGAAAATATAAGGGGTCCTAATTGATAGTGGTCAAAGAATATGAACAGACAGTTCTCAGATGAAGAAATTAAAGCCATCTATATTCATATGAAAAAATGCTCTAAATCACTATTGATTAGAGAAATGCAAATCAAAACAACTCTAAGGTACCACATCACACATATCAGCTTGGCCAACATGACAAAACAGGAAGATGATAAATGTTGGAGAAGATGTGGGAAAACTGGAACATTAATGCATTGTTGGTGGAGTTGTAAAATGATCCAACCATTTTGGAGAGCAAGTTGGAACTATGCCCAAAGAGCTATAAAAATGTGCATGCCCTTTGACCCAGCAATACCCCTTCTAGGGCTATATCCCAAAGAGATTATATAAATGGGAAAAAGACCCATGTGTACAAAAATATTAATAGCAGCTCTTTTTGTGGTGGCAAAGAATTAGAAATTGAGAGGATGCCCATCAATTGGGGAATGGCTGAGCAAGTTGTGGTATATGAACGTAATGGAATACTATTGTGCTATAAGAAATGATGAACAGGCTGACTTCACAAAAACCTGGAAGGACTTGTATGGTCTGATGCTGAGTGAAGTGAGCAGAACCAAGAGAACATTGTACACAATAACAGCCACCTTGTGTGATGACTAATATTGATACACTTAACCCTTCCCAGCAATACAAGGATCTAAGACATCTCCAGAGGCCTCTTGATGGAAAATGCTATCCACATCCAAAGAAAGAAATATGGAAGTTGAATTGCTATTTTTTTCTCTTCTGTTGAGTTTTGTTTCCTCTTTCTGATGGTTCCTCCTATTGGTTTTAATTTTTACTTACAACATCACTAATGTGAAAATATATTTAATAGGAATATAAATGTATAGCCTATATCAGATTGTGTGCTGTCTTGGGGAGGGTGGTAGGGAGGAAGGGGGAGAAAAATTTTAAACTCAAAAGCATATGGAAGTGATTATTGATAAATCAAAATAAATCAATAAAAAAATTTTAAAAATATAAAAAAAGAAAAGAAAATATAAGGGATCATTACATCTAAAGATTCTCTTTTGCTTTCTTGCCTTCCCACTCCTCACTAGTTGCTTCCATGAATTACTTCCTTTTTGGTCCCTAGTGGGTATGTGCAAGAAAACATTTTTTTTCTTTTTTAATGGATCCTTCAGGCAGACAGCATATGGATAACTAGGTGGTCTTTCTAAGAAACATCCATAATTTAATGACTAATTGTTGTTGATTTTTTCTTACTACAGAAAGTAGCATTAATGAGACCTTACGAATGGCCTCAGTTTCTTCCAATGTTCGTTTTAATGAAGAGGATATCACTCTAAATTTAGGAAATGGAGAAGTCAATCTACGAAAAGGAGATCTCACCATCATTTACCCACCATTCCTGCACTATGACCCAGAAATCTTTGAACAGCCTGAGGTAAATATTCAGCTGATACATGCTACTTATTTTTTAGGCTCCTAGTTCATTGCCTTTAATGGGAGTTTTGTTTATATCCTGTTGTTCCTCCAAACAAAAACAAAACAATAAAAGTCTTCCCACCTTATGCTGTGTTTTCTGTTACTCAAAGGTCATAAGATTATAGATTTAGAGGTGGAAAGAACCTTAAAGGTCATCTAGTCTAATCCCTTCTTTTTCCAGGTGAACAACTAAGGCTCTGAGAAGTGAAGATATTTGGAAAAGGGCACACCAGTTGCACAGCTATGATTTGAACCCTTATTTTCTGACTCAAATCTAGCCATCTTTTCACTGTACCACACTGACAAAGAAATATGGTCTGAAAGTTATTGTTCTTTTCAAAGAAAATAACCATTACATTTTGATTTCCATAAATGTTGTGATAAATATAGGCTTAGTTTGGCAGGGGATCATTGGATAGAAGTAAGAATCAGAAGAAGCATTATACAAAGTTAGAAAATTATAAAACAAAATTTTTTAAATGTTGAGGCTGTTGGGGTTAGGTGCCCAGGGTCACATAGCTAGTAAATGTCTAAGGCTGGATTTGAACTCAGGAGAATAGAGATTTATTATCAAATGTGAACATTTTACAAGTGTATTTAAGGGTCTTTAAAGCAGAATTGACTCTTCCAAACTCTAAAATTAGCATGGTTTTCTTTGTACCAAAAGCTTTTTGGTCTTTTGTTTTGTTTTGTTTTTACCTCTCCTCATAGGGATTTAGCCCTTGTTGATCAATTATTATGGTGCTGTGAACTTGTGTTTGTAAAACTGTTGCTTTGACTCTAAAGCTGTGGGTATAATTGTGTCATCTCCTTGTATTTTTTCTGAAGCTAGAGTTAATGAATATCAAAGACTGGAAATTAATCCACCCTGGCTCATCTTTTAATACAACCTCTGAAGTTCATCACCTGCATGCAAATTAAATATGGTCCTACTGTTCCAGCTTTGAGGGAAGGGATGTTGTGACAGTGGTTTCTTTAGTGAATGCAATTTCTGAAAGGTAGATTTCTATGTCCTTAGATACAAGTTCATGGCAGGATCATTTTAAGATATGCCATCTAAGTAGTTAGATATTTGTGGATCTGACTGGATTAGAATATTGTCTAATTTATAAAGTTAAGGTTGAGGTGAATCACAAAAAAAGGATCATTTACATTTGTGAAAGTGTTTTTGAAAAATCTCCAAAGAGCTGTGCCTCTCACCGGTAGAGTACTCTGACCAGTAACGATGTGCATTATCATCATTCTCACTCTCATTTTAAGGAAAGCACATATTAGGTCTATAAAAAAGAGTATCTGGAGATTCATTTTGAATGTTCTATCATTTGTTTCTTGTGTGACACTGAGCATGATCGCAACCTTTCTGAACCTTATTTTCCTCATTTGTAGAAGCAGATGATAACATACTACCTTTTTTAAAAACGCTTTTGTGAGCAAAATGCTTCATAGAATTATACACTTGTAAAAAAAAATTCTACATTTGTAAGTTATGATTATTATTGTTATACACTTTGCTTGTGGCAAGTCTTTGTGGGTGGCCTCCATAATACCCAGTTAACATACTTTCTTAGAGACTACAGTGTTCCAAAATGAAGAATGATCAATTGCTAGCAACATTTGCACTCATGGCCAGAACTGCTGCATTTTAAACACGAATGGGGAATAGGTGCAGCCCTCTTTAGGTCTTATAGACTCACTTGTCCAAGAATCAAACTCAAAAGTCTATCAAATTCCTACTCCTAAATATCCAGCACGCTATTCTTTGTCATTGTTCACTTGTTTTTCAGTCATGTCCAACTCTTCAGGACCCCATTTAGGGTTTTTCCTTGGCAGAGATACTGCGGTAGTTTTCCATTTCCTTTTCTAGGTCATTTTACAGATGAGGAAACTGAGTTAAACAGGATTAAGTAACTTGCCCAGAGACACACAGCTAGTAAGTGTCTGAGGCCAGATTTGAAATCAG
The DNA here is from genome assembly GCF_003287225.1 of Phascolarctos cinereus. NCBI lineage: Eukaryota > Metazoa > Chordata > Mammalia > Diprotodontia > Phascolarctidae > Phascolarctos > Phascolarctos cinereus. The sequence goes on from NW_027555847.1 coordinate 467,576,090, forward strand.
GAAGTTAAGTCTTCCTGACTCCAGTCCCAGTACCCATTTACATACCACTTAGCTGCTCCTATCCTATCAGGCTTTAAACTAATTTATAAATTGGATTACTACTAAAAATTACACTTTTAATTTATGTCACTAATGTTCTTGGCACCTAGCAAGTGCTTTTTAAATGCTCTTCATACAGTCAGTCTTTTAATGTATTCTCGCTGCTTAAGAAGAAGAGAATGGTATGATATAGGAATAGACTTAAACAAAGACTGTAACCCTGTATAACAAGTCTATACCATCATAGACTCCAAAGTCTTACTATCTCTAAACCAGTGGCTTTAAAACACATCTAAGGTGTCTCTACTCCACTTATTAGCTGTTCAACCCTGATAAAATCTCTTAATCTCCTTTGTATCTTAGCTTCTTCATCAGTAAAATGGGAAAAATAACTTACGCATTATCTACCTCATAGCTATGAGGAAAGTACTTTGTAACCCTTAAAGTAATTCATAAGCTAATATATAGAACTAATAGGTTAGTTCAGCCTTAAGATTTTAAATGATCAAGTAAAATATAACCAAGGAAATAGTATGATTATCATAGACTTTTAGAAAAACAATGTCATGACGTTGGAATGCAGTGCTTTCACTGGTCCCCCAGCCTGTTTCCTTGCTTTTTACAGCTTTTAAGAATTTTATGACAGAAGTGAACACAATTGATAGGAGGAAATGTCTCTGTGTGTCTGCCAGCATCCCACCTGGTCCTATCATTATGCAGCGGTTCTGGGGGGCACCACAGTATCCTGGCATGCAGTCAGTATGGTTATGCCAGGGAGTCAGAGGTACACTGTGTGACCCTGATGACTCTGTAAATGCTCTAATGCAGCCCAGCTGCTCTGCTTTGCTAAAAACTTATCTCTGGGCCACAACAAATCAAAACCCCTGGGAAAACTCCCAGTGCCTGTCAATAGCCCTCATTCTCCTCAAATGTAGGGGTCTTCTTAAATACTGAGGACATCTCTTCAGCCAGCCTAGTGTTGGTTGTAGTCCCTGAAGATAGAGCCTTGGAGTATTTCACGTGCATACAGCATCTTACTGGATACACCCAAAGCCACAAAGGCCTTTGAAGTTCACCAAACCTACTGTATCATAGTTTTTGACTGGGTCAAATAATAGGTGTCATATTTTTGTTGTTGTTGTTCACAGAAACCCCAACAAACAAATATTAAGTGGTTTAGGATAAGTAGGTGTTCAAGCTCAAGTTTCTCTTCTAAGAAACTTCCAAGGATATTGAGTGTAAGGAAAATGTATATATCATTTTAGATGCTTCAATCATGTATCCATATTATGGCTTCTTTGTTTAGTATATTTTGTATGCTGTGTGTTGCCTTTCAGAATGGTAAAGACTTTTAAGTTATTCGTGATCTGTATATTCACCAGTGTGGCACTCATGGTTTCTAAATAAGATTAGTATTATCTCTTTATAATACCTGTTAATAAAAAGAATTTACAGTCCTATAAAACTCCTGCTAAACAATCATTGGATCACAGTCCTCATCAAACGAATCTATCGAAAAAAGATGAGTGAACTTTAGGTTTCACGTAAGCCAATTACTAATGAAATAGCAACATTTCCCCTTAGTTTCGCATCCTAAATTTAGAATACTCTAGGAAATTCCACATAATACAGTTCACACTAAACCACAGCTCTTTTTTAAAAAGCTGTTTCCATGGTCTCCTTATGAATTTTGACATACATCTATGAAGATCACGTGTATATCCAAATGTAAAAGCAAGTACAGTGTTAGTAATGTTAGAATATTAATCTTACTCTGCTACACAAAGTATATTCTGTCCAGCATACTTGAAAGCTGTATTTTTGCAGATTTACCTTTCTATAATAGTAGAGTGAGGAAGTGAACAGGAAAACCAGGAGAATAACATTGCTGAGGGAAAAGAAAGATGAGAGAACATAGTGTCAAGGCTCACAAGAGACCCCAGAGGTGAGGAAAGACTGGTACATTATACATGGTGTGCTTCAATGTGCTTAAAAACACTCTCAGACAAGCAGAGCAAAAATTTGTGACTATCTGTGGCTTGGTCATGATGCCTGGATATTAATAATCAGACCTAATGTTCACATACATTTATTATATTATAGTATAGATACAGGGTGATACAGTAGATAGAGGGATGGCCTTCGAGTCAGAAAGACTTGAATCCAAATCTGGCCCCTGAGACCTTTGTCAAATCACATAATCTCTAGGCTTTATGTGCTAAATTATAGATTGGCTAGGATCTTCTCTGATAGGAGATTTCCATGCTGATGAAATTATATATCCTTTATGTAGCCATGTATATTGATAAGCCATGTATGTCAATACTTTAATTAATAAATGTTCTTGGAAAAACAAGAATAGCTTTTTTTTTAAAGTGAAACTAAAATTAAATTGAATTTAAACAGAATTGACCTGAGTATTGCTGGTCTTAGGAAAAGCTCTATCCTTCTTAGTGATAGTCTATGGCAGTAGTGATAAGAACATTGCAGCAATTCCTCAAACATAATTTCTAGAGAAGGCCGAGGTCTAGGCCTCTGCTGAGAGGAAAGTTGTATCTTACACCTTGTCACTTGGGAGAGGTTACAGATGTCTTGTGTATGCCTGTGTTTGTCAGGGGGGACCATAAATGAATGAATGAATGATTAATTTAAAACATTATCATAATATTAAGTAGCATTTATATGGCATGTAATGTTTTTAAAGTGCTTTATGAGAGTTATTTCACTTTGTCCTCACAACAATCCTGGGAGGTGAATACTATTATTTCCCTCATTTTATAGATTATTAAACTGAGGCAGACAGAGGTTTGTGACTTGCCTGAGGCCATACAGTAAATATCTGAGGACAGATTTGGATTCAAGTCTTCCTGACTCCAGGTTTACTGCTCTGTTCACCTTACTATGTGACAGATATTCCACGTGCTAGAGATTCAAATACAAGTGCAACGTAAGCTCTGGTTTCATTCCTATAGTATCTTTTACGTTACATTTTACATTGGCAAACTGAATCCCTAGAGAATGACTGACTACATCTCCCCCTCAGTGTTCTTGGGGTGGCACCAAGGGATTGTGGGTATCTTTCTAATGCTATGGAACCCAATTTCCCACTGTGGTGCTTCCTCCATTGATTAGCAGTTAATATCGATTCGACCGTGGAGCTTTTAGAAATTTTCTAAGTGTATTTTCTAAGATGGCATAGTGCAGAGCAATTAATACTAAACATGCTCCCAAACCAGGAGCATGTTCTCCCATAATTACATATAGAATAAAGAGTAAAATGGGCTCAGGCTTAGAGCACAAATGACAAAAGAAGGATACAATAGCTCCCGGAAGACCTTCTGAGAGAAGTCCATTCTTCTTCTTTTTTTTTTTTAAAGGAGGAAAGATCCTCATGAAGTTCTCCATGGGCATTGTGGGGCTTCCAGCTAGGTTCTGTGTAAGAGTTTTGCATAAAGCAGCCTTTCCCCAATATGGCTAGTTTGTCCTTAGGTTCCATTGCAGATTCTTCCATGAGCCATTAATATCCCAGGGCCATTTCAAGGACATGGATGAGAAGTCCAAATCCTTAAACCCTCTGAAGTTCCTGTGGTCATTATTTCCCCCCAGGGAAGACTAATTTCCTCTCAGAGACTTGGTTGGAACTGTTCTTCCCTAGAACCCCGCTGGATAATAACTTGGTTCCAAACCAACATACTATTTTTAGAAGACCCATAAGGTATGACAAGGCATATTAATTTAATATTGTCTTTTATCAATTGATTGGACAACTAGGTGGTACAGTAGTTAGAGCACAGAGCCTAGAGTTAGGAAGATTAATCCTTACAAATTCAAATCTGGCCTCAGACACTAACTGTGTGACCCTGGGAAAGTTACTTAACACTGTTTGCCTCAGTTTTCTCATCTGTCAAATGAGCTGGAGAAGGAAAAGGCAAACCACTCTAGTATCTTTGCCAAGAAAACCCCAAATGCTATCACAGAGGGTCAGACATGACTGAAACAATTTAACAGCAACAACATTAATTGATTGATCAATTCAATAGAGATGTTTCCACCTGGTAAAAATGTTAGAGTTATAGTATCTTGTTAGTTACTTTTAAGTGAGATAGAGTGATCGATTGACCTAATCAACTGCAGCCTTTCCACTCTCACCCAAGTTTAATATCTGCTGCCTCTGAGCATCTTTTGGAGTATGTTTTGCAAAGTCCATATTCCTAAATCTTCATTAGCTTTCTAGTGTCTTGGAGAGGTTCTGCATTGTCATTTTAGAATTTCTTCCCCAATATCTTTCTCTTTAGAGTCCCAGGGAAAGTCTTATGTGGCAGTTCATAATCAACTCTAGCAATTAAGTTCTGCCATACCTCCCTATATATGATGATAAATTTTAACAAATATCACTTGCAACATTCCAGTGGGTTACTGTCTGTCTTGGTACTTTCAAAATAAATTCCTTGTTCCACCCCACAAAGAGAAGAAGAAAACTTTAAAAAAAGAAAGGAAAAAGATCAAGCGTTCCTTCTCAGAAAGAAAGCCTAGACCCTAATGGAGTTCCTGAATAAGTATAGCAACCTCAGACCTTTAGCATCAGGGATTGAGGTTCTATTCCTCTTCTTCTCCCAAGGGGGATGAGGAGGGCCTTGTATTTTGCGGTGATCTAAGTACCAAGTGCAACAACAGATGGTTGCTAGGTCAAGGGGGGACCCTAATTCTTGCCCTCTCCTTTTCTCTATGAGGAGTCTTGCTACTCTTGACCCACATAAACATGCCAGGTTTATATTAAACTCACATAAAAGAAAGAGAAAATCAAGCATCCTAACTCAAAAGGAAAACCTAATCCTACAGAGATTCCAGAGAATATGGTTCCTATGGGCTTTACCCATAGCAATTAGAGAATTGGGTCAACTGCAAGTTACACTCAACCCACAACTAACTAACAAGTAAGGTTCCCAGATCAAGATTTTTTCTTTCCTCAGAGTTCTAGGGGTAACCTAGAGGAATTTGGGGGTTGTTTCTCTAGTACTATCACTCAAGAGCCCCTATCTGGTATGTTCCCTCAATACTATTTCCCCAAATAATATCATCCTAATATGTAATTAATTGGCTAATTGATTTCTCCTGTATGTTAATTAACCAATTAACATCTTATGAAGGGACAGTTACTAAGAAAATATAACAAGAAATTAAAAAAAAAAACCTCCACATAATCCAGGGCAAACACTCCCTTCTTAAACATTTATTTGGTCTGTAGTACAGTGGGCTCAAAATTAAAGTGATTACTACAAAGCATTTCCCATAATACACTTGCTTTTAGCCGTGGTATGGTCATTGGATGAGTTGCTCTATTGCTGCTGGATTGATTTTCTTTGAAGATGGGTCAAGTGGGTTATTAGCTTAAAACTTTGCCATCCTCACCATATTGGCCAGGTACATTTTGACCACATTATCCATATCCCCAATCTGCAACAGTTCTCTGAAGTCCTCAGAAGGAATAAGCATTTTCTTTTTACTTCCTTCCCCAGTGCCGTATAGGAAAGAGTCTACAAATGGCCAACTTTGCACAGGTCTTATGTAGTCCCATATGTACAGGAAAACTAAAGTGCCTCCTTCCCTCAAATACTGAGTTATGCAGATTCAGCAAAAAATTTTTACAAAATTTATCTGGTTATTAATTGCTTAGTACTTAACTGAGACCTTCTTCATGTTCAAAATGGCCTTCTCTGACTCAAAGACAATAAAGAAAAAATGTTAAAGCAAAGAAAATCCAGCTTCCTATCTTAAAAAAAATTGTCATAGGGAATTTCCCAGAAAATGTTTAGAGCTGGGATCGAATGGAAGTGACACCCTCACCCTCAGTTGAGTAACCAGACTGTTTTGGCTTAGTTCTTAGGTAACTGTACTCATTAACATACCAAGTGCTCTAAAAAAAAAACTATCACTGAGGCCAGGAAAAACTGAGGCACTCACTCTCTGCCTCTTTCACTAAGGGCCCATCCTCTGCTCCTGACCTACACTCACAGATCATATTCAGTGCAGTAAAATTCCTCTTGGTCCTTGCAACATTTTCTGCAAGAGTCCCTGAACCACATATGGAATCCAGCTGGAGGTCTGGAAAAAAAAATTCCCAGTGTCCCTTCCCACAGGAAGCTTACTGGCCCTGCCTATTTGGAAGGACAATGTAAATAGTATTCTGAACTCACCCAACAATAAGATAAGCAGGCTCAGTGTAATCAGAAAGAAAACAGGTTCCTGTAAGCCCCAAATAAGTGAGTGGCTCTCACAAAGTTGTTAAGCACTTAGAGTTGAGTATTTGGGGTTTCTAGGATATCAGGCAAACTTTATCCTATGGACTTACATTTATTCCAAAGCAAGGCAGTCTAGGAAACAAAAGGAAAAGAAAAAAGGTGTTATCTAGGCACTAGAATTTAGGGACCCATACTTATGATATTAGCTGTAATATTCAAACTATCAGTCAGTGTTTGTTAAGTGCCTACTATGTGCTAGGCCCTGTGGTAAGCACTGGGGATACAAAAAGAGGCAAAAAAACAAACAAACAACCTGCCTTTAAGGAGCTTGCCATCTAATGGGGCAGACAAATGCAAACACATATATGCAAAGAAAGTTATGTACAGAATAAATATAAGGAATAATTAGCAGAGGGAAGGCATTAGAATTAAGAGGGGTTGGTGAAGGCTTCCAGTAAAAGAAAAATTTTTTTCTTATCATTTAGAGTCGTGTCTGATTCTTTGTGACCTCATTTTGGGGTTTTCTTGGCAAAGATACTGGAGTAGTTTGCCATTTCCTTTTCCAGATGAGGAAACTGAGGCAAACAGGGTTAAGTGATTTGCCCAGGGTCACACAGCTAGTAAGCTGTGTCTGAGGCCAGATTTGAATTTAGGAAGATAATTCTTCCTGACTCCATGCCAGATACTCCATCTACTTCACCACCTAGCTGCCCTTAGCCAGGCTCAAAGGAAGTCGGAGAGGTCAATAGGCAGAACAGAGGAAGAAGAGCATTCCAGCATGGGGAACAGCCAGAGAAAATGCCCAGAGTCAAGACATGAAGTATCTTGTTCATGGAACAACCAGGAGACTAGTGTTACTGGATCACATTGTATACAATAATATAACAAATAACAGCACATAAACATTCCATTAAGCAAAAGTGGTCACAAAGAATCGGTCTAATCTGTAAGAAAAAATATGAGAAGACTGGCTGTGCAAATTCAGCCTTAAAAAATAGAGAAGAAAATGCCAGTTGTTTTTTTTTTTTTTTTTTTTTAGATCTAGAGTTGGAATTGGGGGTTTGGGGGTGAGGGAATGGAAAAGTGTCCCATCCTAAAAGAGAGGGAAGTTTCTCCCTGAAGGATCAAAAGGACCAGGAACCTTTTTACCAGAAGGGTAATAAAAGAAAGAATACCTCACCTGGAATATTTGGTATTTTGTTTTAAAATCTGACCATGAAGTTTGTGACTTAAAGAAAATTGACACTGAAATACATCCCTTCTATGAAGGAATGCTTCGCTAAACTTGACTGTCAAATAGCTACCAAGAGCCATGTCCTGGGTGCCAGTACAATCTCAAAATCTTCTCTAAAATGAGAGTATGCATACTTACTACTTAATTTATATTACAAGAGCTAATCAGAAGTCAGAGTATATGGAGGTTTGTATCCTGGCTCTCTCATGTACTATTTCTGTGATCTTAGGCAAGTCATTCCCATGTCTAGGTCTGTTTTCCTCATCTAAAAATTGAGGGAATTCAGCTAGCTAATCTCTAGGACCTTTCTGGCTCTAAAAGTTGTGATCCTAAAAAGCAATGTTCATCTTCTACTTTTAGCTCTAGCAGAAGAAGGAAATTTGTAAGAGTGAATATTTGTTCTTAGTTTTAGCTGCTAAGGTCAATTCAGATCCATTCTCTTATGCCTTAGCACCATATGGTACTAAATCCACTGATATTACAAAGTGCTTGAAATCTAAGCAGGGACCTCAGGAGGAAAAAATGGATCAAAAAAAGTTAATTGTCCAGTAGAATGTAAGCGCTTTCAGGGCAAGGACTGTTCTGGTTTTTGTCTTTCTGCTCCCGAGTGACTTGCAAATATTAAGTGCTTAATAATCTTGAACTTAATATTTGTCATTATTATTGCATCATCCAGTGCAAAGTTTTAAAATGTTGTGGGTTGGGATGGGGATAGTCAATGGTTTTGTTTTTGCAAATAAAAGCAAATATTTTAATAAAATACTGTGTTTGCCCCCAGAAGTTTCTGATTCTTCTCTGGTCTATCATGGTTTTAAAAACAAAAACACACTCACAAAGCTTCATGAATTAACTTTTTGAGTCTGGTTAAGCATTGATTCAGTTCAAAAAATATTTACTACAAACTAAAATCAGGATTACTTTTCATTGCACTTTTCCCTTTTCTTTGACCAATTCTATTTGGGCACTTCATTATAAAGGAAAATTGGTGAAGTTTGGGCTCAAAGGACCTGGGGTTCAAATCCTGACTTACAGTCTGTGTGACTTGGTCAAGTCATTAACTTCTCTGGATCTCAGTTTCCCTAATTGCGAAATGAGGAGATTAGAGTAGATAACCTTTAAGCTTCCCTTGAACTCAAATTTATGACCCTATGATTTTGTGATAATGAAGTCTGGAAAAGTTGGCATAGGTTGAGAAGGACCTTAATTTTTAAGATTTGGAAATGGTTTTGAGGCTTCATTATCACAGAATCATAGGATTGTATGCACATATGGTGTTGTTGGTCAGTCATTTTTCAGTTGTGTGTTCAATTGTGTGGTTTGCCATTTCTTTCTCCAGCTCATTTTACAGAGCATGTATGTATATATGCATGTGTGTGTATTTGCTTATTGAGATTCTGAGAAAACACAGTGATAGAGAACCTTACTTTTTTGAGTAAATTTTGACGAGACTAAATCATGGAATCAACCAACCAGATACTGGTTTGCAAAAATGGTTCCTCTGATCAGATAAGTAACATATACAGGGAAGCAAATTATTAAACCACTTTTTCAGTGGTTTTAGAAATAAGCTACCTATAATGGTGTTTATTACCAAAAGCTGCACTGGTGTCTCTCTGACTTGCTTCTTTGCATTGACTTTAGGTAGTTCATGTGAAAGCTGTGCACTGAGCAGGACTAATGCTAATGAGAGACCAAGTACAGGAAGGAGCTGGCCATTTTCATGCACACCACATGCACTAATTGAATAAATAGCTTAATTCACCATAGGCTGAAATAAGGTCACCCAGCCTTTTCTCAGAAACTCAAGTGATATTTGAACCATCACATTTTGGCAGCAAAAAGAAATTAAAATGACAAGCCCAAGACTCAAGCTAAACTGTGTCCATAATATTTCTATTATAAATAATGTAACTTATATGAAACTGGATTCAAATGCAGAGTTAACCCTAAGGGTTTTTTTAATTTTATTTTGAATTCATTTCAATAAAATTTCCACAAGGAAAATAAGCACACACCAAAAGACATGAAGCCTAGAACTGGCAGTCCCCTCTCTAGCTCCTTGCTCCTTTTCAGTTGTCAGTAAGTGACTAAGCACTGTGCTAAGAATAATTTAACAGGTAATTTCCACTTACAAATAGGCTATGTTCCAAAAGTCTGCTTGTAAATTGATTGTATGATACTTGCAAAGTATTTTCCTACAGAAACAATGCCATAAAGGATGGTTAGGTTCACAAGATAGCACACAAAAGCCTATCTAATGAGTAATATGATTAAGAGCTCCTGTTTATAAACTACAAATTGTTTTTCTTATAACAACTTTGTGAGGTAAGCAAGGTAAGTATTACTGTCCCCTTCTTTTAGATGAAGAAACTGAGGCTGGAAAAGATTGAGTGAGCTTGCCCCAAGGTCATGTGGCTAATGAATGACAGAGTCAAGTTTTGAAAGTCAGGTCTTTGGCCTCCAAGTTACCATGCTGCCTCTCTTAGGAAATACTAATAGTGGCTGTGAATTTGAGCTCCCTTTAAATTCTGAACCCCAAGTACTGAAATCTACTGAAATGGCTAAAAGGGGAGGGGAAACATGATAGAGAATCATGCACTTCTGGTGTTGCTAGTGGAGAAGAAGCAGTGGTGAGGGAGCTTATTTATTTATCTGTCCATCGATCTATTCTAACATATAAACACATGCATATGTATATACATGTACATATGCATATACGTGCATGAGTAGATCCCCATGTATATATGAGAAATTCTTATATTTAGTTTTCTTAAGTATAAGATTTCCCAGATAGAATATACACAAAGCATATGGTCACAAGGTGGCAGAGTGATGAACTTGGAGTCAGGATGATCTGATTTTGACTCCCGTGTTAGTTGTCAACTAGCTATATGGCCTTGGGAAGGTCACTTAACCTCTATCAGCCATAGTATCTTCACCTGTAAAATAGAGACAATAAGAGTTCTTATTCCTTAGGGTTGTTGGGAGGGTCAAATGAGATAATAAATGTAAAGTTGTTTGCAAACGTTAAGCAATATATAAATGTTGGCTAATAACAATAACAATAATAATAGAAAATGGTGGGGCTTATGGACATTTTTCTTTTCCATTTGGTGTGTGAGGACTGATTTGCTAGTAGTGTTTGAGTTAGTTACATGGGAAGCCACACTTTGCTTATAGTTACTCAAGTTTGACTTCTTGAAATGGATAGAATTTTAGGAAAGATTATGAAATCAGAAAGAGAAAGAAATTTACAATCAAATTGAATGAAAAACATTTCATGTAACTTACCTAACTGTGACAATCTCAATTGTTGTTCATAGGAGTTTAAGTTTGATCGTTTTGTAGAAGATGGCAAGAAGAAAACTACCTTTTTCAAAAGGGGACAAGAGTTGCCTTATTTTCTAATACCATTTGGATCTGGAATCAGCAAATGTCCCGGCCGATTCTTAGCAGTGCTTCAGATAAAGCAGTTTATAATTCTCTTTTTTATGTATTTTGATGCAGAATTAATTGAAGACAAACCCCCAAAATTCAAAAATTCCCGAATTCTTTTTGGTATTCAGGATCCTCAGTCAGATGTTTCCTTTAGGTATAAGCTAAGATGTTAAAAAAAAAAAGGGGGAGAGAGAGGAAAAAGATGTTTGCCCCAAAATATCAATGTCTTTCCCTTCTGCCTCACCCCCTTTTTTGTTTTTATTTCTGGAAATGAAATTATGTTTTTCTCCTTCTTGTTTTATTTTTTTAAGCATGCTTCCCTATTAAGTGGTGTGTGCTTTCATTCCATGATGCCAAGACATCTGGTCAGTCCAGCAAAAAAATATAGTCCAGTTTTAGAGCTGGCATTATGATGTCAAAACATTCTGAGGAGTCTCGCTTCCTTCCTTAATTGACTAAGTATGTTTAGTGTGTTAACCATATGTACACCTTTAAGACTGTATTTACAATATGATAACAGAAATTATATTATGGAAGAATTTATGGGTTCTGTATAGCTCTGATTCTTATAGACCAATGTGTGACAAAATCTCTGACAGAGCTATGAGTATTCAGACACAGATCAAAGTTCTGTAGTTCTGTTACTTCATGGGAAAATTCTCCCATGAATATTTCTGGAAAATTGTGTAAGCAGTGGATATTACCAACAAGTTAAAAAAAAACAAAACTCAAAGAAGAAAATATTTAATTTGTGATATTAGATGAAAATGTCATCTTTACATATAATATCAATAATATTTGCATTGCCTAGGTATGCTTTCATTAAATGGGTTGTGCAGAAGATTAAATGACTTGATTTCACATCAAAATTTCATCATTTGAAATTGTGCTTTATTGCTTTTTATTTGTTGTTACTGTTGTTCAGTTGTGACCAACTCTTTGTGACCCCTTTTGGGGTTTTCTTGGCAAAGATACTGGAGCGGTTTTCCATTTCCTTCTCCAGATCATTTTACAGATGAGAAAACTGAGGCAAACAGGGTTAAATGACTTGCCAATGGTCACACAGCTAGTTAAGTGTCTGAGGGCAGATTTGAACTCAGGTCTCCCTGTTTCCAGGCCTGGCACAACATCCACTACGCCACCTAGCTGCTCATTGCTTTTTATACTTTTAGCTCAAGAGAACAAACTTTACTTTTATATAGGATCACTTTTTTAAGTGACAGCCCAATCTTCTTTGGTTGCATAGGCTGACATAGGGACAATAATCTCTTCAGTGATTGTTCAGCACATTAGAAATGGCTTTATTGCTTGAGAGAATGTTGACATCACTTCCAGTCCACTGACTGTAAGCATCAGTGCTACAGGGTCTGTAGTGAAATGTTTTGTGTCAAAATGATCCTTACTCACAGCTCTCTGTCTCCACTGGAACACAATGTGAAGAGAAATTGAGGCTTTTATTTTAAACATTACACTCTTTGAGACCTAAGTTTAATTTAATTGCATAATTATTTGATTCCCTTTCAGTTATCATGACAAACAGTGCCAACCCTGAACATGTCCCTCATTTCACAATCCTCACTGAGCCTCTGGCCTCCCAAAGCAAATGAAATAAAACGAATCCATGGTGGTGCTCTATGCAACAGGCTAAGTGAAGAAAACTGTGGTGAAAAAGCACACCTATCTAGCACTATGGTGGTTATGAAGCACTTTGTTCCCTGGGAGGCATGGATTGTCATGGCCACCATACAAATGAGGTTGTTAAAGCTCCTGAGCCAAAGCTCCAGTACCCACACTGGCACAGTTAGAAATAAGACCCCAAACTGAAAATGGGGCTCCTCACTCCAAGTTCATACAAAGTGCCATAAAACTGCGCATATCAAAGCCTCATTGATTAAGGCTAATGGAGGCAATGCATAACTTAATTAATGAGCATTGGGCTTGCAGTCAAGAATACTTGGATTCCATTTCTATCTCAGATATATATTAGCTAGTTGTGTGATCCTGGGCAAGTCACTTCAACAATTTCATGAACAAAATTAATGCAACCAGATTAAGAAGAGATGTTATTGGCTGAGAAAAAATGAATTAAATATCACTGATAAGCATCGGATATCAAGATATATATTGAATTACCACAAATGAATAAGACCAAAAGGTCTTATTCCTCAGTGGACCAGTGCTTAAAGAACATGAACAAACAGTTCAAAAAAGACTTGCAAACTGTTAACCATAAAAAAGATCACTCTAAAACACTGATAATAAAAGAAATGAAAATCAAAATACCTCCAAGGTTTTACCTCACACCCACAAAATTGGCAAAAATGGCAAAAGATAGAGGGATTATGGAAAGATAGGCAAACTAATATACTGTTGGAGAAGTTGTGAATTAGCCCAATCATTCAGGAAAGAAATTTGGGATTATACTAAGAAAATGACTAAGAGGTTATTTTGTTCCTTTTTTTTATCCCTTTATTTAAGACCCTGTACTAGTAATTATGCCTAGGCACAATTACAGGACAGGGGCTCTGCTGTCAGAGAACTTTGACTGGAAAGACCTTTTGGCCCAAAGGTCCCACTATTACATAAATACTCACAGGTATTAAAGACAGAAAGGTCCCATGTACAAGAGAAAATGCATAACAGCACTATGCAGTTTTAAAAGACTTGGAAACAAAGACATCCACACTTAGGTGGACATAAATTGGGGAATGACTAAACAAATTGTGTATGAATGTAATGATTTATTGTTGCACCAAAAAAAATTGTGACTGTGAAGAATTCAGAGAAGCATGGGGGAAAATGAAGCAAATGGCACTGTGACAGTAATATATACAATGATTACAATGTAAATAGAGAAAAAACCTGAATGCTCTGTAATTATAATGACTAAGCTTGAGTCTGAAGAAGAGATGAGAAATTGTACTCCCCTCCCTTCTTTACTGAGGTGAAGGGCTATGAAAGTGAAAAATAACATATGCTATCAGACTTAGTTGATATGTTGATTTATTTTGCTGAACTGCTTTTTTTCCTCTTTTTTTTTATTCTTTGTTGCAAAGGATAGCTATATGGGTCGAGGAGAAACAGAAGTATATTCATAAAATATTAAGAACATTTTTAAAGAAAATTTTATAGTCCAGTATAATCAAGGAATTAATAATATAGTGTTATTATAAACCATATTATATTCTTATCCTTGTGTTAAAGGCAGATCAACATGTTTTGTTAATCTTTGGCTCCTCATATTACTAAATGAACTTGGAAATAATAAAGTTGGATTGCTTTTAAGTTATTTTGTAATTCTGATTTTGTCCCTTTCCTTTTTTTCTACTCATTCACTCTTCCTGTTCCTGGTATTCTCCTTCATCATCACAACCTTGGGTCCAAGAATTCTTTCCTATCTTCCCAGGCTGTGGTATGCCAGTCTTCGTCTAATTGTAGAGTAGCTGGAATAGATCAAGCCCAAACCTGCTATTTTTCAGATGAGGAAACTGAAGCTCAGAGACAATTGTCCAAAGTCATCCAAGTAATAAGTAGCAGGGTTAGAACTTGAACCTAGATCTACTGATTATAGTTGGTTTTCCACTATCTCATGTTGATTTCCCTCTTCCTCCATCCTTCAATCCCTTAATTTCTCTAATTCCTGTTCCATACCCTCAAACCCCACCCTCAACCCGGTTAACTTGGACCATCTGACTCTGGCTCCTACTCTTGAGTGGCTGAGTTCTACTTCCTGCTAGTTGCAGCTAATCAAAAGTAAAATTGTCTTCTTCAAGAGGTAGGGGGTTCTCCCATATTTAAGACATTCAGAAGAAAGATGGGATAGCCATTTAGCAGATAATTGTGAAGAGGATTCTTTTTCAAGTATAGTTTGGATTAGAAAGGCACTGAAGTACCTTCCAACTCTGTGATTCTGGAGGGAATCACAAACTCTTAAATAAGTATTTATGCTAGCCATAGCTACACTTTCCATCTCTGGGGGCGCTATCTCATTCTTCACAATGGTTGTTTAAAATATTCTCTTCTGTCCTCAAACAATCAACTCTACCCCCTTTATCTTCAGTCCCAAAAGGTGATCTCACCTTCTACTTTTACTGAGACAGTTGAAGCCAACAGACAGACACTTATCCCTTCCCCATAGTAGGGTTTAGGGGCATGGTGCCCCTGTGACCTGGAAAAACCGTGTACATTTTTTTGGCTCTCTCTTCATACCAGAAAGGAAGTCTGAATTTTCTGTTTTAATGGGGTGTTTACAGTACCTTAGTATAAAATTTGGGTTAAGTATTTGGTCATAGGCTCTGTGTCATCTACTGGCTTTCGCATGTTGTTTACCACTTCCTCAAAATTCCCCCCAAAATTTCATTTAATTTCTTATGCCGACCGAGATATATTAAAACCAACATGAGAAAAGTTTCATTGTACCCATCTCCAAACTGCCTCTAAATAGCTTACTCTCTGTCCCCATGTCCCCTTCTTTCAAGGTATATTTCAGGTGCCACCTCCATCATCAAACCCTTCCTGCCCATCTTTCCCCACCCCACCTCCAGATAAAAATATTTGTCTACTCAAATTTTCCATACAATTCTGACTGAACATACCCTTTGCAATTATCACATTTCCCCTTATGTCGTAGTTATTTGTAAATGTCTTTTCAGTCAAAGTTGTCTGAGAGTAGAGCCCTTGTCCTCTAATAGTGCCTAGTACAGGGTCTTGAATAAAATAGGTACTTGATGTCTATTGAGTTAAAATGAATTTCAAGAATTCAGATTGAGCTTTCATTTATTACTTAGAATTAGTCCTGTTTGCCTAGTTTTAACAAAGTATGAACTTAGAATCCTGAAACATGTTGTTATGATTTTTTTCTTTTTTAAAAGATCAGTGGTTTTATCACTGTAGTTTCTTTCTACCAATAGAGATCAAAATCTGCCTTGCTCCCACCCCTCAATGCCTTAGTTAATGGTCTTCATAGATTACCACCATCAAGACATTAATTATCCAGTGGTCAGCCCTCTGGAAATGAATTTCTCCACACTTAGCTAGACTAGTCTCCAGAGTTCAAACATGTCATCTTTTTCTAGCCATACTTGAATTAAAAGAACTAACAGAGGTGTCTCGTCTCTGGAACAAATTATTAAAGCTCATTCTTCTTAACCATCAGCTCTTGAAGGACTTTAAAAGATATCACTTGTATTGTGATACTTGTCAGTAAAGAGTAGAATGCCCAGCTTAGGAAGACACATAAGCATATTACTCCTTCTTCAGGCATAGTATCTCCACAAACCATAAAGATACTGCCAAACATTTCTGAAATTGGGTAAAAACTGTGAGCATTCAAGTGATGGAAAAATAGATTGGGGCACCCAGAGAGGAATGTGTGTATGAATGTTGCAAAAATAAACTGAGATGGGGCAGCTAGGTGGCGCAGTGGATACAGCACCAGCCCTGAAGTCAGGAGTAACTGATTCAAATCCGGCCTCAGACCAAACACTTGACACTTACTGGCTGAGTGACCCCGGACCAGTCACTTAACCCCAACTGCCTAAAACGAAACAAAACAAAAGTAAACTGAGATAATCTAAAGGATCCATTGTATTTGGAGAATAAAATAGGAGGTAGATTAAGATATTACAATATGAATCTTTTCCTCCAAGAGGTGAAATAAATATCAGTTGCAAAATCAAATATAAAGTGGGCTTCTTCTATTTTGTTTAGTATTTTAAATTTGAAGTCAGTACTAAGGACTAAATCTTAGTGATTTTGAAGTTTTCATATTCCCTACTACTGTGAAATCATGTGCAAAGGGAATAAGTGTCCACTTCAAGCCTTACCCTGATGCTTCATTGCAACATGGAAGCGACTGAAGAGAGAATGAGTTCCAGAAGAGTCTATAAAGCTGGAAAGGATTTGAACATAGGTTTGGGGGTGGGGGGGAATCTTTAACCCAGGTCCAGCATAGATCATAACTAGAATTCTCAGCCTCAGCTAATATATTGGGGAAAGGGATCTAAAGTGGGAAGAAGGAGAGGAAGACACAGAATCAACTCATGAAAGAAATTGCCTTGTGGAAGGAATGACCATCCTGATGAAACTGGGGATTCTTGAATCAATACTAATTGAAAAAAATGTTTCCCTTGCATATAGTTAGTGGGTTCTCACATTACTACTCAGGACTTAGCAGAACTAGCATTTTGTCTTACATTAATTAAGCAGTTTGCAAAGTAAGATTATGACTCATAACAATTTTCACTTTTTTAAACTATGATGATAGATTCCATAAAAATACTCTTGATTATTATCTAGAACAATGTATTATACTGTCTTATAGTGATTATCCCAATCATACTCACTGATGTTTGAACTTAAATTTTCATTGTAAGTGATTATTTTTTTCATTGCTTTCTGTGAGCAAAGTTATGGGAAATGAAAAATGTGCTGCACTGTTTTGAACTGGAGATAAATTTGGAAACATAAAACTATTTAGGTAGATGGGAGGGTGGAGAAATGTCACTAGCTAATAAAAATAATTGCTTACCTGAATGATTTTTGTAATATTACCTCCTGGTTTTTAAAATGGTATTGTGTATATAAATTTATGACAAAGAAAAGGAGCAGGAAAAAATGTAACTTTAGAAATTCCCAGGGTTTATGAATAGAATGTCTAGTGTTTCTTTATTTACAATTTACAAATAATTATTTGGAAAATAGTGTCTGCTGCCTGAATGCCACCTTCCACAAAGTGACTTTCCCACCCTTTAATATGATTCTTAAAAGTAGTTTCATGGATACTTTTCTTGTAATTTGTCCACTCCCTCCCCCCCCCAAAAAAAACCACACACACCTTACTCTATTTTGTTACTTATATAACTTGCAATAGGGGGTAAAGAAATGTGAGTCATTAGTTAACAAGCAATGTCTAATATGTATGCAAATAATGCTAGACTGACTTTGCTAGGTTATAGTCATTGACAGCCTGCTATTATGGGAAAAGAGTTGAAGAAGGAGATACAAGTGATATTTCATTAAATTTGGTCTTTGATATCTTATGCCTTTTGTCCTTATGTTCTCTCCCCCCCAAAATAAATCATGAACTTCCTTATAGCCAAAAAACACATTTAAGCAAAACCAGGTAAGACAACAGTCCTTGTTGACTGTTGAGAGATTTCTGTCATACTATGAATACAACCAAAGCAAAATTATATTTAGAGATTACTCAATAGCCATAGAAGTTCAAACACGTCAGTAAGTGGGTATCATTTAGAATGCTATAAAATAGAAGTCTCCAATAGATTATTATTAAGATGAAGTGTCCTTCCAACTATCTCCATGACAGACCAATTTAGGGCATGACACTGAGATACTTGGCTTTCTTCAGAAACCAGTATAGGTGCCTAATAGCCATAAGGTCCTGCCTCTCTTTTTAGAGGCATGGAAGAGGTTACTATTCACTGTCCAGGATGGAAAGTACCTTGAACCATCTGTCAGCATCCTCTTCTTTGTTTTGAATACCTTTGAATCTTGAAATGAGGTTAAATCGAATAAATAAGTGGGTAATTCTGGAAATGCATGTGTACTGATTTTAAAACTGCCTCACACAAATGCCGATTCCACCTTTATTAAAACACAAAGTTTGATAGGCAATCTCACAAACTTAACACTATCATAGTCAAAGTAAACGTTGCAACTCTCAAAATCACATTTCCTAGGTTTTAAAAAACCACTTATTAGCTCTTTTGTTGTGGTTTCTCTAAGAGTTCAATATTGGTAATTACATACATTATTTGAACTACAACTTGCAACTTTTAAGAACATTGCTTTTTAAGATGATACTCCTGGTGTATTTCATGTAACAGAGAAAGCAAAAGTTCCAAGAAAAACAATTGGATCATGTATCTGTTTTCATATAATTCTAGTAATATATACTTATTCTAAGGCAATGGAGTTCTGAAAAATGCCAGGTATGGATATTCTATCTATGTCAATGTCATGTTTTGGTCATTTTAAATAGGTATAAATATGAAGTAAATGACACTAGTAAAAGGAAATTTTCAACAACACACTGAGCAATATTCAACCACTATATGTCACTCTCTGAAAACTAGTGACTTGTTATTTAAAGTAAAATTCATTAACTGCCTGTATTATGATTATTTAACAGATTAGGGTGTTGCTAGAAATGCCTTTTTTCTTATATTGGTAATGTTTCACAATTGTTTATGGAAAGAAAAATAATATTTGGAAGTAGTTTTTGTATTTTTATGTTGGCTATCATTTTTAGAGAACAAAAAGTATGCATTCAGCAATACTCAGTGTTTTGCGAGTATATAATTCAGCAAACTTTTAAAAGAGGAAATCCCCATAAGCTAAACAATCAACTTTAAAAGGAGCATTAGCTGACTTATGACATTTGTATCTTAAAGATGTATGTATGAAAAATGGATCAAGAAATTCATACACATACCTGTACATGCATATGAAGTGTACATACAACTAGTATGCCTAATATTACAATACAGGCTTTAACAATATTAGTTAGTACTCTCATAGAATTACTCCTTATTTATATACTTAATTAAGAAATGGTTTGCAAACCCAAAAACAAAGGAGGAGGGAAATGTGTATGTGTGTGTTCCCACGTGTATAAATACCTTCTGTCTTTTCCACTCTGTCTTTCTTTTAATGTGGAAAACTGGCTGCATGTATTGGAACAATCACTTTATTCAATGAAGATTTTAAATGGAGGGCAAAGAATAATCCTGATCCCTAAACTTTGAAAACTACACTTTTGAATAAGTTTATGTTTTCAGGATAATATTTCTGTACTTACTTTCAGAAGTGAAATTTTATTTTGGTTTGTTAAAAGTTGCAAGTTATCTAACTTCTTCCCGTGATATGGAGTATTTGTTATTTGAAGGTTAGGGTCGAGAAAATTCCTTAAAACATTTCTTGAATAGAAATTATGCTTCTAGTAAAATATGTTAACTTTTGTATTTTTGAAACATTTGAAAATAATGAGTATTTTAAATATCCATGAACTTTATTCTGAAACTTCTAAGGGAGAACAATCCTTGCTTTAGATAACCATTGACATACCATGTTAGCATTTGGTAAAGATGTTAATTTATGGTTGGCTAGCTGTTTATGGCTGTCAGTTTTTTCAGTCTGGTCTATCTTTGAAATCTATCTTGCTTTTTTTATTTTAATCTGAGACAATTATATAAAGATATGGTTACATTTTATCTAAAATGTATCATTCTGCTATAGCATTTCAAATTATTCACACATCATAGTTCTTATATGTGCATATATGAATTTAAAAATACAGCAATAAAAGGCTTGAAACAGATCATAAATTCGCTTTATATTTTATTACATGTCTCAGAATCAGGTTGAGAAGACAAGGGCAACTATGATCTTTAGAAAAGATTTAACCCTTTCGGGGAATAAGAAGACAAATAAAGTCACAGTGTATTTAATTAATTAAGGTAATTATTTACCTGGTCACACATGCTAAAGTTGCCCTTTGGGGAGCTTTTTTTAACATTTAAGTTGGGGAGTGCAGTCTTTGGCAGTCTAATCTTTCTCTTATGTAGGTTTCAATACTCTTTAATCCCTATAATTCGAATCAGGGAGCATCCAAGGGAGAGGCAATTTTAGGGTACCTGGTGTATCCTAATTCTGCATATTGGAGACTGCTGGAGCCTACTGATCCCATTGCCAGAAAATCTAGTGATTCAGGGGAACTAAACTCATGCCATACCTCGGGGAAGAAGAGCAGTTTCCCTTTTGCTCCAGGAGGGACTCAGTTTGTATTGAGAACTGGATGATTTCCCGAAATTCGAAGTATGGCGTGTCTGCCCTTCTCCTCCTTATGAAGCAGACAGCTGCACGCCCTAGGAAATCCACTCCGGTGCTGGTTTTCTAGGGTGTGAAATCTTCTGCCCCAGACTCGAGAGAGAGTTTGAGGAAAATGAAGAAACCTCCCCTCGTGTTTAGTTTTGTCCCGAGGTACTTTTGAGGATTGAAAAGATACTGCATCTGCAAGGAGGGAGAAAGTTCTGCCAAGAGGGAGCATGAAAGCGAAAAAAATTGCTCTGAGTGTAGTATTCTCAAGAAGGGAATGAAAAAGATATAAAAGGCGCGACGCTGACCTTCCGCAATACCACTATCAAGGCAGTGAGAAACCCTGAGAGTAGTCTGCGAAGGCAGATCATGTGGCCGTCTGTCTCTGCTACCGCTTTGGGTGCAAAATGACACGTTTGTCCCTGTCTGGGCATGAGACCTTAAAGATCTGGCATGTGTGTGGAGACAGAGGAATGTCACGCTGGGAGAGGTTGTCTTCGAACTTCTCTTGCCCCAGAGCCGGTGTTACTCGGTCAGATACTGTGCCTCGTCCCAATCAACATCGTTACAAAATAAAATTAAATTAAAAATTAAAAAAAAATTAAAAAGCAAAGTTTAAACCACCCATTAGAAATGGGGAGGGGTGGGATGCTCTATGATAAGGCAGAGCTTTAGGAGAACAGCTCATTTGTCTCGGCCAGAGCAGCCGCAACCAAAGAGAAGTTAATTGACGTAAACTTGCTCGAGCACGTGGGCATTTTATTCTGCCTAGTGCATTTTAATTAAAAAGAAAACTTATTTATGTATGTGATGTTTACACGGAGCAATTTAATTACTTTTAGAGGCCGGCTCGAATTTCGTCCCCGCCCCCAGCCCCAGCCCAGTCACATTTTCATTAAAGGTTTTAATAGGAAAACTCCCTTGACCGGGATTCATTATCTAACCCTTTCCATGCACACAAGTTCACTTACCCATTCACTTACTTACTCATTCCAGCAGATCCACTGCGCAGCGCTGCTAGCAGGAATGTGAACTCTCATAATTATTTTTCAAAGTCTGGGAAGTGTATTATCCCTTTTTCTAGTGGTAATTAGTTACCATAGCATCTAATACGCAAATGTGCCCAGAGCACACCATTAACAGTTAAACGGAGGATTCAATTTAACACATGATTATATCTTTCATAAGTCATTACATTGGAAAAGTCAATGTCACTCATGCTGGGACAATCGCGCTATTCAGAGGTGGAGTGGGAGTAAGGGGACTGACCAGGATTAAGGGGAGAGAGACAGCCCTAGCGAATTCGATGGGGTGTGTGTGTGTGTGTGGCTGATTCTAAGAGCTGACACCGGGACTCCCCACAAAGTAGGGCGCTGTAGGTGTTTGTGGGTTGGGATAAGAGGACCTAGAATTAAAAGAAAAAGCCGGACAAGATCTTCAAGAGGATATTGGGACCTATGGAAGTAGTAAGGGGCAAATACACACACACACACTCTCACATACACACATACATACACACACACAGAGAGCATCTCACAAAGGGAGAGAGAAAGAGGAAGAGAGAGAAAGAGGAAGAGAGGGAAGAGATCACTTTGTAGGTCATGGTCAGTGATGGTGCAAAGCTGACTTGGTGTCAGCGCTCAGTGACAGAAAGGAGGTGATCTGAAGTGGAGTGATGTGAAAAGCAGGAACAGGTCTTCCGGGTCTCTTCTGCCCTCTCAGCTCCCTAAGATTAAAAATAAATAAATATCTATATTAACCCCTGGCGAGGTGTAACATGTGGGAAAGAGAGCCGCCTGGCCAAAGCAATTCTGTACTAGGTTTCTCCTCGGTTAACCTGTTTCAGGCTAGCACAGGGGCAGCTCCAAAGCACACAGGTCGACCCACACCTAGGAAACACCTCCGAGAGAACATAGCATTATTGCAGTTAGTTTAAACAACTTACACTTAAGAGTGTTTCATAGAATATGAGAGACATGCTTCTCCAGAAGATCTTACGCGGCAGAGAGGAAAATCTCTGAGCTTTAAGACTGAAAGAGTCCAGAGAAAAGTTTGAAAGGAAAGCACTTTTTCTCTTAATCCTTCTCTATCTTCAAGGACATATGATGCAGGGGAAACTCTTTTTTTTTTTTGAGAGGAGGAGGGGGAGGGAGGGGGGCGGGACATCTGGGAGGTAAAGCCACTTACGAAGGATGTCTGCAACCGGAACTAAAAGACACCAGTTTAAAGCACCAAGAGCCCTTCTCCAGGTCACTCCAGTTTAATGTACTATTGAAAGAGCCGCATGCAAGCAACTTCTTGGGCTGGGAAAAGAGTTCATTTGTCTGAAATTAGTGAAAAAGAAATAAAGGTGATTATTACTATTACTTTTCATGGTAATACCTTTATCCAAGCTGTTCTGACATCTCAACGCTACAATACCACCACCGCCCCCCAACCCCCAGTCTCTTTCACACCGCTGGGGCTATACTCGCGTGAGTGGGGGGAAATCTCATTTTCTTCTGAACACAGTGATTTGTTATTTGCTACAATTTCTAATAGTAATTGAGTAGCATCATGACTACAAGGGAAATATTTCAAGGAAGGCTTCTTGTAATGAGAAATATTAAGCAGTAAATCTTGCAGCCGGTGTGTCCCCTCGCTGTTAATATGCAAGGGGGGAAAGAAGGCCGGCTGGTGGTGACTGCGGTTAATTCCTAATCAGAATGATGGACAGCAGAGACAGAACAATACAAACTAATGGCTGTGTTGCTGATCACTTTACCCCTTGATTAAAGACACCCAATTATGGCGCAGAACAGTGTCGTAATTATGTTCCTTAATCACATCCAGGAGGTTTAATTGCCTTAACGATGTGTTTCATTAAATGAATTTAGGTATTATAGTCGACAGTTTTCATACACAGTTGTTTTCAAATTAACATAATATTAGACATCGTCATGGAAATTGTTTTAATAATCATAATTAGACGCACCCAGGTTTTGTCTGGTAAATGTTGAGAGACGGGTCTCCTTGCGCCTGGGGGCTGCTCTGCCCACCCTGTCTGGGCTCCCTTCCCACAGCTCCGTGGCCCTTTACAGTTATGCTTCCTGAAAAGTTACAGGTTCTGATTAATCTTTTTTTGATAGCAAGTGGAGCAGAAAATATTGCACTCTCCTCCCCTACACCCCTATTACATTTGATGGTATTTAGGGATATCATTAAGAGATGAGGCTAAACAGACCCAATAAACTTAGCATATTGAGTCCAGATGAAACACAGTAACATCATCACCACCACCATCATCATCACCATCACTGTCACGACCACTACCATAAAAAGAAAGTCCTCTATATTTGTGATCACCACTGAGGAACAGATGGGTGGCCAGACAAGCTTTTCCTTTCCCGACCCCCCCACCCCCACCCCCAGCCTCCTGTACCGGCTACAAAAGCTCCCGACATGTCACCACTAGTCAGCTCGATATTCTCCATGTACACCATCAGTTATGTTCATTTACATTTATAATTTAACCTGACGGATTCTCTTGGCATGAAAAAAAGATGAGTGACAATAAGCTACTCAACCTCTAAGAGACTTAATCCTCCCAGCCCTTGATTCTTACTCAGCTGGAGATCTAAACTGAGCAAAAAATCCTCAAAGAAAGTTTAACTCTGGCAGTTGTAGGAGAAAATGAGAAACTAACAGCTTGGGAGTTCTTCGCTCCCTACAAGCATCTAATGTTTGAAATCTCCATCCCAAGTGGTTAGGGTAGTCTCTCCCCAGGTCCTCTTAGTCCAGAGCCCAGGGGCTTTTTCCGTGTCTCATTATTAACCCCATTTAGCTCTTCTCCAGTAATTCAGGCCAGTACTGATTAAACAGGTGAATGATCTTAATACTATTAATGTTTCCCTGCCGAAACTTCAGTTTCACATTCACTGAAACTGCTTTTTTTGTTGTTGTTGTTGGGGGAGGCCACTGATGGTGGTCATTTTCAGGCTAACTACCAGGGAAAAAGAGAGATGTGATTTCTCCTTCCACAAAGCACAGCATAATAAAAATGTTTGTTCAAAATATTTTAATAAAGATTCTTTCTGACACAGATACACATACAAATGATCATACATAGCTGTCATATTCTGATTGACCTATTTAATATATATCACTCTTTACACAACCACGACCTGCCAACAGAGCCATCATGACTCCTAGTTTACCATCTTCCAGACAGACTGAGTTTGCATTATCTGTAAGGAATGGAAAGGAACGTTCATTTTTTAAAAAGAGATTTTCTTGATTTTCAAGTGGCAGAGAGGCAGGTACCCAGCCATGCAAACTAAAACTGAAAGCTCACTTTGGATAAATAGCTTTTTCTTGCTCTTCCTTAATTTTATTTTATTATTATTTTATTATTTTTTAGAAAAATAACAAAAAATCCACACCTTAGGCAAACCAAACGTCTTTGAACTTAAATAATCTTCCACAGTTAAAATAAGTTTTATACATATTAAGAGGAATTAAATTAGACCTTCTAAAATGCACAGCACAGCCTGAAAAAATATCTTCTTGGCAATGTTTTTACTTATAGGATCTATTGCTGTGATGCCTTGTAAAAGTAAATCGCTATTTCCCTTTTGGAATGCAAAGAAGAATCCCCTTTCAAAAAGTGATCAATTCATTCAGCAATTAAGAATACACCTTTCCTGTAATTTTTGGACTGAAGCAATTTATTAAAGCTCAATTTAAATACAGGGATGATGCAACTGAAAAAAAATCCAGATGACCTTTCATAAACCTAAGCAGCTATGATACATCAATATTTCTGTTTATACGTTGTTGGCAAATAAACCTTTTAAACACTTGGCACACAGTATAAGTTAATCCATAAAACAGAATTTTAGAGGCATAAAAAAAAATCTGCACATGAGACCCGTGACCTTAACACATGATAAATACTGTTGGTGTAGAGGGGTCCTTGAAGAATAACAAATAAATATCATGTATTGTTATACATCATTGCAAAGTGGAAAGTAACAAGGTGCACATAAACATTTAAAAATGCAAAATACTTTCAGCCACACGAGTCTCTTAAAGTCACTCTCCCTAAAACTTTGCATTTTCACAGGATTAGAGTTCAGCGACAATAAAAAATACAAGTCTTTCATAGTAACGTTTAAGTCTTTTTTTTTCACTTAAATAAGTCTACTTTTCAAGTTTTTCTCCTGGCTCAGAATCAAAAATTATTTTCAAGTGCCCTTTCTGATTTGTCTGAATGAATATCCGGTCTGCCGCCCCACCCAACCCCGACCCATAAACCCCTCAGTCCTAACCAAATTCATAATTATTAGTAGGATTAGTGTTTTGCTTTAAATAAATCTCTCCCCTGTTTAATATCTGAGACACTATTTCTCAACTCCCACCCCCTCTTCCATAAAAGGCGACTTATTACTTAATTGGCATAAAAGTCACCGCTTTTTCAATGAAAAATAAAGCCACCCTCCTCTTCCTCATGAATTCTGCATATCCCATCCCACAATTGCCCTACCTCCCATCGTAGCCCCCTCCCCCTCAAAAAAATCCACGGAGAATCCGCAGAAGTTACGGCCAAAGTCCTGTTTGTCTCTCTGATTTTTCATGTTGGTTCACTCTTTTGCTGTGTTGATTCAATGTTTTGCAACTATTTGGGGACAAAATAAAGAAGAAAAGGGGAGGGGGGCAATAAGATCTTCTTCCTCTAGCGTTTGGGTAGGTTTTGTGTGTATGTTTTGTGTTTAAGGCTTCTCCGTGCACTGTTTGCAGAGGCTGGAAGAGACGCTGTTGAAAAGGGCGCACTTCTCGGGACAGGAGCCGGCCGGGGGAAGCCCGGCGCTGAATGGATAGCCCGCCGCTTGCTCGTAGGCACCTAGGGCTGGGTGAAGCGCAGCGGCAGCAGCCGCGGCCGCCGCGGCCGAGCTGGGCAGCGAGGCAGCCGAGATGGCCTGGCCCTGGTTGAGGTAGGCAACAAGCCTCCTCATCTCTTCAAGGGCCTGTGCCTGCATAAGGATGTAGTTCTTGGCCAGCAGCAGCGTGGCGATCTTGGAGAGCTTCCTCACCGAGGGGCTGTGCGCGTACGGGATCACCGCCCGCAGCTCGTCCAGCGCGTCGTTCAGGTCGTGCATTCGCCGCCGCTCGCGGGCGTTAATGTTGAGCCGCAGCGCCTTCTGTTCTTTGGATTTCTTGCTGCTGCTGCCCCCGCCGCCTCCCGGGCCCCCCGGGGGGCCGCCACCACCGCCGTGGTGGTGATTATTGGAGCAGCCCTCAGCTGCTTTGGCGCCTCCGGGACCCCCCACTCCCCCTCCTCCGGGGGAGGCCCGGGGCTCGCTCCCCCCGCCGCGAAGCACCAGCTCGCAGCGTCCGTCGCTATCGTCGTCGGGGCTCTGTTCGCCGCCGCTGCTCTCAGCTACCGAGCTGCGGCTGGTGCTTTCGCCGTACTTGAGGCACAGGGCTGCTCCGGCGGGCAGGCTGTTCAAGCTGGGGTCCCCCCCGACTCCAGTGGAGCCCACCAACAGCCCGGGGACCCCCACCCCTCCTCCTCCTCCACCGCTGCCACCGCCTCCTCCACCTCCTCCTCCTCCTCCACCGCCACTTCCTCCTCCTCCACCTCCTCCTCCACCTCCTCCTCCTCCTCCTCCTCCTCCACCTCCTCCTCCTCCTCCGCCGGGCGGCGGCAGCAACAACCCTCCCCCTCCGGGTCGGCAGGTTCGAAGCAACCCAGGGGCGACGAGGAGGACGACGCCTGGCGGTCCCGGGGCGGTGGCAGCGGCGACGGTGGCGGAGGCGGCGGTTGCTGCTGCTGCTGCGGCGGCGCTAGAGACAGGTCCATCCCCGGGGGCGTGGAGCGGAATGCCGACTCCAGACGCTTGGCCGAGGCGGCGCTCAGACTCTTGTGCAGGAAAAGGTCTTCTTCGGCCACAGCCGCTACGTTGAGGTGCAGACTGCGCTCCATAGTCCGGCCCCCAGCGAGCAGCCTGGGTCCCCGCCGCGGGTCCTTTAGCCTCGACCCTCCGCGCGACCGCCGCCTCCTGCTACGGAGTCAGCAGCCGCTGCAGCAGCAGCAGCAGGCACTGCTGATGCCGCCCAGCCGGGGTCTGTGGGCTGTGCGGGCGTTAGTCCCGGCGCTCCCGAGAGCCCTCTCCCCTTCTTTCTTTCTCTTTTTCCGCCTTCCCCAGCGCTCGCCTCCTCCTCCTCCTCCTTCTCCTCTTCTTTTTCTTTTTCTTCAGCCGATGGTGCTGGAGGCTGGAGCTCAACATGTACCGCGGCCGGGCATGGTGAGGGTGAGAGGGAGGGACCCGGAGTCGGAGCCGGAGTCGCCGCCGCTGCTGATGCTGTGAGCCAAACCAGCTCTTCTTGCCACCGTTTATCTTGCTTGGATTCACCTCCAAGAGATTTCCGGACCCATCAACCAGCCGCTGCCACAGACGGGGGAGTCTTTTACATCATTATCTCTGAGTAGGTTATTATGAAGAAGACTTGCCTGTTGGGACAGAGCTTTCTACCCAATCAGGTTAACGTTTTAATTAATAGGATTAAAACGGTAACAAACAATCCCAGGCGCTATCTGGCCCTGAGTCTGAATAGTTTCATTCCCCAGGTCTGAAGACGGGCAGCAGCTAGAGCTTTATAAAAGGCGCCTGCTCCATTATTCTCCCTGCCATCTGTATACACAGCTTAACGCATATGTTTGCAAGGCGTTGTGTCCTGTTAGTAACCCAACAACTGCCTTTAGCTTGACATGTGTGGCGACTTTCACTCATCAATGAGCACACTAAAAGCCCTACTTAGATCTAAGGATGTTCTTTGCCTCCTTCAGCAAATTGCAGATCTGCACCACCGAAGCCAGAGAGCCCCACTCAGAACACCGCCTCCCCCCACCACACACACGCTTTCCCCACCCCCACTCCCTATCTCTCCCTAGTGCTCATCAGACTTCTGCTAAGTTACCCTTCCAATCCAGAATTACACTCCACCCCTGTTTACATGATAACTCTTATCTGCATTTGGAGAAGGAACTCGTGAGGAGGGGCAAAGGGGTGGGAACCAAAGGCAGGTGGAATGAACTGATGAAGGGAGAGGTTGATGTACCCGAAATTCCCCCTTATGGTTCCAGGAGACGTAGTGAAATGGGAAAACACTTCACCCCCCTTCCCCACTCCCACAACTAACTAGAGCCGTTCCTCCGCTCCCTTCTCCATTTCTTGCCCCACTGCAAAATCAATGCAGACCAAAGGACCAATGTGATTTTAAAGGAGTTTGCATCTTTTTCAGTTTCTTTCTGCTTTTTGCAGCCATGTCTATATAACCATTAAAAGAGGTAATGATCATGAAGCACACGCCCTCTAACAGAAAGAAGCTGATTTCTCAAACTTTGCTGAACATCAGACTTTTAAAGCCACTTCTTTTTCTCCACTTCCTACAAAGTCAATTTTGTCAGAGGTCAACACCCCTAAGCCCCACCAAATCCAAAGAGCCTGCTCTGTTTATTTATCCAGAGAGATAGTGTCCACACCACCACGTAATCCATTATTGTGGATTCTTAGTGTTTTATCTCAGTTTTTCTTAGAGGGCTTGGTTTGCAAAGGGGGAGGATGTGAAAACCAGTGGCAGGGTCCTCTAATGGCACAACAGCATAAGCCACCCTCCCCTTTGGATGTTAATCACTGGAAAGCACATGGCATTTCGTGGCAGGTTTTCATTCTTATGACACAAGTAAAAACAATATTTCCCAACACCTCCAGTAAATCATTCTTATGTGCAGAATAACTGAAGGCTATGAAATTTTTGGTTTCTCTGGTTTCATTAAAATCCTTTTAATTGTGTCTTTCAGAGTTGGCCCCAGGTGTTGGACTCTTTTCATTACATTTTGCTCTAATGTGATGAAATTCTAATTCTCTCCTTACCATATGGTTAAATTTCCCCACTGAGAATTAGTTGAAAAAGGAGAAATAATCTATTAATCTCTGTAATAGATTCACAAATGAGGTTCGCCACAGAACCTGTTTTTGAATGGTAATATCAGAACAGTTGGGCGCCTCATTTCATAAAGAAAGGGCTATGGCTACAACCGAAACCCTTGCATTTTCACCTGAAAAAAAATGGAAAGAGACCTAAGCATCTTTTTTTTCAAGCAATTGCCGAGATTCCATCTAATAGGGACCATGGTCCCACGTAGCCTTCCATTACTTACATGTCTTTTGATTTTCCTAGAACAGAAACATTTAAAAAAGAGCAGGCTGCTCGAGCCTTCCCTAACTGGGAACCCACTCTAGAGTGCAGGAAAGATTTGGCTTGCGCACGTGTCCTGGTTGAAAAGCAAACTGCACATTTACATAGAGGCCACAGTGTCTCCCCCTTCTCGCACCCCCCACCCCCACTCCTTGCATCTGTTAACCTCTTTATTAATCCAAAGACATGGTAGTGTAATTGTTTCCCAATGAATAGCCTATTTTTTCACTGGGATCATAAACAAGGATTCTCTATAAGCCAAGGTAAGTTGTGTCTGCTTAATATCAACTTGTAAAAATCATCGGACCACTTAAGGATGACGGGAAAATCATTGGAATTTCGTGGTTTTGAGCTGGGGTCGAGAGGTAGATGTGGAAGCGGGGGGGGGGAAGGAAGTGAGGGAGTTGATAACGGCACAATTTGTCTTCTACCGACGCAAAGAGACTGATCCCAAGAGATCTTTCTTTCACCTGGCTCTACGACTTCATTTCCCCTGAATTTCTTTTGGGGTCGGAACTTTTTGCGTAGTACATTCGCTTCATCTACCTGCCTTACTGGAGACTTTGGGGGTGAAGAATGGATATTTCAGGAACTGATGGTAATGGATGACAAATACTCCCGAGGGACAGGAATGACAATGTGCAAAGGACAGGTGTAATAGACCTGTAATATAAGGTGGGCGCTGAATGTCATCAGTAGTATTGATCTTAAATAAACCCAGGGTCACCACTCCCCCAGCAGGGCCATCATTTATACCATGATACTGGGTAGTCATTTGAATGTTCAGAATATACTCGACAAAATATTCTTTCTCCTTATTCTTATCCTCCTCCCATCTCATCCCAGGCTCACCTCCCCCAAACACCGTGGAGTCTCCCTAATCATTCATTATTTCTTTGATGTGCAAACTTTCATGCGTTTTCAAATTTAACTTTCTAAAGGGGAAGGGTAAATCCTCTCCCATTTCTCAAACCAGAAAGCTAGTGACTAACTCTCTTCAGGTTCCCTGGAGAAGATGGGTGTTTAATAGTCTTGAGTAACTTTGCTTTGGAAGCCGGCAGAAGAATTTATAGAAGCTTTAAATGCGGGGCTTATAAAAACACCCGGGGAATGGTCTTTGAGGTTTATGCACTCATAAACTTTTGCTGATTGCTTCTGGGAAGTTGTCAGGCATTTAACACTGCATTTATCTTACAGTGCAATGAAAACACATCTGCCCAGTGTCTCGTTACCTGGTTTAATTGTAACACAGCCCTATGTCACCATCTAGGAGTCATCTCTTTCATTATTTGGGTAACAAGCAGCCTGGATAGGGAAGGGTGGAGGGGAGAAGGAAAGACACTGAACCCACCCAACTATGTCAAACACCGGAGATACAAGACGGTAGCGAACAAACAAAACATTCTCAAACTTTCTTCTACTGGCGAAATGTGGACAGACTTTTTGGAAGTTCACATGTTAAGTCACAAGTTCGAAATGCACAAGACTGGGTATCAAAGGAAGCTCCATTTCCTGATTCAGGATGGTGAAAGTTGGTCTCTGTAGCTTTGAGAAGGTTGCAAGTTGATCGATGAATGAAGCTTGGTTTTATCAGAAACCAGAATAGTACACTGAACCATCGCTTACCTTTAAAAATGAACAGGAGATGGGAGAGAAATTTTCTTCTTTCCCTGCTGAGATACAGCCACAAACTCTGTTACCTGCCAGTGGTGATTGGCTGAAAGGTTATTGACAATGTCTTTTTAAAAGAGCAAGGAACAGATTTCCTCTTAACATAAAATTGTGGTGGCTTAACATACTTGATTTGCTAGCAGGCAGAATCCCCCCATTCTGCGTTTAGACTGAATTTTTCTGACGCCCAAGCGTATTTTATGAAGATTAAGACAGTTTCACTGCAGAAGGAGGAATGACACCTACAACTCCGAAATGATGTTGGAATATTCAGCAATCAGCACATCATTGAAATTAGAGCATTAGACGTCTGACCGAGCTCCTATTTAGATTGGGCTTTAAAACTCTATGGTTGGAGGGGGCGAAGGGGAGATTTTTTTTGGGGGGGTACCACATACAGTTCCAGACATTGAAAGTAAAAAAATAAAATGAAAGCCCTAGTTCAGCCCGTGTTTGTAAAGTCAAACAAGGGTCTTTTCTTGATTGGTAGCCCTGTCATTGGCACAGCACCTATAGACAGCCTGCTGCTAACCGAAGAAAAAAGGCTCTAGGAGTCCAGAATTACAACTTAGAATACAAAGGGCACCAGAGTTTGTTTGCTTGTTTGTTTGCTTGTTTGTTTGCTTGTTTTTCTCTTGGGGGAGGGGCAAGGATGGGAAGTTTTACAGGACTTTTTCTTTTAAAAAAAAAACAACCCTCGAGGTCAATTGCAAAGTTCAGCAAAAGTAGTTCAATTTTGGGTTTAGACAGGTTTTGGAGAAGCACGTGTACCAGTGCGCTTTGGGACCTTTGTGATTTACAGTAGCTCTGGGCGGTGTCTCAGCACATAGAGACCATTCTATGACTACAGGAAGAGTGGATTTGGAACAAACCGTGTTTGAGAACCTGTGCAGTCCCCAGCAAAGCAGTCACTGCCAAATGTCGGGTTTGTAACAGTGTAATTTAGTGTATATAGCCTAAGGAGGTGTTGGGGGAAGGGGGAGAGAAATACTCAACACTATGTTTGGTCCATGGGACGCGCCATTTTTACCTGCGCCAGGCTGAGAAGAACTTTTACCTGCAGTCAGTATTTGATGCATGTCTACCAACGGGACGAACCCAGTGCAGCCAACACAGCAGATGCACTTAGGGACCCGCTAGGGGGACTGCTGGGGGGTCAGTTCAGTCATTGAACCCGGCTAGGGGAGTGATAAATTGAGGTGCATGGGAAGGAGGGCCATACATAGTCCATACCGTTCAAGATGACGAGGTCATCACTTCCAAGGCACCTTTACAGGAAGCAAGAAATAGATGCGGATTAACTCCCTGGATCAGTTGTTCACAAAGTCATTTACTTACCCATATCTTGTCAGCCCCATCACCGGATCTCGAAAAGCTTGGTGCTTTGAAATGATTAAAACAATATTGCCACTAGCTTATTAGGCAGTTACCGAAGCAGTTCCCTTTCTGAGGGGTTGGGGTGATAAAGGTTGGGAAGCCGGAAAATCTCAGGCAATTCAATATCCTCCTATTTAGTGGGAGAGGGGAGACGTTAAACAACACTTTCGGAATTCCAGGTGTCTCAGAAGTAAAGAACTTCACTCTCAACAAAATCAGGAAGTTCTTATGTATGTATGCATGCGTGTATGTATATTTGTATGTATATGTTTATGTAATTTTTACAAACGGGGCTGGCCATCAAGGATATTGTGATAAAGAATTCAGTGGTGTGGAATGTGACATTGGGAGGATGCATTCATCCCCACTTATGCTTTTTAAAGCTCAGCTTTTGCAATGAGTGACGCGTGCAAGCCAGGACACAACTTCCCCCAGTGATCTGGTCTTTCACTTACAAAAGTAGTGAGAAAGAAGGAAAAGGGGTACTTTAGGCTGGGCAAAGTTAGATAAGTGGATGGAATAATGCAACCAGGAAAGCGAAAGATGAAAATGGCCTTGTCGAAGACAAACTTTCCTCTCCTTCCCTCATTTCTTTCCCTGTCCTCGCCCCTCCTTTCTCTTCTCCTTTCCTCTTGTCCCTATCTTCTTAGTTCCGACTTTTACCTGGGCAACTTTTTCTCGTAAGGTTTTCATTTGTTTTATTATTATTATTATTTTGTACTTAGGCGAAACAAACCTACTCGGCCGCCCGTTTTTGCATATTTTTATTGTTTTGTAGAGAATTATTATCCTTGACCGACTACTCTCCTCAGGCATCTTTGCAAAGGTAAAGGCTTTGAACTGAAAGGTTTTTGCAACTTTTCAAATGCTTGTGAGTTAAGAAAAAGAAACCCTGAGATGAACTGCTCAGCTTTCACTTCATTCAGGATTTAAAATCCACAGTGCCATCTCCTGGTAATTGTTGGAATATCGTCAGTAGAAATAATTCTTTGCAGAAGAGAGCAAAATGCATAATTCTGAATTTGAACCCCCGGGTCCCATTTTGTTTTGTTTTGTTTCTTTGTTTTTCTGGCAATATATTATTATTTCAGTAGCAAATTGTTAGAGATTTTTTTCATAAAATTTAATATTATGTATGTTAAAGAAAAAGCTATCTCTTGAAACTTGAGGGCAGAGACTCTATATTATCTTAATTTTGTACCAACCATTTGGTCGAACGTAGTCTTCAGCACACAAGTAGTACTTAATAAACGTTTTGTAAGTTTCTTGTGGGCAGTGACTTTCTTTGTGTGTGTGTGTGTGTTTGCATCCCCAATGCCTAGCATAATGCATTCCACCTTACAACAGGTGCTTAAGAAACTTTTATTGAATTAAACTTTGATTGATTAATATAGTTAGACTGGAAGGGATATCAGAGATGATCTAGTACAATCCTCTCATTTCACAGATGAGAAAATAAAGTCCAGGGAAGTCACATGACTTTCCCAAGTTTCCATAGATGTTTCCTGGTCAGTGGCATAGCTTATAAAGCCAAATTTCTAGTGCTCTATGGACATATGAAGTATGAACATAAAGAAATGTTGGACAGTGAGAGGAGCACTGGATTCAGAGGAACTGGAGTGGAATCCTGGCTCTTTTAGTTAACTACATGTGTGACCTTGGGCAAATAATTTAACCTGTTTTTTCACCTGGAAAATGAAGGCGTTGGATCAGATGGCCTCAATGATCCTTTGGAGCTCTAAATTTAAGACTTAAAATATCCATTATTTTAGACATGGTTAATATATTAAAATATTTTTCAAAATAATCATATCAACTGTAGAAATGGTAGAAGGATTATAAATGAATCCATATATGACTATACTAGTCTTATTATGTAAATGAATATTGATTTAATGAGGAATAGCAGATATGTGTTTTTAAAGTAGATTTTTTATATCTTTTGTTTTTACATCACTTAGATTTCACACACACACACACACACACACACAGAGTCATCCCATATAACAAAGAATGTTTTAAAGAGAGAGGGGGCAAATGAGGAAGAAAAAAGAAAAGCTGAACACAATGAATAAATTTTCTTTAAGAAAAAAAAAGGTAGGAGCAGTTAGGTGGCACAGTGGATAGAGTACTGACCCTGGAGTCAGGAGGACCTGAGTTCAAATGTGACCTCAGATACATAACACTAACTAGCTGTGTGACTCTGGGCAAGTCACTTAATCTCAACTGCAATTGCCTCACCAAAAAAAAAAAAAGATTATATGTCATCCTCTACAATTAGGGACTTCCACCCCAACCTCTGCAAAGAAGTAGGGTGGAATATCTTTTTATTCTCTTTGGTACCCAGTTTATTCTTTATAATTTCCCACCATTCCTTTTTTTGATGGTTTTATGGTTGTTTTGTTTTCCATATACATTGTTGAGTACCAGGTAGACACCAAAGGTGGATGAGCAGTGCTGAAAAGGCTTGGCAAACCCTCACCAGAGGTGCTAGTCCTTGCATACCCCATATACCCTAGTACAAGTATTAATATTCCACTTTCTACCTGTTTGCTCACTTAAACTTTACCACTGGGAACTTATCTTCCTGTAAGATCAAATCAGCTCTAAAACTCACATTACTTCAGCATCTATCCCCTGCTTCTTGGAGCCTCCCCTCCCTCTGATTGGACAAGGTAGAGCGTGGGCATCACAGAGATCGTCCCAGATCCTCTCTTTAAGGAGGAGGTCCAAGGCAGACATTTCCTCATTTACCACCTGGCTACAAGGTCATGGTTTCTCTCTTCCCCCATCTTCAGCTTCTTTTTAAATGTTGTCTTCCCCCATTAGATTGTGAGCTCCTTGAGGGCAAGGACTGTCCTATGCCTTTTCTTGTGTCTTTAGCATCTGGCAAAGTGCCTAATGCACAGTAAGGCACTTAATAAATGTTTCTTGACTGATGAATTCCCATTATAGAGATGGAGAAACCAAAAGTGACTTTCCCAAAATTGCATAGCTAGTGCTGGGGCTGAGGTTCAAACCCAGACATCCTGAATCCTAGTCCAGTCCTGCTAAGTGCAAATAGGTGGTGGAGTGGATAGAGCATTGTCCTTGGAGTCAGGACATCCTGAATTCCAAAGTAGCATCAGGCATCTATTAGCTGTGTGACTCTGGGCACATCACTTAAACTCTCTCCCTCAGTTTCCTCATCTATAAAATGGGGATGATAATATCAGGTTTTTCCTAGGATACTGCTTTGAGGATACAGAAGCTGTAGCATGCACTGCAGCCACACTGGGTAAAACCATCTCAACAGATGGGCTAAACTAGGTTGAAGGTAACTGACAGGCTTCAAATCCTAGTGAGTTAGAAGGAAATCGACCCCAAGCACATGGAGACTTCCTCCTTCCCCTGCCTAGGAATGGGAGGACGAGGAAAATTTGTTCCAAAAGCCATGAAGGCAGCTGAAGCAGGCACTATGGATCACTTAGAGCTTGGTCAAACATCAAAGACACCAAGGGCATCCACTTCATCCTAGGCCATCACCAGTTGTTTTGACTTCTGTCCTGCCACAAAAAGTGGCATAACTCTGGTAGAAGAGATTGAGGCTGATAACTTTGCATAACTCTACCACATTTAAATCCAATCACCCATGAGTCAAAGAATCAAGACTTCAACCTTTGATGTCCTTGGTCCTCTTCAAAAATGAAGGATGAACAACAACAATTTACATTGTTGTAGTGGTTGTAAATAATATATGTTTTCTGGCTCTGCTTACTTTACTTTGCATTTGCTCATGTAAATATAGTTCATTTAAATATTTCTTTGCGTCTCTGTGTTCACCATTCTTATTGTTTCATACAGCACAGTAATTTATGCATCAAAGATTGTTTAACCACTTCTTAATCAATGAGCATACACTTTGTTTCCAGTTCTTTGTACCACAAAAGTACTAAATATTTTTGAGTATTTGGACACTTTCTTTTTTGTCAGTGACCTCCTGGGAGTATGTGCCTACTAGTAGAATCTCTAGGTCAAAATTTATAGTTATTTTAGCTACTTTATTTGAAGAAGTCCAAATTGCTTACCAGAAGGGTTACATATTCACGAATTATCAAGAAAACTTGTAGCTCAGTTGAAATACCAAACCTTATCAAATGGCTCTGACAGATATTCTCCCACTCCCTGAATCTATCAGGCTGCTCTTATCTCATTGCTGGATTTAGACATGGGTAATACATTAAAAATATTTCTCAAAATAATTGTATCATGTATTCCTTTGTATGTGAAGATAGAATTGCACACTTAAACCTTTTCAATGTCAAAAGGTACGTGTTAAACTATAATATTTTAAGACAAATATTAAAGTTCAATTGCAAGTAAAAAAATAATTATATCAATTGTACAAATGATAGAATAGTAGAATGATTATAAATGAACCAATATGTGACCATATTAGTCTCATTATGTAAACTGATATTGTCAATGTTGCTGATATGTCTCTGAATAATAAGGTTTCTGCTGTCCTCCCATTAGATGCCCAGGGCACTGCCAGGGAAATGGCAAACACTAGAAGTACTGCAGATGGGTAAGAAATGCTACAAGGGTAAAGTAAACAAAGTCTATGAGTTGTTGAATAGTCTTGAGAAAATCCTCTTGCAACCTAAATATAAGATTTTATTGGGCAATGTAACTAGAAATAAAAAAACCCACTTTTTAAACAACTAGGGTGAAGTGACTTGTGCAGGGTCACATGGCTAGTGTCAAGTGTCTGAGGCTGGATTTGAACTCAGGTCCTCCTGACTCCAGGGCTGATAGCCTATCCACCATACCACCTGGCAGCCTTGAAGAAAAAAAAAAAACACTTGAAAGGGAAGGCTACAATCCTGAATGAAATTACCAGATGTATTTTTGAGTTGTTACAGGAAGTCAATGTCAAAACTTCTTTCACCAAAAGCATGTGGCATGATGGCTTTCCTTGCATTCTCCATGTGAAATGATTCCTGTGGAATGGTTATGGAGAAGAATTGCAACTGTTTTTTTTTTTCCTAAAAGAAATGCTGGTGTAAAAAGGATACAAGTTCAACCAAACTAAAGTGGAATTATTTTATTGTTATTAAGGATGATGCCAGTAATGATCCATAGAGGTTGGAAGAGCAGATTGTTGTTTCAAAATAGTGTTTCATAGGACTTAGTCTGGTCAGCTGGAAGTGGATGTCATGAATCATTTCATACAGACTATTTTTTTTCTTTTTGTCCCTCCCTCCATTTCCCTCTCCCCCTCTTCCCTCCTTCCCCTCTTCCCTTCCCTCCCTATCATATTTTGCCCAGGCTGGAAGTGCAGTGACCGCTCAAGGCCCAGATCCCACAACTGAACATCACAGAAACATTGATCTGCTTGATTTCTGGCCTTTTCAGCATGGTTGTACCTCTCTCTCCAGAGCTCACTAATATTAGTGTCCAACTTAGTATAGACAGGTAATTGGCTTAGCCTACTGGAGCTCAAAATCCCTAGCTCAAAAAAATCCGACAACCTCAGCCTCACTAGCAGCAGAAACTACAAACACATGTCAGACTGAGGATAGAGCACTGGACCTGGAGTTAGGAAAATCTTTATGCAAATTTGACCTCAAACACTTAATAGCTGTGTGACCCTTGCCTACTTGTTTCAGTTTCATTCACTGTAAAATGGGGGTAATAATAACATCTATCTCTCAGGGTTGTTGCAAGAATCAAAAAAGAGAAATTTGTAAAGGGTCTGGCAAATAATAGGTGCTGTAATAAATGCCAGCTAGCAATGTGCTATCCTGCCCAGTGTTGTTTTTTGAAAAACTGGTAAAATCCTGGTTACCTCAGGTTGACACAAAGATTGACTTTGGTGCAGATGTACTTATAAAAGAAATTGTTCTTGTTGACTTTATTAATAATGAGTGTTGGTGGCTCCGGCTATCTGGAAAGCAAAGCCAATAGAAAGACAGACAATCATACTGGGATCTTGAGGAAGGGATACCTGAAAGCCTCTCGATGGTGAAGAAAGACTTTGAATAGATTGCAGGAAGAGTGGAGTTGCTTCAAAAAGTGGAAAGTCCATAGAAAATTATAGTATTGATGAGCTCAACTCTTAAAGTTGGTTATTGTGAAAAAATTAAGAAGGCTTATGGAAACTATGAAATTTCATGTGATCTTCAAGTAACAATTGTCCATAAGAGGCCAGATGAAGCTGATTGTGAAGGGAGTGGTGTTCTTGCTATATTTATGGCAATGACTG
Organism: Phascolarctos cinereus; assembly: GCF_003287225.1. Lineage (NCBI taxonomy): Eukaryota > Metazoa > Chordata > Mammalia > Diprotodontia > Phascolarctidae > Phascolarctos > Phascolarctos cinereus. The sequence continues at coordinate 467,615,412 of NW_027555847.1, forward strand.
GCAGAAGCAATAGCTTAGGACTGACTGTCTTTGCTAACAATGATTATCCAGTAGTCAACAGCTTTCCTATTGCACCTGATTGGGAAGCTCAAATGCGTGGTTCTCCCTTCAGATGCATCATGGTTTTGGCCACTCAATTATACTTTATCCTGAAGGAGTAGCTCAGTTTACCATCCAGATATTTGGAATAAATAACCATGCACTATGGGCTAAACCTTGAGTAAATATATTAAACACATGGATTTCCTTGGTGTAGGCAGATAATAAAGTCAATGAATGCAATTTATAAAAAAGAATTTATAAGAAGAATTCTGTACATTTTAAAAAGCAGGAAACAAAATAAAACCTAATTTAGCCATAAAGAATATTACAGACCACACAAGAGAGATAATTATAAACTAATCATACATAAGAACTAATAATAATGTCTTACTTGTATTTATATCTTATTATAGCTCCTAAAAATGGAAATTGATGGAATAGCACTCAGCTACTTTTCTTGAGTCCAGTTGTTCTGACTTTTTAATATGAGACTTTGAAGAGAACTTCTTGACTTCTGTGAGAGAGAGAAAGGGGGGAAAGAGAGAGAGAGAGAGAGAGAGAGAGAGAGAGAGAGAGAGAGAGAGAGAGAGAGAGAGAGAATAAGGTTCAGGGAAGGGGAGATAGAGAGAGAGAGATTGGGCAGAGAGACAGATAGAGACAGAAAGACACACAAAGGAATTTGAGAAAAGCAGGATTTTTGCTCCCTTCTGTTCCATCTTAAGACCAGAAAACACTATCTTCTTACCAACTGACCACCAGGAAGGATTAAGGACAGAATTTTTTATTCAGTTTTCTACCATGAAAAGAACCAAATGTGAACAGCATGAAGCTTCACAGTTTAATAGGAAAAAATGAAAGAGAGGAGGAGGAGGAGATTACCTCAGAATACCTGTGTCTCTTAAACCCACTTACTACTTTGGATCAAGTGAGACCACACCTTAGAATCTCTAGTTTTATGTATACTCCTTAAAGAATGAGAATAGGTAGTTTTAAATCAAGGAGATCCTTCCCTGTTAGTAAACAGAAAATTATTGCCTTAAACCAACCAACCATATAATTCATTTTGATGTCCACTTTCCTCATATCTCTTGATCTTCCTGAAGCCAAGTGGGGGAGGGTAGTTATTATTCTATTCTTTCCCCCTTCAAGATCAAAGGATAATGAATTTTGAGATGGAAGGGACCTTGAAATTTATTTACCAAGAGTTCTTAGCTTTTTTGTGTGTCATGGAATCCTTTGGCAGTTTGGTAGGTCTATAAATTAATTCTTGGGATAATGTTGTTAACTGCAGAAAATAAAATTCAGAGGATTTCTGAGGAAACCAATTAACTTGGAATATGGTTATTTAAAAGAATTAACAAGAACAATGTTTGCAGAACCCAGGCTGAGAACTCCTGAGGTCTAATCCAAGCCTCCCCTTTAACAGATGAGAACATTGAGGTTTAGTGAACTTGTGAGTAGTCTAAGGTTAGATGGGCAGTAAATATCAGTCAGAAATTAAACCCAGGTCTTCTTGATTCCAAATTCACATCTCTTTCCTCTGCACCACACATTTTAAGCAATTAGAAAATGACTTGATATAATTTGTAATTATGGTATTGTCCAGAATGGATAAACAGAGTCAGATCACTGTGATAAAAATAAGTTTCAGTGTCTCCCAATTGTCTCCTAACTGAAGTTCAGATTCCTTTTCCTGGCTTTCAAGACCTTCTATGATCTGGAATGGGTTTTTTGTTGTTCTTCAGTCACATCAGACTTCATTTGGGGGTTTTCTTGGCAAAGAGACTAGTGACTTGCCATTTCCTTCTCCAGCTCATTTTACAGATGAGGAAACTGAAGCAAACAGTGTTAAGTGACTTGCCCAAGGTCACACAGCTAATCTGTGTCTGAGACTGGATTCGAACTTATGTCTTCCTGACTCCAGGCCTGGCACTCTATTCTATTTTGCCACTTAGCTGCCCTACGAACCAGTCTGCCTTTCCATGTTTTTCTTATATTATTTTCCTCCCTTTATGTCAGTCAAATTTGACTATTCTGTTTCGACTCCCCAACATATCCTGTGTTTTTCTGTTTCTACACCTTTTCCCATGTAACTCTTTCTGTCTAGAATGCTCACTCTTTTCCCCACGGCTGGTAAATTCCAATACAACTTCAAAGCTGAATTCAAAATGCTACCTCCTCCATGATCTCTCCTCAAACAGAGCAATTTGTTTTGTACTTTTATAATGTACATATTCTGTGTTATTATTTATTATACTTAGATGTTTGTAAGCTTTGTGAAGCCAGGGACTATAGAGAACTTTGTTCTCTATACACTACAGACATTTAATAAATATTTGTTAAATGAAAACTTAACCATGCTAGGATCTAAGAATTCCAAAAGACTCATGGTGGAAAATGCTATCCACATCCAGAGAAAGAACTTAGGGGTCTGAATGCAGATGGAAACATACTATTTGCTCTCCTTTTCTTTGTTGTTTTGTTTTGTTTTTTCTTTCTTGTGGTTCCTCCCATTAGTTCTAATTCTTCTTTATATCATGACTAATGTGAAAATATGTTTAATATGAATGTATAAATAGAACTATATCAGATTACACACCATCTTGGGGAGGGGGGAAAGGGGAGGAGGAGAAAATTTAAAACTCAATCTTATGGAAGTGAACATTGAAAACTAAAAACAAATTAATTATTTAAACAAATGAAAACTTAAGTGTATTATTAAATTATATCTATCAATTGATTCTGTGCAAATACACTTCTCTTTAACCTTTATATTCCAAATTTCATGTCTGTGCTTTTATATTATTGGATATCTACCTATGTGAAAATAGTTATCAACTGCCTTTTTGGCTCTTCAAATGGCAGGATGAACCCCAGAACTCAAGGTCTATCTTTATAGAATTTAATAGTAATGCAAATTTGGTAAAAATCAACCTAATTCTTTAAAATATTTATATCACAGACAACTATAAATTTCCATTGAATTGAAAGATTATTTTCAAAACTGTTTTGCTTCTTTGTGTTTCCTACTGACCTTTCTTCTATTCTCTTCTGTGCATTTAAAAGGTTTTTTAATAACCTTCTTTTCTTCCTCCTTTCCAAGAATAATTATTTTTATAAAGAATTTTAAAATTTTGAAGCAACTCAATATCTTATCCCTTTCTTTCCCTCCCAACTTCCCATTCAGGAACTGAAAGAAAGAATCATGTATCAATTTACATAGTCATGCAAAACAAATTTCCACATTGGACAGTGTGAAAACATATCACATTCACATCACTGTCTGGATTTGACTTGCATGTTTCATCACCAGTCTTCCAGAGTTGAGGTTAATCATTTCACTGATAAGAATTCTTAAGTTTTTCTCAGTTGTTTTTCTTTATAATTTCATCGTTTTATAAATTGTTCTTTGGGTTCCACTCATTTTACTCTGCATTGACTTATAGAAATCTTCCCAGATTTGTGTGAACCCATCCCTTTCATCATTTCTTAATATGATGAAACATTAATATTCCAAGACATTCATACGCCATAATTTGTTTAGATACCCCCTTAGTTTCTAATTCTTTGATGCTACAAAAATGGCTGTTATAAATATTTTCCTCTTTCTTTGATCTCTTTGGAGTATAGACCTAGTAGTGGTATCATTGGGTCAAAGATTATTTTTACTTTACAAAAATGGTTGCTCTCTTTGATTGAATGGTCTTATTACCAACTGGTAACTAACTGGTTACCATTCAGAACCTTGCCTGAGCAGATTCATTTATGTGTCTAACTGTGAGGGCATTGTCTGTTCAAGTACTATCTCATTTAGATTTTCCATCCACTGCCTTCCTAGGACTGTCTGTGACAATTTTTCTGATTGTATTGGTGACACTGCCTAGTTTAGTGTTATTTGCCAAATTGCTATTTCTTTGATTGTGCTTCCTTCTAGGTCATTAATGAAGAAATAAAACAGTCCAGATCTTCTATGGCTCTTGGGGCTTCCTTTTGCATACTTCCCTCTGGCTTGATGCATCTTTCTTATTATTATTCCCCTTTGTTTATGGTCCATCAACCAATTTTCAATTCATTTGACAATGTTCATCTCCAAGCCAATTTGAATTAATTCTTCCTGAAGGATTTATGTAGATGCTGTGTGTCAAAGGTCTAAATTTATTACATATCTTGCCTTCCCTCATCCACTAATTTAGTTTTTCAAAGAAGATAATTGGCTTTGTCTGGAATTATTTGTTCTGCTCAAGCCTATGCTACTTATTACTCTTGGCTTCATTATCTTCCAAGTCCTAGAAAATTGTTTCTTCTTAACATTAGTTTCATTGTTTTATTGTTAGAGGTAAAACTTGGTTATTTCTACCATCATCTGTCTCTTCATACCAACCCCTATTTTTGCACATTGTTACCAATAATTCCTGAATATTAGGCTCTCTTGTTCTTTGCCTTCTAAAATGTGATTTTTCTTAGCAATAGAAAGTGATTAGCTGAAAGTTTACATCTTTGAATCCCATGATTCATGGCACTAAGAAAAAGTGTGTAAAGTATGAAGGAGTATTAATTTAAAGAATAACGAATTAAAGAATAATAAAGAAAAATTGAAGAATTAATTAAATTAAAGAATAATTTAAAGAATAAAGAAATTTAAAGCATTTTCTAATTTTGGAAACTATTGCACTTTCAAAAAATTGAATACTTCTCCACTTTTTAAAAAGGAATGACTCATTTTAAATGTAGCCATTTCCCTACTTTATTAAAAAGATTTTTTTCCTTAACTATCCCCCCAAATCTGAACACATTAAATTCTGAAGGGCATTTATAGCATTTAAAATAATGCCTCAGTTTAATTGCAAAATTAGCAATTCTGTTGGGTTATTAAAAAGAGCAACTTAGTTTTTTACTTAGAAATTTTTATTTAAATATTAGGTAATTTGTTCTGTTATCTTAACATGATCACAAAAATGTATAAAAAACGCTAAAGAAAATAGTTTCTAAAGAGTAAGAATTCCCACCATTAGCTTAAAAAATGAGTCTTAGGTGCTTTTTTTTCATAGTTCAATCAATTTGCTTGATAGTAGTAGCCATTCCATCCCTCTGCTCATAAATGGAAAAACAAAGGTTATGCCCCTTATTTCACTTTATAAAATTCATACTTTAATCTTTCAAAGGATGCTTTCCCCCCACGCATCTTCAGATGTCTGATTGTCAGCTTTATATCTCAGAAAGTATTCGTAGCAATTCAAGTACAGTAAAGCATCTACCTCGAGCAAGTCTCCATGTACTATATAACTTTTATAGTCATTATAAAAAATAATTTATTGAAAAAACTTAAACCTTTTCCAACTCAAGTGACTTTTGATTTAAATGTGTGTGCTCCTGGTTATGGTAATCAGTTATGGTGGATGCTTCTTCCTGAATTAGGTTTGCTGTTTATATCACAAAGTTTAGGAAATATGAAAGTAACAGCATCTCAAAGATAGGAGGTTAGTAGAAACAGAGACTTCTCAATCCATGTTTCACCATCACATGGCCTAGAATCACATTTAATGCAGAGCTTGGAGGAATTCTCCATTCTTTGTGTCATATTTTTTCTCTCCCATAACTTTTTACTTTCTCTGAACTACACATAATAAAGTCTAGAATGCAGTCACCCTCTCTCAGCTAAGATCGGCGACTCAAGAATACTTGAGAAACAAAATGACAAGTAACTTAAATAATTAACAGAAGATTGTACAGAAGATTTTATAAAGATTTATAAGAGCTGGTTTATTTTCAAATTTTGCCATGCTGACAGCAAGGAACCCTTGTGAGTGCTTTACCTCTAAGGCATATATTGACATGTATAAAGACACATAAAGGCAAGACTATATATTGTGATCTGAATTGGAAGATGAAGTTGCTGACAGTGTTATTCCTTATGCACACGAGGGTGGCTGACAAGACTAATGGGTCACCTGCAGCTCCTTATTATACAGAGTGTCCTTGGCTGGCAATTGCAGCTGTGGCCAGTAGGGTCTGTCACTCTTGGTGGTTGATGGTTCTCTTATTGGAACACTTGGTTGATGAAACTGAATCACCCAGTGTTTGATTGCCAGTGGTTGACTATCAGTCTCTTTCTACATCTGGTGACTGGACTGTTACAGAACGAACTACTCTAATGATGACTTTGGTTAGACCAATCAGGCACTAAGAAAAAGCATGCAGAGTATGAAGGAGGATTAATTTGGTCCACTTCTATAGCAACATGATGGACTAAGAGCCCAGGCCGTCTTTTGCTCTGATCGTGCTGCTGGTTTAAGGACCATGGCTGGCCAGTTTGGCTGAAAATTGTTGCCTGGACAGTGCCATCACCATACTTACAGAAATAAACACAATCTGCTTCCATTACCTGATTTTTAGTCAGTGATTTTGATGTTCCCTCATTTTTCCTACCTACTAGGGGTCTAGCCATATTTCACCTGACTCAGAATCAGAAGATATGGTTTCAGAGCCCTAGTTCTGCTGATATTTAGCTCTGAGACCCTGAGCAAGGCAGGGACTTAGTTTCCTCATCTATAAAATGAAGAGGTTATATGAGTTTGCCTCTGAACTCCCATCTAGCTCTCAAGTTATGATCCTAACATGATCCTATGAAGCCCGGGATCTGGTGATCATTTTGCTGTGGGATCTGGAGACTTCACATTTCTGTACTCTTTGTGAAAGGGGGATAATTATAGTGGCATGGCCTACCTCAAAGAGTTGTTGTGAGGAAAACACATCATAAAATGACTAACGAGTTATATAAATGGAAACTGCCATTATGAATATAACATTATCTGCATTTTCCTTCCATTGTTTAACTGAACAAATGTTTTATCATAGACACATTCATTGACATAACTTGATTAAACCCAAACTGTTGACAGCAGAGACAATCCTTGTCTGCTCAATGGACCACAGTCACCCATTTGCAAAAGCCTATTGTTTTCAGTGTGTAATATAGAAACTGTTGTCTATAACTGTATAACAACTGCTCTGTTAAAAATGTAAATTAAGCCTTCATAAAGGGAAAAATGCTAAGCTCATTTAAGAGATTGACTTAAAGGAATTTGAAAGTTGATAATTTAGTTAATAAATGATTGTAAAGGACGTGCAAATTATTTTCAAAATAACAAGGATCTTCAAAAGGGTTACTGAGATATCCAGGGTTATGACTGATGGTAAACTATCCTGGGGCAACACTAAGTATGTGGCCACCATGTTTCCCTTATGACTTTTAATCAGTTTTGAAGCATAAGACAATAGCAGAGGGAAAAGAAGATGCAGAGAGCTGCAATTGGAATTTTATTTTGCTGTTCTATCCTAAAAGGGCAACAGAGCTACTGGGAGAAGCTTTGTTCTGAGGCTCATCAGTTGAGCTAAAAAGTGGTGCTCCATCCTTGTAATGATAAGCATGAAGTTAAAAAGTCTGCCTGGAGAGGTTTTATTGCCATAGAGGCGTAGACCATGTTGCCATCCACTAGGATCATGGATACCAGAAAGTAGTAGATACCAGATGGTAGTAAGTCAGAGTAAGTTCATAACTCCAGATTAAATAGAAACTAAAATCAATTTAAGTTAATCAGCAAAACGTCTATGTCTGTGTTAATAAAAATATTATAATAATAATCATCTCATTTAACAGCACCCTAACGTTTACATGCTATTTAGATAGTTCTAGTTCTCTTCTCTTTCTTCCTCTTCCTTCCCTACTCATCCTCTCTTTCTCTCCTCCCTTCCCTTTCCTTCGCCTCTCCTCTCTCCTCTCCTCTCCTCTCCTCTCCTCTCCTCTCCTCTCCTCTCCTCTCCTCTCCTCTCCTCTCTGTCTCTGTCTTCCAAGACTGAGTCCCCCTATTCTCCCTATTTCTCTTAAGCTGGAAGTACAATGGCCATTCATAGGACCAATACCCAACTGAATAGCAAGGAAGCTTTGATCACCTCTGTTTCTGACTTGGGCCACTTTATCCCTACTTGGAAAGCTTGGTGCCTCCTCCCTTTCCTCTCAGGGGGTCACGATATTGTTAACAGACGTAGTGTTGACATCAATCAGCTTTACAACTATGGCAGTTCAGAATTCCTTTACTCCAGCAATCCACTAGCCTCAACCTCCCTGGTAATAGTTAGTTCTATTTCTTTAAATTTTGCTCTTAATAGTATTTCTTTTGAGGGTAATCATCTCTTATAAGTATATTTACATAATTAACATTCAAATGGATTTGTTATCTCATAAATCTGAATATTCTCTTCAGTTCTCTTTAATACATCCAGATCAGCCCATCATATGCAGCTCTTGTCAACATATATTAAGTTCAACAAAGACAGTTTGCCCAATGTAGTAGAGGCTTTCTTCACTTTCTCCAGATCCCTCATCCCATGACCAGTCTGTCTTTTTTTCTTAATATACATTTCTCTTATGACACCGTTTACTCTTCCTCTTCAGAGCTTTTCATTTTTGTTAAATCTATCAATCAACAGACATTTTGTTAAGCACTACTATGTGTCAGGCACTGTGCTAATTTAGGGAGAGACAACATTTTTTTAAATGTCCCTTGCCTCAGAAGCTTATATGGCAAAGGAAAGGCAATACACACACACACACATACACACACACACACACACACACACGCACACACACACACACACACACGTGCGCGCACGTGCTCGTGCACGCATATACACACATAAAAGATGCAGAATACACACAAGGTAATCTTAGAGGGAGAGGTACTAGTAAATGGTGGGACTGGGAAAGGCCTTCTGCAGAAGGTAGAATTTGAGCCTTTTTAAAAGAGGAGGTAGAATATTCCAGGTATGGGAGACAGCCATTACAATGGAATGTCATATTATTTTACCATAATAATAATGGCAGCTCACATTCACGTAGCACTTCAGGATTTACAAAGTGCTTGATTCACAATTACCCTATGAAGTATAAAGTGAAAACATTATGCCCATTTTTCTCTTAAGGAAATTGAATATCAGAGAAGTTAAATGACTTGCCTCCTATGATATGCTTCTTGCATTGGCTACTGCTCCTCAAACTAAGTGGGAGTGGGTGGCTAGGTCAAATAGTTAATAGATCTAAAGGACTGTTGGTGCAGCCAGATATATCTAAAGCAGTGGTATCAAACTCTAATCTAAATGAAGGCCACAGCTAAAAAGACTAAACAACAAATAAAGGATCTAGGACTCGACTCTAAATCTTCTGATTCATAATCTATTACTTTTGCTTCTTCCCATACTGACCAATAATCTATTCTATTATCAACATCATTTTTCCATAGTGTGATACTCTCTTGAATTCTAATCTTCCCCTCTCTCATCTTATTTCCTTTCAAACACAATTTACTTTGGGGAAAAGCAGATAGAAAATGATAAGAAATTGTCAAACTTGCATAGTTTTGTCACTGTATAGATACGAAATAAAGATACTGATTGCAAAGAAAATTATTTGAAAAAAGACTCAGAGAATTCTGAATTTCCCAGAATTAAAACAATTAGTAACTGAATATTTTTGAAATCGAAATTCCAGCCCCATTTTCATGTATTTGAAACTTTGCAACTAACTTGGCTTTTTAAGGAGAATGTATGAACAATTTTTATTGTTGACTTGGTTTTTCAATATATCATTTCTGATCTCTTAAGATCCTTATAACTCTAAATCCTATGATCCTATGAGACAGACCAAATCTTATAATTAAAGTGATAAATTATTTCCCTATGTCTCATGGGTCCACATGAATGAGATTTTTCAGCATGAATTCAACTTAAGGTATGGCCATAAATAGCCATATAACAGTGTATCTAGGTGGTGCAATGGATAGAGTGCCAGGTCTAGAGTAAGCAATACTCATTTTTCTGAGTTCAAATCTGGCTGCAGACACTTACTAGCTGTGTGATCCTGGGTAAGTCACTTAACTATGTTTCCTCATGTGTAAATGAGGTGGAGAAGGAAATGGAAACCATTTGCCAAGAAAACCCCAAATAGGGACATGAAGAGTAGGACATGACTGAACAGCAGTAATAGCTATAAACAAAGATGCATTTCACTTTCTATTTCCAGTAAATAGCCTATGTACTTTCTTATAGATAGTTACATACATCAAGCAGCTACTCATCTTCTTATTGGCCACCTTAGCCCCTGAAGTCATAGATGAAATAAGTAGATAATATAGTCAGTTCCTAAAGAGATTCAAGGATATGTGCATGTAAGAAAGGAGAATGGTAGCCCTCAATAAGCATAATAAAAACATTTAAAACACATTGGATAATATAATGACATAATTCCAAAGAAAGTGATCTCTCAGCAAGCAGCAGAAGTATATATCTCAGGAGAAAAACATTTGAGAACTGTATTGCAGGTCCAGAAATGTGCATAGAGGAATATAAATAAAACAAATTCCTAAAATTAGATACAAAATAATAATTTTATGCTGTCATAGAGCCTATGAGTTAGAAAGGACATTAAAAGTCACTGACACTATCTTCCTTCTCAATTTAAGAATTCTCAGTAGGATAAGACCCTCAATAGGGAAACCTACAATATCTCTGATCAGTGGTCATCTAGCCTCTTTCTGAATGCTTCCAGTGACAAAGAGTTCATTGCTTACAAGCATCCCATTTTATTGTCAGAAAGCTCTAGGGGCAGCAAGGTGGCACAGTGGATAGAGCTCTGGCCTTGGAGTCAGGAGGACCTGAGTTCAAATCTAGCTTCAGACATTTGAGATTTACTATCAGTGTGACCCTGGGCAAGTCACTTAACCCCAATTGCCTCACAAAAAAAAAAAAAAACTCTAGCCAAAATTTGCCTCCATCTAACTTCCAGTTACAAGTTGTGGTTTTGCCCTCTGGGACCAATACACAGCCAATCTTTGCATTCTTCCATATGATCGTTTTTCAAATATTTGAAGGTAGCCTTCACAAAACAAAAAACCCATATTTTTTTCACTGCTCCTTTATGATATGGTTTCTAGACAATACATTATCATGGCTCCCTTCTTCTGAATGGTTTCTAGTTTGTCATTGTCTCTCTTTAAATGTGGTACCAAGAAATGAACACAATAAGTTTTTTGATGAGTTGGCAAAGCTGGGCCAAGATTAGTAAGACAAAATTTAATATGGATGAAGATGACGTTTTATACTTAGCCCAAAATGTCTGCTGTACAAAGATGAGATGGGGGAACCTGGTTTAACAGTGATTCATGTAAAAAATATCTCGGTATTTCAATTCTGCCATGAGCTCACTAATGAGCCTTTAGTGTGGTCTGACTAATGTGAAGTACTTTGTGGCTGTCATTTCCCATGCTGTAGGCCCTAGAGTCCAGGGAATATTGAGAGAAAGCATAGCATGGGCAAAGAGCACTGGATTTGGCAGCAGAATGTGGAGGTATAATTCTTGGTTCTGTCATTTAATATCTATTTAAGCTTAGGCAAGTCTTTTCAAATCCCTGAGTTTGTGTTTTCATTTATAAAATGAAGCTAATAGTGCTTTCATTACCTAACTCACGAGGCTGTTCTTTGAAAAGCATCTTATAAACCTTGAAGCACTATATGTATATATATATATATATATATATATATATATATATATATATATATATATATATATATATATATGTGAGCCATCATTATTAATAATAGGAAACAGGCATTTATTATGAAGACAATTTTGGATGTAGTCTTCCACTGAAGTCCAACTCCAATGGCTCTTCATACTCTGGAGGTGTCTCTGACTTCTTGAAGGCTATGCAAGCTAAGTGCAGGTCCTATCACATTGGAAAGACTTCTAGGATATGTCTGGCATGTCTCTTATCTAAGGGGAACCATTTCTAAGTTCAGAGAGAGTTATTAGCAGAGGTTTGGCAATTATCAATGAGTTTTAAAATTACAGCAACTCATGAACAGGAGGCCATGGAGTGGGCTGAGGTGCACATTCTGAGGCTGTACCAACATTAGAGAAATTGTGGGTCACTGCAATGTATGATTTCTCTAGGTTATTCATTGATTCATTTTTTCATTCATTCATTTATCACCTGCACCACACTTGGTTCACTCTGAAACATTATGTGTGTGTGTGTGCATGTGTGTGTGTGTGTAACTTTGGCTTATTGGCTTTAACCTAAATTTGTATTATCCTTAAGGTAATTTTGAATTTTTATTTTCTCATCTATCATAAAGAGACAGAATGATATAGTGAATAGCAAAATGGCCTTGAAGCAAAGAAAACCTAGATTCATGTCCCACTTCTGCCATATATATTGTCTGAGTGGCCTTGGGCAAGCCATTTAGCCTCTTCATGCTCCAGGCTGCTCTTTCAGACTGTAAGCTGCAGAAGTTTTGAATTGCATTGTAGAGGAAGATCTCAGGGGACTTCCCCATTCCTTATTCCAGTGACATCACAAATCTAATCTCTATCTTACTTTTCATAGTGGCTATCTCTCCCAACCTTCTTCCGTCAGAAAATTTTGAGTGTGTGTTCATCCATATCATTGACAAAGACTCTAGAAATGACAAGTGGATTTTAAGTGGTTCTGCTACTTAGTATCTGTGTAACTTTGGACCCATCACTTCTCCACTGTGGACCTCAGTTCCCTACTCTGTAAAATGAAGGAGTCAAACTAGATAATATCTATTGTCTCTTCCATATCTAAGTTCTCATTTGATCTTATAATTCTTATTGAATAGTACAGGACCAAATGCAGAGTCCTGTGGCACTCTACTAGAGCACTGGATTTGGCAGCAGAATGTGGAGGTATAATTCTTGGTTCTGTCATTTAATGTCCTGGCATTGTCATTTATTACATGTGTCATGGTCATGGGCAAGTCATTTCTTTCTGACCTCATATTTTCTTCATCTAAAATGAGGATAACACTACTTATTCTACATGCCTCCTTTGCTATTTTGAGGAAGATATGTAAATCTTGAAACATTGTAGAAATGTGAAACATTATTTTTATTATTCTAGGTTGATATTGACGCATTACCCACCCTTTTGGAAGCTTTTACTCAGATGTGAATTCATCTGCTCTATTTTGGTTGTCGAGTGGTCAACTCATTCCTCAGAGATACTTGTGGAATTAGAAAAGGGAAAAAGGTAGCTCCCTAGAGAGGGTCATGATAGTGATGGGATTCTAGAGATGGGGCTGGCTGAAGGAGTGGGGTTTACCTGAATGGTGAAGGGTGGTAGAAGATTTTGAAGATTTAAGCAGGTGGCCTCTGCATCATTGTAAGAAGGAAGTGATCCCCTTTGAATTCCAGTTCTCTGAGACAATGCTGTGATAGTCCTTCTCTAGTTATGACTCTTGAGTGGAGATTTGTTTACCTCCTAGTTGCAATCAGGGTTATGTATAGGGCATGGTCAAGCTATGAAGGTCTTTATTAGAAAAGCTGTTCTGACTAGGGTACTATATCTAGAAGTGACAAGTCTGGGCCAAGAATATAAAGGCTTTAGGTTGGTGACTGATTGTGAATTAAAAGTAGACAATTCAGTCTCTCCATTGATTATTCCAAGCTTTGTTTTCAATTAGCTCACACTGATATAGTACTTTACAATTTATGATTCCCTTTCCTCACAACAAACCTATCAAGTGAGTAATGTTGGTATTATTTTTTTCCTCCCATTTAACAGATGGGGAAAAGTTGCTTATGATCAGAAAGTAAGTGGCAGATTGAGGACCTGAATTCCAGCCTCATGATTCCAGGTCCGATACACTTTCAGCTATCTATCTATCTATGTATCCATCTTTCTAGCTTATAAGAATAAAACAGAAAATAATGCAATTGCTTTTATAATTAGCTGGGTGGTGCAGTGGATAACGAACAAGGCCTGGAGTCAGGAAGACCTGAGTTCAAATCTGCCGTTAGACTCTTACTAGCTGTTTGACCTTGGGCAAATCACTAAACCTTATTTGCCTTAGTTTCCTCATCTGTAAAATGAGTTAGAGAAAGAAATGGCAAACCACTTTAATAGCTTTGCCAAGAAAACCCCAAGGGCATCATGAAGAGTCAGATATAATTGAAAAATGACGGAACAACAACCCAGCACTGATATAACACTTGTGTGCTAACACGAGTCTAATTTTCTTTTCTTTCCTGAAAAAGTAATCTTTTTTTCCTCTACTTCTGCAGATGAAACAAGGATGAGCACATAAAACACATTCACGTATTCATAGATAGAAACATCATGATGTGAACCTCTCTGTATTTGTATGTGTACATATGTGTTTGTGAATCACAGAACTGACAGAAACTTCCTTTTATTCCAGTGAATTCTATACATGTTAAGTGGACAAAAACACAAAAGCTTTTTCAAACATACAACTTACATTCTCTTATCTCATAGACACAATCATTTTGCTTGTGTGTAACAAATCAAAAAGGCAGTTTAAGGTCTAGTCTCCTTTAAATGAATTCATACTGACTCCAGCACTCCACTGGCTGTGTAAGCTCACTGATATGGGCATAGCCTTCAGAAATGAAGAACACTAATAGTGGTGTGCTGGTAAATATTTAACAACTATATTTCTGGAGGGAAAATGTATGCAACATACGTCTAAGTTTAATATGCATTAACATTTTCCCCTTTTACTCTCTTAAGTCTAGATGATCATCAATACACGAAATTAAGCCCCTATTTTATCCAATTCTGGAGGTGTAAATGCTCATTCTGAGAATTTAACAATCAGCTCTTGAGAGCCAGTTTGAGCTCTCGAGAGCCCTGATCACAACTTATTCATGCCAGAGCATTCCATGTGACTCTTATCCATGTTCTCCCATAAATCTGCCTGCAAAGGTCCATTCAATATGCCAAGGGCTTTACTTAAAATTATCTTAAAGTGGACCATTTAGGCTGTCCATTGGTTATCCCAAGCTTCAACATACATATCAAATGAATTTGGAGACTCTCTGTAATTCTTCCTGGAATTCTTCTGCCTCCTCATCTTCTTCAATTGATGCTAATACCTAAGTGACTGTCTTTTTGTAGATACTTACCATGAGTACTGAAATAAAAGATGACCACATGTCCCATTCTATATTGTCTTTGGATACTTGAGAAAACCAACTTCACCAGTTCCTTCATTTTGCTTTCCAGAGAAAATTTGAGCCATTCTTCCATTAAGTTATAACTTAATTTTGTCTTCTGGTTTCCTTTATAGAGATGACATCAAAATCAATATGATTCAGCTTCTCTAGTTTTATAACCACTTGGCCTTTGGACAAAGATCTCACATTTAGAGTACCGATAACTAAGTACATGTTTAGTGACAGCCTAACAATTACATTCTTTTTTTTTTTATCATTCTCTGTTTATTTTTACACCACTTTGCTGCCATCATTATAGAAGTGGAAAGATGCAGTATGAGATGGAGGACAATTTTATGTTTTTTCTGTGTTTCATGGGTTACTATGGTCAAAGAATTCATCATCAGGTGGTGAGTCTGGTGATAAGCTCGTCCATACTTTACTGGGCTATTCTGTTATCAGACCATACTTGAAGCCTTTCCAATATGGTAGAATCTGCCAGAGCTTTTGGCCCACTGTCATGGTCCTTAATATACCAGAATCACATCTAGCTTAAGATGAGGCATTAGGATAGCACTTTGTGGAGATACTCTCACAGCATAATCATTTTGTAAATCACCTAAATGCTTTTCCCATCTATAAATTACATATATATATATATATATATATATATATATATATATACACACACACACACACACACATATATATTATATGTGTGTGTGTGTGTATCTCCACATATACTTAAACTCACACACACATACCTATTTAAATATACTTTCTGAATATTTCTCACTTAGGAACAGAGAACCAAAAGGGTGAGAGAGCTAGAAGGGACCCTGGAGCTCAATTATTCCAAATCTTTCACATTACAGAGTACAAAATCAAGTCTAAGAGAGCTAAAATGACTTGCTAGACTCAGGAAACTCTGAGTCCTAATCTGTCGCTTACCCCCTCCTCAATACTCTGTATTGATTCATTAATTGATTCTTTTAGGAACTCTTTGAGAAGTTTCTATTTTAAATCAGTTCTATGACACATGAACCATTTTTAAGGGGGGAAAAAACATTGTTTCCATGGAAATTTGTTTCTGGACATTCAAAAAAAACCTGATGTTGAATTAAGTTGAATTTGCCCTATCAGTGCTCAATGTTTCATTTTGACTCTGTTATGACAGGTCTACAGCTCCAGGAAGTGCTTTTAAATAAAGTACCATTTTAACTGGGATTGTCAGGTGATGTGGCAGAAGAAATAGTACCTTTTAATGAGAAGGATAGAGTCAGGTGAGTACTGGAACCCTATCTGGAAACCAATGAAGAACCTGAGCCATTGAGATCAGAGGGTGCCAAGTTTAGAATGTAATTTCTGGGTGTTGAACACTTTGATCTCTGCCTTCATGCAGTTCGAGGAGACTGGAAAAGTTAATGCAATGGGGGCAGCTAGGTGGCGCAGTGGATAGAGCACCAGCCTTGAAATCAGGAGGACCTGAGTTCAAATCTGGCCTCAGACCAAACACTTGATACTTACTAGCTGTGTGACCCTGGGCAAGTCACTTAACCCCAATTGCCTAAAAAAAAAAAGTTAATGCAATGCCCAGTAGTCACCAAGTCACCACTTTATCTTCTGTAGGCTCCAACCATTATATGGT
The DNA here is from genome assembly GCF_003287225.1 of Phascolarctos cinereus. Lineage (NCBI taxonomy): Eukaryota > Metazoa > Chordata > Mammalia > Diprotodontia > Phascolarctidae > Phascolarctos > Phascolarctos cinereus. The sequence continues at coordinate 467,632,136 of NW_027555847.1, forward strand.
AGAGAATAGTTACCCTGAAGACATTTATTAAATTAAGAATCTTACATCTTATCTTCAGATAACATTCTTCCTTTTTAATGCTATGTGAGTTCTAGGCTTTATACTTTACTTTTAGGTGTTTATATAGTTGTCTATTTTTTGTGTATGTTCATGTGTGTATGTATGTGTGTATTTCTGTATGTGTGTGTGTATATGTGTATACGTATTATATTTACCTACCATCTTTACCTATCTCTCCACCTTTCTCTCTATCATCTAATTGTTAATTTGTGAGATCACAAGCAGCTGACAACTACTTTACTTGCTAAATACATAATAGAGAAATAATGTTGAAACTCAACATCGTACCAGATGTACACCCCCTGTACATGCAGTTTGCAAATGTTGGTATCTAAAACTGTGAACTCTTGTCAGAATATGCATTATTTTGTTGTTAAATCTTTCAATTCCATTAGTATTAAAATGTAAATAGCACTTCTATTTCTTAAAGTAATGGTCCTTTTAACTTTCTGAAGTGGGGATCAGGGGAAGTGTTCAAATAGATTCTAAAAAAAATAGTGCTTGCAAAGTGAAAATGAAGGAGGTGATTTTAAAATTCAATTTGAGTTTTAGGGAAGACCTTGCATTTGGGGGACATCTGCCAGTGATCAGAAAAAATGTCCATGTTTTCTAACAGGACTTTACACTCCTAACCCTTTATGGTGAGACCTACAGTGGTAATTGTAAATTCTTGTTCAGTGATGACTGATTGCCATTAATTCATGCAAATATCACTACTGTTGAAGTATTGTTCATTACCCTTAAGTCTGCTGCAACTGCATATTCTCTTTCAATCACTTGGCCTTTTAATTATTTTGCCATCTGTAAAGCTTTTTCTTAATGACCTTTTCTATGCTATAACTTATTTTTATAAAATTTTTCTTCTTACACATTTATTTACAGGTACTTTCTTGTAGGAAAGGTGTGGTATTAAGACAAATAAAAGATAAGACTTCATTATGCTTTTGAGAGTGAACTCATAATTGCCACCAAAAGGTGGTTGATACATGGTAGAAAGCTAAATACATTTAAGAAATGACTAGATGAATTAATGCTTGTTCATTTCAACAGTTTGATATTTATCAAGCATCTATTATGCATAAAGGATATCTGCATTCAGACATCTAAGGTTGTCTGGGGTTAGTCATTTTTTTAATCACTTGCACTTATTTTTTTCCTTTTCTCAAGGGGTGTTTTGAATATTCTCTAAAGTTTCTATTGGCTGTTCACTTTTTTAAAAAAAATTATTTATTTTATTCTGAACTTAAGAAATAAAACAAACATTTCCGTAACATAGTAGAATAGGAAAAAATGGTTGTACATGAAACTGCAAATCTATTATGTACAATTGCTATTCCTTTTAAATATATCACAATTATCATGTGACTCTTTTTTCCCTTTTTTCTTCCCTCCCCCCACCCTTGAGTTGACTACCATTAGACATAAATAAACATATAGGTATGTAAAATTTTTCTATACATATATGTATTTCTATTTATCAAGTTTTTTTTCCCTCTGGATGCAGATAGTGTCTTCCTTCATATGTTCTTTGCAGTTAATCTGAGTATTTATAGTAGTCAAAATGACTTAATCACTTAAAACAATATTGTTGTCACTGTATACAACATTCTCTTGGTTCTGCTCATTTTACTCTTTGTTGTTGCATGCCAAGTCTGTCCATCTACTTCTAAGATCATTTAGCTCATCATTTCTTATAGCACAATAGTATTCTATGACAATCATATACTACAACTTGTTCAGCCATTCCACGATTCATGGGCATCCCTACAATTTCCAGTTCTTTAATACCACAAAGAGAGCTGCTGTAAATATTTTAGAACATATAGGTTCTTTTCCTTTTCCCCTAATCCTAAACTTGTTAAAGTTTAAAAATCTGTTTCCTTTTAAAAAACTACTTTCATTTCTCTCCACCTTACATTTATCTAGTACTTTATACTTTACAAAATACTTTCATAGTCTTACATTATCTCATTTGTTCTTCATAATAATCTGAAACAGAGGGCAAGATGGCTATTATCTTATCATTTTACAGGTGGGAACTTTGAAGCTTAGAGAGTTTAACACCACATGAGCTGAGGAAGAAACTTCATAAACAGGATATACCAACTCAAAGTATTCTGTCAACTCAGCCAACTGTCAAAGCAAAATTCCCTGGGTAAAATGTCACATTTAGAAGAAAAATGAACAGAAATAATGTGCTATTATTTTGACGTCACCCAGCAAGAAAGTGATATAACAATGTATAGAAGATAAATTAGCACAATATCGCAGATGGGAGGCAGGCTATTATGAAAGGAAGACTAATAGCTGGAAATGAAATGAATGACATTCAGCATGAGGTTACAGAAAACTTGAGGTTCAATGAAACAACAAATGTATAGACTCTGGCTGATTTAATAAATCTGGCGCAACTAGTGCTCAATTATACAGTAATGTCAACATTAGCTGGTTAATGTACAACATTATCTGTAACAAAACAGTCTTCGCCTTTATACTATGAGGGGTGAACAGTTTAATTTACCAAATCAATCAAGAAAGATATACTCATGAGAATGGGAATATATTTACATTTCACAGAGGCAATTTTGGGCATTTTATGGTTGAAACTAAAAATTAGCCAGTGACTGTTTTACATTAACCCGTCACTGAACATTAAAAGTTTACATGTGTTGGTATAAAAATATAATTTTAGCACACTATCTAGTACTTGCTTGTACAATGCCTTGGATTTATTCTCTACCTGTTACCTATGTATTTCTTATTTTCCCAACTAGAATTTAGGTTCCTTGAGGTAAGAGACTATAGCATTTACTTCCTTTGGAGACCCCTTAGCAGAGTGCTATTCATTCAGAAATGCCAAAGAAATGATTGTTCAATGAATTAATGATTGGTTTAATGAGTCGGGTTAGAGAAATTCAATAAGTATGTCTTATATTTATCTAGTGTTTAAGGTTTGCAAAGTTGTTGTTTTTTTTTTTTTACATTTTACAGATATAGAAACTGAGGATTAGAGAAACAGAGCAATTTGTCCAAGGTCACTCAGTTTGTAAACTGTTGAGGCTAACACATTAATCTAGGTATTCTAATTTCTCTATCAATGTTTCCGGTATTACGTCTTACTGTATTATGTTGAAGGTTGACAAAGGAGTAGTAAGTAATAAGTTTATACTTCACAAATACTGATTACATTGAAATAAATTAAAATGTTTCATACAATAGAAATTCCAAGGCCACTGTGTGTGTGTTTAGAAATGTTGACTTTACATGTTGTATATAGTATTAAGATACACCTTTCCAAACATAAGATTATAAACCCATCTCAGGAAAACCTATACAAGATTGTCTTAAACAGCAAGGTGTTTCAAGCTACTGAAGTTTAAAATGTCACTAAGACTTTTTGGACATCCTGTAAAGAAAAATAGACATGTTGATAGTAGACTGAAGGAAATGTGGAGATATCTGTAAAACTAGCTTACCATAGTGATGATTGGGATGTAGGGTTTGTCTATTAGTTGGACATTTTACAGAACTGAGGATTTATTCTGATGACTGTGCAGAATACAGTAATATAGGTGATGACTGGAGAGATCATCAGGAAAATTTCCTTCCTCAAATAATGCACATTGCAATGTACTTGTCCAATAGGTCCTTCATTATTATAATGAGCTATATACCAGCTGCCTTTGGGTTATAAACTTAGCTTGATAGAGTAATGAAAAGAGTACATCGCTGAAATAGCTGTGGACTTGGAATCATAAATTTGGTTCATAGCCACATCATTTCTAATCTTTCTGAATCTCAGTTTCCACATCCATAAAATGGGAAGGAAGAAAACAAGCATTTATTAAGCCCCTATTATTTGCCAGGTTTCATGATCAAGCATCTTTCAAATATCATCCCATTGGATCTTCAGAACAACCCTGAGAGGCAGTTACTATTATCATTTCCATTTTATAGTTGGGGAAATTAAAGCATTAAGTGATTTGACCAGGTCACATAGCTAATAAATGCCTGAGGCCAAATTTGAACTCAGGTCTTCTTGACTACAGATCCAGTATTCACTCTATCCACTGTGCCACCCAGCTACCTCTAGGTATAATAGATTTTGCCTACTCCAAAATGTTATTGTTAGAAAAACAACTAGCTTTGTAAACTAAAAAGTACTATGCAAAAGTGAATTCCTGCTGGGAAATATAGAAAATAATTATAATAATAATTAGGATCAGCCTCTTCATAAAACTACTGGCTCTTATAAATAGCTATTTGGTTCAATAAACCTTAATCTAGGGATTATTTAATCTGTAACATTTTAGAAGTTTGTATACCTTTTACAAAATCTCAAGAATGTTTGGAATTATTCTCCCAAAGGGTAATTAAGCTCTCTCCAGCATTGCAGCAATGATCATTATTAACAATACAACATTAGAAATGCAAATGCATTTAATGTTATAATTAGGTCCTAGGGAATGCAGCAGATGATCTAAGGAGAAACATTCTTCTCTGTATCTCCTGTCAACCAGAATAGATTTCTAGTTTCTCTCTGCCTCATTGATTCATCTGACTTCAAATCTCATCTGAATGTATCTACTCTCTCTGGCCTCTGCCTCTTAATTTATTTATCCATATGCTAATTATTATTTAACTTTTCATTGTTTAATTGTATCAAGTAATTTAGAAAACACTGATGTGTATTGAAGATCCTGTACAAAGTAAAGTTGTATTAGCTAGTTAACATTTTTATGTAACTTGCTGTTTCTAAAGTACTTTACAATTATGAATTAGTAAATTATTGCAACATTTGCAATGGAAATAGTCAATTACTATTTACATTTTTTCCAGTGAATAGCAGGAAGAGGTTTGGGACCGAGGGGAGTGACCTAGTGTTTCATAGAAACAGCTGTGCTAATCTTTTAGTTTTCCCTTCTCTACCAATTACAGCAAACATTTATCAAGAATCTATTATCTAAAGCTGCTAGGGGTATGACAAAAAAAAGGGGAATCATCCCTGCCCTCCAGGAACTTATAGATCATCTAAAAAATATATAGCATATGCTATTCTGAACCAGTCAGCATCTGATTACATGGAATTTTTTAGATTATAATCTACCTGAAGTCAGCGTCTGTATTTTATCCAACTTTATGTTTTCCCGTAGCACCAGGAAAAATACCTTAAACAAGCATGTTTAATAAATATTTGTTGAATGAATGAATGAACACTGTGTGTAGGTTTTTCTTTTTTTCTGGTTCCTTCTTTCATCTGGTAACAACTGCCTACTTAGTTCATAACTGTGACCTCAAACAAACAAATAATGGCTTTTTGTCAAGGATTTGTGTCTGGAAAAATTAAACATCATAAAATTCAATTAAAAATTTTCAAACATCTACTACTATATGTACAAGGCACTATGCTAAATAAATAAAAAGGCAAAAACAACCCTGTCCCTGCCCTAAAAGAGATTGTATAGCTTGTATTCTATGTGGGAGGGGGAAGTTTATGAGGGGAGGGAATGAAACATGTACAAAGATAAAAAAATATACGCATAGCATATGCACTCTCCCAACTCCCAAGGATGAGTTGAGTACTCAGACATGGAACTTTTCTGGTCACCAGGTCCTTCTCTGTTTGAGACAGAGAGAGGAGCTTGAGGCATTCTCCTTCTCCTATTCCGCAAGTGGTTCCTTCTTGGGGATTTGTCTTCAGTCCTGTTTCCTGGATCATTGCTCTTTCAAATCTCTGGCTCTATGGTTTTTTAGAGGTCCCCAAAAAGCCTGCCAAATCAATTAGCCAATTAAAACAGACTTCCTGTTTTACCTAAGAAGAAGTTCAGGCTTCATTCACATCTCATCGACAATCAAGATAGGTTCTCTTTTGATAAATATAGCAGAGTTAAAGCCCGGCCCTTACACAAGGTAAATCTGAGAGGAGACTTATTGGCAATTAATGAAGAAAGATGAAGAAAGGAGCTAATACTAAGAACTAGTCACCAAGCTGAACTGTTAAAAATAAGTCAAGGATTCTAAGAGGCTGGAATGAAGGAGAAGCATATGCTAGGTATTGGGGGGAGCATTTAAAGACTGAGTGATGAAATGTTGAATTCGAGAAACAGCTGGAAGGAAATTGTAGAGTTTATTAAGTGGGTAATGGGAAACAACTTTGGAATTATGGGTTGGAGCCAGATAGGTTTAATGGTTTTATACATTTAGACTATGCATAGTCCTTGTCATTGCTAAGCCTTTTAAGGGAAATTTTCAGCTAAGGACCCCACTAAATACTTTTGTTAGTTACCAAAAATACTACACATTTTGTAAATACATATACACACACAATATGACCCAGACAATCTGTGGTCAAGTAGATTTTAATGGCTTCCTTTGCTTCCTGGGATAGTTTGATTTTGTTTTGTGCTTATACAGGTTTCCCATGACCATGATAGTTGAAAACTGGCTCAAGACTTAACTGATGGTTTCACTATCCATTAGCAAACTTCTATGACCCACTTTGTTGTTGTTGAATTGTGTTCAGCTGACATCATTTGGGGGTTTTCTTGGGAAAGATACTGGAGTGGTTTTCAATTTCCTTCTTCAGCTCATTTTATAGAGGAAGAGCTGAGGCAAACAGGTTTAAGCGACTTGCCCAGGGTCATACAGCTAGTATGCCATCTGAGACCAGATTTGAACCCAGATGAGTTTTCCTTGCTCCAGGCCTGGCACTCTATCCACTGTGCTATTTAGCTGCCCACTTCTTTAATCTGTCTTAAAACATCTTAAGTAATCATTTGTGTAATCTTTTATATTTCATATATTGTTATTTGTGTCATAATCCTTATACTAGATTACAAAGTCCATGTGGATAAAGATCTTGAATTTTTAAAGTGTTATCTCCTCTAGCATTACTTAGCACAGGCTGTGTGTTTAATATTTGATCAACAAATGTTTGTTGAATAAATGAATTTTTGGTAGCATTTTCTAAAGGCTTGTTAGCTCTTGTAAGGAACTACAAATTAGGCTATTAGTTCCATTACCTCCTCTTTCTAGTGCCTCTTTCCTAGAATGAGTCAAGCACTTCCATGGTACCTTATCCCCTTCTGAAAAACAAAGTGATCTGTTAAACTCACTCAGACTACAATGTTAGTAACTTAATGTTTTATACCTCCCAGGGTCACTGAAAATATTTAAGGCAAAATAATAAATCTCACCTGAGGAGTTTCAGCTATTGCCAATAATGGGCTTCTGGAAAAGATATTTTGGATTGGTGTGCTACTCAGATTTAGAAGTCAAGTAACATAAATGAAGCTCAACTAACTAAAGCATTGTTGGGTAATATACATGCCATATAAAATGCATAAATGATAAGAGAATATAGATGTATCCCTACTCATTGCCATTCTCCCTTATACCTGATTAAGAAAGTAAAGCATTCTCACCCAAGCATTGCTGAAACCAGGGAACTGAACATTTCTGGAAGGCCCAAAGATGTTAGGCAACCATGGGTTTTTGAATTAAAGTAGATAAGTGGGGTTGAAGTTTTCAATCTAGAGTGATCAAACACCAGTTGCTTCTGAATACTCCAATCACAAGTAGGTGAGATAAGACTTGACCCAAGCAGGGGTTGGTAGAGTTCTTTCAGTCAGAAACTGCATCCATAGAGATTCACCAGTCATTCTAGCTGTTTCTCTCTGCACATTTATTGTCCTCTGGGTGAAGGGATCTGATCTAACTGTACTGCATTAGGTAGGATCATTGAGGGCCCTGCATATCATACTAGGTACCATAAGTGGGGAATCTTTATTCATTCACAGGCTGACACTCATTTAAACAAATACTGAGACCTCATGCTACATAATTATGTGATTTATTTTGTTAAAATTTCATTTCAGCTTTTGCTTACTTAGATTAATACCAAGGAAGACATTACTAAGCATCATAAAATTTCTTCAGGCTACAGGTTCCCCATTCTTGATGTAGAAAACTCCTCTAATATGTGGTGAAATGAGGCCAACCCAGTCTTTAGAGTGCTCTTGTGCAGCTGATCTTATAAATCTGCAGTTGTCAATGAGTCTTTTGTGAATAAAAAATCTCTATTGGACATGGCAGCCAAGAATAACAATAGGAAAAAAACCCCTTAAAGGTAAGACATTTGGTCTTTAAGAGCATTACCAATGGAGATGATGAATACCAGAATTGGGATCGAGAGACTTTTTTTTTTACGTAGCAGAATTATTTGTGATAATGCCATAAAACTTCATTAAAGTTGGTGCACTCCATGGACCCATGACTAGTGTTCTTTAAAGGAAATGTTCTCTGAGAGTCCTATTTTCTATTATACAAGAGGAGTGATGTCTAACTTTATAAAGAATCACAGTGTTAAGCTATTTCCCACTCTGCCCCTCCCCAAATACTTTTTGTCATTGTTCAGTCATTTTTCAGTCCCGTCTGACCCTTTGTAACTCCATTTGGGTTTTTCTTGGCAAAGTACTTGATTGCTTTCCTGTTTCCTTCTCTAAATCTATTTACAGATGAGGAAACTGAGGCAAACAGTGTTAAGTGAATTTTCTAGGATCACATAGCTAGTAAGTGTCTGAGGCTAGATTTGAACTCAGGAAGATATCTTCTTGACTCAAGGACCAGTACTCTATCCATTGTGCCATCTTGCTGTGATACTATAAGGGTCTCAATCAGAAAGATACTAAAACAGAAAGGGACCCTAAAAGGCAACTCAGCCATCCTAGGCATTCTGGAAGCCACAAAGTAAGGAATCCTTTGGCTCAAGGGGAATGATAAAGATGAATAAGTGGTAGGATTTAAAATGGCATGTTGAATGGGGGAAAACACTTTATTGCCTAGATAACCCTGTTTTCCATGTATTTCCATGTGAATTCACAACAGACACTGGTCCAGGTTGGATATAACAAGAGCTTATCAAAGTTCAGGGTCCATTCTATTAAATACTGAGTCCTCACATTGTAGGCCAAAACTCTTTCTGGGTTATTCATACAATTTCTTTATAATTCTCTACCTAATTATTCAAATCTCTCTTTTATAAGCCTTCTTTTTGTACCCAATAAATATCCTTTCCTGATTGCTTTTAGCCATTTTCCAATGGATAATTTGGTAATTTGTCACTACTTTAATATGGAAAAAGGCCTCATATTTTAATTTTGGCAGTCATGATTAATGTGCTCTTTGCCTCTGTGAATCACCTTTTTGAAGGTGTTTTTTGGTGGTAGCTTGATTCTGGTGGACTTTACAGATGTATACTCTGACACTGAGTATCAAAGAGGCTAGTACATAGCTTATCATCCATTTATGGCCTACTCAAATTCAACAAACATCTATTAAGTACTTACTATATGAGGCATTGGGCAGGTAGGTGGTCTAGTAGATAGATCACTGGGCTTGGAATCGGGAAGACTCATCTTCGAGTTCAGATCTGGTCTCAGACACTTACTAGCTGTGTGACCCTAGGCAAGTCTCTTAACACTGTTTACCTCAATTCTTCATCTCTCATATGAGTTGGAGAAGGAAGTGGGAAACCATCTAGTATCTTTGCCAAGAAAACCTCAGATGGAGTCATGATTGAAAACAACTAAACAAATATGAGGTGTTGGGAATAGGGAAACAAAAACAAAATAATCTCTGCCTTCAAGCACATTAAATTCTGCTGGCAATAATAACATTTGCACAGATAGACATAATAAAAGTAGGAAGTGATTGGGGAAAAAGAGAGATCCTATAAAGTGCTTTATGAATATTTGAGGACTATCTGGTGAGAGGATTCAGGAGAGACTAAGTAGAAGAAATGCAAATTGAGCTAAGCTATGAAGAAACATCAGGTATCTGAAAGGCAGAGACTAGAAAGGAATGGATTCCAGGCAGGTGGCACAGTTGGTGTGAATATACAGAGGCAGGACATGCCTCAGTGAATTAGAGTAACAGAATTTTTTGTTGGAATATTGTTATTCATCCTTTATTTCAAGAAGACCAATGACACCATAGGGTGATATCTGGACTTGTGAGTGAATTGACTTTAAGTGAGGTGGAGTTGTGTACTGTCATCAGCTTCACTCTTTCTTCCAGAGTCATCAAAGTGTAGTGAAAGTCAGGATGATTGGTAATGGCCCAGGATGCAGTGGATCCTTACTGTCTTCTATGTCTGTCCAAGCTCTGTGCAGACTGAATGAAAAGGAGAAATGGAAAATAAATCCAGAAAGGTGGCTTGGAGCTATATTGGGGAGGGCTAATATTCTAGAATAAGAAATTTGATCTTATGCTAGAGGCAATAGGGAACCAGTAAATTTTGGGGACAAAAAAGTGATCAAACCTTTTAGTGTTAGACCTGTGATCCTACGACTTGTGCTTTAGGGAGCTTGTATATAGACACTTGCATGAAGGATAATTTGAAGCAGAAAAATAAATACACTGGATACAGGGAAACTAATTAAAAAGCTATCAACTATCTGTAGAACTGCAGAATCTGCAGAACTATTCAGGTCTACTTTTTTGGCTGAACTCCAAGGTATTTCCCCTCTCTTACTCCCTAGGTGTCACTAAAGGGCAAAGAACATAAGCCACTCCTTTTTCCAACTAGCTCTGTTTATCAGAAGAGAATTACTTACCCCCCAATCAGTTCTCACCAGCAATGATTTTGCTCCAGTAATCTCTCAGCATCAAAGCTTTTCTTCCAGTCTGCTCAGTTCCCAGCAGCAAATGCAAAGCTCCCCTTCTCCAGGTTGTGACATCATCAGGTGATTAGCTCAGGTCCTTTGCCTCAGCAGGAAACAGTGAGCTCTGTTTCTTTTGTATCTGCTTTTCTTCTTCTTCTTTTTAATCTCTTCCTCTTTTCTCCAGCTTTTTATGTCTTCTCAGCTTCTTCTTTTAGCAAGTATAAAATTACTCACTTTTCCCTTAGAATGAGAAACCAAATTTCTTATTTCTGTCAGTCGAGCCAAAATAGGCAATATACATTTGTCCCATAAAAAGTTCTTGTTCACAAAGCTTTCCTGCTATAAATCTCAAAGTCTTTATAAGAATCATGTGTAAATGACCTGCTGAGAAAGGAAATACTTTGGCTGCTTTTTGGTTTTGGTATGTACTTTTTCTCTGAAGACTGCTTTCTCTTAGGTCCATTCAGAACTGTCTGTATTTCTCCTCTCTTTTTCAAAATAAAAAGTTTTATTGCTGTGTTTTGTTTCTACAGTACAAACACAGATTTCTACCACTTCATGAGAAGTTACCTGTAAGAAAATAAAGCAGTTAAGTAAAATAAATAATACAGTGTCCTCATCTGAAAGTGCATGCAACATTTCACATCTGTAGCACCTCCCCCCATTTACTTTTTTTAAATAAACGAAAATCTATTTTCTCTTTTCCCCTTCATCCTGCTGAGGGTAAAAAAAATTATAACTATGCATAATTAAGCAAAACCAATTTCTTCAACTGCTATAATATATGTCTGTGTATATACATATATACCTATATACATATATAGAGTATGAGGAAGTTATACTTTTATTTCTATTGCTATAATTTTTGTTTATATAATATTTATATATACATATGTATATACACACATAGATATGCAATACATATATGTATTTCTATATATACACACATAATTTCCATTCCCTTCCTGTCATGGATAGCATGTTTCATCACTGGCTGTCTGGAATTATGAATGGCCATTGTATTGATCATAACGCTAACAGCTTAAAAAGTTATTTTTACAGTTTTGTTGTTAGTGTCTAAATTGTTCTGGTTCTGCTAATTTCATTCTTTATCAGTTTAGAAGAGTCATTAAATTGTTCATTTTTGTATTGATGTTATAAGCATAAATTATTCTTCTGGTTCTGCTTATTTCACTCTGCATCAGTTGTATGAATTTTCCATATCATTTTGAAATCATCTATTTTCTCATCTTTTATGGCATAATAGTACTTTAGCATATTCATATACCACAACTCATTGGCTATTTCTCAATTACTGAATATCTTTGTAGTTTCCAGGGGTTTTTTGCCACCACAAAAAGAGTTACTATAAATAAATAAACAAATGTATAGCATATGTATATAATATATACATATATATATATGTATTGCACATAAAGGACTCTTCTTTTTAAATCTCTTTGGATATTGGTATAGTTGGATCAAAGGGTACTTGCTTTTCAGTAACTTAAAAAAATAATTCTAGATATCTTTGAAGAATGATTGTACTCATTCACAGGTCTGCCAACAGTTCACCAATATGCCTGTTTTCCCACAGCTCCTCTAATATTTATTATTTCCTTTTTTTTGGTCACCTTTGCCTGCCATTTCATTGGTGTCTAGTTGGTAGTGATTTGAAGGTTTTTTTTTTCTTATAGCTATACATAACCTGGATTTCTTCCCTTGAGTACTATCTGTATCAATTGTAGGAATGGCTCTTTTTCTTAGAAATTTGAATCTGTTCCTCATAAATCTTAGAAATGAGACCTTTATCAAAGAAACTTAGTGAAATATTTTCCCTAGTTAATTGTTTTCCTTTTAGTCTTTGCTTTGTTAGATTTGTTTGTGCAAAGAGTTTGTATTTTTATAATTAAAATCATCTACTTTATCCTCTATGATACACTCTCCTCTTTGGTCATAACCTTTTTTTCCTAGCCATAGATCTGATAGGTAGTAGTGGTTTTTTTCCATGTTTGTCTAAGTTGTTCATGATGTGACTTCAAACTTAATTAACCAGATTAATAACAAGCCCATGATAGCCACATTATTTTATTAATAGAAGCAGAAAAAAGCTTTTTGATAAAATACAGTATCCATTTCTCTTAACAATATTAGAAGACATATGAAAAAAAGTGGACCTTTCCTTAAAAATGATAAACATTATATATCTAAACCAAGAGTTACTGTTATTTTTAATGGAAATAAACTAGTTATTCCTTCCACATTGAGGGGGTTAAGGGCATAGCATCCCTCTAATTTGGAAAATCCACACAAAAGTTTTTGGCCCTTCCTTCATACCAGAGAAGAAATCTGATTTTTTTTCTTTTTCTTTTATGGGGTATTTACAGTACCTTATTGTAAAACTTGGATTTATATTATACAATACTATACATATATTTTATGCATTTCTGGCCTTTTCATATTGTCTCTGGCTTCCACAAAATTTCCTCGAAGTTCCAATTTAATTTCTCATGCTGACCCACAATATATCGAAACCATGATGGGGAAAGTCGCAATGTGGAAGGATTAACTGTAGAATTCTTCTCAATCAAACCAAAAGTTAAACAAGTATATCTATTGTCACCACTTCTATTTGACACGGTGCTAGAAATGGTGGCTATAGCAATAAGACAAGACAAAGAAATTGAGGAGATAATCAGAGGTAAAGAAGAAAGAAAACTTTTATTTTTGCAAATCATGTAATGGTATACTTAAAGAACTGTAAAGAGTCAATTAAAATTAATTGAAATAATTCATAACTTCAGCAAACTTGAAGGATATAAAATAAATCCACAAAAATCATCTATATAATAACAATAAAACTCAGAAAGAAGAGATAGAGATGGAAATTCCACTTAACTTACTATAGAATGTATAAAATTCTTGGCAATGTAAGAATCATACAAATCTACATACAACTGTTTACAGAAACAAGGATAGACCAGTTTTGAAAAATACTAATTGCTGGGACAGGTAGGTGGTGCAGTGGATAGAGCACCAGCCCCGAAGTCAGGAGGACCTGAGTTGAAATCTGGTCTCAGACCCAACACTTGACACTTACTAGCTGTGTGACCTTGGGCAAGTCACTTAATCCCAATTGCCTAAAAGCCAAAAAAAAAAAAGAAAAAAGAAAAATACTAATTGCTCATGGGTGGTACTAGCCAATATAATAAAAACAATGGTATTACTTAAATTAATTTACTTATTCAATGGCATACCAAACTACCAAAGGATTGCCTTATACAACAAGAAAAATAATCGCAGAATTCATAAGGAGGGGAAAATTTCTCAGCAGAAATAATGAAAAGAAATTGGAACAAAGTGGGACTGACATACCAGATCTCAAACTATACAACAAAGCAATTAAAACAATTTTGTACTGGTTAAGGAACAGAGAAATCTATCAGTGGAACAGATCAGATACAGAGCATATAGAAGCAAATGTATCTAATGTCTTGGTATGCAATAATCACAAAAACCTTAGCTACTGTAATTGGGACTCATTATTTGACAAAAACTGCTGATAAAATTGGATAGCACTGTGGTAGAAATTAAATTTAGACCAATATCTCACCCCTTATACCAAGATAAGATTCAAATGCATATATGATCTACTCTCCTTTCCTCTCAGAGGTTTCTTTCTCAGAGGTTCTCTGAGAACTGTCTGTGTTTCTGCTCCTTTCCACAAATAAAACTGTCAAAATTCAAGAGGATCAGAAACTTACACCTGTATCAGTTTGGCATCTTGAACTATTATTTACCTCTCCATTTATATGAATTTTCCACTCAACTAATTTATAAGTGCATAAAGCAAGAGCCATGTCTCATCTATATCTCTGATGTCTTGCATATAGTAATAAAAATGGACATTTATTTCATGCTTTAAAGTTTATATAATCCTTTACATACATTATCGCATTTTAGCCTCACAATTATTAGGGAGCTGGTCTCTGAAATACCAGGACCTAATCATAGAATGTAAAGAGCCCAAAATAGGAGTGTTAAACTAAATTCACTAGAAATGCAGTTGTGAGAACTGTATACAAAAAAGGCACAAAAAGAATGTAGGATTACATTTATACACACGTATATATATTACATATGTGTATATGTATGTGTGTATATACACTTATCTGTAAAATGTACTCTCGGAGATAATGTATATTATCTTATAAACTGTATTATTTAGGTGGTCCCCTAGGTTAGGGGATGTTCAGTAGCTGCTGGAGGAAAGTAGAGTTGCATAGAGAAGTTAAGCAGAGTGAGAACTGAGTGTCTGTTTCCAAAAGCTGCTCAGCACAGTGCTAGTATTGAGGCAAATACAAGGCTAGAGCAGAGGAAAGTTTTAGTGCAGCAGGTGAGGAGGACAGCAGATGGGAACACTGATGAAAAGCAGTGAGTGGTGATAACTGGTGATAGTGGTGGTTGGTGACAGCCTTTGGAAGGAAGCAATTTGGCTCACAGAGAAGCCATGGAGAGGAGCATTAATACGAAGAATAAATCCCGCCTGTCCCTGAATATAATCAATGTATCTTGATTCTCATGCATCCAGGGCCATTTCCAGTCATCCTGATCTATAACTCACCACTGGACCCAGATGGCTGTGGAGGAGAAAGTGAGGCTGATAATTTTGCATAGCCTTTCTTCGCTTAAATCCAATTGACTTGCATGTTATGGAATCACCTCCCTGATGTCATGGTCCTTTTTCAGAATGAAGGACAAACAAAAACAACAACAACAGCAAGGAATCTAATACCTTGGAGAACTCCCGACAATCATACTATTAAAATGTACACAATACATGTGCCTTGGGAGGAACTACTTTTTTTTTGGGGGGGTGAGTGAGAGTAAAAAAAGACAAAATCAGAATAATTAAATCATTCATGTACTAAGCATTAGTAATCTTTGTAGTGCCTGCTAAGCTTAGCTTAGAATATTAATGCTGGTAGGGCCTTACATATCACATGGTTCAAACTTTTCATCTCAGAGATGAGGCTTAGAGAGGGAAGGTGACTTGTCTAAGGTCATATAGTGACTTAATGGCAAACCTGGGACTTCTTACTCTCAGCCTACTTGTTTTTCCCCCCACCATACCAAAAAGATCTGCTGAGATGTGTAGAATTCCAAGACTCAACAGTATTGTAAAAAGCTCAGAAAAGCTTCAAAAAATCCCCAAACAAACCCAGAATCCTTTTGGTTCTGCTAAAATGTTTTCCCAACCTTATCCCCACTCATACTTTCTGCTAGTATTCCTGGTCTGAGGCTTAACCTCATA
This sequence comes from Phascolarctos cinereus, assembly GCF_003287225.1. Classification (NCBI taxonomy): domain Eukaryota; kingdom Metazoa; phylum Chordata; class Mammalia; order Diprotodontia; family Phascolarctidae; genus Phascolarctos; species Phascolarctos cinereus. The sequence goes on from NW_027555847.1 coordinate 467,648,174, forward strand.
TTACCCTTCGATTATTTAGCTGTTCAGTGTTCTTGGAGAGGAAGTTCTGTCTTTCCCCCCAACCTTCTTTCTCATGTTCATTTACTTTTCTTTTCTCTGGTCTTCCTCTCCCCTTTCCTTCTCTGACCTCTCCATCTTTTATTTCTGCTTCATGCTTACTGCTCCCTTCCTCTCCGTTGATAATACATTTGTTCAGTCACATGGAAAAAATAGAGAACTGTACCTTCTCACGGCATTGTGTGGAAGCTTCATGAGATTAATGGGCACTCCATCAGTTGGAGAATGGCTGAGTAAGTTGTGGTATATTATTTATGATGGAATACTGTTGTGCTAAAGAAATTAGGAGAAGGACGGTTTCAGAAAACCCTGTGAAAACCTATATGAACTGATACAAAGTGAAGTGTACATAGTAACAGAAATATTGTAATGATGATCAATAGTGAAAGATTTAGCTGCTCTGACCAATACAATGATACAAGACAATTCCAAAGCTTATAATGAAAAAATGCTACTCACCTCCAGAGAGATAACTGATGAACTCTGAGTACAGATTGAAGCATATTGTTTTTTCACTTTATTTTTCTTGTTTTTTTTTATAACATGGCTAATACAGAAATATATTTTGCATGACTTCATATATATAATGGTATCATATTGCTTGCCTTATCAATAGGTCAGGGAGAGACTGGAGAAAAAAAAGAGAGAGAGAGAGAGAGAGAGAGAGAGAATTTGGAACACAAAATTTAAAAAAAATAAACCAAAAGAATAAAAAAAAAGAGATCAATGGGCATATGTGTATATGACATATAAAGAAAAAGAAAAAAAACATAGACGAAAAGGACATAAACACACAGGGAATAAATTTAATTGAAAGAGTTTCCCCTAAGTGGAAAGAACACTGCTTTTGGAGTTCAGGTTTCTGGGTTTGAATCCTTGTTGTGCAGGTTATTATTATCTGTGTCAATATTTCTGGAAGTTAATTTCCCTCAACTATAAAATGAAAGAATTGAACTATTTGATAATGAAGGCCTCTTTCAATTCTAAATCTATGTTCTTCTCAGCCAAAAATTGCTGATGGGAGTATTTAGAGGTGGGTGAGTTTGAGAAATTGCAACAATAACACTATTAGTTGGGCTAAAACATTTTTATGTTCAAGGATAGGAATCTAAGTCACTTGGGCAATTTTGTGAACTAAGCTGAAATTTGGCTTAGTCTAATAGAGTCAAGTTTTTTTTTTTGTAACAGGCACTTGTGAGACATAAAATCCAATTAAAATTACTTGAATAATTGGATATTGAAAACACACACTCCAAGAATAAAAAGGATATAAACTATACTTTACCTTTTACAACCATGAGATTAGGAACTCAAAGAATTGATGTGTAGGCAGTTGAAGCTAAATAAAAAGACTTCTGACAACATTCTTTGCACCCAGGCTAATTTTTTTTCATGCCAGGTATGTAAATTATCAGAGAGAACTCAGTTAAGAGGTGGTATTGAGGACTCACCATGACCACAGTTGCTGCAGTATGTTCTACTAGGAGCCCATCCAAGCTGCTACTACATCAATTTCTACCCATTGGTAACCAGGTTCCCAAAATTTCCTGCAGGAGCCTTCATCATTAAAACAATCTCAAAACAACCCTAAAACTAGGAGGAGCTGAATAAAATTTAAAAAATAAAATCATAAAACAATATAAGTAAGTCACAGTGGGGAAGTGACATTAGAAACAGTTCGTAAAAATCATCTGGATAAAACAATCATCATGGCCAGAAGCAATGCCAGGACCATCATCTTCACTGAGTGAATTATATGTCTGGTATCACTGGTCTTCATGCCACAATATGCTTTTTGTTTTGCTTAAAGTTTTATAAGTTTAATTGATGAGTTTTGTAGATGAGTGCTATGGGCAAAAGAGATGGGGAAAGATCCATTTCTTGGTCTCATCCTCACTGGGGACAGTCCTGATACTTTCATGCTTCCTTAGTCTTGTACCTGTGAGCTCAGTCTAGTTAGCCAGTAGCTTCTTATGGGTCTTGTTTACTTTCTCTTTATGAATGTGTTCTATGAGGCTCTGATTATTCTTGGACACATTTCACTTCCCATAAATACAGGCTGTGGTGCATATGGTGGTCAATCTTTTTGGATTCACAGCATTTACAAAATAGATGGTACAGAAACCTTATTGTTCTTATCCAGGTAAATTTCTCAGGTTTCTGAGCAATGGTTTTAACTTTTCTTTTACCAGTGTCCATGTGCCTGTCCTTTTGGTGAGTCAGTATTATTTTTCCCCAGCATTAGGCACAAGAGTGGGCAGTAACAGGCTTGTGGATGGTCAGCCAATCTTTAATCAGCATCTTAGATCTGCTGTTGACATTAGTGTTTTCATCGATCCCAATGCAGTCAAGTCAAACCTTCTTTCCACATTGCGGACCCTGGAGATAAGCCTTTTCTGAAGCCTGAGCATAATCGCAGTTACATCTTCAGTATTGAATGGGATGTCCCAGTGAAGACTTCTCAGTATAATTAAGGTAATGAGTTCAGAAGGTAGTGTGAGAAATGAATTCTCAGAAGTGAAGGCTCCTCAAAGAGTCAAATAATTTTTGATTATTACTTTCAAAATCCTCCCCCACTTCAACCCTGTTTTCAAGCACTTAACAGAAAGAATAAGCCCTGCCCCACCCCCAACCTGAGCTTCCGACCTCTTTCCTCGTCTTTGAATTTGGGGCCTAGAATGTAAGCCTCACCTCCCAGTTAAGAGGATAGGAAGAAACTTTTGAGCTTAGAATGTAAGCCCACCCCCAGTTAAGGGGTAAGAGATAGTGGTGGGTGGAAACTTGTTTGCGTGGTGGGCAGAGATTTGCCTTCATAAGGCAGCCCCTGTTACTCGTGTGTGTGTGTGTGTGTGTGTGTGTGTGTGTGTGTGTGTGTGTGTGTCTCTCTCTCTCTCTCTCTCTCTCTCTCTCTCTCTCTCTCTCTCTCTCTCGCACGTCGAAGGAGCAGACAGCCATCTCACGAGATTGTAATAAAGGTAACCTTTACTTTCCACCATGAGGTCTCTGAGTTTAATTTGGGTTGGGGTTGCTGTCCCACACAGTATGGAAAAGGAAACAAGAGAGTAACATTGATATGTTGCATGCCATTTATCCTAAGGCTCAAGCTGGTCCCAGGATTCACCCCTCCTGCCACCTATTCAGTGTTCCCAGGCAAAACCTCAGTCTCTATCTGGAGATTATACTTTCTCCAACAAAGAGAAAAATAATCCAGAGAGACCTAACTTTCAAAGGGGACAGATGAACAGGTTCTAGATTTAGAGGCAGCTAGGTGGTGAAGATTCAGAGGCAGCTAAGTGGTAAAATGGATAGAATGCTTGACTTGGTGTCTGGAAGACCTGAGTTCAAATCTTACCTCAGATGCTTACCAGATGTATGACTCTGGGCATATCATATAACTTCTTTTAGCTTCAGTTTCCTCCTATGTAAAATAGACATAATAACAGGATTGTTGTCAGGATTAAATAAGTTAACATGTCAAACACTTTGCAAACCTTAAAGCACTCTACAAATGCTATTATTTTTATTAATCTGTGTACAACTTCTTTTCCTCTCATTATGAAATTCTGGAAGAACAGAATTTAGAGACTCAGAAGCTCATATTACTGGCCAGGTACAGTGATGAAGAAATTGGAGCTCCTAGTTTCTCTAAATAAAGCAAAAGCAGGTAGATTATCTGAATTATTTTAAACCAAAATATACATGGACTAAGAAATGCAAGAAAGACAATATGGGGAATATTTCTTCACAAAATCAAGTAATAATAATTGTGTTGCTGCAGTGATATTTGTGACTTGATTTTTTAATATTCATTGAAATAAGTAGTGAGTTCACAAATGCTTGTTGACCAATTGACTAACTGTAAGATGCTGTGCTGGACACTGAAGACACAAAGACAAAACTGATCATTCCTGCCTTCAAGGACCTTGCCTTTTACTGGCTAATTGGCTGTCAAGGAGAATTATCTATCTAGCTGTCTATAGAATTTGGGTCTCTTCTATATGTCTTCCAAAATCTTGGACAGTTCATAGCGAAATACACAAAACTTACCACTTTGTCACACAACATAGGGCCTCGCAGAGAAAGACCCCTAGGAAGAATATATCCATGAGCCACATTACTCTGCCATGCAGAAATCTCACCTGGTCTCTTACTCTCTAGCCTTCCCAGAGAACCAGCTCTGATGAATCAACTTATAATAAACATCAGCCCAGAAGTTCTTGTTTCCCCATTTTTATCCTGGCTACATGTATTTATATAGCCTCACAACAGGGAAAAAATTTGGATAATTGCTGCTGCCTTCCTGCTCATGGATCAATGACCATACTCCACAGCTGTGGTAAGGATCATGCCTTGGACATTATTGTGATGTTTATTACTGTGATTTTTTCCCCCTTTCCTGGAGCTCAAAGCACTCATCTCTATATCCTCCAAGTCACCTGTGTCCCATCAATTGTTAGTCATGAGCAAGTAGTTACTGATATAAATATTGGATTAATGTTGTAAAGGCGTGTAGCTCCAAAAAAGAAATATTGAGTAGTAGGAAACAAAATGACATAGCAAGGAGATAGACAATAATTGAGGTTTAATGTCCTGGCTTTCTTATCTGCAATTGTGTTTTGGTCAGGGTGTATCTCAAGAGACAATTTGGCGAGATGTCTAGCATCCTGGCTTTGGAGTCAGAAAAACTGGAATCCTGCCGCAGATGCTTTTTCAGCTGTATGACCTGTGGTAAGCCACTGATTCAATATGAGACTCAATTTCCTCAACTCTAAAATGGGGATCAAACAGCACCTACCTCTCAGGGTTATTCATAGGATTACATATCTAGAACTGGAAAGGACATATTTAGAACTCAGAGGCCATCTAGTCTAACTGATGGGGCATGGGCCCAAGCAGAGATCTTAGCCCTTTGCCCCAAAGGAAATCTGATTCCCTTTTGTCTACACGCTCCAGCCCCTCATCTCCCTTTGAAAGCCTTAGTCTTACCTTTTAATCTTATTCAGATGCTCCTTTGCCCCCCACCCTAAAAGAATCTGGCTCCCTTTCGTCTATGGGCCCCAGAAAGCCCTTACTCTGGTCTCAAAGGGTTCCTTATCAACTCCCCTTATCTCCCTTTGAAAGCCCTAGCCCCACCCTTTTGATCTTATGCAGATGCCTTCCAGTGCCCTCCATTATCTATTCCCATTGTCTAGTCAATCTCTCAGATCTCCCAATCAGAATTCTTACCTAGACCCTTTTTCCAGCCCCCTTCTCTTTATACACTTCAATGTATAAAAAATCCACCCTGGCCCCCATTCAGATGCTGAGAATCTCATGCCCAAAAGGCTGAGACCTCTCATGCCCGCTAGTCCTTAACAGGCGTCACCTGGCTGAGAATCTCATGGAAAGCCTCCCCCTCCCCAATTCCTCTGTTGTCTTGTGGCTGGGAGGGGGATTTCCAAGCAGCTAGCTAGGCTTGCCTTGGAAGTGTTTTCGGGCCTGACTGCTAGGGCAGACAGCTATGAGGCTGTCTCTAACTCCACCTGATGCTCTCAGGCTATCAGTCCAGTACCTCTGTTTGAGCACTTGGGCCTGGGTATACCCTTCCTTAGCATAGAGGACAACTCCCTATCAGGAAGTGTAGGTCCAATCCTCTCTGTTCTCTCAGTGCTAGGGAATTGAGAAACTGTTGGATATTTTTTTCTATTTTTCATTATTTTTCCTTTCCCCTAAGCCCACAATGGGTCAATCTTCTTCAATTTCCAAGAATTCGCCTTTGGGCTGTCTTTTACAAAATTGGAAAAATTTTAGCTTCTGTAAAGGACTTAAAAAGAAAAAGCTGGTGCATTTTTGCAACACCGTTGTATCACCTGGAAAATTATGAGGCATGGCCCCTTTTGGGGACATTACGGCTAAAGACCCTTTCAGAGTTAGAAAAATATTGTCGCTGAGAAAGAAAATGGGTGGAGATTTCTTACTTAATGTCTTTTGTTGAGCTTTCTAGAGACTCCATTCTCAGAAAGGATTGTAAGATGCTTGTAGCTAGAGCCACCCCACTAGCGGAGAGTGGGGATCAAATGGACCTTTTGGATGGTCCTCTTCTTATGCCTCCTAGGGTTATGGCACCCCCCTCTTCCCAAGTTTCATTGGCACCACCTCCCCAGCACCTATCTCCGCCCCATTCTCCCCAGACCGCTCCTTCTGCTCCCCATCCTTCCCCAACCCTTCCCTCTGCTCCCCATTCTCCCTTGACCCCTCCTACATTTCCTTATTCTCCCCTGGCCCCCCTTGTTTCCCATGCCCCTTCCTCCTTGCCCATCTCCTCTTTCCCTTAGCTTCCCTTCCCTTTTCCTCTGGTTCCTGAATTTCCTCCCCAGGCCCCTGCTGTAGAGGCTACTTCTATTCAGGCCTTGAGTGAGGGCCTCACCCCAACCTCTACTTCCAAAGAGACCCCAGCTTAAGCTCCAGGCCAGGTTCTCAATTTGGTGCCTCCTTCTCAGGCCTCTACTTCTGACAGGACCCCTACTCAGGCTCCAGACAAGGGTCTCACCCTGGCATCTTCTCCCCTGATCCCTCCCCCTCCTCTGGTGTCAGGTAATCTTTCCCCTTGCCAGCCAGTTTCCTTGGACTTGACAGTTCAGCTGGCACTTTCCAGTCCCTCACTCACCAGAAGTGGGGCTTCCTACCTCCCTCCCCAACAAGCCGCTGCTCCTGCAGGGCCTTCAGGGCTTTTTCCTTTAAGGGAACTACCTGTCTCTCCTAATGGGACACTTAGGGTGCATGTTCATTCTCCATTTCAGACCTCACCCAGATTAAGGAAAGGCTGGGTAGATACTCTGAAGATCCCACTAAATTTACCGAGGGCTTCAGGGAGGTATCCCAACAATTCAAACTTTCTTGGGGTGATTTGCATGTCCTCTTCTCCACCTGTTGTACCACTGAGGAGAGAAAGGGAATCTGGGAACAAGCCCAAAACTTTGGGGATAGTTTTGCTAGCAATGACCCCACAAAATACCCCCCAGGAACAGCTGCTGGTCCTGCTAGTGATCTGGGGTGGGATTATCAGAAGAGTGAGGATAGGGGAAAGAGGGACTACATTACATGATAATATGCCTGTTAGAAGGCTTGAGAACAGCATTTTGAAAGCAAGTAAATTTTCAGAAAATTAAAGAAATTACTCAGGGAGAAAAGGAAAACCCTGCCCTTTTCCAAGATAGGTTAGTAGAAGCCATTAAAAAGTATACAAATTTAGATCCTGACTCTACAGAAGGGGTAGCAATCCTTAGCATGTATTTCATTAACCAATCTGCCCCAGATATTAGGAGAAAATTACAGAGATTGGCAATGGGACCCCAAACACCTCAGGCCCAGTTATTGGAGATTGCCTTTGGAGTCTTTAACAACAGAGACCTAGTTGCTGCAGAGGAGAAAGAACACAGGCAGAGGGCTAGAGACAAAGAACATGCTGGATTCCTGGCTGCTGCCACGGTCAGGGTGTTTCTGGCAATTTGGGCAGTGGGAAAACCTGCTTTCAATGGAACTATGAGGGTTATTGGTCCAAGCAGTGCCCCTCCAGGGCCCCCCTTGGAGGAAGCCCCCAAGTCGGATGCTTCCAGGACCTTGCCCAAGATGTGACCAGGCAGGACATTCGAAGAAGGATTATCCCCAAGGTAGGAGAAGTGGTAGAGCAGCCCCCCAGTACCTGTCCTCCAGGCTTCTCAAGACTGAGGAGGTCAAAGGAGCCTGGGTCTGGGCAACACTCCCACTTTCTCCATCTCTCTCGCCAAGCCCTGGGCAGAAATTGAGGCTGAAGATAAGGTTACCCACTTTATTATGGCTATGTTCTTTGCTTTAACCAATTACTCTGGCCCTGTTTGCCACTTGACCCATCCAGTCACCGGCATTCAAGAGATAACTGAGGGATGTCTCCAGACATACCCCTCCCCCTGCCTATTTGAGAATCTGTTGTTTAAACACTCCTCCCTTATGCTCTTTTCTTGCCTTGCCCCCTCATTGGGAAGGAACCTGATGGTGAAGTTGGGGAGCCAATTTTCTCTAGTTAAGCCTCCCCTCTGCCTTTTTCCCTCTGTGTACACCATGTTCCCCTGGAAGTGTGGGAGACAATTTGGGATTAGGGGATTCCTGGGCAAACTGCTTTTGCCACCCCTAAAGCATTTTCTCATCACGGTATTTGTAGCCCAACCTAGAGACTTCTTTGTCTACTGCCTCTGCAGTGCTTAATTTCTTGGGAACTCAAGGCTATAGGGTCTCTTTGAAGAAAGTCCAGATAGCATGCCAGTCGGTAAAGTTTCTGGGCCATGAACTCCCAGTCCCAGTCACTAAGAGACTATTTCGAATTTTTCTAGGCAAGGCTAGATTTTGTAGATTCTGGATACCTAATAATAGTTTTTAATAAACCGTTTTATAACTCTCCTCTGGGCCCTGACTCAACTCCCTCAAGAGTGGGGCCTAGACCAGGTTAAAGCTTTTGTGGCTACTAGACAAGTTAATACCCCTGTGGAGGGAGGGCTTGTTAGAGTTTCTGCTAATATTTTGACCTGCACTACCTGTGCAGACACCACTAGTGACAAGAATTTTGGGGAAAAGGTGAAACAAAGTGCCAACACATGGCAAGACCCCAGAACTACTGTTTTGGTCACTCAATGTTTGACACCCTACAAAGACTTTGGGGTCTGCACCCTCAGATTTTTAGCACCCCCATTCTCTTTTTCAATGCCAAACAGCCCACAGTCTCTAACTTCAGGGCAAAACATGGATTTGGGGGAAATGTCCTCTGGTCTCTTTAAAAGGGAGCACACTATCTTATGCCCTGGTACAACCTACAACATGAACATATTCTCTCTAACCCTACAGAGACTACTCACCAGTTGGCAAATGAGACAGCTTATGGTCTTTGGGAAATCCAGCAATCTTTAGATTCCTTAGCTAGTTGGATGCAAGAAATTCACAATAATTTTAGTGCTCCAAAATCATCTTTTTCATGGGACTCCTGGCTTATTTCTATACTGGCACCTGTTCTTATTCTCATATTTTTCTTGTGTTTGTTTGTTCCATGTTTACTAAATATTCTTGCCAGATTCCTTTCTTCTAGGGTTGGAACCATCAACTTCCAGATGACTGCTCAGGCTGTATACCAACCCAAGGTCTGTAGTTCACTGTTTCTGAAGTCTGACCCCTTGAATGGGACCCAGAGAGGCAGGGACAGCTCTACACCCCTTGCCAGCAGGAAGCAGTTTCAGAAGTCGAGACCTTAGCCCTTTTCACCAAAAGAATTTGGGGCTTATGTGTTTGAGGGGGGAATGAGAGGGACATGGGCCCAAGCAGAGATCTTAGCCCTTTGCCCCAAAGGAAATCTGATTCCCTTTTGTCTACACGCTCCAGCCCCTCATCTCCCTTTGAAAGCCTTAGTCTTACCTTTTAATCTTATTCAGATGCTCCTTTGCCCCCCACCCTAAAAAAATCTGGCTCCCTTTCGTCTATGGGCCCCAGAAAGCCCTTAACTCTGGTCTCAAAGGGTTCCTTATCAACTCCCCTTATCTCCCTTTGAAAACCCTAGCCCCACCCTTTTGATCTTATGCAGATGCCTTCCAGTTCCCTCCATTATCTATTCCCATTGTCTATTAAATCTCAGACCTCCCAATTAGAATTCTTACCTAGACCCTTTTCTCAGTCCCCTTCTCTGGCCACCCAAAGTTACTTCAGTGTATAAAAAAATCCACCCTGGCCCCCATTCAGATGCTGAGAATCTCATGCCTAAAAGGCTGAGCTTTTCTCATGCCCACTCATCCTCACGGGTGTTACTAACATTCAGCTAACACTCTGAGAATGTCATGCCCAAAAGGCTGAGACCTCTCATGCCGGCGTCACCTGGCCCATATGTTTCATTGCTAATAAACTTTTCCTCTGGCTGGAAGAAGATTTGAGTTGAATTCTTTCAAGCAGGGCCCAGCGTCATGATCTCTGGGGGTTCCTCCAGGGGCACCCCCAAAGTCCTAGACCTCTTCACAACAATCTCATTTTACAGATGAGGAAATTGAGGGAGATCAAGGGATTTTCATTATGAGGATCAAGTGAGATAATGTGTATGCACACACACATATGTATACATATGTATATCCCTACATAAATGTTAATATTGCAAAGTTGGTCTTTTTTTCTGTCCTGTGTATGTCAATATGTCAATGCTCTGAACTCCCCATCTCTTTCACTTAAGCAAGAGAGCAGGAAGACTACTTTGCTGTGAAGGACAGCTAGAAGGATGATTCATCTAGCAGTGCTAACTCCTATGTTGGCTCATGAAGGTGCTTTCTCAGCTGAAAGTAAATGGTTCTTTATGTCTGCTCCCTAAATAGAGAGAAGAAAGTTAAAGAAAAAAAGTAGTGGGGAAGCACATTAAATATGTAATAGAGTAAGTGGTTTTGTAACTGATTTTATTACTAAAGTTCCAACATTATTTTTACTAGTCTTTGTCGACAATAAATGAAGATGGAAGAAGTAGAACAAAGGGAAGACAGAGCAGTATAGAATGCTTCAGGGATCACGCCTTTAAGGGTTATTAAACACAATTTGTTTTTGTCAGATTCCAATTTATCCGTATCTTAGCCAATCCAAGGAAAGTGGGTTCTGACAACTTGTATATCCTTATTAATTATTTATGCTTGAGACCCTGTACTGGTTTGACCTTAAGGATTTAAGGGAAGGTGTTGTTTATTTTGTTGGGACAGAATACCTGATGAAATATCTAGTCCTATTGTGAAAGAACACATTGTCCCCTCCCTCACACTCAATACAAAATACAATCAATGTCTATTTTCTCTCTTTTGGGTGGAAGGGAAAAGAAAAGAATGAGCTGGCCCTTAGGTAGCGGGCAGCTGCTATTGTCTAGGGTAACCACTGATTTCAGGATCTCAAAGACACTAGCATCATTAGCATGTTTATGCAGAATTTAGAAAGGAAGGCTTTCCCTTGCTCCTGTTATCAGAATCTGAAGCATTACTGGTTGATCTGCAGACTGACAAGAACAAGAAAGAATCCCAAAGGAAAAGAGGTCAGGGGAGAATTGGGAGCACCACAAGTGAATGAAGTACCCACCTCATCGAGATCCTCCATCCATCAAAGTTGTGGAAGGAAAAGAAACATGCTAAATAGTTTGATTACTTCTCTAGACCAGATAGGCTTAGGGGTTTAGGACCCCTCTAAGTGACTTATGTTTCACAATTTTATACCAATATTTTGCATTAGAGTGAAAATACTGTAATCTTTGAGATTTAGAGCTAGAAGAGAACTTTGAGATCATTTACTTTAATTGCCTCATTTTACAAAAGAGTGGTCCTGCTCTTGGTTTCTGGGTTTCAAAACCATACTGCGTCATCCTAGTATTTCACCTCAGTACTTGGGCCCACAGGGAGATGTGGATAGAATGCTGGGACTGGAGTCAGGAGGATCTAAGTTCAAATCTAGCCTGTGACTCTGGGCAAGTCATTTAACCTCTGTTTGCCTTAATCCACTGGAGAAGGAAAGGGCAAACCACTCCAGTATCTTTTCCAAAAAAACCTCATGGACAGTATGAATGTACTATGGGCCACAGGGTCATGAAAGAGTCAGACATGACTGAAAGAGTGAACAACAACTTCTACCTCCAAGTTCAGTGAGTTCTCCTTGTAGCCATCAAGCTATGGGCTCACTGTAGGGCATTCTGGTTTCCTTGGCTCTCCTTCTGTGGAAATGTGGGGCACCCTGGAATTGTCCCAACCTCATGGCATTCCCTGCAAGACATCTCAGTTTCATTTCTTCCCACTTTCAGGAAGTAATGGAGTCCTGGATATTCCTGAACCCTGCAGAAGATCTGGGAGGAGAACAACCAAACTGGAGGTTCTACTTTATATTTTTATTGGGTATGACAGGGAATGACAGAGTTCAGGTTCACACCCAGTTCTCTTGACTCCAGATTTAGTTCTTTTTCTTTTTAAAGTTTTTATTTAAATACTTTTTTATTCTTAGCTTAAGAAACACCCAAATTGAACATTCTACATATGAGGTAGAACAAAAATAAGATTACTTATGAAACTAAATCTCTGTGCCATTTAGTTTTTTAAAAAATATTCAACAAGCTACTTTCAAAACTGTCTTTTTGTGCTTCCTTCTGAACTTCCTTCTGTTCTCTTTTGTGTATTTTTGTCAACATTTCAATGAACCTCTTTTTTTCCCCTTTTGCTTTTTGGACATCATTTTTTTCCTAGCTCAGCTCTCCTCCTAAAATCTTCCCTCCACCCAAGCCCTCCCAAAACAAAAACCCTCATAAGAAATAAATGTAGTCAAACAAACAAATCAATACAATGACCATGTCCAAAAATGTATGTCTCCATCTTCAATTTGAGTCCACCACCATTTTGTCAGGAGATGGGTAACATGTTTCATCATAGGTGCTCTGCAGGCATGCTTGGTCATTTCTTTGAGGAGAGTTCCTACTTTATCACTTGGTTATTGTATAAATTGTTCTCCTGATATTGTTCACTTCACTCTGTATAAGTTCATACAAATTTTAGGGTTCACTGAAATCTTTCCCTTTGTCATTCCTAATAGCATATTAACATTTTCTTATAATGCTATACTATAAAATATGTCCAGTACTCCTCATTGCTACAAAAAGAAAGAGCTGCTTTAAATATTTTTGTACATATGGGTTCTTTTGTTTTTTCTTTGATCTCTTTGGAATACGGACCTTGTATTGCTAGGTTGCTGGGATATGCATAATTTAGTAACCTTTGGATGTAGTTTTAAATTATTTTATAGAACAGCTGGACCACAGCTCCACAATTAGTGCATTAGTATAATAGTGTCAAACTCAAATAGAAATGGGGATGACAAAACAATACATAAGGATCCCTGAGGGCCACATGTTGTCTTAGAAAATCACATATTAACATTATGTTTTATTGTATTTTATTTTGTTAAAATATTTCTTAATTACATTCTAATCTAGTTCAAACTGCATTCAGGATTGTTGTGAGCCACATGTAGCTCACAGGCTTTGTGTTTGACACCTCTGCATCACAGTAACTCTTTTTCCATATCCCGGCCAACAATTATCACTGTTTTTTTGTTATCTTTGCCAATCTGATGGATGTGAGGTAGTTGTTCTAATTAAAGTTATTCTAATTAAATTTCTCTATTAGTGATTTAGAGCACTTTTAAAATATAACCATTTATAACATGAATTTTGTCTTTTGAGAACTGTTACTACCCTTCTGAGAACTATTACTATCCTTTGATCATTCACTCATTTATTGTGGAATGTCTCATTTTTTATATATTTGAATCTACCATATATATCTTTAACATCAATGAAAATTGGTGCAAACATCCTTCCCCCCCTGCAGTTTCCTCTTTTATCACCAGGCCCATCCCTATTTAAAAAGAGTAAGAAAGTGGGAAAAAGAAGGAATGTAACCAATAGCAGTAGTTTATATCTAAAGCTATGTGCTTCTGTTCATTGCCTCTTCTCTCTCTAAAACAAAGAACCCAATCACTGATCCTTTTTCTTTTCTTTTCCGTCTTTTGCCATTTCCACCTTAATGATCTCTAAAAGATTCTCTAAAGGTGAAGCTTACTTTGCTTGATATAATTTTCTCCCCAGTATTGTCCTCCCTCTCACCCACTGTCCTTACTATTCCCACCTGCTTCCTTGTTGAGTTTGATATATTTCTAAATTATTCTCTCTCTCTCTCTCTCTCTCTCTCTCTCTCTCTCTCTCTCTCTCTCTCTCTCTCTCTCTCTCTCCCCCCATCACCCATCCTTTGTCTATTTCAGGTTAGAGTAAGATTTATTTCATGCCTGCCCCCCCTTCCCTTCCTCCATTTTTGCCTACTCTTTACATGCACCACAATTATGAGAATTATGTTCTTTTATACACTAGTATATTCTTTTTACCCACCCTTTTCTTTCCTTTTTTTAAGCCTCAAGAACACAGTCAATCCCCAGGCTTTTTGTCTCATTTAACTTCCTCAATGACATTTGATAAGATTGATTCTGAAAGGACACTTGTTTTCTATTCACTTAATTAAAATGCTAGCCCTTCTGATTTCTCAAATAAATTTATCTTTCTATGATCCTCTTGACATTTGTATTTGAATTTCAAAGTATATACTCAGTTCTGGTCCTTTTATTAGGAATATTTGAAAATCTTCTTCCAATAAAGGTCCATAGTTTTTTCATCCTTGTAGGATCATGCTCAGCTTTGCAGCACAACTAATTCTTTGTTGTAAGTCCTTTTGGAATATTAAATGCAACAGTCTTCTATGCCACTTTGTAGATGCTTAATACATACCTATTCCCTTCGCCTTCATTTATAGCTTCTAGAGCTTGTGTTTTTCTGATTTGTTCCTTGATACTTGAATTCTTTTACTTTGGTATGAGAGCTCTGGGTTTTAGCTATGACATTCTTGGAACTTTACTATTTAGGTTTCTTGTAGGAGATGATTAGTGGATTCTTTCTATTTTGATTTTGCTCTCTGGTTCTAATGAATCAGGTAAGTTAGAACTTCTTGAAATATAGTGATATATACATATATATGTGTATATATGTATGTATGCATATATATACACATATATACACACACATATATATATATATATATATATATACACACATACACACACACACACATACATAGATAGATGTAGATATAGTCCTATGATTCCTAAATTATTTCTCCTGGATCTGTTTTCCTGGTCAGTTATTTTTGATAGCATAGTTTTTACATTATTTTCAAATTTTTTAATCTTTTGAGTTTACTCTGATATTTTGCATTGTCTTATGGAGTCAATGATTTTGGTCTGTTTGGTCTATTCTAATTTTCAGTGAGTTCATTACTTTAGTAAGATTTTCTGCTTTCTGTTCTAACCTATTTATTCTGCTTTCGATTCCTTCATCCAGTACTGCTATTTCATTTTCTATTACTTGCTTCATTTTTTCTAGATATTCATAGAGTCCCTGTTGAAAAATCCATTTTTAAAGTCTCTTCTTACATTTGTTATTGTTCCTATTCTCCAGGTTGAAATTTTGGGTACCTCTGGATCTATGTTTATTCTCTACAGTAGTTACTCTCTTCTCTTTACTCATATATCCAATCTTAGTTTCTGCACTGAGGCTTTGTGCCACAGCCAGGTTCTACCTTCTGTTTTCCTTTTGGATGGTATGGTTGACCCTGCTTTAGTCTTGACTTGGGCTACTTAGATTACGTCACTGACCTCCATTTCCTAGAATGTGTCTATGCTAAGAGAACTAGTGAGTTTTAGACCCCTCAAAATCTTTGAATGCCAAAGGGCTTGATTTTTGGTGACCTCTATGGCATTCCAGGGCAGAGTGCTATGGACCTTGGAGCCCTGGGGCCTATAGTGTCTCCCCATGTTAGCCCTGTTTCATCTGGGCACATCTAGGACCCATACTGTGGGTTTCTGAACACCACATGACTTTCTCATGGGAGCATTCTACTATAATTTCCTGTGGGTACAGTGTCTTGTAAGTTAGAGGTGTCTTTGGCATTGCTTTTGCTGGGAGGTTTCTGTCTTGCTCAAATAGGGAGTGTTCACTTTTTGGGTGGGCCTTCTATTGCCCATGGGCTTCTGTTGAGGTACTGAGTTCTAGGGTGAATAAAGTCATTTGTTTTAATTATAGAATTTTCAGCATGAGGAGGGACCTCTCAACATCAAAGCAGATCTCAACCTGGTGTATGACTTAGTAGATAACTCCTGCTTAGTTACCTGAGGCACAAGAGAGGTTAAATGACTTGCCCTGAGTCACCCAACCAGTGTCAGCAAATGGAATTGAAGCCAGGGTCTGTCTGACTTTAAGCTCATTGCTCTATCCATTATACTCTATTGCCTGTGTGTAGCATCTTAACTTTTGATTAAACATGTCATTGCTGTCACTTTTGCCTAATTCACCCTCACAGCATTCAAAATAATTCCCCTCCACGCTCTCCAAAATGTATTTTTATATTTGTGGGAAATCAGTGCTCTCCAATCCTTTCCCCTCAGGTAATTAAGAAATTTCCAGGGCACAGGTCTAACCCTTCCTCCCTGATCAGGTTTTGTAATACCAGGAGGTTGCCTATTGATGAGCTCTCCAAGAAAAAAAAAAGCCCTGGGTTTCTTATACTTCCAAGGCAGATTTTTTTTTAGTCACTTTCTCTCCCTTTTTGTCAGCTTCCTCCTCCTCTTTGTCTTCATCATCACTTTATGTATACTGAATGCGACTTACATAGTCTTTTATTCTCTCTTTTTCCTTTGGGAGTTTTATTTTGTTTTGTTTGCTCTGTGTTCCATCCAGCTGGTCTTTAGCAATGAAATATCCCAACCTATAGGACCCCAGGCACTATTTAGTGGGAGCCCTTTCCCTCCTTCTGATGTGGAACTTCTGCGTGCACAGTCCCATATCCTATCATTCTTTTTCAATGCTGTGGCTTGCTATATGATTCCTATCTGACTTTCTGCCCAAAGTATATTTCCCTGCTTGATATTTTTCACTAACATCAATCCTTCCTTTCCTCAATTATCCTTTGATTATTGTATCTTAGATGGTTAGCTGTCATGCTTTCTTCTATCTGACTCGCTCCCTCACCCTCTGAAACATGGACACCATGAAAGCTCCTTATATATTTCCTTCTCATTATTTTGAGCCATGCCATTTCTCTGCATATTTTCTCGCCTTTCATGGTGTCCAAAATTGCTCTTAATTTAGTTTCACCTGTGTATCATATTAAAGAGTTATTTCTAAATTACTGACTAAACATCAATATATTAGAATATTGCAATGTTTCCTTTGGCCCCAGCTATTTAATATCTGCATGATTCACATTTAATTATTCCTGAATTATTCCCCAATTCTCTTTGCCATTGAATATTATTTTCATGTTTTTAAAAAAACATTCATTTTTTTTCTTATTTGAGCTAACGAATGTTACATTGTTGAAGACTTTTTCTTCATTCCTCTATGGTTGCATTCAACATTCTTGCAACTGTCAAAAAAAATCCCTCTTGGTTACTGTATATAATACAGTGCTACTATATTTATTGTCTACCTTTATTAAAGTAAGTAAACTCTTTGAGAAGAGGAACTGTTTTTGCTTTTGCATTTGCTACTTTGCAGCAGCACAGTCCTTGGGACATAGTAAATACCCCCTTTTATTTTTTATTTTTATTTTTGCATTTTTCACAATGAATTTAAGTAGCTAATTCTCATTGGTTCCAAGTATCTTGGATCTATAATCTACCCCTCCCAGTTTCATGACTCTCAAACCATTGATTTTCTTTCTCATTTCAAATGAGTTCTATCATTTAGTCATGTCACAAGTTACAGGAAAAAAAAGAAAAAAAATGATTTCCGTAGGAAAATAAAAGCAGTCAAATCAGCTGTTTGTCACTAGTTAGTTGAATGACTAGATTTCCTCACTTTTCCACTGATTTTGGCATCATACAGATGACAACTTCAAGTTGTTTTCCCTGCCAGTTAGCAAGCTAGCAGATTAGATGCTTCTCTGCTATCCAGCAAGGCTGAGATGTTCCTTCCTTTGCTGGCATCAGGAAGTCTGTGTTGTCACACACCAGTGTTTGGTTAGGGTTTAGATTTGTGGGACAATAAGGACATTTGTCAAAATAGAGCTCATTTTGATCTTTGAAAGATGATTAAGCCATTCAGATTTTATTCATTAGGGGAGTGAAAAATATAAACAGATTCATTCTAAATATATAATATGAAGCAGTTGGTATCAGTCCTTTTAGGATCATTTGTGTCAGTATTTTTTCCCCAAAAATAGTTTCTGAAAACTATTTTCAGTCTATTGTGCTACAGGTATTTGTATAACAGGGGACATCAATTCTAAGATGGCTTATTGTTTTGTTTCTTTTTTTCCTATGGTACTGTACTAGTAGTTGGAATAAATTTACCTAAATCAAGCAGCCATTTCATGGGAAAAATTACTTGCATAAATCAGGACATCACTGGTAAAGAGATGACTTCAAAGCCAGAAATATGGGTTTAAGACTTACTTCTGACACATCTGGTCTTTGTGACCCTTTCTTGACCTCTCAATGTTCTAGGCTAATCTCTAAGGCTCTAGGTTTCAGAGAAAATACCAACCTGCTTTGGTAAAAGGAGCTGCCTTGACTGGAAATCACCTATGTCAATGAAAGACTAAGTCCAGTTCCTTTCCCTTCTAACAAGGTGTGTTTCTTGAGGAAATTTTAATGTTTAGCTTATTTAGGATTCCCAACTTTTCACATAACCAAAAATCCCAATTCCAGCACACAAGAAGGGGTTTAGATGGTCAGGACATTTACTGGCAGGAGAGGTGGGATTCAGCATGGGGAAGTGGTAAAGGCATTGAATTTGGGGTCATGGATCTGATTGCCAATCCTAAATCAGCTACTTCAAACTTGTGTTACTGTTTCCGCAGATGGGCTAAACCAGGTTGAGGGCAACTAACAGGCCTCCAACCCATTGATGAGTTGGGGGGGTTGCTACTCCAAGTATGTGAAGACTTTCCTTATTGGAATGGTAGATGAGGACAATTTCTTCTAATGGCCTTGAAGGTGGCTGAAGCAGGAGCTGTGGAGTGCTTGGAGCCTAGTCATACATCAAAGACTTTGAAGATGCCAAGGTCATCTCCTGCATCCTGGGCCATTCCAGACTTTTATCCTACCACTGGACTTCAATGACTCTCATGAAGTGAGATTAGGTCTAATGATTTTGCACAATTGTGCCTCATTTAAATCCAATTCATGTGAAAGTCAAGGCATCACCCTGGGATGTCATTGGCATCCTTCTCAAAAAGGAAGGATAAAAAAATAACAACAACCTCAGACAAATCACTTCACTCTCAAACCTCAGTTTCCTCACCTTTAAAATGAAAGGGTTGCACTAAAGAGAAGTTCCTTCCAGTTTTTACAGAATTGCCCTTCCCCACAAAAGGGGCCAGAGATATGGGAATAGGGTTGTGCTGATAAATGTTTGACAACCAGATCTTTTATTAAAAAAAAAAACCCAAACGTACATATGACACACTTTTAAATACAATCTGCATAATTATTATGTCCTCTATGACTTTCTTCTAGAAAATCATCACAAGACTAATACAAGCCCTGATTTGTAATGTTTGCTGATTTCTGAGGTATAAATGTTCACACTGAAAATTTAACAAGAGCACTGGCTCCAGCATGCACTTGGCCTGGAGGTATTTCCATTGTAAAAGAAGCCTCCTGCTACACAGGGGAAACAGAAGCAGGTAGCTTACAGACATGGTTGTGTTGGCTGGTGGAAATCTACGTTCTTTAAGTTTGTCATTATGAGAGAGAATAAAAGAATACAATTTTTTTAAATACTTCCAAATCACTGGTGATGTCATTGGTGTAGCCATTCCCAGGGACCTACATAGTTCACAACTTCATGAGTTACCATGGCCAATAAAAGCTCCACCCCTAGTAACCTAATTGCTGAAGATTAGTTTCTCTGAACCAAACTGAGATGGTTCTGGGGCATAACTGGACAACAAGTCCGAAGTTTGAGATGTTGTAGCTTGGTGGAACCTTGAAGAGTTTGTTTCATTGGAAGAGAAAAAAGGACTGAAATAAAGAAATTGGACTTCCAGATATCTGACATCACCAAGATTATGGCCCAGATAAAGACCAGTAAGGATATTTTTAGAGCATGAGATTTGACACGTGGTAATTTAGATATTTTGCTGGAAGATGGCATATGGCCATAGCAGTACTGACTGCATATTCTGAATGCTCTAGACCAGAAGTATCAAACTTGGGGCCCCAAAAATGTGGCTAGCAAAATTCCCAGTGTAAATTGAAATATAATTGAGAAATGTTTAACAAAATAAATAACAATACAGTGCAGCTTAGATAATGTTAATTTGCAGTTTTCTAAGTCAATGTGAAGCCATCAGGAATATGCTTCTATTTGAGTTTGATACTACTGATCTAGAATAGGGATTTTTTTTTTTGGCTAGGCAATGGTGTTAAATGACTTGCCCAGGGTCACACAGCTAGTGTCAAGTGTCTGAGTCCAGAATTTGAACTCAGGTTCTTCTGACTCCAGGGCCGGTGTTCTATCCACTGTATCACCTAGCTGCTCCCCTAGACTAGTGATTCTTAAAGTGTGGTTTGTATACCTCTGGGGGTCCTTGAGACTATTTCAGGGAGTCTATAAGATTAAAACTCTATTCATAATAAAAATTATGTGATATTATTTGCCTATTATAATACTCCTTCCCTTTCTGGTTACATATGTATTTGAACCTGGATTTTCTTAATCTGCTTCAACCAAAACCACTTATAAGAACAGATTGAATGCAGAAGCAGATATGAAAATTTTAAGACATTAATTCAGATGTTAGATTACAAACATATGTAAAACAGTGACACTTCTTACTAATTGTTTTAGAAAATCTAGTTATTTGTCATAAAATATTTGTGTTATTTATAAAATATTACGCTATTCATGTCAATAGGTAATGAGTTTATTTTTCTTATTTTCAATGAATTAAATATTTTAACAGTTATTCATTTTGATTTTTAATATGGTAAATATACCTAGATATAACCATGTTAGCAAAAGCTCTTAGTGTCTTCAAAATGCTTAAATGTAAAGTGGTCCTGAGACCTAAAAGTTTGGGAATATATGGACTATACATGAAGACCTCTTGGTTCATTTTCAGGTTCTTTTAGTCAGTTTACAAACCAGCTGTTGTCAGAGTTCTACAGAAACAAAGGAAGTCTTGGGAGAAATCCTTGTTATAAAACCACTTTTATTATAAAATCATAAAACCAGTTTTATGTGAACAGTTTGACAACTTGGGTCCTAGAAAGAACCAAACATCATCATCATCAGCTGCATCAGCAGCAGCATCATCGTCAGCATCATCATCAGCATCATCATCGTTGACATTTATGTAGCATTCTAAAGTTTGTAAGGAACTGTTCATATATAACCTCATTTGAACCTCACAATATTATTATCCCCATTTTGTAGATGATGAAACAGAGGACCAGAGAGTTTAAGTGACTTGCCTATAATCACACAGCTTGCAAATATCTGAGGTCTGATTGGCACCCATATGTTGCCACCACCAATCCTGGCACTTTATCTTCTATGTAAAGTTGCCTCTTTCTTGGAAAGTGGTTCCTAATTTATTTCTGAATTATAAAAGCCACTATCAAATGTCAAAAAAGTTTTCAGACCACCTCATAATAGTAATTGTATATTATCAGTATCCACTGCTTGAAAAATCGTGTTCATTGATTAAAAAGCTACTATATACTTAGTAACAATTAAAATTATTTTATTTATTATAATAGTGTTTACATGAATTTGAAAAATATAGCGCATACATGTGTGAAATGGATTATTTATTCAGGCTAAAAAAAAGGTATGTTTGCTGCTTTTATGGCTTTCAGAGGTAAAAGAACAATGACCATAAGTCATGGATTCTAGAATACTTGCTGTAATTTAGACCTCCCTCTCTCTGCCTCAAGTTTCCAATCTGTAAGTTGGGAGTCATTTCCCTAGGGCAGGGATTTCAACCTTTTTTGTGTCATAGATCTCTTAAGCAGTCTGCTGAAGCCTGTTGAGCTCTTTTCAAAATAATGTTTTTAAAAGTATAAAATAAAATCTATGGCAATACAAAAAACAAAAACCAAAAACAGTTGTATCAAATATAATAATTATCAAAATATTTGACCAAAAACACATTCACAGACCCCAGGTTAAGAAGCTCTGCTCTAAACTGTTCTTAAATTTAAAAATAAATTCTACATCTTTCTTGGGTTTCCTAATTAGTATGTATCATTTAAGAAGCCATCCCCAATGCTGTCCCCTTGTACCTAATCTGTAAGGCAAAGAGGAGAAATAGAAGGAGCAGGAGGAAGCCAGCAGCTGGAATAGGACCCAAATAGAACAACAGTTTTCTATAGGTGTAAAATTGAAGCACGAATGAGGCTGAAATAAGGGTGTCTTCCAGTTTCTCAGTTTTTCCATCACATAACTTGTCTAAATACAGAAATGGAAGAAAGCGCAAATTGATGACTGAGGGCTACTGATGACAGAACTGAAATGAAAAATAATAGCCAGTTTATTCACAGACAAATTTACTGGGTTATGGTCTAGTACAGGATTCATCACACTGCCTATGAAAGTCTGTTGTCAAGGAAGATAGAATCATAGACTTTGAAAAGACCTTAGCAATCATCTGCTCCTATTCCCAATATAGGAAAATGAGAGGTCAAATGACTTACTCAAATTCACACAACTTGTTAATGGCATAGTAGGTCAGGAATACAGGTTCCCAATTCAGTGCTGTTCCACTACACCATGCTGCCTCTCATTTATATGGAAGCCTTTCAAAATTATGAATCAAATATAAGAATAAAAATCATTTTTTTCTGATAGATAAAGAGGAAAGGATATATACTATCAGTTCATACTATAATGGCTAACATTTATATAGTCCTATTTACCCAGGGCTGTGCTAAGGAATTTGTAATTATTATCTTATTCGATCCTCACAATAACCTTAGAAGGTAAAAGCTATTAACTATCCCCATTTTGCACATGGGGAAACAGGCAGGCAGAGTTTAACTGACCTGCCCAGAATCAGTTAATAAGTGTCTTTGGCTAGATTTTAACTGAAGTCTTTCTAATTCCAGGCCTGGTGCTTTATCTACTATCCACCTAGCTGCCCCGAGAAGAAGAAACCCTAACTATCAATAACCATTTGAAATAGTATTTAAATCACTAATAATCAGAGAAATTATGATTAAAACCACTGTGGCAGAAAGTATAAAACATTACACATTCATTGTCGGTGGTAATGTGGAAAAACTGGCATGCTAATTCACTGCTTATAAAGTAGTGAATTGATCCAACTATTTTGGAAAGTAATTCAGAAGTATATAATAAACATTACAAATATGCTCATACATTTTGGCCCCCCAAATCTCATTTTAAAGTTTATACCAAAAGAAACTTAGTAACAGGATAAAAGGATCCATCCATATAAAAATATTTATTCCTAGCAGCTCTATTTTGTAAAGCGTTAGCAAATTCTGAAGTACTATATATGTTAGCTATAACTATTACTACTATTATGATTTATAACAGCAACAACTACCACCACAATAAAAAAATCTATAAATAAAGCATATGCCTCATGACAGGGGTTAAATAAATTCTAGTACATTTATGTCATATAATATTATTGGGCTAAAAGGAATGATAACTAGGAAGAATAACACATATGCTGATATCAACTATGGCAAAGGAAGTTAATCACCAAAAGACCATCAAAACTCATACAATACAACACAACACAACACAATGCAATACAATACAATATAATACAATATAATATCCAATAAATGCAGTACCCAATGTTGGTCTCACCTTCTTAAAGTTAATTTTCATGATCATTTCTTTTATTTACAACTACTTTTTGTATTATTCTTCTTGTTTCAAAATTTATTTAATAGTTGGTTTTGTTTTAGATAAAATTGTTTTAAAACATTAATATACTGATGGATCTGTTACCTCATCAATGTGGTTGTTGCCTCCTATGAGGTAAATCACAACCTACCTTGTTCCTATCCATTCTATGTGACTCTTGCTCATGTCCTCCTGTTAATCCACCACAGAGGGTCCACCAAATGAGCTGAAGGCCTTTCTTTAGTTCACTTGAAACTGCATATGGAGCAAGTGGCCTCTCTACCAATTGGTTGTTGGACCATAATCAGGCTTTCTTCCCCCCCCACCCCCCATTGTCCATTCATTTCTCAGACAACATTATTTCTGCAAAATCCTTTATTTGTGTATTACAGCATACTAATATTTTTTAAAAGAAAAAAATACTAAAAAGTACGAAACAAATGTAAGATAAATTTATATTGTGGCCCTCTTCAATAAAGAAGTTGCCCATCATGGTAAGAAAAGGAAATGTATATTTAGAAATCTGGTGTTAGAATGTATTTCTTGGGGGAATGTAGAACTGTGTAGAAGCTGTGTGTGGTACAATGCTGTCTTGGAGTTAGCAGACCTGAATTCAAATCCTTGTACTTTCTTGGTATGTGGCCATGAACAAGTAACTTAAACTCTTAAGAGTATTGTCTTGTCCATTTGTAAAATAGTGATGAAAATATTATTTGGGGATGCAAATATTACTTGCAATACCTATCTCATGGGATTTGTTGTAAGAAAGGCACTTTGTAAACCCTTACAACATTATGCAAATGTAAGTTCTTATGGGTGTAGAAAAACTGCCATGAAACCTTAAAAATAAGGAGGCTTACTTTGTATAATAAATAGCTAATGAAGAAAACTGAGCAGAGAGCATATCAGTGAAGTGGGATTGAATTAGGATTTGAGCTTTGCTATTTGATTGAGTCCTATATATAGCCCTGTGAGAATCTGTGGCTTCCATTTAGTATTTATTACTAGCAACACTGGGCTAAATTGGGCGGCCAAGAGATGAATTGATCACCCAATTTTTTATTTTTAGAAAATTTATGAATGCTAAGAATGATAACTAGGTGTGATAGCTAGCTGCTGGGGTTCTATTGGTTCTTTGAGTTGGCAAATTGGAATGACAAAATCAGCAAGTGAATAAAAAATTACAAATAAATCAGTCAGAGCATGTGGCAGAAACTGGAAGGTTATCTGAGTTGGTGTTATGCAGCATTAAGCGTTGCTACTATATGCATATTTTACCAATCAGTATGAGATTTGGTAATCAAAAAATTGCACTTGTGGGCATTTATTATCCAATAAGAATGAGTTCTGATAAGGCTATGTGATTGCATCTGATTGAGCTTTGTTGTATCCAATTAGAAATGGAAAATAAAGCATGATTGCTGTTGTCACACATTTGTTTATATGTAATTAGAAGTTATGTGATGAGGATAATGATGTTGTCTTTGAGTTTAATAGGGGAACCCATGCTTCAGTCAGGGTTCACTTTCATTCCACTGGGGAAAAAAAAGATAAACTTGAATATTTGCCTTGACTGGATCACTGGCAATTCAGGAATTTACTGAATGGACTTGAGGTAGAACAAAATGTTTTGAAACTGTGATGGATTAGAAGGAGGGACCCATCAAGTTATTAGTACAGGGCACTCAAATATATCAATAGAGAAATGAATTCAACTCCAGGCAAGTCTGGTAGAGGGGAGGAGGAGGGAGTTGCTAAGACAGGAAAAGCAATCCAAAGTAATGATTTTCTTCTTCACGCAAAAGAAGGTCCATATCAATTTATTTAAATTCAACAAACTTCAAATTCAACAAAGATCAAGCTCCTACTATGTGCAAGTAATCACTGTGGCAGATATTGGGGAAACAAAGACAAACCAAGTAGCCCCTGAATTCAAAGGAGCTTTTATTACACTGAGAGGATATGGTATTTAAACATATGTAAATCAAAAGCAATTTCAAGAAGGTAAACACCTGGGTGTGTGTGTGTGTGTGTGTGTGTGTGTGTGTGTGTGTGTGTGTGTGTGTGTGTGTGTGTAAGGGCTGGATATTGGAAGGGGAATTAAGAAAAACTTGTAGGAGGCACATCAAAGCTGAACCTAGAAGGAAGATAGGGATACTTATTTTTTTTTTCAGTTTTTGAATATAACCAACACCCTTCCAAGAATTCCATATATAAGATAGCACAGGAAAAGATGATCATAAACTATAATTCAATTATGTATAGATGCTGTTTTTAGTATATAACAAATTCAACATGTTACTTTTAAAACTGTCTCACTTGTCTATGTTGCCATCTGAATTTCCTTTTCTCTTCTGTGCATATAAAAAATACTTCAATGATCTTTTTTCTTCCTTTTTATTTCCTTCCCTTTCTTTCTCTCCTTCCCTCCTTCTTACCCACCCTCCCTCCTTTCTTTCTTTCTTTCTTTTTCTTTCTTTCTTTCTTTCTTTCTTTCTTTCTTTCTTTCTTTCCTTCTTTCCTTCTTTTCTCTCTTTTTCTTTTTCTCTTTCTTTCTTTCTTCTCCCTCCCTTTCTTTCTTTCTCTCTCTCTTTCTTTCTCTCTCTCTCCCTCCCTCCCTCTCTCTCTCTTCCTTCCTTCCTTTTTTCTTTCTTTCTTTCTTTCTTTCTTTCTTTCTTTCTTTCTTTCTTTCTTTCTTTCTTTCTTTCTTTCTTTCTTTCTTTCTTTCTTTCTTTCTTTCTCTTTCTTTCTTTCTTTCTTTCTTCCTTTCTTCCTTTCTTCCCTTCTTCCTTCCTTTCTTCTTTCTTTTCTTCTTTCTTTCTTTTCTTTCTTCTTTCTTTCTTCTTTCTTTTTTCTTTTCTTTCTTTCTTTCTTTCTTTCTTTCTTTCTTCCTTCCTTCCTTCCTTCCTTCCTTCCTTCCTTCCTTCCTTTTTTCCTTTCTCCTTTATTTCCTTATTTCCTTTTTTGGATGACATCATCATCTGGTTGCCTTCCCTACAAAATCCTACCACTTGAAATGAAAAAAAGAAGAGAAAAGAAAAATACAACCATTGTAACAAATAAGCATAGTAAGCAAAACAAGTCTACATAGGGGCCATGTCAAAAAATGTGTCTTATGCTGCACCTTGAGCCCCCCCTCCTTAGGTGGATTATTGGCAAAAGGACAAAGAGTGAGGAATTTAAGGGCAGAAGATAACATGTAGTTGAACCATTCAACCATAATGCCAAGACATAATGTAAAGAACAAAAGATAAGGCTAGAGCAGGGGGAATGGATGAGGAGAAGAGGGATTGGAAAACATGGTGAGAACAAAAAGGTAGAAGAGTAAGAAAGACTGACATATAACCAAAATTAAAGATTCTATTACTTCAAGGAATGACAGGTTTGTAATTTGATGCCACAAAAATAATATATAGATGGAATTAAGATCAGGGAGGAGAATTTCAGAACTGTGAGTAATGGAGGGCGCATATAGTCAATAATGAGTTCAAGGCTATAAGGCACCCATGGGTTGCTGGCATAGACTGATGGTATAGAGATCATGGTTACTGAGGAAATTAATGAAGCCAAAGACCAGAATGTTGGAGAGGATATTAACATACATAGATATAGATGTAGATCTCTCTCTCTCTCTCTCTCTCTCTCCATATATACATAATATATATATATATATATATATATATATATATATAATATATATACATATACATATACATATATATACACACATATATAGATATATACACACATACATGTATTTGTGCATATACATATATATGCATACGCATACATATATGCATATACATATACATATACACATACATACGTGTGTGTGTGTGTGTGTGTGTGTGTGTGTGTGTGTGTGTGTGTGTCCCAGAATAAGAGTGGAAGAGTTGAGGTAGAACGGAAGACTGTTGGTGGTTGGGTATTAGATTCCTTTCAAAAAGTAGGTTCAACAATCTAGAAGCTAACTGATGACTGAAACAAGACTCTGACTGAGTGATATAGATGGATGGAGTGAACTTCAAAGGAGAATGAGAAGTTGCTGAATGATATAGGAATATGCCTACACCTCCTCTTCAGCAAGTTTGTTGTGGATGATTTAGAATATGAAAAAACTTAGAGAAAGAGCAGCCAGCACTAGAGAGAGTGATCAGGGATGTAGTATCTTCAGAAAAATCTAGGCTTCCATTAATACCAGAAGATGGAAAGGATGTAAGGTGAAGACATCTAGGATAGAGGGCAGTTTTTTAACATTACTGTTAATTCCAGAGGATTATGGATTGTAGAGAAATAGAACCAAGGTGCAGAAAAATGAACTTAAGGAGGAGAATTTTTAAGTACGTGGCTTTTTGACTCAGTGTCTATACTTTGAATCATAGGAATAAGGGAAAGAGAAGCTGAATGCTTGCCTGACATTGCATGAATGAATAATTAGTTAATCTCAAGGCTCCCAGCCTCCATAGTCCAACATTGCTGACCATCATCTTAATGTGGGGGTAGTGGCATCAACTTCAATAGTTTGTCCTACAAAAGTGTGAAAGATGGATGTGAAGACTAGTAACAGAGTTCTGTCCAGGAATCTAGGTCAGTAAATGACTGGTATTCTGGTCTCCTATGACTTCTTTTTCCATGAAACAAACATACCCTGAAGATACCCAATACATGAAGTAAGTGCTAAACCCCCTATCTCTGAATCTCCTGAAGCACTGGTCTTTTTAAGAACTGAGGCTCTGCATTAGTGGTGTATATGAGACCTCTTTGAAAAAGTCTCTCCCTATTGTTTCATCAACCTGAGGCTCTGGAAACTGTATTTCTTCTTTGGATTGAGCATCAAATGGGGAAAAAGTCAGGTATCAGTCTCAGAATGGAATTTGCTTTAGCTCAGATTCAGAGATTAGGTTTGCAGAACAGATAAAATGATGCAATCACTAGTTTAGAGATTGTTGTTGTTTTTCCTGTGTTGGCAGAACCAATAATATGATAACGTGTGGTGTGTGTGTGTGTGTGTGTGTGTTGTGTGTGTGTGTGTGTGTGTCTGTGTGTTTACCCTGCTCTCCTCTGGATTTTCAAAAAGCAGTTGATGGAGGTGACTGAGCAAATAATGCACCTGATCTACCCTGTCTCTGTTAATCACCCTGCAGCATTAAATAATAATAACTAATCAGAGGTCATGAGTCCTATAAAGATATGTCCCAGGTAGGAAAATGGTCAGTCCAATGCAGCTAAATCTCAGATATCTCTCCAGCACCTTTGCATTACCATTCTGTTTTGTCTGGTTGCTTCCTCTCACCACTTTGCTCCCTGTGGGACCAAGATTCACCCAGTTCTCCTCACCTAGGAAAGAAAATCCATCTTCTTAGAACTATAAGTAGAAAATTCATAGTCTGGGGCAAGCAACCCTAAATTCACCTTCAAAAAAATTTTCCTTTCAGATTAATACAGTTGAACAGTGGATAAGAGTGTGTATGTATGGACATATGTGAAGTGAAGTGGGCAGGGGAAGAGACCCTAGGCCACCAGCCTCAGTCAGAAATCACAGCTGAGGAGGGCAATATCCCAGGCAGTTGAGGGGAGCAGAGTTAAACGACATAGGAATTCACCTGAAAAACAGCTGATAAGGATGAGAAGTGGAAAGGCATTGAACTGACATCTTCCCCTTTGCCTAATTCTTCTCTATAACTAGGTGTTAAAATCAATTGTTTCTTCACTCCCGAAAGACTGCAAGTGCTATCAGTGCTCTCTAAATTTCAATTACTTTTTCCTAGTCATGGCTCCCCTTCCCCCTCTCCTTAAATCAACTGGAGCTAGATGGATCAGTGTAAATCTTTACTGTGCAATTACTCCACTCCCTCCATCTATGGGGCTTAGATAGGTTTAGAAAGGCATGGGGTTTTTTTTTGTTTAGTCTCATATTCTCCCCCATCTTCCCAACCTGTCCTCCATCTTTAACCTTTCCTGATCCTCTCTTTCCTTTACTAATAATGATTCTGATGATACCAGCTTTCCTCAAACCAACTTTGTGAGCTAGGTAGTAAAGTGACATTGTGCTTATTTGGTAGCTACGAAAATGGAGACTCATTCAAAGAGTAATTTATCTAATGATAATTTGAAGCCCAAGGTCTATGAATCCAAATTCTGTATATACTCACCTATTTCTCCAGTCATCTATCTATTAATTCAATTAGCATTTATTAAAATTGTGCTATGTCCTGAGCATACAATGGCAAAAATCAACCAGCTTCTGCCCTTAAGAAGCTTATATTCTATTCAGTAGAAAATTAAACATGAAACACATAGTGTTCTAAAAGTTATAGTATATTTTTTTTTTGGCTTTGATAGCTTAAAACTACACTAAGACTTTTGAGTCATTGCATATATATAATAATTTTCATGAGGAGGTCACTAGAAACTGGGCTGATCATGATAGAGTTCTTGTAGCAGATGACACTTGAACTTAGCCTTGAAGGAACCTAAGGATTTTGTGAGGTAGAGGTTTAAAAAAAAAAGTGTGCATTCCAACCATGGAACATAGTCTTTGAAAGGCATAGAATTATGGGATGGATTCCAGGCCAGTTTGATTGGAATGAAAAGTGTAAGATGGAGAGTAATATGCATTAAGTCTGGAAAAGTAGGCTAGAGTCAGACTGTGAAGGGCTTTAAAAAACAGAGGGATGTTGTTGGTTTCTTTGTTTTGTTTCTCCTCATGGACACTGGACCTTCATGACCTGAGGAGTGACATTATATCAATTGTGTCATAAGAATATTGATTTGGGAACTGTTTGGAGGAGAGATCAGAGAAGGAAAAGCTGGGAGACAGGGTGACCATTTTGGAGACTATTAGAATAGTCCAGGCAAGAAATGATGTTGGCTTAAATTAAGGTGATGGCTAAGTAAGTGACAGGAAAGGGACAAATGCATTATGTAATATGGAGGAAGAGATGATATACTTGGCAACTAACTAGATGGGAGGGGTCAAAGAGAAGGGAGAGTTGAGGATCACTCTGAATTTTTGAAACTGGGTCTTTGAAATGATGGTAGTACCCTCAACAGGAAGTTAGGAAGAAGGGATGTCATTTGGGAGATGATAAAGTTCAGTTTTGGACATATTTTGGGATGTCTAAGAATGGATATATACATCTGGGAGTTGTCAACATAGAAGTGATGGCTGAATCCATGGGGGCTGATGTGATTACCAACAAATATCATAGAGATAGAAGAGAATGTGGTAAAAGACAGATCCTGGGCTACATCTACTAATAGGGGGTTTGGGGACCAGAATTATGTCCACCAAAGGATACTGAGGACAGACCAGACAGGGAGGAGGAGAACCAGAAGAAAGCAAGATCATGAAAAATGAGAGAGTAGTGAGTGTCTGGGAGGAGGGAATGGTTGAAAGTGTCAAATACTGTAGAGATAAAGAATTATGAGGACCGAGAAAAGGCCATAAATTTGACAATTTATAGGCCAAGTTCATTTCATTACACAACAATGAGAGCAGGGGGAAGAGAGTGCTGGAGTTTTAATAGGTCCCATCCTCTGAGAGCAGTCTGTCACTGAGGCCCGTGTCAATTTAGATTATTGCCAGGTCTAAGCCCTCCTTTCCATAGGTATTTTTGCATCAAAGACTTGGGACAGACTGCTACAGGCAAAGGAAAAATATACAACAGGAGAACAGTTGTGTCTCTATAGTTTCCCATTGGGCATAGAGTACAACATGTTGGCACTGGGAGCATGGTCCAACACAGACAAGCCAATTAAAAGAAAAAAAAAAGATCCTCCCATATATAGTACAATATTTCATAACTGTAAGAATAAACCAGCACACACAAAATGGACTTCTGCCACTTTAAATGTGTCGACTATTGGGTGGCTTCCATGAATAAAATCAGCCAAGCTTTAAAAATATATATTATTGTCACTAGAAACCATAAGGGAGGCATAGAAATGAGCTTTGCTGTTACAAACACAAGGAGTAGCAGTGGGCCCCATCTCCTGAGGCAATATGCAGCACCAAAATGGTGTGACATGTGAGGAGGACAAAGGTGAATCCTCATCCTTCTTCTAGGTTGTCTAATAAAGAAATGAGCAATGCTATTTATTGATGGAGCCATTGCATTTACCTTCCCCTGAATGCCAAAACAGTGCTAGGATTGGTTCTCCTTTTATTGACTCCATTATGGCCCAGACTGTCGGTGAGTTAGCACTTATTGATGTGAATGATTTTTACTAAAAAAGCTTACATTCTACTGGAGGTGAGTATAGGTGGGTACATGGGTGGGAGGGGCCACATATAGCTTATATAAAGATGAATAAAATAAATACAAAATCTGTAACTATATACAAAATAAATATTCCCTTTCCCCCATTGTCTCTGCTTTGTAGAATCTCTAGGTTCAAGTGCTCCCTCCTACATGGGACCTTTCCTGATCACTAGCTAGGAACACTCTCACCCACTCTAAATTACTTTGGATTTACTCTGTATATATTTTGCACTTATCTATGAATTAGTAGAATGTAAGCTTCTTGAAGGCAGAGTTTTATTGTCATTTTTGTAGCTTCATTATGTAGCACAATGTCCAGAACACAGTAGTCGCTTAGTAAATGCTTGAATAGAAAGTTATTACGAAGTCAGGGAAGCCCTTTTAACTGGCTGATCTGGAAAGACTTCTTTGTTGTTCAAGTGGCCCTGAAGGGACTAAGTGGTTTCAGGAGGCAGGTGGAGCAAAGCATTCTGCACAGGTGTGGGCAGACTGCCTGCCTATGCAGGGCATGGAGACTGGAGATAAAAAAAAGCCATATATAGGGGGAAATAGGCCCGTTTGTGGGACTGTTGAGTGTCTTGAGGGTTTAATGTATAATCAGCCTGGAAAGACAGATTGGAATAAGGTGGTGAAACACTTGGCATAATTCTGGAGGCAATAGGGAGCCACTAGATGTCTTCGAGAAGTTTAAAGCTCAATTAAAATAAAGTAGGGTGGTGCTGTTGAATTATCACAGATTGGGATAGATCTTGGGAATCTCAAGGACCAAAGTGTTCGAACTTTCCCAACTTTCTATCTCAGCCAGAGGAAACTGGCATCATAGTAGGTAGGGTACTGAGCCTGGAATCAGGAAGACTTAAATTCAAATGTGACCTCAAACACTTACTAGCCCTATGATGCTGGGCAAGTTACTTAAGCTTTGTTCACCTCACTTATGGGGATAATAGCATCTATCTCTCAGGGCTGCTTTGAGGATCAAGTGAAATAATATTTGTAAAGTGCTTAGCATAAGTCCTGACACACAGTAGGTACTACGTAAATGCTTATTCCCTTCCCCTTTACCCTTTCTCTCTTTCC
Source organism: Phascolarctos cinereus (assembly GCF_003287225.1). Taxonomy (NCBI): domain Eukaryota; kingdom Metazoa; phylum Chordata; class Mammalia; order Diprotodontia; family Phascolarctidae; genus Phascolarctos; species Phascolarctos cinereus. Next base: position 467,681,057 of record NW_027555847.1, read on the forward strand.
TCCCTACTTCCCACTATATATAGATGCCAAAACAGTGCCAGCATCCTTGCCAAGAGTGGTGAGGTGCTAAGAACTCTGAGTGGCCAGAACTTTGTAAGGGAGAGTGGGCTTGCAACTGAGCTCTATTGTGCCCTCTTGTGGACATACATGAGGAACTGTGTATTGGGAGAGTTAAGGAAGAGGAAATAATGAACCACTTAGAGACCAAGTATTATTATGGAGCTTTTTAGCAAATCTGCTAAAAAGGGAAGGGAAGTTTGGTCTAGGTGAGCCTCAGGGTATTTGGGAAGGGTGTGGCTAAACACATTCTTAAGAGAAAGAATTCCTGAATTACTTCACATGGATGTTTCACTACCTATTTCTTTCAAGTTAGCAGTCCCTAAGAAGGTGATCAAGGGAGCAATGTGTATATCTGCTCCCCCTGCCCCTAGGTGTTAGCTCTGTAATAGTGGGAAGGGATGTGGATGATATCACAGAGGTCCAAATGCATTACTTGTCAAATGAGTGGATGTGTGAGAGTAAGGAAGCCTGAGGAATCAAGGGTAACCATGGATACCCATGCATCTGGGATTGAATGTAAACTCTTCTTTTTTGGCTTTTAAATCCTTTCACAACCTGGTTCCAACCTGTCTTTCCAGCCCTATTTTATCTATCTACCTATCTCTCTCTCTCTCTCTCTCTCTCCATACATATATACACATACATATATGTATATATATGTATGTGTATATATGTATGTGTGTGTATATGTATATATATGTTTGTGTATATGTATATATTTAGTGAGGCAATTGGGGTTAAGTGACTCGCCCAGAGTCACACAGCTAGTGAGTGTTATATGTCTTAGGCAATAGGGGGCCACTAGAAGTCTTTGAGAAGTTTAAAGCTCAATTAAAATAAAGTCAGTTGGGAAGAGGTTTGAACTGAAGTCCTCCTGACTCCAAGGCCAGTGCTCTATCTACTGTACCGCCTAGCTGCCCCTAGCCTCACTATATATTACTCCCCTTCTATTTAATCTATGGTTCAGACAAACTACACCTTTCTCTTCCCCACACGTAACATCTGTCTCCCGTCTCCATCTTCATCCCTTTCTACTAGCTAGCCCCATGAACGGAATGTAGTCCCTTCTCATCTGTGCCTCAAAAAAATCCTTTACTTCATTCAAGATTCAACTCAATATTACCTTCTACTGAATCTTTCCTGGTTTTTCCCGGTTGCTAGTGCTATCCTTTTCTTAACTGTATAGTATTTAGCTTTTTGTTGTAGTTTGATCGATTTCAGTTGTGTCCAACTCTTTGTGACCCCTTTTGGGGTTTTCCTGGCAAAGATGAAGTATGCCATTTCTACCTCTATCTAATTTTACAGATGAAGAAGCTGAGGCAAACAGGGTTAAGTGACTTGGCCCAGGGTCACACAGTTATTAAGTGTCTGAGGCCAGATTTGAACTCAGGAAAATGAGTTTTCCTGACTCCAGGCATGGCACTTTATCCACTGTACCACCTAGCTGCTACAGTATTTAGCTACTTTGTATTTATTTTGTTTATCCTATTATACTTATATGTTTGTATGTTATTTTGCTTGATAGAATACAAGTTCCTTGACAGTAGGAATTATTTCATCTTTTGTCTTAGTATCCCCACTACTTAACACAGGACATAGACACAAGTAGGTTTATTGATTCCTTGATTGACTATATTCATGTTTGATATTTCTCTGATGTCTCCTGCTGTTGGGTAAATCAAAGATGATAAGACCTACCAGTAACATTCTAGGGCTTCTATATCTTTGTCCTATCAGTCTTGGAGACCCTTTGAGAGTCTTCAACATAACAGGTCATTCTATGGAGAGTGGAAGAGTAGGTGGGATAGTGAGGTGGTAGAAAACATCGAAGAACAGGATTTCTAAATTCTGCAACTGAATGAAGTGGGTAGAGTGATAGAAGATTGGAATCCACGTCAAGGACAAATCAGAGTTATTCATCTGTTTTAGAATCCTCCCCCATCCTGAAAATGTACTGAAGTTCTTGAGTCTTGGTTCTATGTCTCCAAAACTGAGTCAGGATGGGGGAAGACGAGAAAGAGATATTTACTGATTTTTCAGTATATTTTTATGTACCTATATACTGTTTTCATTTCCAAGAATTCTCTATATTGAGGCACCGCATATATTAATGTGGCAAATATAATTCCTCTTAGACGAGAGAGAAGAAAGAGGAATCAGGGAAAAAGAAGCTGACACAAAAAGAGATGGAAAAAATAAAGAAAAAAATGAAGAAGCATGATCACTATAATGAAGGCAAAAATGGATCAGCAGGACATTTCAAAGGACTTATCAGATGATAATAGAAATAGAAACCTAGAAATGTCTTTCATGATATCTAATTATGGTGTAAACAATCTGTCTTCAGGATGCCATATTATTATTATATAAAATATTACATATCATGTATATAATATTGTAGTATTATTGTTATTATTATTATGATTGGAAACTAGGTGATATAGTGGAGAGACCCCATACTTGGAGTCAGGAAGACCTGAGTTCAAATCCTTCCGCAGAGACTTAATAACTCTGGCTCTGGGCAAGTTGGTTAACCTATTTGTGCCTCAGTTTCCTTGTCTGCAAAATTGAGCAGTTGTACTTCAAGGCCTCTGAAGTCCCTTTCAGCTCTCAATCTATGATAGAATGAATGACTTTTCATAAGCACTCAGACAGCAGTTGGCACAGTACAACATTAATCAAAATAACACTTTGCATTTATGTATTGCTTTTGCTCTTTCCAAATTGTTTTCACACCTATTAGCTATTTAATCCTTACAGTAATCATTCAAACCAATAAATCAACAAGCATTCATTAAGCATACACTTTATGCCTGGTACTTTGCTAATTATTGATGACATGGGGACAAAAATGAAATAGTCCCTGACCTCAAATAACTTACATTCTATTGGGCAAAGAAAATTTACAGTTATATCCTTTTATCTGTAGAAGAAATACAAAATAAATGAAGCAACTCTTCAAGGCAGTTTGAAGAGGTGATGCTAACTCTGTTGGACAGATGAAGAAAATCATGGACTAGGGTAGGATGGTGGTGGTGATTGGGACAGGCTGGGATGGTGGTAGAGGGAGGGAAGATCTCACAAAATGATCATGTCCCAGGGTCATTAGCTACCTCACAGCAATGTTGTGAGGATCAAATGAAGCTATGTATGTGAAAACGCTTTGAGTAGAGACTAGAATCCTCATCTCCTGATGGCTGGTCCAGTGCTGATAAAGACATGGCCGGGGGAAGAAGACAGTCGGCAATTCTGCCTTTAAGCACCCTTAGAAAAGATGCAGATGAGCTGCTCCCGGGAGACCCAGCAAGTGCTCGCAGTAGGTGGTATGTTCGTCAATGATGATGTACTGGGCATGAGCTGAGGCTATAAGTGGGTGGGAGGAGATGTTGTTATGGCTACTGTATTTTTATTTTTTTACTGAACAATTTGTGATTATTTGAAGATTGAGAGCGTTGTTTTATTTTTATTTTTTAATTTGGAGAGGAGGTGGTAATGTAGTTTGTTCATATGCCCAGGGAAGTGGTAGGCTTAATAGTGGAAAAAGAAGTAGCCTTAAAGTGCTTGCTTGTGGACAAATTCTTTCTTATTCACCTCAGTTTCCTGACTAGTAGAATGGAGATTACAATATTTGACTTCCCCATCCCATAGGGATGTAAGCATCTAATGAAATAAAGTCTTTCTATATAAAATCATAGTTAATAATGTATGTGCCATAAATGCAAGTTATTGTTACAGTTAGGTTGAACAAAGCAGGGAGGGGACAGGGCTGAAAAGCTACTGATGAATATAGACCAGGTTCTGGTTCAGGGTGAGGCTGACAGGGAATGGGGTGCTAGAAGATGCAGTAGATGCAACAGATAGAATGCTAGGCCTAGAGTCAGGAAGACCCGAGTTCAAATCTGACCTTTACTAGCTATGTGACCTTAGGAAAGTACTTAACCAACCCATTTGCCTCAGTTTCCTCATCTGTAAAATGAGCTGGAGAAGGAAATGGCACTTAAGTATCTTAGCCAAGAAAACCCCAGAAGGGGTCATGAACAGTTGGACATGACTGAAAGCAACTAAACACCAACAGGGGAACATGCATACTTAGTGGTGTGATGGTAACGATTAACAAGTGGATCTCAAAAAAATGTGCACATGATACAATTTTAAGCTTAGTCTGCATTTTAACATTCTCTCCATCACTTTCTTAAGTCTGGACAATCAACACAAAGGGCCCCAATTTGTAATGTTTGCTGACTTTGCAGCTGTAAATGCTCTTGAAAGGGACTCTAGGATACCCCAGGATCTGACAGGACTGATTTCTGAGGCTTTGGGCTTCAGCAATGACAGTGGCACTCCACTGATGACTTTTTTCCCCTCTTCAATCACATCACTTAGTGAAATATGTAACATGAAAGATAGAGGTTCTGACTGTTGCTTTCCTTATTTAACACTCATTTTCATCCCCCCCTTTTCTTCCTTGTTTTTTCCCGCCAAACATCCTTCTAGCTATCACCTGTTTTATTTCTTTTCTCTTTAACCCACAGAACACAACAGCAAATGAAAGAAACACACACACACACACACACACACACACACACACACACACACACACACACACATGCACGCACACAGACACTCCTTCATGGATTTGGCTCCAGACTGCAGCGTGGAGTTTTATGCTTTCAGGCCTGCTGTGCTCTCCTACTGAAATTGTGTGAATGATATAGTGCCCAGGAGTGGAAAGGCAGCCATGATCCTATGCTTTTAAGAGATCACTGAACAGCTGTCTTATGAACTATCAGTGGTCATCTGGGAAGCACTCAGTAACTGCTTACAGGTGGTGTGCCCGCGGCCAGCTTTTTGTGAATGTTCTGTGGCCATACGGCTCTGGGAAATACTGATAGCTCTTTGCTCAGGCTGGTGACTTAGCAATCATTATATGAGAAGGTAGGAACATATATATATAGAATCTCATAAAGCTAACTCAGACTCGTCCTTTGTGCAGCTCCGGCTCCACAAAGGTAGTTCATCCTGGGGTGTGCAGGTTGAATATGGTGTAATATTGAAGGGGACTGGTACTGCCCGCTTATATAATGTCATTGGGGGGGGTGATCTGGGAAGGCCTATACCACCCTCACCTTCCATATACACCTTTTGAAACTCCATTCTGAGAGATTTGTCCATCTTTGGATACCCCAGGGATGTGGCATCACTTTGGATACCCCAGATATCAGTCATTTCTACCTCATTGAGAAGAAAGGATATGAGATTAAGCCTTGATCAGGAGCAAGGAGAGAGCAGAGGGTAAGGTTGAAGATGTATAGTTATTAAAAGGGGAAAATATGAAGACCAAGGTTCCTGGGGATCTGAAGAGAAACTTCTCCTTCATCATCTGTATCTGTGTATATCTGTGTGTGTTTGTGGAAGTTTAAGCACAAGGGTTCCCTCACAAAATCAGTTGAGCCAGATGGTAACTGGTATGTGCTGATTTTTTCTGAGCTTGCTAGTAGAGTTCTACAAAACATGACTAGCGTCTAAGTCGACGTATTTGTCAGGACATTGGGTAGTGCCTGGACCTGTGATTTTCGTTGGTATAGGGAACTTCCAAAAGATAATGGAACTCTACCAATTGGGCACCTTCTTGCAACCAATAGTCTTTCAGATTTACCTAGGGCACTCAGAGGTGACTTGTCCATGGTCATTTAGCAAGTATGTGCCAGAAGCAGGTCCTGAACCTAAGCTTCCAGGTTCTGAGGCCAGGCCTCCATTCATCATGACAAGTTGCCATTCTTAGAGTATTGTACCAGTCATTTGTACCTCAATATGAATGGAGGATCTGAGTGGAGGTTTTCAGGGCTGGATGAGATAAGGCAGGGGGAGGAGAGAGGGACCATTAGGCAAAGAGGTAGAAGCAGAGACATGCCCATTGATGGATGGGAGAAAAGGATGATGAAGAAGCACAGAAGTCCAACCTTTCCTCCTGGGAGATTTTGCTGAGGTCCTGTTCGCCCTGATGGGGCTCTTTTCTCCTAAATAAGTTTAGGGATCTATTTGAAGAATCTGGGGACATATCATCAAGCTCATCCTGGATGCAGTTAGGAACAGGGAGGGAATTGAGCCATAGGGTAGCCTAGAGGGATGTTGAACTTGTGGGCATGAGCTCTGTTGAACAAGTAACAAACCAACTGTTCTTTTTTGTTTTTCCTTTTTAGAAAAAAAAAATCAGTGACCCTCCCTCTCATTCTATACATCTTACTTCTGTCTCAAAGTGGAACACGGAGACTTGTTTGTTTGTTTGCTGCTTGTGAAGTGTTGGCATCAGACCCCTCTGGGAATAGCGAACTCCCGATCGCTCAGAGTGCACTGGCTTAGCAGTTGATTGTGTTTTGCAGAGCTCTATTTGCAAGCTTAGAAAATCACCACACACAGTTCACCATATGGCAAACCGATTTTGCTGAGGGGAATATTGTGTTTAAATTTCCACAAGGAAAAAAAAAACACTCGCAAAAAAATCTCCCCCAAATCTCAGTGTTTTTTCCCCCACTGCCCTGGTTGCCATGACCACCAGCCTAGAACACTTCACAGTCTGGGTACCACTTATGGATATGGAAAAGAACTTTACTTAAGATGCAACAAAGCAAAACTTTCAATAAAAAAGGGGGGGAAGAATCATTATGGATTAATTTGCTTTTGCAGGCAAATTACATGAATATGCAAAAATTTAATCAGGCAATGTGTACACAAATGTACCAATTAGGAGGACATTTTAAAAATGACATTTCTTAGCCTTAGCGAAGAATTGCTCTGAACAGTCAAGTCATTTTGGTGTGGTGACAGTGAATTATATTCTGTACGGCTGGATGCGATGAACTCCTTTCCTTCCCCTCCCCTCTCCCACTCCTAAGCTCTCTGTTCTTCACCTTGGAACCTTCAAACTCTTCTGTCATGTTCAGAGAGCAATTCTGGCATTAGGGTTTGATTGTCATCAGAATCAGAAAGATGAACTATGACTGTTTTTATTTATAGGGAAAGATAGTGGGAGGGCAGGATGACAAAAGCCCTATTTGAGGTCCAAAAGGGCAGCTGGGAATCACCATTTCTGAATTGTTAAATTCAATTCTATAACAATAGCTTACAGTTGTATGGCTTTTTCAGTTCTACAAAACACTGTTCTCACAACAGCCTGGTGAGACATGTTGTCATGAATTTTATTATGCCCATTTTATGGAGGAGAAAACTGAGGCTTAGCCTCCTGAGGGCCACTGAGGTCACACGGCTAGTCACGTTGTCAGGGTCAGGCTGCAAATCCTAGCCCTACTGAATTCCCGTCTGACAGTCTCTCTGCTATTCTAAATATACACATCGCTTTTACCTTCCTCTTTATTGCCAGTCTTTCCCAGTATACCTTTCATTTTAATTCAGGGCCATATGTTGTTTTCAGTGACATCAATGCTGTCTGGCCCACAAAATTATTATTGTTTTTAAAATGAATAATTCTGAGCTTCTGGGAGTCTGGATCTAGAACCAGGGAGTTGACACTGGAGAGCTTGCTTTCTGATTTGGTATGAAGCCCTCTAGAGTTATTAGTAGAAATGCAAACCTCCAATGTGACAGATCTCACAAAGGCAAAATGCATCACCCTGTGTAACAGCTTTCTGCTCCTGCCCACACATTGTTGTTCATTTTTGTTGAGCAACTGAGGACTGTGCTGTAAGAAATCACACCTTGAAGGTGGATTTTTCACAGGTAGTTATTCCTTTTGTCACTTGCATTTTTCATAATTTAACACTTTTTAATGCCTGTAATTAACACACCTAAAACTGGAACATCTCTAACAATGCTATCTTCCCGCTGCAGGTAAGTTTTGTCTGGGCTGTTAATGGAGTGTATTTCATGGTGAGGAAGCTGGGCTGAGTAGGTCTATTGGGGTAGGGAGAAGGGCGATAGACACCATGGGAGTCAGCAGTTCTGAGTTCTAGTCCCAGTTCAGAAATTTAGTTGCTAAATCACCTTGGGGAAATCCCTTCCCATCTGTGAAGCTCTGTTTTCTGATTTGTAAAATTAAGGAGTTGGAATAGATGATCTCTGGGGTCCCTTCCACTTCAAATGCCATGGGATTCTATATTGACCTAAAGGATATATATTGTTGTTCAGTTATTTCATTCTCTCTGTGACCCCACTTGGGATTTTCTTGGCAGAGATATTGGAGTGGTTTGCCATTTCCTCCTCCAGCTCATTTTACAGTTGAGGAAACTGAGGCGAAGAGGGTTAAGTGATTTGTCCAGGTTCACACAGCCAGTAAGTATCTAAATCCAGATTTGAACTCATGAAGATGAGTCTTCCCAATTCCAAGCCCAGTGCTCTATACACTGTGCCACCTATCCAGTGCTAAAGGATGTGTAGGCTATATATAGCAAAGTCAGTGTCATCCTTTCCCTATGGTTCCCCAATGTCCTGTCACATCTGTTGCTTATCCCTGCAACTCGTACTGTCTAGCAGCATTCCTGAGCTGCCTCTGTTTTAGCCCCTAAAGGGCTAATAATGTTCCTTCTTTTGGCCAAGATGGGGAACATAATTGCCCTGATTGCTCTTGCCACTTCTGCCTCTTCTGTGACTCTTACATCTTTCTCTGTCATGGTAGACTAGTAATGGAAATAACTTGAGCAAGTGGTCAGTGGGATCTACTGACTAACAGAAATTAATGGGAAGTTGAAATATCCTGAGAAGTAAGGAAGCAGATAGCAAAAAATCACACACTGTATTGGCGTGTATGCATACTGGTGGGGAGGGGGCACAGGGGATTGAGTGCTAGATCCAGTTAGGAAGAACTGAGTTCAAATCCAGCCTCAAACATGTATTGGCTCTGTGACCCCAAGCAAGTCACTTAACCTCTATTTGACTGAGTTTTCTCAACTGAAATGTATACAGTAATATCACCTACTCCTCAAGGTTGTTGTAAAGTTCGAATGAGGGGCAGCTAGGTGGCACAGAAGATAGAGCTCCGGCCTTGGAATCAGGAGAACCTGATTTCAAATTTGGCCTCAGACACATGACATTTACTAGCTGTATGACCCTGGGCAAGTCACTTAACCCCAATTGCCTCACTAAAAAAAAATCTCACAAATAAAAGATCAAATGAGATAATATTTGTAAAACATTTAGCACAGGGCCTGGAACATAGCAGGCACTTGATAAATACCTGTTTCCTCCTACAGAGAAGGTGGAGTATGCCTGTCAGGGGAATGTGTTTGAGCAAAATAAAGACAAGTATGCATCTTATACATATGTGGAAAATGTGAGAACCAAAGTGGAAATTCAGATTCTCAAAGATCATCAGGATATATATTTAGAGCTGGAAGGGAACTTAGAAGTCATTGAATTTAACTCCTTGTCTTAAATATAAGGAAACTGAGGCAGAGGTTGTGAGTCATCCAGGGTTAGACAGCTAATAAGGGCCCAAGGCAGGATATGAACCAGGATTTTCTGACTGACTCTGAATACAGGACCCTATCTAATACCAGAGTTTGTTTGGTTGGGAAATCAACAGAAAGATTCACTACCAAAGGATTTGGAGGCAGGACTTCCCACAGGTGGAAAAAACAAAATACTCAACCAGTGGTGGGGATGGGAGTGGGGGAGGGGAAGTAAAGGGACAGTAGGAAAGTTAGAGAAGTTGGCAATTAGGGAAGAATTAGGGACAGAATTACCTAAACCTCACCATTCAATCTTTTCTTCCTGACTGGATAGTATGCCTAGGAGTGTAGAAGAAGTGAATGAGTTTGTTCCAGGGAGTCCAAGCTGGTAAATTCCATGTTGGAAGATTTAATGGGAAGAGGGGTGGATCAGAGAGTCCTTTGTCTTTGGGGAGTTACAAGGAAGCCTCAGGCTTAGAGAAGATCACGGACCAAGCTAAATCTGAAGAATTATGTGACCCTGGGTCACACTGGGTCTCTGCTCTCTTCACATTGGTGATGCATATCACAACCCATCCATGCCTTACCATCCAGCATGAGTCTTGTCCTCAAACATCTTTAATCATCCTTGTCCCCCCCAAGAGGTTCTACTCAACATGGTATAGTGCTTCCTCTTCCACTCCTGACATCATGGATACTAGTGGAGCATTGCATTTTTATGCCATGGTATGCTTTTTACTCCTGGTGAACATTTTGCTGATCTATAATGTGTTGTAGCTTGTAGTCCCTCTGATTGGAGCCTGTGACTGGAGGGCAAGGTCATGGGCTCCAGGGCCTCTATTTAAAGAGGTGGTTCAGCACTTTTTCTCTCCATTTCCTTCCAGCTATATTATTTTATACTTTTCTGGAACTTTCAATCAAGGTGGGCTACTTTCTCTAGCACCCACCCCCCTTTTTATGTGTTGTCTTCCTCCATTAGATTGTGAGCACCTTGAGGGCAGGGACTGTCTTAGTTTTTATTTGTATTTTTATCCCTAGCATTTAACACAGTGTCTGGTACATATTAAGCGCTTAATAAATGCCACTCCCACCATGCATGCTTCCATTGCCCTTTAGATAATTCTCAATTTCAGCTTTTCAGATGCAGGTTGTTGCAGTATTAAGAACAATGGATTTGGGTTCAAAACCCAGGTGAGACACTTACTAGCTATGTGAACTTGGAAAAATTCATTTAATTTCTCTGGGTCTCAGTTTACTCCATTGTAAAAAGAAGATGTTGGATTAGATGCCCTTTAAGGCCACTTCCTGATCTAAATCTTATTATTCTGCAATTTACAGGCATATAACATTACTGGGAGAATTTTGGTGATAAAATGGGCCTTCGTGTCAATGAGAAGCTTTTGGTTATTAAAAGGGCTCAGGTCATTGTCTATTTGCTGTGTCTGTCCAAGATACATTTTTGGAGAATACGTAGTTAGAATGTTTAGGTAGCATCCAGGCTAGAATCAAGTAGTTTTCTTTTACATTTACATTTGTAATGACCTCACCCTTAGTCTATAAGAATACTTAACATTAGGGAGGATGGAAATTTATTACCTGAATTTCAACCTAAACCCTTGCATATTTGGTGGACAGATCGAAAAAATGAGTATCATGATCTAATAAGAACAGCTAAGGATGGGCTGCTTCAATTTATATCTACATATCTTTGTGTGGAATCTTGTTTGAGCCATGACAGCCATTGACACCAAATACTGTATTGCAACAAACCAAACTTAGAACCAGACCTTTGAGTTGTCATATCACAATGTCCTAAACCAAGAGTTTCAAAAATAATGAAGCATAATGAATCATATTGAAATATTATTCATAATAAAATTTAAAAATTAGATAGCTGGATAGTACAGTAGATGATAACTGGGCCTGGAGTCAGGAAGACCTAAGTTCAAACTCAGCCTCAGACATTTACTACCTGTGTGACCCTGGTGAATCACTTAACTACTGCCTGCTTCAGTTTCCTTATCTATAAAATGAGAACAATAATGGTGCCTACCTCTCAGGATTGCTGTGAAATGTTTGCACAGCACTTTGCAAAAATTTAAGTGCTACATAATTGACAGCATAATTATTTTTTGTAGCTGGCTGGCTGCATTGCATAAAGTGCTAGCCTTTGAGTCCAAAAGATCCAAGTTCATATCCATCCTCACATACTATAAGTGTGATCCTGGGGAAGTCACTTACTCTTTCTCAGTCTCGGTTTACTTATTTTTAGAATGGAGATAATTATATCACCTACCTCACAGAGTTATTGCAAGGTTCAAAGCAGTTAATATGTGTAAAGTTCTTTGTAAAACTTAAAGAGCTGTATAAATACTAGCTATTATTATTAGCAGTAATAAGAATTTATTTCATTTTCATGTCATCCTTTAAATTTTGTTTTTGGTTATATTTAAAATGTAGTATAGATGTACAATTTATAAACATTTTTGTTGTTCAGTTATTTTTAGTCTTATCTGACTCTCCTTGACCCCATTTGGGGTTTTCTTGGTAAAGATATTAGAGTGGTTTTCCATTTCCTTCTCCAGCTCATTTTATATGTGAGGAAACTGAGGCAAACAGAATTAAGTGACTTACCCAGAGTTACATAGCTCATAAGTGTTTAAGGCCAGATTTGAACTCATGAAGATAGTCTTCCTGACTTCAGGCCTGGTGCTTTATCTACTCCACCACTTAGCTGCCCAATTTATAAATAAAAATATGCATATATTGTATCTCCTTTAATACAAGTATTGCATCCAACACAAGGTAATAGTTCTATTGTCCTTCTATAGTCCCCCAGGCTGGTCAAAAACACATCCTGAATAGTGTACTCAGTTTTAGACATTGCACTTTTAGGAGTGTTTTTGTCCATTTGACTATACCCAGAGAAGTGTGATCAGGAATTTGTTCAGAAATCATATCATATGAAGAATTATAGGAAGGGATATCTAGCCTGAAGATTTAGTAGAGATATTAGGCCTGTCTTAAAACAGTTGAAAGACTATAATGTGAAAAAGGGATTAGATTTGTTTTACAGCTCTGTAAGTTAGAACTGGGACCAATGGATCAATGTTCCAATGAGGCAGATTTTGGCCCAATGCAAGAAGTATTTTAATAGGTAGAAATATTTGAAAACATAACGAGTTACCTTGTGACATATTGCATTTTAAGATAAGTTAATGAAAGTTAATGAAAAACTGGGTGACCCTCTGTGCTAAAAGAATTTGTCACACTCCCAAATCTCTTGAATGTTAGTATTCCTAGGATTTTCCAAGGCTTGAGTCAGGAGAATATTTTGCGGGATGGCCACTCCTCAGTAAATCCACATAATTTTGTTGTGAGAGAAAAATATTTAATGGGGATTATAAAACACTTGAACTGCTAGGGGAAATTACTGGCTGGGTACAAACACACCAATACATAAAAACAACTCCTATGTAACTAAAATCAAAATCTTAATAGTACATCTCCCAGATATTAGACATACAAAAGGAGAATCAAATGGCTTACATATGCATTCTAGCCCCAGATCTCTTGACTACAGATAAAATAGCTTTTCCTCCTCTCTACCTTAATGACTAGAAATTTAAGTGTAAATTTGCAAACCCAGGTAAAATATTATATGGTTCTTGTGTGTGCTTTCTTTTCTATCCATGTCCTTTCCCTTTCCCCTTTAAATATCACAGAATCACAGAGATGGAAGTCCTTCTAGTCAAACTCATTTCTGAAAAAGAATAATCTGCTTTTGTTGTTGTTCAGTTGTTTTTTTTCAGTCATGTTGGACTTTTGGTGACCCCATTTGGGGTTTTCTTGGCAAAGACACTGGAATGGTTTGCCATGTCCTTCTCCAGCTTATTTTAAGATGAGTCTTCCTGATTCCAAGCCCAGTGCTTTATCCACTTCTCCAAGTGGCTATCTAACCTTTGCTTGAAGAACTTCCATGTGGTTTTGTTATCTTAAATTAAGTGGGAGAGGATTCTGGGAAGATGGCAGAGTAAGTCAGAAAACTTTCCTGTCTCCAAACTTTCTGGACCAAAAAAGAACATCACCTCAGAGGGAATGTAGAGCAGGAGAAATAAACAAGAGTTAGGGTTAAGCAGTTGTTCTTCTAAGACGACTTGAGAAGACCCCGGAAAAGACTTCACCTCTAGGGGTGGAGGTTTGGCCTGAGTGGAGTGCAAACACTTCAGGCTGACTGCAGAATCAACAAACAACAAGCCCTGGGGGCAGCTGGGCTGGGACACAGCCTCAGCCTTAGAAATTGTCATCTCACAGATAATGTGGGGGGGCTGAAGAGCAGTAGATTGAAGGATGCCAAGCACAGCTGTACTGACCAGACTCAGCCCAGGCTATGGTTTCAGGGGAGAAGGAGCTAGCACATACCTGGGGAGTGATGAAGCAGTAGCTGCTGGCTGTGGGCAGTCGCCAGGAAAGCAGTCTTTGGTTTCAGTTCCAGGGCAGAGAGGACAGCTGTAATTTGCAGCTACCAGAGGGACCACAAGGAGTAAGATCATTTGCAGGACAGTGTGGCTAGGGGCCCTAGCTATGGCTTAGGAGTGGAAAGGAGATCCCATGGGTGAGCCCCAGGACAGACCTTATAAAAATAAGGGTAAGAAGGACCTAGGACTTGGGGCATTAGTCCCCATGCCTCGGGACTATAACTTGATTACACTAATAGTTGCTAAAAACAAAATAAAGCAAGACAGGTTTTCGCGCTTCCGGGAGCCAAGATGGCGGAGTGAAAAGGTAGTGGCTCTCACTCTCCCCTATCAACCTCTGAAAACCCAGAAAATATCAGCCCAGAAAAAAAAAAAAACCCTGGAACACCTGAACTAGAAGAAAGACAAGGAGCAGCAGTGCAGTAGTCCAGCAAACGGATCTCTCAGTGCCTCAGCAAAAGCAAGGGGCCCCAGGCAGATAAGTACCCTGCGGCATTCATCTGAAAGGAGGTGAAGAAAACAACCTAAAGGCTTCCTAAAGCCCGCCTTGCTGATTCCAACCCAACACCAGGTGAGCTGTAGGAAGCCTCCAATTGTGAAGAAATCCTGAAGCCCAGGTGGTAGAGCAGGCAAACACCAACACCTGGACCTCCGAGTGCCTCAGTGAGGGGGGAACCGGTGGAAACCAGCTCAGAAAACCACCAGGAGCCTCGGCACTCCACTGCAAAGGAATCTCCCTATGCATTAGCAGAAACGAGGGAGACAACACTGCAGGGGGCCCCAGGCAGATAAACACCCTGCAGCACCCATCTCAAAGGAGCTGAAGAAAGCTAAAGGAAAGGAAAAGCAGGCAACCTAGAATTGCCTGAAAGTTCCAGCCTTGCTGATTCCAGCCCAACACAAGGTAAGCTGCCAGAAACCTATAGCCTCCAATTGCCAGCATAAGAGGCCCCAGCACAAAAGCCAGTGACCAAGACCTAGGCTCCCAACACAAGAAGCTTGGGTCAGTACCCTCTGTTCCCCAGCAGGAGAGCTCAATCTCTTTAAAGGCCAGGGAATAAAGAAACACCATGAGTAAAAAGAAACGTACCATAGATTCATATTATGAGAAGAGTGAAGATCAAGACAGAAATTCTGAAGAGGACAACATTGTCAACAAACCCACATCTGCAACAACAAAACTGGTCTGAAGCCCAAAAAGCCTTCTTAGAAGAGCTCAAGAAGGATTTTAATAGTCAAATGAGAGAGGTAAAGAGTCCTTCAAAAATACAATTGGCCAATTGGAAAAAAAATACACTGAAGAAAACAAGTCCCTAAAAAACACAATTGGCCAGTTGAAGAAGGAAGTACAAAAACTAACAGAAGAAAACAATCTGTTAAAAACTAGAATTGGACAAATGGAAACTAATGTCTCTATGAGAGAGCAAGAATCAGTCAAACAGAAACAAAAAAATGAAAAAATAGATGAAAATGTAAAATACCTCATCAGTAAAACAACCGACCTGGAAAATCGACTCAGGAGAGACAATTTAAAAATTATTGGACTACCTGAAAATCATGATGAAAAAAAGAGCCTGGACAGTATCTTTCAGGAAATCATAAAGGAAAACTGCCCAGAAGTCCTAGAACCAGAAGGGAAAATAACCATAGAAAGAATCCACCGATCACCACCTGAAAGAGATCCCAAATTGACAATGCCAAGAATATAATAGCAAAATTCCAAAATTACCAGATGAAAGAGAAGCTGCAAGCAGCCAGAAAGAAAAATTTAAATATCATGGAACCACAGTCAGGATTACACAGGACCTTGCAGCTTCTACATTAAAAGACGCAGGGCATGGAACATGATATTCCATAAGGCAAAGGAGCTTGGAATGCAGCCAAGGATCAATTACCCAGCAAAAATGAGCATCATTTTTCAAGGGAGGAGGTGGATATTCAATGAAATAGGAGACTTCCAAACTTTCCTGATAAAAAGACCAGAGCTCAACAAAAAATTTGATCTTCAAGTACAGGACTCAAGAAGGACTTAAAAAGGTAAATGGGACAGAAGATACAATATGTTGTTAATAAGGGGGGGCTGTTTAAACCCCTACAAGGGAATATGAGATTTGCAACCCTGGAGAACTGTATTGTTATTACACCTTGTTAAAGGAGTATACATAAAGAGGGTGGATATTAGTTGACTTTGATGTAATGATAAAAAAAATCTAATCAAGTTAAATGGATCCAAATAAGTGGATCAATCTGATCTTAGAAAATGTACTGAGAAAGGAGGAGGCAGACAAGGGTAAATTACATTACAGGAAAAGACACAAAATCCTATTACAGCAGAGGGAAAGGGGGGGGAGCATTGTTTGAACCTTACTCTCATCAGATTTGGCTCAAGAAGGGCATAATATAATCAGTTAGGTATAGAAATCTAACTTGCCCTATAGGCAGTAGGAGGGAAAAGGGAAAGAAAAGGGAGGGGGAAAAAGGGAGGGGGGAAAGAAGGGAGGGAAGCAGTGGTAAGACTAAAGGGGAAGAAAAGGGAAAGGGATAATAAAAGGGAGAAGGTACTGAAGGAGGCAGTGGTCAAAAGCAAAACACTAGTGAAGGGGAGAAAGGAAAAAGGAGAAAGAAAAGCATAAATGGGGGAAAAAGGATGGAGAAAAAGACACAGATAGTAATCATAACTGTGAATGTGAATGGGATGAACTCTCCCATAAAATGGAAATGGATTGCAGAATGGATTAAAAACCATAATCCTACAATATGTTGTTTACAGGAAACACATTTGAAAAAGAGTGACACATACAGGGTAAAGGTAAAAGGCTGGAGCAGAATATATTATGTGTCAGCTGAAGTAAAAAAAGCAGGGGTAGCAATCCTGATCTCAGACAAAGCAAAAGCAAAAATAGATCTAATCAAAAAGAGATAAGGAAGGAACTACATCCTGCTAAAAGGCACCATAGACAATGAAGTAATCATCATTACTAAACATATATGCACCAAATGGTATAGCATCCAAATTCTTACAGGAGAAGTTCAGGGAGTTACAGGAAGAAATAGACAGCAAAACTATACTAGTGGGGGACCTGAACCTCCCCCTCTGCACTAGATAAGTCTAACCACAAAATAAACAAGAAAGAAGTAAAGGAGGTGAATAGAACATTAAAAAAGTTAGGTATGATAGACCTCTGGAGAAAACTGAATGGGGATAGAAAGGAATATACTTTTTTCTCGCAGTACATGGCACATACACAAAAATTGACCATGTACTAGGGCATAAAAACCTCACAATCCAATGCAGAAAGGCAGAAATATTAAATGCATCCTTTTCAGATCATGATGCAATAAAAATTATATGTAATAAAGGGCCATGGAAAGATAGACTAAAAAATAATTGGAAACTAAATAATCTAATCCTAAAAAATGATTGGGTCAAACAACAAATCATAGAAACAATCAATAATTTCATTCAAGAGAATGACAATAATGAGACAACATACCAAAACTATGGGATGCAGGAAAGCAGTTCTTAGGGGAAGTTTTATATCTCTAAATGCTTACATAAATAAAATAGAAAAAGAGGAGATTAATGAATTGGGCATACAACTAAAAAAACTAGAAAAAGAACAAATTAAAAATCCTCAACTAAACACCAAATTAGAAATATTGAAAACCAAAGGAAAAATTAATAAAATTGAAATTAAGAAAACTATTGAACTAATAAATAAAACTAAGAGCTGGTTTTATGAAAAAACCAATAAAATAGATAACCTTTGGTTAATTTAATTAAAAAAAGAAAGAAGAAAACCAAATTACTAGTATCAAGAATGAAAAGGGAAGCTACCACCAAGGAAGAGGAAATTAAAACAATAATTAGGAATTATTTTGCCCAACTATATGCCAACAAATTTGACAATCTTAGTGAAATGGATACATATTTACAAAAATATAAATTGCCCAGATTAACAAGAGGAAGTAAAATACTTAAATAACCCCATCT
Organism: Phascolarctos cinereus; assembly: GCF_003287225.1. Classification (NCBI taxonomy): domain Eukaryota; kingdom Metazoa; phylum Chordata; class Mammalia; order Diprotodontia; family Phascolarctidae; genus Phascolarctos; species Phascolarctos cinereus. The sequence goes on from NW_027555847.1 coordinate 467,698,990, forward strand.
CAGAAAAAGAAATTGAACAAGCCATTGATGAACTCCCTAGGAAAAAATCTCCAGGGCCAGATGGATTTACATGCAATTCTATCAAACATTTAAAGAACAATTAATTCCAATACTATATAGACTATTTGGGAAAATAGGTGAAGAAGGAGTCTTACCAAATTCTTTTTATGATACAAATATGGTGTTGATACCTAAACCAGGAAGAGTCAAAATAGAGAAAGAAAATTATAGACCAATTTCTCTAATGAATATAGATGCAAAAATTTTAAACAAAATACTAGCAAGTAGATTGCAGCAACTTATCACAAGAATAATACACTATGACCAGGTAGGATTTATACCAGGAATGCAGGGTTGGTTCAATATTAGGAAAACTATCAGCATCATTGAGCATATCAACACCAAAACCAACAGAAACCACATGATCATCTCAATAGATGCAGAAAAAGCTTTTGATAAAATACAACACCCATTCCTATTAAAAACACTAGAAAGCATAGGTATAAATGGAGTCTTCCTTAAAATAATAAATAGCATATCTAAAACCTTCAGCAAGCATTATATGTAATGGGGACAGGCTAGAAGCATTTCCAATAAGATCGGGGGTGAAACAAGGATGTCCATTATCACCACTGTTATTCAATATTGTACTGGAAACTTAGCTTTAGCAATAAGAGAAGAAAAAGAAATTGAAGGCATTAGAATAGGCAAAGAAGAACAAAGCTATCACTCTTTGCAGATGACATGATGATATACTTAGAGAATCCTAGAGAATCAAGTAAAAAACTACTTGAAATAATAAACAACTTTAGCAAAGTTGCAGGCTATAAAATAAACCCACATAAATCATCAGCATTTCTATATATTACCAACAAAGCCCAACAGCAAGAGATAGAAAGAGAAATCCCATTTAAACTTACTGTAGACATTATAAAATATTTAGGAGTCTACCTCCGAAACAAACCCAGGAACTCTATGAACACAATTACAAAACACTTTTCACACAAATAAAATCAGATCTAAATAATTGGAAAAACATCAGTTGCTCATGGGTAGGCCGAGCTAATATAATAAAAATGACAATCCTACCTAAGCTAATTTACTTATTCAGTGCCATACCAATCAAACTACCAAAAATTATTTTATAGAGTTAGAAAAAATAATAAGATTCATTTGGAAAAACAAAACGCCCAGAAAAGAAATGCAGGGGAAGGTGGCCTAGCAATTCCAGATCTTAAATTGTATTATAAAGCAGCAATCATCAAAACTGCTTGGTACTGGCTAAGAAATAGGGAGGTGGATCAGTGGAATAGGTTAAATATGCAAGACACAGTAGTCAATGACTATAGTAATCTATTATTTGATAAACCCAAAGACCCCAGCTTCTGGGATAAGAACCCACTCTTTGAAAAAAACTGCTGGGAAAACTGGAAAAGAGTATGGCAGAAACTAGGCATAGACCCAAATCTCACACCATATACCAAAATAAAGTCAAAATGGGTTCAGGACTTAGATTATAAAGGCTGGATACCAAAGTAAACTGGGAGAACAAGGAATAGTTTACCTATCAGATCTATGGAGAACAGAAGAATTCATGACCAAACAGGAGATAGAGAACATTATGAAAAGCAAAATGGATAATTTTGATTACATTAAATTGAAAAGTTTTTGCACAAACAAAGCCAATGCAACTAAGATTAGAAGGAAGGTAGAAAATTGGGAAAGAATTTTTACAACCAGTCTCTCTGATAAAGGCCTCATTTCTAAAATATATAGAGAATTAAGACAAATTTATAAGAACACAAGCCAATACCCAGTTGATAAATGGTCAAAGGATATGAACAGACAGTTCTCAGATGAAGAAATTAAAGCCATCTATAGTCATATGAAAAAATGCTCTAAATCATTATTGATTAGAGAAATGCAAATCAAAACAACTCTGAGGTACCACATCACACCTATCAGATTGGCCAACATGACAAAACAGGAAAATGATAAATGTTGGAGAAGATGTGGGAAAATTGGAACACTAATACATTGTTGGTGGAGTTGTGAACTGATCCAACCGTTTTGGAGAAAAATTTGGAACTATGCCCAAAGGGCTACAAAAATGTGCATACCCTTTGATCCAGCAATAGCACTTCTAGGGCTATATCCCAAAGAGATCAAACAAATGGGAAAAGGACCCACATGTACAAAAATATTCATAGCAGCTCTTTTTGTGGTGGCAAAGAATTGGAAATTGAGCAGATGCCCATCAATTGGGGAATGGCTGAGCAAGTTGTGGTATATGAATGTAATGGAATACTATTGTGCTATAAGAAATGATGAACAGGCTGACTTCAGAAAAACCTGGGAAGACTTATATGGTCTGATGCTGAGTGAAGTGAGCAGAACCAAGAGGACTTTGTACACAATAACAGCCATGTTATGCAATGACTAAGATTGTTAAACTGAACCCTTCTCAGCATTACGAGGATCTAAGACATCTCCAGAGGCCTCGGATGGAAAATGCTGTCCACATCCAAAGAAAGAACTATGGAAGTCGAATCGCTCACTTATTTTTACCTTCTGTTGAGTTTTGTTTCATCTTTCTGATGGTTCCTCCTATTGGTTTTAATTTTTACTTACAACTTCACTAATGTGAAAATATGTTTAATGGATGTAAATGTAAAGCCTATGTCAGATTGTGCGCCGTCTTGGGGAGGGTGTGGGGAGGGAGAAAAAGGGAGAAAAAATTTTCAACTCAAAAGCATTTGGAAAAAAAATTAAAAAAAATAAAAAAACAGAAATAAAACTAAAAAAAAAATAAAGCAAGACAAAACAAAAAATAAAAATGAGTAAGCAAAGGAGAAAGAACCCAACTATAGATAGCTACTAAGGATATAAAGAACTGGGTTCATACTCAGAAAAGACAGTGGAGCAAAAAAAGCCATTCCTTTTCAATGAGAAATGTCAAATGTTTCCAAGCACAAAAAGAGTTCTTGGAGGAACTTAAAAAGGACTTAATAACAAATAAAAGAGATGAAGGAAAAATTAGGAAAAAAGAAGAGCAATCTAAGAAAATCAGGAAAATTGTGAAAAGAAAACCAACCAACTTGAAATAGAGAATCAAAAACTTAAGGAAGAAAATAATCGCCTGAAAACTAGAACTGGGCAAAAGGAAGCTAATGACATTCTAAGACACCAAGAAATTATAAAACAAGATAAAAAGAGTGAAAAAATAGAAAAGCATGTGAAACATCTCATAAAAAAAAAATTGACTTAGAGAACAGATCAAGGAGAAATAATATAAGAACAGTTAGATTACCTGAAAATTATGATGGGGGCAGCTAGATGGCTCAGTGGGTAGAGCAATGGCATTGGATTCAGGAAGACTTGAGTTCAAAGCTGGCCTCAGACACTTGACATTAGCTATGTGACCCTGGGCAAGTCATTTCACCCCATTGGGTTGCCAAAAAAAATTATGATGAATAAAAAGAATCTTGATAATTTAATATTACAAGAAATTATAAAAGAAAATTGGCCTGAAGTTCTAGAACAAGAAAGAAAAACAGAAATAGAAAAAAAAAATCCACAAATCACTACCTGAAAGAGATCCCAGGAGGAAAACTTACAGTAATATCATAGCCAAGTTTCAAAGCTCTCAGGTTAGTGAGAAAACTTTGGAAGCAACAAGAAAAAAAAACAATTTAAATATCATGGATCTACAATAAAGATTACAGAAGACCTAGCAGCTACTATATTGAAGCACTGTAGGTCTTAAATTGCTATATTTCATAGAGCAATAGAGCTGGGATTACAACCAAGGGTAACGTATGTAGCAAAGTTAACTATAAACCTGGATGAAAGAAAAAAACAATTACAGATATTTAGTGAATTGAGTTTGAGGTATTTGTGACAAAAACAGCAGAACTTAAGGGAAAATCCAGCATATAATATTGAGGAGAAATCCAAGGTAAATAAATATCAAAGACCAATTATAAGGGACTCAAGTCAAATTGTTTACTTCTTTTATGTGAAAATTTATCAATACTCATGACTGTCATCATTATTTGGATAGCATGAAAAAAAGGCTTGGGCTGAGCTATATATGATGAGGTGATATAGAAGAAGCTAGTGGATCAGGGAGGGGGCAAGTAGTGATGGAACTTTACTTTCATTGGGAATGGGTAAAGAGGGAACAACATCTATATTGAGAAAGGCATAAAAGTCTTCTAAATACAGAAAGAAATAAAAGGGCAAGGGGACAGGGCAAGGGGAGAGGGCAAGGGATAGCCTCCTGGAGGGGTGGGTAGGTTAAGGAATAGTAGTGCAAGGTAGCAGGTAGAAGTAAAGCAGAGGAGTGAGGAGGGATAAGAATAGGGTGAGAAGGATAGGAAAAATAGGAAGAAGGAAAATGCACAAGTAATTGAGGATTAGAATGTGAATGGAATGAATCACCCATAAAATAGAAATGGATAGCAGATTAAAAAGTTAAATTCAATAGTATGTTGCTTTCAGAAAACACTATAAAAATGAGAAATACATACAAAGATAAAGTAAAGGGCAGGAGAAGAATTTATTATGTAAAAAAAAAGCAGAGGTAGTAATCATGATCTCAGACAAAGTTAAAGCTAAAATAGATTTAATCAAAAGAGAAAAACAGGGAAGCTACATTATGTCAGCGATATTATTTAATATTGTTTTAGATGGCTTAAACTAACTAGATGGTATAAAGTGCCTGAGAATATACCTGCCAAAACAGACACAGAAGTTATATGAATATAAACATAAGATGCTTTTTATACAAATAAAGTTAGATATAAGTAATTGAAGTAATATTTATTGTTCATGGGTAGTTAAAGCTAATATAATTTAAAAAATTAACAACTTTACCTAACTAATCTATTTATTCAATGCCATCCCAATTAAATTACTAAAACTCATCTTATTGAGTTAGAAAAAATAATAAATTTTATATAGAAGAACAAAAGGTCAGGGAGTTCAGTAAAACCAGGGGAAAAAAGTTGTAAAGGAAGCAGATTCAGCAGTATCAGACCTTAAACTATATTATACGGTGAGAGCATTGTTGAAGTATAGAATGGATAATTTAGATTATTTTAAATTAAAATTTTCTTGTATAAATAAAACCTATGTAGCCAAGAATAGAAGGAATGCAGAAAACTGAGAAAAAAATTCACAGACAATCTCTCAGATAGATACGATTAGGTAAGAATATTGCTGTGGTATAGAAATGATGAGATGGTTGATTTAGAAAAAGATGGGAAGACTTGAACTTATGAAGGACGATGCTATACACCTTCATAGAAACAGGTGACAAGTGGGAATAAGCATAACATGACCATGTGTATGTATACACACAACACATACATATATACATATACGTGTATATACACGTATATATGTATATACGTATATGTGTATCAGTGTCTACATGCATACATGTGTATGTTTATAGATATGTATGTGTGTGCATGTATCTCCACAGTTAATTGCAGTCTTCTTTGGGAGGAGGGTGGGAGGGAATAAAGGGGAAAAAATAAAGTAAAAAGTGCACAGCAAGGAACAAAAGAAAACCTATACGGAAGTAAGAAAAAGCCAGACAGTTTGAAAACAACATGTGTTTTATTTATTATATATGTTTTCTTGAAATGGAAATTTATTATTTTATATTGAATCATCTCTTATGTTCTGTTGTGTACGTGGCAACGTTTTATTTTTCTTTTCTTGGCTTGTATTTAAGTTGAAAATAAGTGATAAAATTTACCGAAATAAAAGTGGAGAATTTAAGCTCACAAAGCCAGCATGCTAAGAATATTTTTACTTTCTTCTGAACAAAGTCATAAGTAGAGTAAGACGATCAGCATTTCTGGCTCAGGCTTCGAAATTTAGAGAAATGTGGATAGTACTCCCACAGCACCATTCCCCTCAATACTGTTATCTCTTCTCTTGCCTGCTCCATCTCTGGCAGGCGCTGTAAGCCACAACATGCTTCTTCCAGTGTCTGGAAATTAAGAAGATACAAACAGCACACATCTTAGTTTTGTCCCCTGCTAAGCCCTTCTCCCTAATGTGGACCTCAGGTGGCAGTGACTTCATCCCTTGGTGTACTTTCTCCCTGTGGTGGCCATAATCCTGATTTCCCCCTTTCCTAGCAACATTTAAGACTTTAGCAGCACAGAAATTTGGTCCTAACTCCCCACTCAGCACCTGACCATTCTATTTGCTCCACATACAACAAATACCAGTTGATTGTCATTCCAGTTTTGGATTATGAGATTTTACAGAGGAAATGGTCATACAAAACATTTTTATTTCCTACAAAATTTATCAGTTGATCATCTTTATGGGAGATTTAAAAATACTTACAATCTATTTTACACCTGTTGTCCCACAGTATTTTCATCTTTTCATGTGTTTAAGCTTCATCCCAACCAGATAGAAATGGATCTACTCTTACCTGCATGTTCCCCACTCAACTAGGAAACAATTTGATTGCTTTATAAATACTTATTTCCTTCATTTATTGAATCCTTATGAAATGCCAGGCTTAAGTAACTGAATAGGAAATAGGAATGAACATAAAATCGCCTCCAAATAAAGGAAGAAATTCCCTTTCCTCTTCTCTCTAGGTCCAGAACATTAGAAGTCAGACATGCATTTCTCTTGCTCAGTCTGAATAGATGTGGAGTTGTGTTGACAATGATATATTATCTCTATGAAGAAAGCAGCAAATTTCTAAGTGAATCAATTTCGGAGCAGATTCCTCATTTGCTGTAATGGAATTTCCTCTACAGCTGCTCTCTAAAGAGGTCATCCCATATATCTTTAAGCAAAACCACTCATCTTCATAGATTTTGGATTTCTTTCTTTGAGGAGCATAAAATATTCAAATTTTATAAAAAATTAGTATAAATTTGAATAGCCAGAAAATTTTTTAATAAGTCGTTCCTTAATAAGAACTAGCATTTCTATGTTGCTGTATTTTTTACGAAGTGTATTGTAAATATTATCTCATTTGATCCTCACAATTATCCTGTGAAGTAGGTGCTATTATCCCTATTTTATTTATGAAGAAAATGAGATACAGGTACAGAGATGTTAAGTGACTTGCCCAGATTTACATAGCTAAGTTCTCGAACTCAAGACTTTCTGACTCCAAATCCAGTGCACTGACCACTGTGATATGTACACCCACAATGACTATTGTTATTTGGATTCCCAGTGCCCAGCATTGTGTCTTCCAGACTGCTAGCATGTTTGAATTGAACTGAACCTACACAAAAAGTTCTACACTTCACTTAACTATCCTTCTGTCCCTGGCTGGCTTGATTTTTCTGGGCTTACATTTTTCCAAGGCCACTATTTTAAATTCTTGAAGCATTAAAAAAGATTTGTTAAAGTCATCATAAAGTTTACTATACTACAGAAAAGCACTGTCCTAAGATTAGTATCTGGATATCTTTTATCTAACTGGAAAGGTGACAGATGCAAGAAAATGCAGCTTCGGTTACGATGACAGATATATTTTCGATATCACTTTTAGGATCAAGGGTGAGTCAAGATCAATAAAACAAGCGAAGAATAGTATAAAATGGAATTGCTAACCTGCATGAATAAAACATTTAGTAAATAATCTGCTTTCGGTCCTTAGAGGAGTCTTAACTTGTGTTTTTATACTGTCTGAAATCTCCATTTGAGTAAGAATTATGGCTTTACTAATAATCACAGAAACCTGAGTGCTGTTATCTGCCAGTAACACGAGCCATTACTGTGATACATATGCTTTCAATTACACATGCAAGAGAATCCTTCATATGAAAGGAGAGGGAGGTCCCTAGACCATAGTTAAAAAATAGCTTACAGTTGTATGGTGCTTCGCAGTTACAAAACACTTCATGATGAGCATCCCTGTGGCGTGGAGTAGAGGTACAGTGGGTAAAAGTAGCAGACTTGGAGGCAGGATAAATCTGGGTATGAATTTTACTTCTGACACTTAATAACTTCATGATGATACTTTATCATGGGTATAATTACATTCTCTATGCTATTGACTCCTACATCTGTATTGGTGTGATTTAGTTGTGTCTGACTCTTTGCAACCTTGTGGACCATAGCATGTCAATGCTGTCCATGGGGATTTTTCTTGGCAAAGACAGTGGAGTGGTTTGTCATTTCCTTCTTCAGTGGACTAAGGCAAACAGGATTGAGTGACTTGCCCAGGGTCATGTAGCTAGTAAACATTTGAGGCTGGATTTGACTTAGGTCTTCCTGACTAGGCCCAGCACTCTATCTCCTGAGCTACTTAGCTGCTTCTGTCACATCTACATACCGAGCTCCAATCTTTCCCCCAAGCTTCACTCCTATATTACCAATGATTGTCTATTGGACCTTTCAAACAGGATTTTCAGGAGACATCTTAAATGCAACATGTCTAAAATAGAACTCAATATCTTGCCTCACTCCCCCACCCCAAGCCCCAATCTACTTTCCTCTCAAAATTCATTATGTTGAAGGCACCACCATTCCTCCAGACTCCTATACTCATTACTTTGGCATTATCCTCAGTTCTTTACACTCCTCCACCCCATATATCCAAATCTTGCTGTTTCTACTTCCACATCCTTGCCAGTATTTAGTACAGTGCCTGGAACATAATAGGTGCTTAATAAATGTTAGTTAATGGACCTCTATCCCTCCTGCCATGATCCACTTTGGTTTCTTATCTCTCCAGTTTTGTGTTCAATTTTATTTTTCTGGCGTCTAACACACTGTGGATGTTTGATGAATGCTAAGTAATGAAATTATAAGTGGGCAGCAATTATTTTCTTGTGGATATACAAAAGTATATTTATTCTCCTCTGTCAGGAACACTTGTATATTGCTTTTGTGGAATTCATATTCTTTAGTAATTGGTGAACTCTCTCTGGATAATAACCTTGGGGGATTTTTCTTTGCCCTAATAGTAACCCTTGTAATTTGAAAAAAAAAAGAACACCTACACAAGATGCACCGAATATTTTTAATTTTTTAAAAAATTATAATTTTTTATATCATACTCATTTCCAAATATATCCTTCTTTTATCCATACCCATTGAGAAATTTGTGACAAAGGAAGAAGGGGGAGGGCAGTTTAGCAAAAAATAATCCAACAGATCAATTGAATTTGATGGTATATACAATAATCTAGCTCTTTTGAAATGGGAGAGAGGTACATTTTCTCAACTGTTCCCTGGGTCCAAGCTTGTTCATTATAATTACAGAGTATTCATTTTCTTTTTTCTTTCCATTTACATAATTGTAGTGATTGTTTTATTGTTTTATTGACTTGATTTACTCTGTAGCGTATTATCCAAGTCTTCCCATGCGTTTCTGAAATCTTTATGTTTATTGTTTCTTACAGTGCAATAATATTCTTCAACACATATATGCTATAATTTGCTTAGCCATTGCCCGGTTTTTAATTTCCTGTTCTTTGCTACCTCAAAAAGTGCTGGTGAATATTTTGCTGCATATTGGACTTTGTTTTCATACTTGCTCTCCTTGGGGCATATATCTTAAATCACAAACTGATTTCCAAATTGGTTCTACCAATTCATGCCTTTACCAATAACATAACAATGAAGAATTCATTATTAATAATCAATTATGGTGCATTATTTTTCTATAAGGATTTGAATTTAGAAGACCAAAGCTGGAAGATTGAACTTATGTTTGTCATATCGTGTGACCTTGGCCAAGATACCTACTACCTTAGTACTACCATGGACATCCCTGGATAAATATCGTTAAAAACACAGGCCTTTGCTTCAGGAGGAAGTTTGGAGTCACTAACAGTATTACATAATTTTAAAATGGCAGATCTACATAGTTACCATAAAAGGCCACAATAAGATGATTCAGTTGGATGCTTCCTGTATCTTCTCTACTGATCTCATACTGACCTCCCTGACTGGATTCTCACTCCTGTTTCCGGTGGAAGAAAGTCTAAAGAGATAAAACATCAATCACTCTTCTGACCCCAAGACTTTCCGGCGCCATGGACTTTTGCTTGATCTTCCCAGCAACCCACCAAGGAAAGCATCACTGTGTCCATTTTACAGATGGTTAAAGTGAGTCTCAAAAAGGTTAAGTGACCCATGGAATACTATGTAGCTAATTAGTGGCAGAGTAAGTTCTTCTCATTTTCCAGTGGAAGCAGTGAAAAAAAAATCCTTGGATTTTTGCTCTCCATAGAAACAATGCTAATGACTCAGTCTGGCCTTTTATTTTAAGCTTGTTGAGATCCAGATTCAGAGTCTCTCTCTTCTTTGGCCCTCATGCTAGTCACCATCCTGTGCTAACACTTCTCTGGATGGGATAGAAGATGAGTCAGGAGAGAAGAAAAAGGAGGCATAGGGATATTATTGTCAGATGTACTCGTGTGTGTGGTGTGTGTGTTGTGTGTGTGTGTGAAAGAGAGACAGAGACAGAGACAGAGAGACAGAGACAGAGACAGAGACAGAGACAGAGAGACAGAGACAAAGAGACAGAAAGACAGAGATAGAGAGGGAGAAACTATGACTGAATTCCAAAACCAAAAAAACTTTTGGTATGTTCTTTTTTGAATAATTTGGAAAAGTAGTTCATATGGTAACAACCCATTTATATAATTTTTAAATTTTTAAAAATTACTTTCCTCACATTGACTCTGGGAAGCAGGTAGAACAACAATTATTGTCATCCTCATTTTGTATGTGAGACAACTAAGGTTCAGAGTTGAATAGCTTGCTTGATGTCCCAAATCTAATACATGGAAGAGTTGAGATTCCTAACTCCCGACTCTAAAAACCCTGCACTTTCATATGCCTTAAAAAAATTAACCCAGGAGCAGCTAGGTGGCACAGTGGATAGAGCACCAGCCTTGGAGTCAGGAGGACCTGAGTCCAAATCTGGCCTTAAACACACAACACTCACTAGCTGCATTACTCCGGGCAAGTTATAGCCCCAATTGCCTCACGGTAAAAAAAAATTAACCCTAACAACATCCAGTAAAGTTGGCATATTTATCCCCATTTCATAGAGGATGAAGGTGATAGTCAAAGATGGCAAGTGACTTGATTCAGACCCTACAACCAATTTCTTATGACTAGTCCACTTCTCTGGATCTTTTCTCTCCCCCTGTAGGATGGATAATTGAGAGATTATATTCCTTTATGCATAGCAAAATGTACCACCATGTATAGTATTATATTTTCAAATAATTCTTTGTTCATCTTATTATGCAGTATTATCTCTTAAAACCAGAGACTAAATTCTGTTTCCCTCAGTTGTCAGTATTTAAAAGTCCTATGTTAATTGGTCACCTGTCATTGTACATGGCTGACATATTAGCCCATCTCTCCTCTTCTTTCCCATTCCCCTTCCTCCACTAAATAAGGTTTATAATAGAAACACTAACTCAACCTTAACAAACATGAAACTGTCAAGTGATATGATAAAACCATCAGGTGATGTTTTATGATAATGGATTCTCTTTGGGTTTTATTTCCAAGATCATGAGATGGTGTCTCACCCTATAAAAGGCAGGCAAAATGTGGGAGCCACAGCAAAAGTAAATTCATGGGATGGTAAGACATATATCTATTACTTCCTAGCATCAACATGGATCTCATCTGGCAAGGGCCTTTCCTATTTCATAAATCTAGTACTTTTTGCCCAAAGAAAAGTTTGCTAGTACTCTAGTACTCTAATGAAAAGGGGCAAAAAAAGAAAGAAAAAAAATGCAGCCAATAGTTTAAGCATTTTGGAAACAATTGATTACCTTAGATATTGAGGAAAATGAAAAAGTATTATTTTATAGATTATAGTGTTTAATACTTGATAAAACATGAAGTTAGTGTAGACTTCAAATGTACAATGCATAAGAAATCATATCACTGAATTCAGATTGTGGCTACTGATGTACCCACCATTGTGGAAAAGAACTAATGGTAAGGAATTTTAAGAGAGATGTTTGACAAAGTCTTATAAAATGTCATTTAGAAAGAACTCTAGTGGCTATCTAATCCAATGCATTTCTGAATAAGTATGACCTTTATAACAGACCTACCAAGTGGTGATCCATTCTTGCAAAATGATCTCCAGGAGAGAGAGCCCATTAACACCTACAGCAGCCATTCCACTTGTTTACAACTGGAATCATCAATTGGATTTTCCTATCATCAAGTCAAATTCTTGGCATCAGTAATATTCTCCTCTTAGTTTTCGCCTCCTCTTTTCTACATGACAGTCTCATCTTCATCCTCTCTCCCCTACATCACTTCTCTAGACTAAACATCCCGAAGATTTCTGACTTGGTGTGAACTTTTGCCATCCATGTTGCTCTTTTCTGGACTCTTTATCAGTGTTTTTCCTTAGAAATGCACCCGGAACTGAGTATGATAACTTTAGATGTGTTCTGAATAAGGTATTTTACAGTGATACTGTCACTTCCTTATTCCTGGAAACTATGACTATCTTGATGCAATCCAAAATAATATTAGTAATAATAATAATTATAAATTAACAAATTGCAGCTAGGTGGTGCAGTGGATAGAGCACTGGGCTTGGAGTCAGGAAGACCTGAGTTCAAATCCAGCCTTAGACACTTACCAGCCATGTGACCCTGGGGAAGTCACCGAAACCTGTTTGTTTTAGTTTCTTTGTCTGTAAAATGAGCTAGAGAAGGAGATGACAAACCACTCCAGTATCTTTGCCAAGAAAACCCCAGATAGGGTCACAAAGAGTCTGACACCATTGAAATAACTAAATAGTAAAAACAACAAAACATTTATATAGGACCAACTATATGCCAGGCACTGGGCTAAAGACTTCTTAAAATATTATCTCATTTGATCCTCACAATACCCCTAGGAGGTAGGTGATGTTATTATCTCCCTTTTACAGGGAGAAAACTGAGGCAGATAGTGATTAAGTCACATGGCCAGTAAGTGACTGAAGCTGAATTCAAACTGAGGTCTTTCTGACTTCAGCCTTTAGTGCTCCATCCATTGCATCACCTATCTGCTCTTGACTTACATTTCATACTGTTAACATACCAACCTTTCACTCCACTAAAATCCCCAGATCTTTTTCAGACTCACTGCCATCTAACCAAATTTTGCATTTCAGACCCACTGTTATCTAACCAAATTCAATTTTGCATTATGAAATTGGTTGTTTTGAGTCAAAGTTTAACTTTGCATTTACTCTTATTAAATTTGTCCTTTAAAATTTGGCCCAGTGTTCTAGCCTACTAAACTCTTTTTGGATTCTATTAGCTATCTTTCCCAGGCATGTGTCATCTGGAAACTTGAATCAACATTCCATCTTTGCTTTTAATGCAAGTCATTGATCAAAATTTTAGACAGCATAGAGCCAAACGCAGATCCCAGGAACACTCCGTTAGAGACTTCTTACTAGGCACATAGGGGCTAAATAGCTTTCTTAGGGTCACACCTCTAGTCTATATTAGACAAGAGATTTACAAGTTTTTTTCACATTATTCTCCTTCACATACTCTAGATCAAGGAAATTTGTCTCTTTTTTTTTTCAGCTCCTGACAGATGACATTATACTTCACGCTTTTGCAAAGGCTAGCACACATGGTTATAATTATTCCTTCTTCCTTTTCAACTTTCAAAAGCTCCATCTTCCTTCAAAACTGAACACAAATAACAATTCCTAGATGTATCTTTTCTTGATCTCTCCAGTCACTGTGACCTCTCCTCAAAATTATCATGTATTTACTTTGCATGATTTTTTATGTGTATGTATTGTCCCCCTCCCATTGAGTTCTTAGAGGGTAAGGACTACTTCATTTCTGTCTATGTATCCCAATCCCCCAGCACAGTGGTAGGCATAGGTAGTTAATACGTGTTTGTTGACAGCTTGATTCCTGATTCCAAGCCTAGTGTTCTATTCCTTATACCTACCCTACTCCTTGAGCGTAGTGTAAATTGTAGTTCACAATTTCCTCTGGGAAATAGCTGAGAGGATAGTCTAACTCTCAAAATGTTATATTCCCTCAAAGCGATTGGGCACCCCCCACACAAGATGTCAATGGAACAAATCACATGGTTCAACAACACCAAACTTCTAATAGTTGTTTGTACACTATTGATGTTGAATTATTGGGGCTCTTAATCTGAACTGTTCCTTGGTGCCACACACACACACACACAATCCACTTATGGTTAAGATTGCCAGGCAAGTAATTACCAGAATGGAGTGCTAAGCAAGCAATCCCTGTGTCAAAGAATCTGACCTTGGGAAGATAATGAGACAAGGAGAATTCAGAACAGATGAAAGCCAAGAGCACCTACTTTATCTACTGACAGCCAGAGAACACCTTCATGCTCAATCAGTTTCTGCTAATGAGACAAGATGGGGCAAGATGGTAAAACAGCAGTAACAGGCAAACTTTTTTTTCAGCTTAATGATCTATAACTTAGTTAGATAAAATTGTCTTTTTGACCAGGCAGCAACATGAGTCTGAGAAGGGGGTGGTGGGAGAGAGAGAGAGAGAGAGAGAGAGAGAGAGAGAGAGAGAGAGAGAGCTAGCGCTTGATTCATTTTGGGTTTGTTTACATTGTAAAGCAATGGATGATGTTGAGGGGCATTACAAAGAGCCCCTGCTCTTTGTGGATGCCATTTTCTGATGATGACGAGGAGGCAGACAGGTTTTGAATCTAGCGATGCCACAGTCAGCCAATTGCTTAAATCACTTCGCTTTACAAATCCTGTCACTTACTGGTTTAAAGTCCAACAAGATTTTTAATATGCACCTGACATTTTTAATTAATCAGAGCTTTATTCTTTCTCTTTTGTGGTGCAAGTTATTACATGCCTCCTGGAGATGACACTGCGATTTCCATAAAGATTTGAGCGGCCATAAAATCTGAGAGTGTTTTGATGTCTCTTTTTTTTCCGTTCGTTTTTGTGGGTTTTTTGGGTAGCAAAGGTGGAGGCCCAGCTGCTGGTGGCAACTACTTTAAGGTCTATTTTTGAGGAGGACGATGGGAAAAAATGAGGGGTTCTGGTCTTATGAAAGCTTTTTCTTGTTGTGCCAGTTATCGACTGAAACTTTTGGAAGAAATAAATAGTGCCAGGAGAGACATGACATCATTTTGAGGGACATATTATCATAAATAGGATATGTTTCTCCTGAGCTATATCTTGGGTTAAAAGGCAAGAGGGAAGAAAGAGAACTTGTCTAAAAGGTCAAAGGCCCTGGGCTGCATCCCAGCTGGGTCACTCAGGATCATAGGATGAGAGCTAGAAGAGAGCCCTAAGGACATGTAGTCCAACCTCCTTATTTTACAGTTGAGGACACTGAGGTTCAGGGAGTTAAGTTACTTGCTCAAGATCACAAAGGTAGTAAGAATCTGAAAGGAATTTGAACTCAAATCCTCTTACCCAATGACAGGGCTCTTTCCATGATATAAAGTCACTTCCTTATTTATTAGCTCTGTAATCTTGGGCAAATCACCTGAACTTCGTGAACTAGTCTCTTCACAGGAAAAATGTTTTAGACTACAAAATTTAATTCAATTAAGCAAACATTAAGTATTTACTTTGTGCCAGGCATTTTGGGAAGCACTGGAATATACAAAGGTAAAAAATGAGAAATCCCTTATCTTTATGATCTCTTCTAGCTTTATGATTTATATCGACTTTCCTCTGTCCCTACAGAGTGAAGGGGGGGGGGTAATGTCACTGGCCTTCTTTCTTACTATTTGTTGTTGTTTAGTCTTTTTTTCAGGTGTGTCTGATTTTCCTTGACCCCCTTCTTGGGTTTTCTTGACAAAGATGCTGGCGTGGTTTGCAATTTCCTTGTCCAGCTCATTTTTCAGATGAGGAAACTGAGGCAAATAAGGTTATGCCCAGGGTCATACAGCTTGTGTCTGAGGCCATATTTAAACTCAGGATGATGAGTCTTGCTGATTCCAGGCCAGGAGCTCTATCCCCCAAATCCAAACACTCCCTAACTCATATTGCCAAAACCATACAACTAATAGATAATGGTGCAGGGCTGATGGGAGGTTTCAGGCTTTCCTTTCAGGGGCCTGAGGATGTCAATTCTTCCCAAGCATTTGACGTAAAATCACAGGATTATAGATTTAGAGCTGGTTTTACAAATGAAGAAACTGAGTCCCAGGAATATGAAATGACTTGCTTAGGGACATGCAAAGCTAGATATTGAAGCCAGATTATTTGATTAAATTCAGCATACTTTCCACTGGACCAAGATGCACTGAAAAATTTTCCCTCTTTATCCTGTGCAAAGACTGAGGCCTGCTATGTATTCAGCAGTCCCTGTGCACTAATAAAAGCATGCTGCCTAAAGAAATTCTGTTCTTAATAGAACACTTGAAATAGGCTCTTTCCTCTTTTAGCTTATTTCTTAACTATTCACTGATTTAATTCACAGGCTGAGTGTCAGAAAGGTGGAATCATCACATCTGGGCATTTAGTAAGTAAATGTTCATTGAGTGAATGAATGAAATATAATTACCTTTCCAAACTCCTCTACAGTGTTCTCTCTTCTCCTGTTGCTTAGATTGTTAGCACTTAACACAGTACTTGCCACTTTGGTGCTTAAGCAATGCTTGCTCTTTGATTGTGTCTACACATAGGGACATATGATAACCATTTTGAATAATGAAATAGCACAAGAAGACACAATTGGTATTGTCTTGATTGTTTATTTACAGAGCTGAAAACACCACCCAAGAGGGCTTTGCATCAGGAGAGGAAGCCAGGAAAGGAATAATAAGCCTTTTTCTGCTGATTTAGCTTGTGAAGCAAATATAGAGACTGATTCTGAAATTCATATTTAAGAGCATGAATTTCAGAGGTAGAGAAGACTGATTCCAAATATTTTTCATAGACTTGAGGAATGATTTTTGAGCCATAGCTTCTTGATAGTTTTCCAATGAATCATGATCAAAGACTGTCTTATCCTTCCTTTTGTCAGTAATTAAATGGAGGCAGACATCATGAAGTAAGGACAATTTTTTTTTGGGAATGCCAATGTTGAAAATGCTTCCCTTGGTAGGCCTAGTATGCATGTATCCAAGTGTCATCATTTGATAACACCAACCTCTGAGCTTTTCTGTGTCTCATTCCTTATTCTGAAATATCAGGGCATTTTTGTGGCCTTCCTTTTTGATTCCCTTTTTCTTCCCAAATGTCTACATTTTGGCACAATGTCAACTCACAGGATCTTGAAGTTCAAAGTCCATCCCCTTCATTTTAGACATAAGGAAAATGAGGCCCAATGGGGCAAAGTGGTTTGCCAAAGATTGTATAGTCAGCTGTTGGTAATGTACAGACTAGAAGCCAGATCTCCTGACTCCTTTGTAAGGAATCTTTCTATTATACCACACTTCTTTCTTGATTTAATTTAATTGTTTTGAGTAGTTAAGTTAGAGGCTATAATGGCTAAGGGTTAGATGGTGGAAACACCTGTATCAAAGTCCTGCCTCTGACACTTAAGTAATTTCCCTTCTTAGTTATTTAGTCAACTCCCTAGAACTTATCTGTTCAGACTAGTTGTGTTGTATGCTGTTGGAAGGAGTTCCTAAACTGGGAGTGCCCTATGCTGAGGAAATTAATCCATCAAAAAACATTTATTAATGTCTACTAGGTGCCAGGCATTGTGCTAGGTACTGGGGATCCAAACACCAAAAATGAATAATCTCTACTCACATGAATCTCAAATTCTAATGAGGGAGACAAATGCATATATAAGAATACATATAAAGAAAAATATAGGGATAGAACCTAGATCAGGGATTTCTCTGACATAAGGAACTTTCCAATGAGGAAAATTCTCTTTATGAACACCGGTCAACACCTCTCTTTGAGAGCTGGCTAAAGCACTGAAAGTTTAAGTAACTTGCCCAGGATGATAAAATTAGCTGAGGGAAATTATTCTTTTACTATCATATATTAATAATTAATTGTTAGATGGGGATCCTGGCTTTTCTCCTCTGTTACTTTATTGAGGCTCAGCTCCTGTGGAAGGTCAGCCTCTGAATGGTATGAATGATTGAGATTACCCCCAATCCTCTAGGAACATGCTCTTGGATCTTGGGCTGGACTCCACTCAACTAGGAGAGCTTACTTCTCTTTAGAGTATAAACAGAATCCTATCTGGGTGAGTTTTTACAGGAGGAAATGAGCCCCTGTCATTGTGCCCCTCCATTAGAGTTTAGGGTGACCCAACTCATAAAGTAGAAAACCAACTGGAGTGTTCTGGATGGAGATGGAGTCCCCTGTCCAGATTGCTGGAGGCAGCTAAATCTCATGATCAAACTACATTCTCAGCAGGAGGAGCTGAAGATTCCTAACCCAGCTCCTCATTAAATGTCCACCAATCAAGGTTGATTTTCAGTTGTCAAAAGAATCCCCTTTCAGGGATTATTTAAAGCTTTAGAACTCTTTGTGTCTTTTTGTTGTTGAGAGAAACCACTGACCATCAATTTATTAATTATTAGCTAGCCTGATTAATAAATTGATTATTAATTACCCAGAAGCTCTGTCTCTCAGGGTTTGCAGTCATCACGCATATATAATAAAGGTAGTGTGTGAATGCAGGTTTTCCTGATTTGGAGGCCAGCTCTGTGTCCACTATGCCAGGATGCCTTCCAGAATAAATATAAAGAGAACAAATACAAACAAAATCAAAGTATTTAAAAATAAAGTGGCTTGGAAGGGAGGGCATTAGCAGTTAGGGGGAATCAACAAAGGCTTTGCTTAGAAGATGGTGATTGAGATGTTTCTTGAAGAGAGGGATTTTGTGAGATGAAGGTGAAAAGGGAGCACATTTCAGGCTGGGGATAGCCAATACTAAGGCACAGAGATGGAACTAGATGAATGAGTCCAGCAGCCAAGAAGCATTTATTAAACACTCACTATGTGGCAGCTCTTGTATTTTTCCCAGATACAATCCTTATCAATAACCATTTTCTCTAGAACTTTTTCAGGTTCTTGAAAGAATGTATGATGTATATATACCCCAATGATGTCAGTGTCAGAAAGAAAAGTCCCGTTTGGACCAAAATATTTTAACACCTTTTGTAATAGCAAAAACAAACAATTGCTTCCCCCCCACCTATATTTTTAAGAAACAAAATGGGTGCCCATTAACTAGGGGAATGAATGAACAAATCACACTATATGACTGTAACAGAATATTATTGGACTGTGAGAAAAAATGTATATGGGGAATTAAAAAATATAACATGATTATATGAACTAATAAAGATTGAGCAAAAGAACAAGAAACAGAATAACATACCTAATGGCTATTTCAATGAATTCAAAAGAAATAACTTTAAGTTAGATATTAAGTGATTATAATGACCTGTTTTGGAGAAGTGATGAGGAAGTACTCCTTTTCCCTACATTGTAAAGGTGGGGGACTATCAGTACATAATGTTGCATATGCCATTAAATTCAGGCATTGTGTCAGTTGGTTTTAACCGGGATTTTGTTGTTGTTGTTGTTGTTGTTGTTACACGAAAGAGCTCATTAGGTTGTGGCAGGGTTACTTCTGGATAGGACTGAGATATAAAAAGTAAAAGATATTGATAGAACTTATATTTTAAAAATTCAAAATGTAAACAGTGAGGAGAATTTATTTGCTTTTACCAAAGGCTTGTTTTAGTATTCTGATGTATATTTTGAGCAATATTCATCCCAACTTTCTGTGATGAATCACATTCTTCTGTCCTTCTATCAGACCAGAAAGACAAGACATTTGTTTTTGTTGTTGAGTTGTGTCAGTCATGTCTGACTCTTTGTGACCCCATTTAGGGTTTGGTGGTTTGCTATTTCCTTCTCCAGTTCATTCAACAAAGAAAACTGAGGTAAACATGGTTACATGACTTGCCCAGGGTCCCAAAGCTAATAAATGTCTGAGGTTGGATTTGAACTTAGGTCTTCCTGACTTTAGTCCGGGTGTTCTATCCACTGCCCCAACCAGCTGGCCAAAACATTTATTGAGCACTTACTAAATGTCAGGCAATTTCCCTGAGGAGGTGCTTTTCTAGAACTCCTTTTCACAATGGGGAAAAATATGTATACTTTGCTTTTTTTCTTAGAAAATCATGGCCAGATATATTTGACCTGGCCTATTGCTGGTGGAAACTGATCTACCAAGGAGCTTTGGCATATCCCATAACATTGTCCCTAGTACCAATCCCTTCTTTGAAGTAATATTCAAGAGAGGAGTGGTGCTAACATGAATGAGTCCGCCTGAAGTACCAGTGAGGTTTCACTGGTTAAAAAGGGCTACTTAGTGCCAGCAACAATCACCATCAAAGTCACTTACATTTATATACCTCTTTAAAGTCTACAAAATATGGCATGAATGATTTGCCCCAAATCGCCATTCACTGAAGAACCAAATGTGAGTTCTCAATGTTAATATTTGGTAGCTCAGAATGAAATGTAGCAGTAAATCTAAGAGGGAAGGTTGGCAATCTTGGTAACCCCTGATCACATACTCCTTACAGAAATAATTAACAGACAACTTCTGCAACCAGAAAAGGACAAGGTCACATTTATACAGTCAGATTTGTAGAACCTCATTAAGAGCAGACATCTTTAAAAATGGAGGTTTGTAGCATATTCTAAAAAACAGCAAATTTGACAGGGAAGCACAATGTAGTTTAAGTGTTATTGAAAAAATTCCTTTAGAGATACATTTTCTTCATTTTGGAATCAGATAACTAAAATCTACTTTCTTTGGCAATAAGAAATCATAGTTACATGAAATGTGTAAGACAGAATATAGTCTTGACTCAAAAAAATGTAACGAGATCAGTGGAATTACCTGCAATCCTGTCTCCCAAGCCTAGGCCCTAACCATTCTTGGTTTAGGTCCAGCTAAGAACAAAACCCATGTCAGTGCTATATATTGCTCCAAGCATGTGGCGTAGCATAATGTCACTTGTGGACACTTCATAAATTTTTGTTGGTTTACTTTGAGCAGTCAAAAGACCTCTTGAAAATTGGTAGGTTGGGGTGTTACTCATTTTTGATGCTATGAAATCTCATATGTAAACTTTCCTTGATGTTTCCTTCAGGTAAAACCTTGTGAATTGTAGTTAAAACCACTTGAATCCCAAAGTGTTGGGTTCATTTGTGGACTAAATGAAGACCCACAGATAAGTGAATAGAGAAACAACGTCCACTTCCTTCTCTCTTAGATACAAACTCTTCCATCTGGCATTTAAACCCCTTCCCAAAATGATTACAACTTCTATCTCCAAACTCATTTCTATGTTGCTCCCCCTCATAAAACAACCTTCTTGCTGTTCCTAGCACATAACCCTCTATCTCCCATCTCCATGGACTGTACTCCCTTCTCACTTCTACCTATTAGAATCACTAGGTTCCTTTAAACCTCAGCTCATGTCACCTTCAACATGAGGCCTTTTCTGATCTTCCCAGCTGCTCATGCCCCTCAACTATCTTGTGTTTGAGTATTTATTTTTTATATATTTAGTATACGCTTACGTATGCCCAAGTTGTCTCCCTCAGGAGAAAATAAATTCCTGTGGTCAATAATTTTTTTCTTTTTTTGTCTTTGTATCCCTGCTACCTAGCACAGCACCTGCCACATAGAAGCTTGATTAATACTTGTGGATTGATGATTGATTCTCTCCACTCATACAGCCCACAGCTCTACTTCAGACCTTCATTACTTCCTTCCTAGATGATCTTATTGGACGTAGAAGTAGTATCTCTGCCTTCATTCTTATCCTTCTCTAATGTACCCTCCACACAGCTGCCAAAATAATATTCCCAAAGCACAAGTTGGACCATAATGACATTCAATAACCATGAGGAACTCTCTATTGCTTCTACGATGAAATACATATTCCTCAGCCTGTTATTTAAAACCCTCCGCAATCTGGCCCCATCTTAGCTTTCTAGACTTATTTCACATCATACTCCTTCTATTTCCCACCCAAACTGGCCTCCTAGCTCAAACCTGGCATTTCATCCCCTGTGTCTGGGTGTTATTCCTAAATATGGAATGCATCTCTTCACCTCTACCTCTTTGGAACCCTAACTTCCTCTGAGGCTTAGTCAGGGGCTGTCTCTGACATGATTAACCTTTCTTAATCTCCTAGTTGCTAATGCTGTCTTCTTCACATTACTTTGTGTACATTTATCTATCAACATATTATTCCATTTCCCCCACCCCATCAATTTTTACTAGACAATTGGAGCGCCTGAAGGGAAGCAAGAGGTAATTATCAAGTGTCCACAGATAGTATCATACTATCCTACATGCTTGGTTCTATATCAAGTTGACATGGTTCTTGCTCTTAGTTGGAACTAGACCAAGAGTGGTTTAGGCCCTAGACTTGAGATATGGAATTCCAGGTGACCCAACAGAATGCAAGCTCCTTGAAGATAGAGATTCTTTGCTTATTAGTCTTTATAACCTTAGTGAGCAACAGAATATATTTGCATAGAGAAAGTGCTTACTGACTATACATAGATTTGGATTATAATGGAAAGACTTAACACACTGGGAGTCAAGAGGCCTGACATCAGCAGCCCCATGTCATCACTAGCTGTGAGACCTTTGAAAAGAGAAACCTTCCTGGCAACTGAAAGAGAAGATTCAATGACTTACTAGATCTTTAAAATTAAGTGACAGTGTCTGTTACTTTCTTCTCTTTCTGACCACAGATGTGTCAGGACTATGGAGAACTCCTTCCCATGAAGAATATGGAGGAGAACAGTTTATTTTGTCTCCAACTTTGTCCGCCATGTGACCATGAGCATCTGGAAGTTAAGTCTATGTCCTGCCTGGCAAGCCTCCTCATGAATTTTAGGTTGGCTCTTCTAAATTTGTTCTTTATAGATTTTGTTCTTAGGTATAGAATATTGATTACAAGATACACTTGTCAAATCTCCGAGGCTGTATTGTGAGCTAGAGAGATTTGACAATGCCAAGTCTTTTGGTTAGAGCTGACCAGATTCATGGAGAGGAGTCCTCAGCAACAATAATTCCAGGACTCTTAGAATAGATGACCATAACAAGAGGTTAATCCCAAGTCCTGGCTTGGCCTTACTGAAGATACCAAATATGAGAGTGCCACCACTCAGTCATCTTCCAAAGTGCCTTATAGGTAGGTGAGTTTAAATACTCACCCTACTAAAGGAGTACAGCAGAACTTAATACTGATACTTATTTAAGTCTTTCTGTCAATGTGCACTTGTGTTTTGTCATTAGCATTTCTTTTGTATGTAGGAAATACACATCTGTCCCATAGTGATTGATTTTGTAACTAGATTACCTTCCTACTCACTCCTCTTGGGGAGATCCTAGGCAAGAGCCTAAAGTCAAGTTTAAACAAATTGTCCTGGAGTGCCATGGTGGGGGTAGAATGAGCCAAAACATAAAGGAGTATGATCTCTCTCTTTAGAGGTTAGGATTCTGCAGAACTGAACCCTACCTAGTTACTGTGTGCTAGTACCAAACAGAGGGTCTCCTTAGGAAAGGGAAAGAGAGAGACTGTCTCAACCCACTCGGATCCAGCAATAGTTCTAAATGTTGGATTTTCTTCTTCTTCTACATTATAGCTCTCAGTTTCTTTACCAATAAAACAAGAGACATTAGACTTGATGGATTAGAGATGTATCAGACAGATTAGACTCAGCCATGGTTCTAATTGCTAGATTTGTTTTCCTTCCATATTATGGACCTCAGTTTCCTTAGCAATAAAACGAGGCAGCTTAATTTCAATAGTCTCTGAAGGCCCTTCCAGTTGTGATATTCTATTCTAAAGCAGCTCCATTTTGGATCATGTAGATAGGTTGTTTATAAATTCTGAATTCCTTCCTGCTGTCAGAGAAACCAGATTATGAATCTTGATGCATCCTCCTTTTCAGTAATGTTGTTTACAAAGGACAATATTTACCACATTATCAGATATTAGTCCTGTAATAGACTCCAAGCAGTCAGGTAATATCAGACCTAAACTTTCATTCAACCTCTGAAATAAAAATTTGTTTCTTGAAGATAATGCAACTGCATCCAATTGTCTTAAGGAAATTTAAAGTCAACTTTTAATTATCTGAGCTAACAGAGGGAAGTGGTGGCACTTGATAATTCCATGGAACACCTAGGTTCACTGTTCTGACTGGTTTTTGCTTAGAGTATTATTAAAATGTATTTTCATTCCTTGCATATATAGCCACTGATGGTAGGCAAGAGAAGGTGACCTAGAAATAAGCTGAGCAGCAGGTAAAACCATCACGGGATTAAGAAGTGGTGATCACATAAACCTTGACTTCTGGATCCTCTTTTCACTGGAAGATTTGGGGGACACCTGCATTGAAACTCTTTGCCTTTAATAGCCCTTTCTTTGTAGGTGAATCTTCTTGGAGTTCTTTGGGCTTGATGGATGACCAGGGTGACATACAACATCTGCCCCTGTTGGCATGTTATGTTATCGTGCAGAGAGGTAGTGTTGCTCAGTGGACTGCACGAGGCAGGAAAAGTATGGGAATCTACATTCTCACTCTAGCTCTGCCCTTCAAACTTGCTGGATGACCTTGGAGAAGACATTTAACTGATCTGTAACTGCTCTTCCCATCCATAAGCATGGAGGAAATAAATACTTTCCACCTACCTGTGAAGCATTAGCTAATCAATCACTGTTAACAGGCGGTAGCCAATATGACGGTACAGCAGCAATGCTAAAGAAGAGCAGCTTGCAAATGCACTCAGAGGATCTGCTTACCCAATCAGTTGGCCAGGTATGATTCCATCCAAACCCACTGGGGGAGAAATACAATGATAAACACATTTTCTGTAGAGTACCACACGTTGTAAAATTATTAAGGTGAATCCTTTGTAATTTGTCCAGATGATATGAGTGCACTGCCAACTTGGTAATGGGAACAATAATAATGATAATAAATAACAACTTACGTTTATATAGGTCTTTGAGGTTTATAAAGTACTTTGCACACATTATCTTCTTTGAGCCAACTTAAGTGCCTATTGCTTCATTAATTTGTGTTATAATTTCTCAATTTATGACTTCCTCTGTATCAGACAGCTTCTTTCCATCTCCCCTGTCTACCTATCCTTCAATAATTAACTCTTCATTGAAGTATTTCCTGACTACTCCAGCCCATATAGAGCTCTAGACCTCAAGGGCCTTTAGAATTTCTGTATATCTTACCTATTCTAGGTTTATTTCTCTACAACTTACCTAGCATGAACCCTCTGTTCCAGTCCGGGAGTCCTCATTGTTCCTCATATATGCTACATGAATTCATACCTCTATACTTTTATTCATGTTGCTCCTACAACCTAAAATCTGATCCCACCCTGACCCAATACGGTCTATTTTTTACTTGTCCGAATCATAGCCATCCTTCATGGCTCAGTTCAAATCCTACTCGCTCAATGTTGTCTTTGTCAATTGCTCTGACTTGTACTGATCTCATCGCTTTCTGCATTCTTTACTACACTTGGATCCCTTCATTTGGAACTTAAGGGTACACTACTTTTTAATTTGTCTATATTTGTTTCAAACTTGCTAATCTGATACCCCCAAACATGCAGGGGTCATAGTTTTGAATACATGAATCACATCTCCAATAAAGTTCAATTAAATAGTTGTGAAGTATCTACTATATCCAGTGCCAGGCCTGGAGTCTGGAAGTCTCATCTTCCTGAGTTCAAATCTGGCCTCAGAAACTTAAGTGGGCAAGTCATGTAACTCTATTTGCCTCAGTTCCTTATATGTAAAATGAGCTGGAGAAGGCAAGGACAAACCACTCCACTATCTTTGCTAATAAAACCCCAAATGGGGTCACTAAGAATCAGACATAACTGAAATGACTCACCAACAACATATTACAGACAGCATAGTATAATAGAAAGAACTCTTGTTCTGGAGTCAAAGGTCCTACGTTCAAATCCTGCTCCTGACATTTAATACCTATGTGACTTTGGGCAAATTACTTAACCTTTCTGGACCTCAATTTCTCCATCTTTAAAAATAAGGGGGTTGGATTGATAGTTGCTGTCAGCTCTAGATTTATAATCTTATAACTGTGCCAGATGTTGGAGGTACAAAAACAAAAACCATACGTTCCCTTCCCTTAAGAAGCTCACATATTGGAGGATGGGAAACAGAGGAATTGAGCTAGGTATTCCTACAGAGGGAAATTAGGAGGCAGAAGCATGGGGAACACTGTATGTAAAGACATGGGGCAGAAGACAGAATGGGCAGTAGTGAAAAGAGCAGTAAGCCAGTTTGGCTGGAATGTGAAAGGAATAATAGGAAGATAGGTTGGGACCAGATTGTGAATGGCTTTAAGTGCCAGAAGAATTTATAGTTTGTCTTGGAAGCTATGAATGAAAAATGCATTTATTAAGTGCCTACCATGTACAAGGCGCTGTGCTAAGTGCTGGGGATGCAAATAAAAAGTAAGATGGTTCTTTCTCTCAAGGAGCTCCCATTCTACATCAATAGGAGGTGACAACACATGTAGGAGGTTTTGACCACATTTCAGATGGAAAGATCCAGTGGCCTTTAGGGGCACTGGCAAAGGAGATGATAATGCATTTTCTTTAATAGCACTTACACTGATAAAATTGTATTAGTGTCTGATGTCAAACCATTTTACAGATGCTAAGGACTTTGATGCTAAGACCTTTCTTTTCTCAGGGCTTCAGTAGCTGTGCCTGCTAAGAAGGCAGGGACTGCAAGACCGGTAAAGGAAATTGCCACCTTGAATTTCCGGAGGGATTTCTTAAGTGGGTGATGGCTTTGAGAGAAAGGCTGGGAGCAGGACCACTGAGGGGAAGGGGTGGAAACACTGTTATTCCTTGACTCTTTAGTGCAGAGTCCTGATGTCTCCTTAAAGGTCTGAGGGGAGACGGTGGTAGTGATTTACTCTGCCTGGCATGTGCCTCCTTCTGTCCCTCCCTTAGATTGCTTTGCTGTTTCATCTAGATCGTCTTGTCTGTCCCAGAAGTGGCAATAGGGAACCACAAGAATATTTTGAGCAGGGAGGTGACATGAGTCGGTGCTTTAGTAATATCAGTTTGGTAGCTTTATGGATGATAAACTGGAGAGAGGAGAGATTGGAGATATGGAGTCCAATTAAAAGTAGACTTCTATAGTCTAGGCAACAGACAACAAGAATTTATTAAGTACTTATTGTATACCAAGCACTGTTCAAAGTAATAATGATATAAATACATGAAAAAAAAGGCAAAACAAAAGGGAGCTAAGAAGAAGTTTATAGAAGGTACTACATTGGAGGTAAAGTCTAATGAGTCACAAGCAGAGCCAGGAGGTGAATGAAGCACTTCCTGACTGGGCTCCCTTTTGTTTAGACTTTTTTTTTTTGCATGTATTTGTAGCATCAGCACTTAGCACACAATACCTGACACACAGTAAGTACAACTAGTAGATGATGTTGCAGGGCTGATGGGAGGTTTTAGGCCTTCCTTTCAGTGCCCTGAGGATGTTAATTCTTCCCAAGGCATTTGACTTAAAATCTCAGTATTATAGATTTACAGCTGATTTTACATATGAGGAAACTGAGTCTCAGAGAGATGAAGTGACTTGCTTAGGGACATGCAAAGGCAGGTCTTGATGCCAGATCATTTGACTAAATTCAGCACACTGAACCAATGAAATCTTGATTTTTAAAAAATCATCTTTAAGGAGATTTAAGAACATTCATTGGTAGCTGATTTTTTTTATTTACATTTTTTTTCCAAAGAAGCTAATCACAAACTTAGAGTGAAATAGACATTTCTGAACCTGAAATACACAGTATATGGTTTATATGACAGGGTATAGCATAATTCTACTGTGACTATATTTCACCTATATAAACTCAAACCTAATGCTTTAAGTTAGTCAACTGTGAACTAGACTATGAAGGCAGTTGCGTTTGTTTTTCTGTTCAGTATAAAACATGTATATGATTCTCTGCTTAAAGTCTCACACCCCTCTGTCTACCAGGTTAGTTTTCCATGGGATAAGTTCCCAACAAAGTTAGATCATTTGAAGCATTTATCTTACACTGGAAAATCTGTGATGAAATTCTAAGGGCTCCCCAATGGCAAAAATTAAATTGTATCTTTGCCATTGGCTTTTCTGTAGCCACCATCTAAAGACAGACTCCTCTTTGGGCTACAGCCCTGTACTTTTTAATAGTTCCTCCCCAGTACTGACTCTTCAGATGCACTGAGCCATTGAGTGCTCTACGTTATATTTTCTACAGTGTTAGGAACCTCAAGTCACAGACTATATCTGAACTTCAATGAATATTTCTGACTCCCAAGGCAAGCAGCATGATACATTAATTTTCTACAGCAAATTCAGTCAGGCAGAGACCTCAGATTTGGAGATTTAGGGTCCTCTGAGGGGAGAGAGCCTTAGAAACCACCCTATTTGGGTGGAGACAGAGCACTAAGATACCAACAGGAAATTGGTGGGGAGGGTCCAAGGTGGGCCAGAAAGGAACTCAACTGGGTTGTAGTTGGAAGGAGAAGGAAGCAGAGAATCTGGTAGCTTCCCATTTTAACTAATTATTCTTGATAACTCAGCATTATTGTCACTTGTTTTCACATGATAAAGGATTACAAGGACTCTCAGTGTCTCCTAAATCCCTTTGCTGTGATTCAAAGCTGTGATGACCTCAACCTAATTAGGCTCTAAATTACATAGAAAAGTAATAATGTATGGTGTTTTTAATCCATTTTGTTCCTCTTGCTAGAGTCTTGAGAATTCTGGCTTTTTCTGTTTCCATTTTCATAGTCTAAGGCCTTGTTAGGGCCTTATTCACTTGGGCACTAAAGAATGAGGGTCCTTTCTGTCTTATTTATCCAGATCTCAACTCTCTCAATTAGAATGAATGCCATTACAGACAGATCTTTGCCTCACTATGTGGTGCTACTGCCTTTGAAACACATTTACATCCATAGAAATCTCCTTGAATTAACTTTGAGTTTTGGATGGCCTATAACTTTTGACCAGTCCAAACTCTTGATGAATACTCCATTAATCTCTTTCTTCCTCTGACTTGTTCCTACTTCTTTGCACAGTATATCATACTTCTCCCTTCCCATCAGGCTTGATTCAATGTCTTTCATCTTTTGTTATGATTCTTATTGAATCTCCTTCTCTTTACCAGTTAATAGTTACAAATATTCTTTTTCACATTAAACATATTTAAGATGCCCTTTGCCAATAATTAAAAAAGGATACGTGTAATATATAGGCATTCAAGGAGGGAGCTGCATACCACATCATATACAAAACATATATGATAACTGCATGGGCCCACATGAAGTTCTGTAAGTCCTAGAGACCAGACTTTGAACGCAGAAAGAGACTTTAGGGACAATTTATATCGAGGATTAATAACCTTTTGTGTGCCTTGGACCTATTAGTCTGGTAAAGCCAATTGGGCCCCTTCTCTGAGTAATAGTTTGTTACCTAAATTCATAATTGAAGGACATGAAACATTTCAATTAGATGTTAGTGAAAATAAAGATACATACATACATACATATATATATATATACATCTATATCTATATCTATATCTATATCTATATCTATATCTATATCTATATCTATATCTATATCTATATCTATATCTATATCTATATCTATATCTATATCTATATCTATATCTATATCTATATCTATATCTATCTTTCTCATCCAAATTCAAGGACCCCCTAAAATCTATTCACAGATCCCTTGGGAGTCCCCAGGTAAAGATCCCCCTGATCTACATTAATTCCATAGTCTCAAGAAAAGGAACTATGTCTGAACCATCTTTTTATTGTTCTGTCAAACACTAAGCTAATTTGTCCTTTCAGGTCCCCCACCTAACAAAAGTTTCCTGATGAAACCATTAGGAGTCTGCTGAGATCCATTAAGAACTTTCTGGGGCAGTTTTGAGGAGGGGGTGGGGGTTGAAGAGCAAAGCTGCGCAGATTTTGTTTTATAAATTTTTCAGAACATTAGTTTAACATCTTGTTCTCTAAAATATGTTCTCTTTTGTGTTGATAATTATAGAGGATGTGAGTGGAGCTGCATCTGAATCATTTAAGGCCTTGACACCCATAAATAATGCTCGGCAGTGCCTATTTCTAAGATAGACATTTAGGCAGTAATTCAACTAATGAAGTCTTGTGGTGTTTCAAGAAAATCAGCGACCAAGTAAACAGCTTGTACTGTATTTAGATGATTAAGTAGGTATTCGATGAAGATGAGAGTTCTCTCTGTCTAGTTAGGGCGCTATTACTGAAAACAGCTTTGGCTAATGGCCTGATCATTTCATTCAGTACAAGCCTAGGGCTTCTTAGGGTCATGAAAGAAGTTTGTCAAATTGAAAAATGTGCCCTTGATGGCAAGCCTGTCAAGTCACTCAGACTGAGGCATAAGGAATGATGCATGTTTGTGTGTAATTGCCAATGTCACTGAAAGGCTGGATAAAATTCATACCTTTCCAGTAATCCTATTTTGTTACTGAGTTATCATTCTACTATTTGGCTTTTGAAAGGGTGTCTCAAGCTCATTATGAGTTAACAGTGTTGGAGCAGCCAAAAACACTTAACCTGATACAGGGAAGTGTGGGGGGTGGGGGTAAGGGAGATAGTTAGGTAGTCCTTCTGTAATCTACTTCAGCCAGATCATATCTACATTCAGTTATGGATACCACTGTTCAAGAAGGAGAAAGGCAAGTCAGAAGAAGTCTAAAAGAGAGTGACCCAAATGGTGAAAGTGCTGGGGTCCATGCCATAGGGGCATCAATTGAAGGTGCTGGGGGGATGCTTTTAGCCTGAAGTAGAAAAGATTCAGGGAAGACATGATAGCTGTCTTCAAGTTTTTGAAGGACTGCCATTTGGAAAATGGATTAGATTTGCTCTTTTTGGCCACAGAGAAAAGAAGTAGAAAAATGAACGGAAATTATGAAGAGGTAAATTTATGTTTGATGCCAGAAAAAAAACCAAATACTTTCTAACAATCAGAACTATTTAACTTAGTTCAAAGTTCAGTCTGCCCTAGGAGGTAGTGGATTTCCCCTCACTGAGAGTCATCATTCTCTATTTTTCTGAGGATTTTTGGCTGGATATGTGTTGGACTTTGCACCAACATTTACTGTAGAGGATGAAGAGATAGAGAAAGTCTATATTGAACTAGATAAATCTCTCCAAATTAGCATATACTTTAATACTAGATGACTTCAATGAAAAGATGGAAAGAGACAAGGATGACAAATTGGAATAAGAAAGGAGAGGGGGAAAATACCTGTAGACAATTACAGGAGGCTCGTGCCTCTACTCCACGAACACTTTCTTCTAGGAAAAAAAGTACACAATGAAAATGGCAAACTCCAAATAATTTTATAAAAATTAAATTGATCATATTTTATGACACAGAAAAAAGACTCATTGCTAATGAAAGAATCATTCCTCAATCAGCTATCTTTGTACAGTTAAACCACCAAACTGATAGAGCAATGGTAAAAATTAGTATGGAGATAGAAGAAAGAGTAGTAATAAGAAAAAGATATGGCATAAAATGGAAACAATTCAATCCTGAACAAGTGGTTTGATAATGAAAAATGGGTAATGGATGGTAAAATTACATTGACACTGATTATAATAATTAAATCCATTGCCATAACAAGGAACCCTGCGGGACCTAGAAATCACATTATACTGCACACACTTGGAATGCTGGGTTGGAATATAAACTCATTTGTAAATTCTTACAAAGAACTTGATGAAGGTACAGTGAACAGTGGGAAGTAAATCCAGGGTAAAGAAACCTTGGCAAAGGGACTATATAAGCAAAGTCTTGGGGCCATTTAAGAATGAAAATGGAAAGACAACTAATAGAAGAGAAATGGAAAATATCTGCGAAGATTTTTATAACAATGTTTTCATCATCAGGGACAATAAAGCTACCACATTTGAGCTCTAATATCAAAGTCTTTTATGAGGAGGTAGAAATGGCAACTGGTGAGCACAAAAATGGAAAAGCGATTGGATTAGACCAAGTATGCATAGATGGAAGGGAAGAGAAGGGAATAAGGACACTAGAATTCATGTAGTGCCTACTTTGTGCCGTGCACAGTTGTAAGCATTTTTACAAATATAATATCATTTGATCCTCTCAATAACCCTGAGAGGTAGTTATTATTATTATACCCATTTTATAGTTGAGGAAACTGAAGCAAAAAAAAAAAGTTAAACAAGTACCCCAGGGTCACACAGCTAATAAATGTCTGAGGCCAGATTTGAACTCCTGTTCTCCTGACTCCAGGCCTAGTGCTCTAGCCACTGTGTCACCAGCTGCATTCCAGAAACATTCTGGAGATGATGCAATTATGAGGGCAGTGAGGGATTAATTAACAAAATACCTGAAGGAGAAGATGATATCAATCAAAGCTTTAGAAAGCACACACACGCACACACATACATGCAAATTATACTTTGTTAAAACAGAAAAAAATCACATGGAAAAAACATTGAAAACTACTGAGCCAGCTAGGTGGTAAAGAGGACAGAGCACTAGGTCTGGAGTCAGGAAGACATGCATTCAAATTCAACCTCAGATACTTATTAGTCATGTAAACCTGGTCAAGTCACTAAACCTCTACCTGCTTCAATTTCCCCAGCTATAAAATGGCACCTACCTCTCAAAGCTGTTGTGAGGATCCAATCAAATAAGATACCATTTTAAAGTGCTTAGCAAGTGCCTGGTATATGATAAGGGCTTGTTTCCTTTTCTGCTGGCATATACACCTATTTTCCCATCTATATAAAAATTTTATGAGAATCAACAAAAAAGAAGTGCATTCTTGGTTAAGATACACACCAGAGCAGGCAAGATTTCATAAATGATATTATATAGTACACCATTACTTTTCCACCACAAAACTGATAGAAAGATACAGATAATGTAAGATCACACTGTACTTATTTTTTGTTTATTATGAATAAACACTTGATTCAATAGAGCAAAAGTCCATCTTAAGGTCTATTTTCCAACAAGGTGTGTCTTCTAGACAGTTGCTTCTGCTTTTGGATGACATTATGTTGGTTGCATCAAGCCTTAAAATATTTCAAAGCCTCCTGGAAGGGTTCCTTACCACTCAAAAGTGTTTGGTCTGACTATTCACAGAAGACAAACAAAGTAGATGAAAAAACATCTGATACACATATTATAACATGAAGTTGTATGGATAACCTAAGAGCTTGTCCATCACTATTTTTATTCAGACAAACCAGACAAATAGAATAGTGAGGAGAGCAGGCTAGATTACAGAAAAAAATAAATCTTCCTTAGTGGTTCCAAACTTCTGCAAGAAACAAAGGCCCCAACTTCGTAATACCAATATTCTACAAGTATCATATAGCTGCAAGATATGGAAGACAACAATCTTGGAAGAATTGAAAATGAATACTACATGGAGGGCAACGGAAAGGTTTATGGTGGATGTAAATAGGCTGCAACATATAACAAATGAGGAAATTCAAAGAGCAGAAATATAGAACGTCACTAAGGAAATATCTGATCAGTAAAGAAGGTGAGATGTGGTCACGTGGTAAGGGTAAAGGATGACAGGTAGACAGCCTTTTTGTTCCAGTATATTGTTAAAAAATGACATATGAAGAATTAGAAGTGTGGAGACATTTTTATACACAGATAAGAAAACAATATACGATGACTACAATGTTATCAATGGAAAGAACAAAAACCCTGAAATTATAGTTCTCAAACCTAGCCCCAAAAAAACTCTATTACTACTCCATTTTTGTTCAGGTGCGAGAATATGAGCATTCAACATTAGATATTGTTGATGCTGTTGTTCTTCCTTCGTTTTAGAAGAGTGATGACATCATAGAGTGATGTCTTGACTTGTGGATTTAAGTGAGGCAGAGTTGCACAAAATCATCAGCTCACTCTCTCTTTCTGAGTCATTGGAGCCCAGTGCTAGGGATGCAGTGGATGACATTGGGGTCTTTGATGTCTGACCAAGTCTAAGTGCTCCATAGCTTTTGCTTCAGTCACCTTCATGGCCATTGGAAGAGGTTGTTGTCATGTACCTGTTTGGCCAGGGGAAGTCTTCACATGCCTGGGGGAGATGTCCCCATAAATAACCAATGGGTTTGAGACCTGTTGGTTACTCTCAACCTGGTTCAGCTTGTGTTCTGTGACAGTTTGATTGGGGGGTGGCTGCTGTGGATGTTATAGCTTCTTGGAACTACAGGTGAGAGTCACTCAGTATATGTTTCATAACTCTTAAGCGCATTTATTGTTCTATATTTATATAGTATAATTATCTTACATCATGATTTATTTTCTTGCAATATTGAATGCTCCATGAGGACAGGGACCATATTTTATCTAAACTTGTACCTCCTCAGTACCTATCACAATGACATTTCTTTAAAAAAATAAGTGAATGGAGCTTTTCTTGGTTAAAAAAATACTGTTTTGTAGAGCATGATTCTCCCATCCTCCAGTGAAGGGAGACTGAAGGAGTTGGATTAGCTATACTCTGTTGAGCTGAGTCATTCTTGTATATGTACTGTAGGGATGGTCCACTAAAGCTATTCTCCTTAGGAGAGTCATGGTCAATGTCAAGAAAGTAGGACCTGGAACACCTGGCCTCCAAACCTGAGTAAGGAGAGGGGTAAAGTTAGAGGACCATCTTGAGAAGTCAGTGGTGGGAAGAGAAAAGGTATCTGTGTGAAGTCTCAGACAGACAGGAATACTTATTTGCAGGATCACCATCTCTAGATCTGGAGAATAGATTTCCATCAAGAATGAAGAGCTAACCACTGCTAAGTGTCACAAAAGATACCTAATGTAGGACTAACTTCTTTTACACCAGGAAGTTAGATGAGTAGCTGCTATTCTGTTTATTGAACTTCCCTCACAAACTCCATTGATACTAATATCCCAGAGAAGATTGAAAGTACTGTACCAGCTCTGAATTTAACCAGAGTTCAAGTTGTAAAGGAAGGAAAAGAGTGAAATAAGACAATGCGATTATAGAGTGTAGCCCTCATTTTGTAGGAGGAGTCAGAAAAGCTTTCTTTAAAAACAATTTATTTATTTATTTTTAGTTTTCAACAGTCACTTCCATAAGATTTTGAGTTTTAAATTTTCTCCCCCTTCTTCTCCTCCATGTTCCCCAAGACAGCATACAATCTGATATAGGTTCTACTTACACATTCATATTAAGCAAATTTTCATATTAGTCATGATGTAAAGAAGAATTTAAACTAATGGGAGGAACCATGAGAAAGAAGAAACATAACAAAACAACAAAAGAAAAGGAGAGCAAATAGTATGCTTCCATCTGCATTCAGATTCCATATTTCTTTCTCTGGGCATGGACAGCATTTTCCATTGTGAGTCTTTTGGAGTTGTCTTAGATCCTTGCATTGCTGTGAAGATCCAAGTCTATCAAAGTCAGTCATCACACAACATGGCTGTTATTGTGTACAACATTCTTCTGGTTTTGCTTACTTCACTCAGCATCAATCCCTACAAGTCTTTCCTGGTTTTTCTGAAGTCTGTCTGCTCATCATTTCTTATAGCACAATAGTATTTCATTACATTCATGTACCACAACTTGTTCAAACATTCCCCAACTGATGGGCATCACCTCAATTTCCAATTCTTTGCTACCACAAAAAGAGCTGCTATAAATATTTTTGTACATGTGGGTCCTTTTCCCATTTTTATGATCTTTGGGACTAGAAATGATTTTTTGAAATCATTGGGAGTCCCAGAAATGTAAGACATTGTTTTCAATTCAGGAAACAAGAAGAGCAGGGTTGAGGAAGATTCAATGTCCCCTCTTACCTATTCTGTCATAGACTTATTTTCCTAAGATGGTTTAGATGCTGAAGATACTTGGAGTCTAATTCCACCTGTTACTGATAGTTGTGATAATAGTGAAAAATACTTATAAACATCTTCCCCCCAAAATCACCCCCAGCATATATCAATTCATGTCATTTTATCCATTAATTTATTTAGTTAACAAAAATGTATTATACACAAGCCCTTATGATAAATATTGAAGCCCAAAGATAAATAAGACTCAGTTGCTGCTGTCAAGGATGATAGAGAACATAGATTTTTAAGCTCAATATGGTGTAATGGATCATCTATACTAGGAGTTCTTAACTTGGGTGAGGTCCCTGGACCTTTTGATCTCAGGGGTACATAAATTTAGTTTTTTAATATCTTGATAACTGTATTTTAGTTCAATTGTTTTCTTTTATAATATTATGTATGTTGTTTTATGTATTTAAAATAGACTTTATCAGACTGCCAAAAGGATTTATGACATATACTTATCTATAATAACTCCCTCATCTTAAAGATGGGGAGACTGAGACCACTTGCCCACCATCACAGAAGTAGTTAAACGGTAGAACCAAAATTTGAATCCCTGGTCCTCTGACTATAGGCTTTGAGTACTTTCTAGTAAAGCTATATAAGACATGTATAACTTTAATCAAAATATATTATTATGAGTACATAAAAATCTATACATAATGTGCTCTGAGAATCACAGGAAGGAGAAATCACTTATGTTTATAAGAGATCAGAGACATTTTCATGGAGGAAGCAGCATCTAGGCTGAGCTTCAAAAGATGTATAAATGGGAAGAGGTGGAACCAAGATGACAAAGTAGCAGGGATCAGGATAATGAGCTTCCTCCTTCCCCATCCTCACTCCAAAACACACACATACACAACACCCCCCCCACTGCCAAAAACGTATAAACAAATCCTCCTCTCAAGAGATCTATAAATGCCCCAGACAAAATCCTGATGAGATGTCTCTGATGGGGGCAGCTGGGTGGTGCAGTTGATAGAGTGTCAGGTCTGGAATCAGGAAGTACTGAATTCAAATCTTGCCTCATCCATTTATTAGCTGTGTGACCCTGGACAAGTCATGTAACCCTGGTTGCCTCAATTTTCTCATCTATAAATAAGCTGGCAAAGGAAATGGCAAACCATTCAAGTATCTCTGCTAAGAAAACCCCAAATGGTGTCATAAAGCATCAAACAAACTGAAATGACTGAACAACAACAACAACAAAACTACAACAAATCCTGATGGGGAAATCTAAGAAAAAAATCACAGTGAATCACTTTTTTCAGTCAAGGTCAGCACAGGAAGACAGAGGGTCTATGGATACTGGGTCAAGGTCCATCTAGGAACAGCTGCCTGAATCATTCCAGCAGCCAAGGAGAAGCTTTTCACCAGAGCAAGAGGAGATCCCAGACCCATACCAGGCCACCACCACAATGGGAATGGGTGCCATTTGCTAGTTTTGTTGCCTACTACCCAGTTCTCAGTCACAGATTTAGTGTGGACTGAGGAGAGGGTTTATGTTAAAGGGCAGCATTCAGTGGTATAGAACTGTTGCAGATGCAAGTTCAGAAGTAAGCACTATGATGTGGCTCAGACCCCAGGATCAGAGTAAAGTCTCAGATAAAACTTTCAGCACAATGCCTTCAGAGGAATAATTAGGGCAGGAATACCAGACCAAAGGAGAAACTACAATTTCCTCTTCCTAACTGGCTGACAGTGGCTGAATCAGGCTGTAGTCTACTATTGCTTAGATTTAAAACCCAAGTCAGGAATGTACAGAACTCAGGCCAGGTAATCAGCAATCAGATTTTCCCTGGACCAGATTACTTTGGTAGCACTGAAAGGTTTCATATTCCCCAGCTTGAGCTTTTTCTGAGATCATGGAATCACGTAACTCTCAATACTCCAAAGAAAGCCGCAATAGGATGAGTCCAGAACTTCCCTTCAAAAGTGTGCAGAACCCAGTCCTAACATCAAGTCCAAAATCAGGAAGTAGGCTGGAAGAATCAACAAAATAGAAGCCATTGTCTCCATGAGGGAACAAGAATAAAACAAAGTCAAAAGATGAAAATATAAGGTGTCAAAATTGAAGAACCATTAAGCTAGCTAAATGCCATGATTAAAAAAAAAAAGAGCTTAGACATTATATTTCAAATAATTTCAAGAGAAAACTGCTAAGATCTCTTCGAACTAGGGGGCAAAGTAGAAATAGAAAAAAAAACTACCTCTCAAAAGAAACCCCAAAATGAAAATTCTCAGGAACATTATTGCTAAAATCCAGTGCTTGCAAGTCAAAGAAAAAAAAATTTCTTGGACCAAATAGTATGTTAGTGTTAAAAAATATTTTACATTTCATCCCATTTAATCCCTATAACTTTACTTCCATGCACAGAACCCAAAGGATGCATATAACATTTGCCCCAATCTAGGTGACAGCCAGGTACAAAGAAAAAATATTAAAAGCAGCCAAAAAGAAAGAATTCAAGTACCAATGGGCCAAAATCAGGATCACACACAATTTAGCAGCCACTACTATAAAGAAGTAGAGAGTCTGGAATATCATATTCCAGTAGTGAAATTATATAGGCTTAACACCAAAAACAACTTAATCAGAAAAATAGTGTAATCCTGGAAAGGAAAATATAGAGCTTAAATGAAATAGAAGGCTTCTAAACATTTATGATGAAAAGCTCAGAAATTTGTAGTAACATTGAAGTTCTAACACAGGAGTCAAGAAATATGAAAAGGTAAACACAAAAAGTCATATGGGACTAAACATAGATAAAGTATTTATATTTAAATGTAGAGAGATAAGATATGTATCTCCTCTGAACCATATCATCATCAGTGTTCATGTGAGGGAATCCACTTATACACAAGATCCAGGTGTAATGCTGTTAGGTCTTGATTATTTTAAGAGAAGAAGGGAAAAAAGAGAAGACTACACTGAAGGGGAGAGGGAGAAGGGAAAAAAAGTTTAGAGAAAAATTTTCTCACATAATCAGTGTACACTTCTATACAAATAAGGAGGAGGGGTGATGGGAGAAGAGTGAGAATAAGTTTGTTTCCTTGACATAATCTACTACATTTTGTTTTTAGCCTCCATTTTGTGATTGAGTAATTGTTATATAAGTTGTTTTTCTATAATAAAGCAAAGACTAAAGCAGAATAGTTTGCTAATACGTGTATTTCCCCAAATTTGGTAAACAACTATTGATGATGTGGGTGTCCCCCAGATGTGGCAAACAAGTGCTAATGATGTGTCTCCTGAATCTGGTGAACAATTGACACTTGTTAATGATGTTTGCTTTGATTGATAATTTCCTTTTATTATAAGTGTAGATAATCTTCATTCAGAACTAGGGAAATGCCCACAGTTAGAGCTATAAAAAACCCCCACCAGAACCCCCCAGGCTTCATTCTGATCTTGGATTGTGACTGAGACTATCTCTTGTGCTCTCACCCCTTACACCCTTCATTGAGACTCAAGCATCCTGTGTTCACAAGCTAACTGGCTAATGGAAATTTGCTGACTTGCCAGACCTCAGAGGGAGAAACATGACCATCATCTGGGAAGAGAGGGAGCCTTGTCATTGAGTAATAGTATGAGGCATACTTACTAGGAAGCCCTAGGAAATCAGGTTGGTGGTTTGTTCCTGGTGGGTTAATATTTGTATTGTCTAATACGTAATATAATGTTTGTATGCATTTGATTAATAAAATTTAATTGCTCATATTATGAAGCATAAATCTAATTAATGTTCCCATCACATTAGTTATCATAAATAATGATAAATTGATTTTGTGTATATACTATATGTTACAGGGAGTAGTTGACACTTGAACCTCACTCTCATCTGAAGTAGTAAAAAGAAGGAAGACTACCCACACACCCACACCCACACCCACCCACGCACCCACACCCACACCCACACCCACACACACACACACACACAGAGTTGTGTACAGAAGTACATTTCACTCCATGGGGAAATAGGAGGGAAAGGGGAAAAGGAAGGAGGGGGAATGAGAGGAAGGATAGGCTAAGTAAAAGATCAGTGCAAAGGAAAATAAACTCTAAGGGTATAAAAGTATTTATAGTTCTTTTTGAAGTATGCCCATTAATTGAGGAATGGATAAACAAGTTATGATATATGCTGTGGAATATTATTGTGTTCTATATGTTGTTTACTATGAGAAATGATGAAAAGGATAGTTTCAGAGAAACCTGGAAAGCCAAAGATTAACTGATACAGAATGAAGTGAAAAG
This sequence comes from Phascolarctos cinereus, assembly GCF_003287225.1. Lineage (NCBI taxonomy): Eukaryota > Metazoa > Chordata > Mammalia > Diprotodontia > Phascolarctidae > Phascolarctos > Phascolarctos cinereus. The sequence goes on from NW_027555847.1 coordinate 467,739,229, forward strand.
AACCAGGAGAACAATATATACAATGACAACAATATCATAAATATAAACAACTTTATGAGAGCTAGGGACTCTGATCAGCATAATGGCCAACTACAATTCCAGAGGACTAATGGTGAAACATGCTACCAACCTCCTAATAGAGAAATGGACTCAGAGTGCAGAATGAGACAATTTTTTTCTGGGGTGAGGGAGAGGATGTGATCAAAAAAGTAGAAATTTCTTTTGCCTGACCATACATGTTTGTAACAGGGGTTTTGTTTTTCTTTAATTCTCTGTTGGAAGGAAGGTTTGGTTAGGAAGGGAGGTGAGGATGAATTTTGCTAATTGAAAAAAATAATTAAAAAATAAAAACGATGATGAAAGGTGCAGGTCATGAGGATACTCCCTTTTGGCACATAGAACATGACCACCAATTTTTATATACATACAACTTTCCAAGCATATTATTCAGTTATTTTTTAGCTATTTAATTTTAAAACATTCTAGTGCAACTAAAATAGCAACCATATGTTACGTTGCCCATATGAATAAGGGGGGTCAGCTAAACAACCCTGAATGAACAAATAAAATAGACTAGTAATTAAGCTGCAAAGGGACTCAAGGAGTATACTTGGCAATGACAAGCTCAGTGAAATCTGTAGGCTCTATTGTACTAAATGAGATCCCAAAGAGATGAAGTGCTAAGTAGTGGAGATGGGCCTAGGAGAATTATCTCTATAATTGCAATTTCCCCTTGGGATGAAAGTACACTTATTATAGTGCATGATTATTATGCAGGCATGATAACTATACTGCAAGCTTTCCTGAAGACAAGTTAAAAAATTAGCCTGAAAATATTCTCATCAGACCATAAAATTTGCCAAACCTATGACCACTTATAGCTTAAAACTTCATTCTTAAGCTATATAGTCAATCTGTTCATAGGTTGAAGAATTGCAGGCAGATACCATCATGGGTCCCCCTACCTTTTTGCTAGGATAAGCTTTTTTTTTTAACAGAAATGCTCATAGTAGCTCTTTTTCTGGTGTCAAAGAACTGGGAACTAAGGTGATGCTTCCCAATTGGGGAATAGTTGAACTAATTATGGTAGCAATTGTTCTAGTGACTGTAATGGAATAATACTGTGCCACAAGTAATGACAAAAAGACGATTTCAGAGAAGCCTGGGGAGACATGGAAAAATAGATGCAGAGTGAAGGAGGAAGAACCAGGAGAACAATTTATACAATGACAACCACGTTGTAATAGCAAACAACTTTGACAGACTCGTGAAGCACTCATTTCCCTGAAGTTTTAAGATAGGGTGAGAATAAATGGTGACAGTAAATTACTTGAGAGGCAATGTGGTACACTGGAAATAAAACTACACTTGCAATCAGAAGACTTCAGCTCTGATCCCAGGCCTGATGCTTTCCAGCTGTATGACCTTAGGCAAGTCACTTTACCTCTCTGAGCCATAGTTTCTTTATCCGAAAAATGAAGATATTAATATTTTATATTACTTAGCTCTCAGGCTACTATGAGGATCCAAGAAACTCACATACACATGGTCTTAGACAAACCTTAAAGATTATAAAAATATAAGTTTTCTGAGAGACCATAACACTTTGGATAGCTGGTTCCATTCTCCTGGTAGCTAGATGGTACAATAGACAGAATGCTGGACCTTCAGTCAGTAAAACCTGAGTTCAAATTCAACATCAGTAACTTACTGGCTGTGTAATCTTAGGCAAGTTTATTGAACTGTGTCTGTCTCAGTTTCCTCATCTATAAATGGAGATACTAGCATTTTTCCTCCCAAGGTTGCTGTGAGGACAAAAGGAGATATTTATAAAGCACTTTGCAAATTTTAAACTGCTGTATAAATGCTATTATTTTTGTTATTATTATCATTACTATTTCACCCACTGGAGTCCTGACAAAACATTGAAGGGGGAGGGTATACTAGAAGGGTAAGGTAGAGATGGGTTTCTGTGGGCTGCAACTATCTTCAAGATCTAATAATAGATCTAGATCCCCTGACTGAGGGGTTCTAATGTAGGTCTACTTTTTAATGACAAAAAAAGTCATCATAGTAGCTCCGGGGTCCTAACTGTCACGATGAAAATAGTGAATTCCTGTGTGGTAGCCTGCCCTAGCATACTGATACTAAGTGTTAACATTAGTTAAGAATTGGACAGCATGGTGCAATGGAAAGAATTATGGAATTGGAGTCAGAAGATCTGAATTTGAATCTTCACTCTACCCCAACCTGTGTGACCTCCAACAAATCATTCAATCTTTTTTGGCCTCCAATTTCTCATCTGCAAAATGAGGAGGTTGGACCAGATGACCTGGAAGGTCTCTCTCAGTTTTATGATGCTGTGTTCACAAACCTGAGTCCTCTGTGCTTGAGAAAGGAAGGAAAGATAGAAAGAATGTAAAATAACAGCTAATCTTAGTATCAATCATATTTGGCTCTAGGAGGCATTCATCTTTTACACCAGAAGTTCCATGAAGGCAGGGACTATTTTTTCTAAACTTTGTATTCCCCTTCACTGTAGTAGAATTGGGATTAACTTAATTAAACACAATACAGCTTCTAACAACTCCTCACAAACTCCTCCTACTCCATGATTTTGGATGTAAGCATGGGCCTTCAGAGAGATGGCCATTTGAAGTGGCAGGTCTCTTAGAGGAGTGAGCAGTTGCCCTGCCTGCCCCTATGGCAGCTTCTCAGATACAAAAGAATAAATTTCTACCTCCTTGAGAATTGCGTCTACTGGGAGTTACAGAGCCTCTATAGGCACTGGAAGGTAGTAAGGAGCCCTGGTCATTATGTATCACTGCACCACTGCCTCAGCAGAGAAACCACTATATTTAAAACCCTAAATGCTTCTTTGTATCGGAATAGACTCTATTTTGTGTCTCAACTGAAGACACAAACAGCTTAGCATAGTACTGTCACATGTAGTAGAAATTAAATACATGTTTTTGAATGAATGAATGTCTATTGCTGTGAATTCAAACATGTCTGCTGTTCTGAGAAGGTATTAATCAAGCTTTCAACAAAATAAGGCAAAGATCAAATTCAAGGTAAGCTGGAAAGTTTCTTCTCCTCTCTGTACCAATTCACTGATATCAAGCAGCCAGAAAGCCTCTCTCTCTCTTCCAGTCCATTCTACCAAGGAGAAGGATTTGTGGATGTTTCTGCTTAAGTATTTTTCTCTATCAGTATAAGTGAATTTAAAGAGAAAAGAAGGGAAATGACCAATGGAAATATTCCCCCAAGGGAAGCTGAACTGGCAGACCCAGCCCACACTCTCTCCAGGCCTAGGTGCTTGAGCGAATCATGGATAAAATATAAGTGCTAGAAAATAGCAGGAAATGCTCTAATACATGGTAAAGATATTTACTAGAAAGATTGCAAAAAAAGGAGGTTTTAATATGGAAGAAATCTGGAAACTTAGAGGCAAGCAAAGAAGAAGTATTGTTATTATTGGACTAGGAATCCAATAATAACAATACTTCTTTCCACTACTTCTTCTTCTTCTTCTTCTTTCTTCTTCTTCTTCTTCTTCTTCTTCTTCTTCTTCTTCTTCTTCTTCTTCTTCACAATTGGGATTAAGTGACTTGCCTAGGGTCACACAGCTAGTGTCAAGTGTTTGGTCTGAGGCCGGATTTGAATTCAGGTACTCCTGATTTCAGGGCCAGTGCTCTATCCACTGCACCACCTAGCTACTCCTAAAATTCCATCTTTTATAGGAATTGTTTCCTAACCTCTCTCAACTCTGATGCCTTCTCTCTCCAAATTATTTCTGTTTTTCCCCTGTAGGTAGCTTGTTTATACATGTTTGTTATTGTCTCCCCCATTAGATTGAGAGCTCCGTGAGAGCATCGAGTGTCTTTTGCCTCTTTTGGTATCCCCAGAGCTTAGCACATTACCTGGCATATAATAGGTGCTTAAAAATGTTTACTGAGTGACTCACACTTGCATTTAGTATACATACATAGTATATATATGCATACATACATACTTGCACAAATACATACAAAGTATCCTGGAAGGTTTATTGCAGTTTTAATAAGCTTTAATAGCTTAAAACTACATCAAGACTTTTGTGATACCCCGTATTTGCTTTAGCATGGGTTTGTAAAGCCCACAATTTTCTGGGATTATGACAATAGTATTTCCAAAACATTATAATTTTAAAATAGGTCAATTTTCAAGGTACTACTAACTCAACAACATAGGCTCCAAAAAGGAAGGGCATTTCATTAAGACTGGCTTACCATCTCTTGGAAATCCTCTTTCTCAGGAGCAATGATATCCAAGATGCCTTCCATGGAACCAGTCTTCCCAAACTATGCACTAGACTATCTCATCTGGAATCTCACCTTCAGGATCAGGATAAAATTTCTTGTAAAGACAATACAGTCCAAAAATTTTGTATTTACTTCCTGCATCCAGCTTTCTTTTTCCAGGAAATCCTTTGACAGTTTTTAAACCAGAATATTTCCACAATCAGACTAGCACTTCCTTCCTTCCTTCCTTCCTTCTTCTTTTTTTCATCTTTCTTTTTTCTTTTTCAATTGCTTCTGTCTTTCATGGCATTCATAACTACATACTACATACAAACTTACTAGTTTTTTGCCTTTTGGGTTGTACATGCTGTGAGTGTGCAGTGCTGGACTTTTTTATTTTTTGCAAAGCTCTGAGGGTAGGGGACTTTCCTTGGAGATTCTACTGTCTAGCATTGGGCAGGCCTCAGGCTGTAGTCCTTTAATGTCTTTTAGCACATCCATCAGGGATGAGGGCTCCTGTTCTGTTGGTGAGGTTTTTGTCAGACTTGACTGTAACCTTGCTGTCCTGGAGCTCCACACTGCAGCAAACTTCTACATATATTACTTCATTTAAGCCCCTCAACACCTTGATCTAGATAAGTCCTGAAGACGTTGTTATTTCTATTATATAGGAAACCATGGCTCAGAGAAGTCAAATAACTTGTTCCTGGGCCCACAGCTGCAAAGCATCACAGGCAATATTTCATCCCAAACCTTCTTGACTCCATTTCAATAACTCTATCCATTGCGCTATGCTACCAAGGATAGATGGGAGGTGAACTCCACCATAGACTTTGTTCCAAAGTGATATCAACACATTAATTATTACTTTTTTTAGCCATTTTTGAATTTGCCTAAATATGTTATCATCTAGCCTACTATATCTCCATCAATTCCATGAGAAGGGCCCGGGAGATTTTGTCGAATGTTTTGATAAAATCTAACTTACCTCACATCAACTTGTGCAAGGAATCCTGCCACAAAAAAGAGGATGAGGTTTGTCTGGCATGGCATGTTCTTGATGTAGTTAGTGATTCTAGCTCTCTATGTCCATTATTTCATTTTCTACATGTTTACTAGCCAGCTTTTAAGTAATACATTTTAGAATTTAGTCAAAGGCCAGAGTCAAGGTCAGTAGCATATAGTTTGAAGACTTTGTTTTCTTTGTTTTTTGGACAATCAGGACATTTATCCTTTTCCAAATCTGAGGCACCTCTCCTACTCTCTAGAACCTATCAAAGATCATTTATATGGTGACTGGAGACAGGAATAGGGAACAGACTTCTGATTTCAATGACTTAGGAAACTAATGGATGAGGGAACTGTTTTTTACCAAAATGCCTCAGCATGAGAAGATTCCTATAAATTGATATGGAATGGAAAAAAATAGAAATAGGAGAATATGCACAATGATGAAGTAATGCAAATAAAGATGTTGATAAAAGTCATGTTCAACACAGTTCAACAACTTGATCCCAGAAAACAGATGAAGCACACTTCCTTCCTCTTGTTAGAGAAGTGAGAAGCTATGAGTACTGAATGTTACATATACTACGTCAGTTTTGTTTAACTGTTCATCTTGTTAACAGGAAATGTTCTTTGGTGATGATGGTTATCATATTGGGAATTATTGTAGTATGATATGTAAAAAGAAACAATACAACTTTTAAAAAAGAAATCAACATTTTATCTTGTAGGCAATAGAAAACCACTGAAGGTTTTTGAGTGAAGAAGTATTGCTGTCCTGTGTACTAGTAAGATTATTTTTTGGGGGCGGAGCCAAGATGGTAGAGTAAAAGCAGTGACTTGCTTGAGCTTTCCCCCAAACTGTTCCAAATACCTGTAAAAAATGGCTATAAACAAATTCTAGAGTAGCAGAACCCACAAAAAGACAGAGTGAAACAAATTTCCAGCATGAAACAACTTGGATGGTTGATTGTAAAGCTCTATTGTGCAGGGCTGGAAGAGAAACACAGTTCAGCCTGGGCACACAGGCAAAGACCAAGCCTCAGCAAACCTGGAGCAGGCCTCAGGGTACTAAATCATGGGCACCTGTGGCACTTTCCAGACTTCTCAACCCACAAACACCAAAGACAACTTGGAAGGTCAGTAGGAAAAGTCTGTCTGACCATGGTGAGAGAGAAGATTGGTCCCAGTCCCAGTTCTGCCACAACCCTGAGGCAGTGGCTGTTTCCAGAGCTCTTGGCTCACAGACAGACAGGGAATTAAGTGACTGATCAGAGGGGGATTGCAGGGATGTCTTTGCTGGTACTGAGGCAGGATTCTCTTGCTTTGCCCGGGCTTGATCTGGGTCATAGCTTTGGGTAGCGGTCCTGGGGTGAGGAGGAGCACTGGGGTGGTACAGATTGTAGTAATAGTGAAGAGAGAATCCTCCTCACAGTTCCAAGGCAGAAAAGAGTGCTTGTGGTCACTCATAGACCAGAGCACAGGTCAGGAAAGGAGTAAATACCTTGCCCTTGAATATACCTCTTTGGAAGAACTGAAAATTTACAGGTCCCTAGAAGTATCTCTGAAAACAGTTGTACAAAACCCCTAAAGTTTGGGACAGCACACCCTCCAGAATGGAAGCAGAATTCTACCTTAACAAAGAGTTAAAAAGTTAAGCAATTGGCTGGGATCATCAGCAAACAGAGGCAAAAAACTCAAAATATAGAATCTTACTTTGGTGACAAAGAAGATCAAAACATACAACCAGAAGACAACAAAGCCAAAGCTCCTACATCCAAAGGTTCCAAGAAGCATATGACTTGTTCTCAGGCCATGGAAGAGCTCAAAAAGGATTTTGAGAAACAAGTAAGAGAAGTAGAGGAAAAACTGGGAAGAGGAACTAGAATGATGCAAGAAAATCATGAAAAATGAGTCAACAGCTTGCTAAAGGAGATCCCCCAAAATACTGAAGAAAATAACACCTTAAAAAACAGACTAACCCAAATGGCAAAAGAGGTCCAAAAAGCCAATGAGTAGAAGAATGCCTTAAAAAGCAGAATTGGCCAAATGGAAAAGGAAGTCCAAAACTTCACTGAAGAAAATACTTCCTTAAAAATTAGAATGGAGCAAATGGAAGCTAGAGACTTCATGAGAAATCAAGACATTGTAAAACAAGACCAAAAGAATGAAAAAATAGAAGACAATTGGAAAAAAAACCAAAAACCAAAACAACTGACCTGGAAAATAGATCTAGGAGAGGTAATTTGAAAACTATCGGACTATCTGAAAGCCATGTTCAAAAAAGAGAGCCTAGACATCATCTACACATTGTAAGAAATTATCAAGGAAAACTGCCTTGATATTCTAGAACAAGAGGCTAAAATAGAAATAATACACTGACCACCTCCTGAAAGAGGTTCTGAAAAGAAAACTCCTAGGAATATTATGGCCAAATTCCAAAGTTCCCAGGTCAAGGGAATAATATTGCAAGCAGCTAGAGAGAAACAATTCAAGCATTGTGGAAACACAATCAGGATAACACAAGATTTAGCAGCTTCTACATTAGGGGATCAGAGGGCTTGGAATATAATTTCCCAGAGGTCAAAGGAAATAGGATTACAGCCAAGAATCACCTACTCAGCAAAACTGAGTATAAACCTTCAGGGGGAAAAATGGATATTCAGTGAAATAGAGGACTTTCAAGCATTCTTGATGAAAAGACCAGAGCTGAACAGAAAATTCAACTTTCAAATACAAGACTCAAGAGAAGCATGAAGAGGTAAACAAGAAAAAGAGAAATCATAAGGGACTTATTTAGGTTGAGCTGCTTACATTTCTACATGGAAAGATGATATTTGCAACTCATGAGACCTTTGTCAATATTAGGGTAGTTGGAAGGGAAAAAAAGCATATAGATAGGTAGATAGATATCTAGACAGATAGAGGGCACAGGGTGAGTTGAAGATGAAGGGGTGATATCTGGAGAATAAAATTAAAGGATGAGAGGATTATACTGGGAGAAGGAGGAAGGGAAAGGTAGAATGGGGTAAATTATCTCACATAAAACAGACAAGAAAAGGCTTTTACAGTGGAGGAGAAGTGGGGGGAAGGTGAGAAGGAATAAGTGAATCTTATTCTCATTGGATTTGGCTGGAGGAAGGAATGTCATACACACTCATTGGGTATGGAAATCTATCTTACCCTACAGGAAAATAAGCAGGGAAGAGGATAAGAGAGCAGGGGGATGATAGAAGGGAGGGCAGATTGGGGGAGGGGGTAATCAGAAACAAACACTTCTCAGGAGGGACAGGGTTAAAAGAAAGAATAGAATAAATGGCGGGTGGGATAGGATGAAGGGAAATACTGTTAGTTTTTCACAACATGAATACTATGGAGGTGTTTTGCATGACTACACATGTATAACCTATACTGAGTTGCTTGCCTTCTCAATGAGGGTGGGTGGGAAGGGAGGAAGGGAGAAAATTTGGAACCCAAAGCTTTAAAAACAAATGCTAAAAATTGTTTTCACATGCAACTGGGAAATAAGATATACAGGCAATGGGGTATAGAAATCGATCCTGCCCTATAGGAAAATAGAAGGGGAAGGAAATAAAAGAAGGGGGGTGATAGAAAGGAGGGCAGACTAGGGAAAGAGGTATTCAGAATATATGCCATATTGGGGTAGGGGAGGGATGATATGGGGAGAAAATTTGGAACTCAAAATCTTGTGGAAGTGAATGTTGAAAACTAAAAATAAATTAATAAAAATAATTAAAATATTATTTTGGTAGCTATATGAAAAATGGATTGAGAAGGGGAGAGCCTGGAAAAAGGATAACAAATTAAAGGGCTATTTCAATAGTCCAGAAGTGAGATGATGAAGGAATGAATTGGTTAGTGGCACTATGTGTAGAGAAGGGGAAAGATACATATGACTTTGTAGAGGCAGATTCTATGAGATTTGATAATTGTTTGGCTGGCGAGGGAAGAATGAAGGAAAAGGGATAGTCATAGATGACTCCTCACTTTTGAGCTTCAAGACTAGAGGACTGTATTGTCTTTAAAAGAAATAGAGAATTTAGTGATAAGAGTTAGGTAGGAGGGAAATTATGAGTTAAGTTTGATGGGTGTTAGATTTTAGATGCTGGTGGGACATCCAAGGAGAGATGTCTGTGAGGCGGTCAGGGATGGAGGATTTGAGTTCAGGGAAAACATTAGGGATGAACACATAGATTTGAAAATTCTCTGCAAAGAGGTAATCATTGGAACAAGGAGGCTAGTGAGATCACCAAAGAAGAAAGTATAGACAGAGGAACATAGACATTCTTGATGGGAGAAGGCTAATGACCTTTCAAAAGAGACCAAGAAAGAACAGTCAGGCAAATGGGAAGAAACCAGGAGAGAACAGTACAACTCAAGCCAAGGTGAGAGAGCACATCCAGGAGGAAGGGAGAATTGTAGGTGTTGACTGACACAGAAAGTCAAAAATTGACTAGGACTAAGAAATGTTTAATGATGAAAAAAACATATTTAAGTGAACCAAAATGAATACTTCCAAAGAGTAAACCAAGACATCAGTGAGCTAATTTCAAAGTTTTACTCGACTGAGAAACCTCTCTGAAAACTCTCATCTGATATTTTTGTCTTCATGGTAGCATGCATTAGCCACTAGATGAAAAGGGACTGGAAATGGAGCCCTGTGAACACAATTTCTTTATGTTGGGGTTGGGATGTTGAGGGCAGAGGAGGAGGCAAGATTTGATATTTTTACTTAAAAATGAGTCTCAGAAAGGCCTGGATAGGCACCAGTTGTTGCCCATTTGGGTTAGGTAAAGTGCTGAAAAAGACAGAAAATGGACAGCGTGTAACTTGGGTGTTAAAGGATATGAGCTCAGTCCTGGCTCTGACACATACTATTCATGTTACCTAAAGCAAGTCACTTAATCTCTCTGGGTCTCAGTTTCCTCAAAATAACAAGTATTTACATAGTGCTTACTATGTGCCAGAAATTAAGTTATGATCTCCAAGGGCTTTTCCAGCTCTAAACCTCTGTTCTTCTGAAAAATAGAACTGACTGTAAAATTTCCCTGTAAGGAAAAGGTCATTTTGGTGGAATATGACCAGAGAAGAGGGTGCTAATATGCTCTAACACTGGACAGTGAAGGCAATGGGTACTCCTGCTCATCAGTCAAATCTGCTTTCAACACAATTCTGAGTTGGCCCATTAGACTTCTGCTGAGGATGTTAGAGGGGTAGCAAGGTGGCACAGTGGATAGAACATCAGGCCTTGAGTCAAGAGGACCTGAGTTCAAATCTGGCCTCAGACATTAGATAGCTGTGTAGCCCTGGGCAAGTCACTTAACCCTGTTTGCCTTCAGTTTTCCTCATCTGTAAAATGAGCTGGAGAGAGAAATAGCAAACCACTCCAGTATCTTTGCCCAGAAAATCCAAAATGGGCTCACGAAGAGTCAGACATGACTGAAAACCTGAACAACAAGGATGTTAGAAGGCTTGTAATAAGAACAGAGTATTGCACATTTTCTATCTTTTCAAATCAAAAGTTTATTTTTTTGCTGCTGATGTAGCTGCTATTATTGTCATAATTGTGCGGTCATCAGTAAGACTGGGTTGGAAGTAACTGATCTTAGTTGTTTGAATCTTTGGGCCAAGGTTCACATGGAAAAGTCTAATGTCTTGCTGAATGTAATTCAAAATTGATGCTGTGTTTCAGATCTTGATGAGTTCAGTAGAAAGAGCATTGGATTTGGAGACAGAGGATCTGGGTTATAATCCTGCTAATTGTTAATTACTGTCTGTATGACCTTAGGTAAGTCACTTAATGTTTTTGAGCTTCAGTTTCCTTCTTTACATACTCAGGGAGTGGGATAGATGATTTCTAAAGTTCCTTCCAGTTGTACAACCTAGGATTAAAAAGCCTGGGGTTCAGTAATATAGTCCCCTGGTTTCACCTTTTGGCTGCCAGTCTTTTCCACTGTACCAGAAAGGACAGTGGAAAGAGGGCTGCACTTGAAATAAGAGACTTTGAGTTCAAATTCTGATTATGCTAATTTTGTTGTTGGTTGTTGTTATTCAAGCATTCAGTCATGTCCAACTTCTTTTTTTATTGATGTTTCTTTTCCTTTTTTTTTCTTCTTTTTTTGGCTAGGCAATGGGGTTAAGTGACTTGCCCAGGGTCACACAGCTAGTAAGTGTCAAGTGTAAGAGGCTGGATTTGAACTCAGGTCCTCCTGACCCCAAAGCCAGTGCTGTATTCACTGTGCTATCTAGCTGCCCCCATGCCCAACTTCTTGTGACCCCATGGACCACAGCACACCTGGCTCCTCTAACCTCCACCACTTTCTGAAATCTATCCAAGCTCATGTTCATTGTTTCTGTGACGCCATCTATTCATCTCATCCTCTGCCATCCCCTTTTCCTTTTGCTTTCAATCTTTCCTACCATCAGGGTCTTTTCTGATGAGTCTTGTATTATCATTATGAGGTTAAATATGCCAGTTACCCCTCTTGTTATCCTGGGCATGTCACTTAACTCATTGGGCTTATATTTCCTCATCTGTAAAATGATGGGGTTGGACAAGATTGACATCTGCTAGCTCTGGACTTAGCGTTCTAATAGAGTTAACACTCATGCCAGGTTAGTAGCTCAGATAAAAACAAAACAAACAAGAAACAAACCAGAACTGTGTGGCAGAGAAAACCAGAACTATTAGTTAAAATTAATTCTTAGGTCTCCACAAATTTTAATTGTGTTCTCTGAATGCTGCTCAATAGTAGTTGCTTTCTTTGCACTTGAACTCAAGGCCCTAACAAATTTGTAGACCTCTATTTCATTCACTAATTTCTCTTATCTTGTCTACCTGCACTGTCCCTGGGGGACCTTCTTGCTCTTCTTGCATCTCTTAAATTAGCTTTAAAGTTCAGATAGATTTTAAAATCCTTTCTTGCCTGATTTTTTCCTCAGTGCAATTCCTTCAGTCTCCATTTATATTAATCATTCTCAGTTTAATTAGATGAGAGAATTCTACCTGTATTGAGGAATAAAACCTATATATATCTGCTTCTCCCCATACTTTGGGATTTCACTGTGACACTGTCACAGAGCTATCAGTCAAATTTAAAATTGGGAAGAAATGAAGTCAAGCTCCATTTCCCATCCTCCCAGGGTTAGTACTTGAAAGCCCAGTAGCATTTACCAAAAAGATGCTCCCCACTCCTGAGGAGACATTGGTTACCTCAGACCCAGACCAGAAACTGACCTGTCAAGCCATGTTCCTGAGGATTCCTGGAACACAGGTCAAAAACTGTAGTACTGCACAGTTACCACTAAGTGTCAGCCACAGAATAGTCTATCCGCAAAGGTTTTGTTTTCAGGCTCTCAGCTTTCAATCTATTTTGTATTGTATGGTTTACTCAAAGAGAATGAGCACACAGTGAACTTTCTGACCCAGATTTTTTTAGGTCCCAAGAAAAGAATAAATATCTATAGCCCCATTCCCTCTCAGAGCCTTTTTAATTTTTTTAAATTTTGTTTCACTTTATTCACAAGGTCTCCTGTGACTTTTGCCTTGTTCAACTGTGATGGACACTTACTAAGCTTTTAAATACAGAAGCTGTGCTACATTATTTCCACTTAAAATAATGTATTCCTAGAGACACTGGGTATGTGAAAACCAAACCAAGAATGTGCCAATATGCCAAATAAATTTGAACCTAAAAGAAAAACAAAAACAAAACAAAACAAAAAAAATAAAGGCAAACCTGATCTGAGCAGGGGCAGCATCTGAAACTGCAACTCACCACACATTGGTGCTCTCTATCAGACTGTAGTAAAAAGAAAATAGCCCAGGTGACTCACAAAGCATAAGAGTTCAATTAAAAAAAAATTCAAGGTTCATTGTGAAATGCCAACGAGCACTGTCATATATTCTCTATACTCTCTTTAAGATGAGAGGAATTCTAGTAGGTTTTATTCTGCTTATTCTGTATATTTTCTCCTCCTGAACACCTAAATACATTATATCCTTCAGATTGGAGAGATTTTATATTATTATGGTGAATTCAGTCTTAGAGAAATACCCATAAGTTCTCAGATAATTTGAATAATGGGCACTGACTTTAAGAGCTAAAGAGTTCATTCAAATATAGTTTAGATTGTATATATACTATATCCAGGTGTGGGGAACCTGTGACCTCAAGGCCACATGTGGTCTTCTAGGTCCTTGAGTGCAGCCTTTTGATAAGGGTCCAAGTTTTACAGAACAAATCCTTCTATAAAGGGGATTTGTTCTGTGAAGCTTGGATTCAAAGGGTTGCACTTGAGGACCTAGAGGGCTACATGTGGCCTCAAGGCCACACATTCCCCACCCTGGTATAGACTAATGGAGATGGTCAGCCAATGTTAAAAAAAAGCCGAGTTGGCAAGGAATCTAACAAATCATTTCTTTTAGGTTTTAGAATTCCATTATTAGAATGTTTTCTACAACAGATTTAGCTGCCTCATTTTGCTTTTTCAGGATAATATTAAAATACGCTTGTCTTCCTCAGTGCATACTTGCTGATGACAGAGAAAAGTAATTTATAGTTCTTTGATTTGCTCGATAGCTGGAGAAGTTAGTATGGGATTAAAAATTTACCAGGTAAGGTAATGGGTAATCCAAGTATGGATGATATAGAATTGACTGTAGATGATGGCATCACAAAGCTGAAGGTAATGGAATGGTAGCTTTGAGAACCTAGGGCTGCAGCAATACATCAGGAAATTGGATCCTTAGCAATCAATCAATAAGCATTTATCATGGGCTTTCAGAGTACTAGGCACTGTACTAAGCACTAGAGATACAAGATGCTTTTGGAGGTCTTAAATTCTAATAGGAAAGACAATAAGTACACATATAAAAATATACAAACATCTATATCTATCAACCTATCAACTAATCTATATATCTACCCATAAAAAAGAGTAATTAGGTACAAAGTTTTGAATGGAAGGGCCTAGCAATTGGGGAGAACAAGAAAAGCTTCACATAAGTCAAGTCAGAAAGCATTCAGTAAGTAAGTAAGTAAGCACTTACTATGTGCCCCACATTGCGCTAAGCATTAGGGATATAAAGAAAGGCAAAAACAGTCCCAGACCTCAAGGAGCTCACATTCTAATGGGGGAAACAACATTCAAATGGCTATGTACAAACAAGCTACATACAGGATAAATTGCAGGCAATCTGAGGGAAGGCATTAACATCCCTTAATGCTAATGAAATTAAAGGGGTTCAAAAAGGGCTTTTTTTTTATATAAAAGGTAATAGTTTAGCTGACGAAGGAAAGCAAGCAGCCAAGATATGAAGATGAGAAGGGAGAGAATTCCAGGCATGGGCAGCCAGTAAAAATACATGGAGTCAGGAGACAGGGTGTCTCATTCAAGGAATAGCAAAGAGGCCATAGATTATATGGAGAGGAATAAGACTAGAGAAGCAGGAATGGGACAGGTTATGAAAGGCTTTAAAAGCCAGCAGAGTAATCATTGAGCTTTGTCTTGAAGGAAGAGAGAAATCATAGGAGATGGAGGTAAGGAGAGCATACATTTTAGGCATGGGAGAATGGCTAATGCAAAGTTGTGGAAAAGGGAGATGTATTGTGTTGTAAGGGAAACACAGAGAAAGGTCATTTTTCCTAGATGGCAGAGTATAGGCTGGGGTATAATGTCCAAAGAGAATGGAAACATAAGAAGGGACCAGGTTGCGTAGGGCTTTGCAAACTAAACAGAGGAGTGTATATTTTATCCTAGGTGCAATAGAGAAACACTGGAATTTATTTAGTAGGGTAGTGACTGTTGTATCTGTGCTTAGGAAAACAAAGCTTGGCAGCAGTGTGTAGGATGGATAGAGTGGGGAGAGCCTTGAGGCAGGGAGACCAATAAGATTCTTACAATAATAAAGGTAAGGTAATGAAAGCCTGAACCAAAGTGGTGGTTGTATGAGTAGAGAAAAGTGTTAAGGTTAAATATTTGATATAGACACAGAAACGGCAATATTTGTCAACATATTTGTTATATTGGGGTAAGGGACAGTGAAGATTCAAGGATAATGCAGAGGTAATGACCTTGGTATAGTGAATGAATGAATAAATTAGTGACAAAGCACTTATTAAGTACATACTACATGCAAAGGACTGTGCTCAATGCTGGAAGCACAAATTGAAAAGTAAACTAGTCTCTGATCTCAAGGAGTTCATTCCCATTCTAATAGAGGAGACAACATATGTGGAAAGTTTTAGCTGCAACGCAGATCCTTAGGGTACTGTAGTAAAATAGATGGTAATGCTTTTCTTTTAATGTCGTGTCTACCAAAAATATATCATTTTCTGATGTTAAACCATTTGAAAGTTCCAAGGACTTTGGTGGAAAGAACTTCCTTTTCTTCATCTTCAGTAGCTGTGGCTGTAGCATCTGCAGAAATAGATTCCAAGCTGCATCTCACCAGGGGTGGCTTCCCAGGATAATGCTGGAAGTGAAGCTATTTTGCAGGCTCTTGGATTCAGGTTCCTTAGGTTCCTCCATTGGGATCTGAAGGAAGATGGTAGTTAAGGTGATTATGGAAGTTTGACTTTTCTGGAATATGATGCTTTCTGTCTATCTTTCAAGATGCCTTACTACTTTATCTAGGCTGGCTCACCTGCCCTGTGGGTGCAATTGGCTGGGAGTTGGTGGAAGTGGCTAGGCCCTTCTCTACAACAGTTACTTTCCCAGTGGTGCCATTGACAGAAATTGAGAAATTTTAAAGGAGTGAATTTTGGGAGAAAGATAAATTCAGTTTGGTATATTTTGAGTTTGATATGTCTCTGGGACATAGACTTTGAAATATCCAATAGGCCATTGGTGATATGAAACTGAAGCTCATGGGAGAGAGAAAGGCTGAATAAATAGTAACATGAGTCATCTGCATAAAAATGATAGTTAAATCCATAGAAATCTAATGAACCTACCAAGAATGAGAGAGTAGAGGGAGAAGAGAAGATGTTTCAAGACACAGACTCCAGGAAAACCTACAGCTGGGAGGAAGGAAGGAGATTGTGTCAAATGCATCAAATAGGTCAAGAAAGATTAGGAAATATCAAGAATGAATGAAAAAACATTTATTAATCCATTTATCATGTGCAAAGCAGTTAATGAAAAAACTTGCATAAATCGTTAACTAGGTACCAGACATTATGCTAAGTGCTGGGTAGACAAAGGAAAACAAAAACAGAGCTGCCTTAAAAGAGCTCATGTTCTAATAGTGGAAAAAACACATATAGAAGTTTTTTAACTGGAAGACAGATGGATGGAAAGATACCATGGTCCTTAGAGTGCAGTGTCAAAATGAATGATAATGAATATTCTTTAATATAATATCTACTGATAATCTTCTCCTTTTCTGATGTTGAACTATTTGGAATTTGGTGTTAAGAATTTTATTTTGTGGGTCTTCAGCAGTTATGGTTATTATGGATGTAGAAGCTCTAGTACCCATAGAAGCAGTTGCTAGGCTGTATCTCCAGTGAGGCTCTTACCAGTATGATAGCCAACAACAGAATTATTGGGCTGAGGATGCTGCCACTCCCAGGGCTTTTGGGGTTATTTGCCTAAAGGTAGGAGTTAGCTTGGTATTCATAATGACAAATACAGTAACCCCTTCTCCAAAGTGATTCCTTTTCTCAGTGCTGATAGTGAAGCCTGAGCTAGAAGCAGGGCCAATAGCCTTGGGTAAACTGTTATTCCCAAGGTTCTTGGTGCTGGGCCATTTGCATCACAGTCTGGAAGGAAGTAATAATGATGGTTCTGGCATTTATGGCATCATTTATGACCTTGGAAAGAGCAGTTTCAGAGGAATCATGAAGTCAAAGTCAGATTTCAGAGGGTTAAAGAAATGAAAGAGGAGAGAGGAAGTTGAACAGTGATTGTAGTTAGCTTTTTCTGTGTGTTTGGCCTAGAAAAGGAAGAGAAATATAAGATCATAACTTGAAGGGATGGTAGAGTTTAGTGAAAGGGTTTTTTTTTTTGAAGGGGAAGTATAGGAGAGACTTGGGCATGTTTGAAGGCAGTAGAAAATGAAGCAGAATATGGGAAGGCAGAGGATTTTAGAAAGTGAGGGGATGATTGATTGCAAACTGCTGGAAGAGATGGGAGGGGAGGAAAATAAATACTAGACAGATAGTATAATCATTTACTACTGTGTATTGCGTATAGACCAATATTTTACACCATTTGGCAACATGAGGTCAAAATGGATGCATGACCTAGATATGAAGTGCAATATCATAAGAAAATTAAAAGAATATGGAACATATTGCTATGAGATTTATGGATAACAGAAAAAATTATGAATAAACAAGAGAGAGATCATTGTGAGACATAAAATTGATAATTTTGATTACTTTAAAATAAAAAGGTTTTGAACAAATAAAAACAATGTAGTCTAGATTGGAAGGAAAACAGAAAATTGGGGAAAATTTATAGTTTTTCAGATAAAGGTCTCATATCTCAAATATATAGAGAACTTTGTGAAGTTTGTAAGAATATGATTTATTCTCTAATTGATAAATGATTAAAAATATTAACAGTTTTCCAATGAAGAAATTAAAACTATATATAGTCATGTGAAAAAATGCTCTAACTCATTAATTGATTAAAGAAATGCAGATTAAAACAACTTTGAGATATCATCTCATACCTACCAGATTGGCTAAAATGACAGAAAGGGAAAATGACAAATGTTAGAGGAGATATAGAAAAATTGGAACACTAGTATACTGTTGGTGGAACTGTGAACTGATCCAACTAGAGTTGTGCCTAAAGAGTTATTAAATGTGTATACACCTTGACCCAGCAAAACTACTGTTTCCCAAGTTGATCAGGAAAAAAGGGGGAAAAAAAGCATATGTTCTAAAATGTTTATAGCATCTCTTTTTGTGGTGGCAAAGAACTGGACATTGAGGGGCCTCCAATCAATTGGGGAATGGTTAAACAAGTTGTGGTGTATGGTTGTGATAGAATACTACTGTGCTTAGGAAATGATGAGCTGGTTGAGTTTAGAAAAAAAAAACATGGAAGACTTGCATAAAAGAATGAAGAGTGAAATGAGCAGAACCAAGGGAACATTGTTTATCGTAATAACAATATTGTTCAAAGAGCAACTGGGAACAACTAACTTATTCAAATATTATAAATACTCAAATTAGCTACAAAGGAATTATTAAGGAAGAGATGCTATCTATCTCCAGAGAAAGAATAGATAAATAAAAGTATGCATAGTGTGGTTTTACATCTCTCTCTGTCTCTCTCTGTGCATGTGTGTAACTATGGTCTTCTCTAGTGCACAGCGGGGACAGAGGGAGGAGGCAATTTGGAATTTAAAATGTAACAAAAAAATAAATTAAATTAAATTTTAAAAATACCAGACAGATAAAGCGTTTGTTGAGATCTTACTATATGCCAGGCATTGCGGATACAAAACGAGAAAACAAAATGTTCCTACTCTCAAGAAGCTTACATTTGAATAGAGGAAGAATGAAACAATCTCAGTTGCCAAGGAATTTGGATTGTCCAATAACTCAACATAATTATTTTTTTTTTAATTGTTAGGCAATTGGGGTTAAGTGACTTGCCCAGGGTCACACAGCTAATAAGTATCAAGTGTTTGGTCTGAGGCCAGATTTGAACTCAGGTACTCCTGACTTCAGGGCCAGTGCTCTATCCACTGTGCCACCTAGCTGCCCCGCAATATGATTATTTTTAATTAGCATGACTTAATTAGTAAATTCAGCTTGTCTTTGAATTTAAGCAGCCCTGTATAACTATTTCCAGATATACTGACATAATAAAGAGGCTATGAATTTTTAATATTTTCTCAATTTATAATGGTCATCAGAATTGGCAAACATTACATGTTATATATCACGTCATGTGACATGTTATATCATAATATTCATACATTATATATTATGTATATATTAAATATAAGCATGTCTTCTTTTTAAAAAAAAACTGATCAATAATTTACAGGCTTTTCTTTGGTGACACATATAAAGACCCTTACCTACCAACAGCAGGATATATACTTGGAGATTTTTTTTCATTAGCAGCAATGGTTGTTTGCTGAACCATCCATACTCCTTCATCCTAGTCTCTTACAGCAGTGGGTTCACTTACACAATAAATATTTTTAACTCACTTCCAGATTTCAGTTGGGAAATGTAGTGAATTTGGCACGATCAACAGCTTATAAGATATGTAAAAAATTACCAATTATTGTATTATGTAATGTGTTCTGTAAGTTCTCAAAATGTTGATATCAATGATGAGATCTAGCCCGCAGGTCCATTTCTCTCCTAAATTTTGTGACTATGAGCAGAGATTTAATATAACTGTGTTTCACTAATTTGAATATACCATAAAGCTGAATACTATGCCCCACTCATAAATTCTTAGAGGCAGAAGGGACCTTAAATGAGGAAGGCTTATATTTCCATACTGCTTTAAGGTTTACAGCAACCTCTGTAGATAGGTGGTACAAATATTATAATCTCCATTTTACAGATGAGGAAATTGAGGCTCTGTGAGTAAGTTAAGTTGCTTAGGGACACACAGCTAGGCAGGATTTGAACTACTTTTCCTGACTCCAAGACCAGTGTTCTCTCTACTATGCCCACTTCCTCTCAATCCTTTACTTACATTTCATTTAATTCATCGTCTTCATTTTACAGGTAAGGAAACTAGTATCTATATAGATCAAGTAACTTGCCGAAGTCACATTGCTTTTCTTCCTTCATTTTTGAAGAGAACTGATGACATCACAGGGTGATATTGTGACTTTCTTGTGAATTGGATTAAAATTAGGCAGAGTTGCATAAAGTTATCAGCCTCACTTTGTCTTCTAGAGTAATTGAAGTCCAATGGCAAGGCAAAAGTGAGGATGACTGGCAATGGCTCAGAATGCAAGGGATGACCTTGGCATCTTCAATGTCTGACCAAGCTCTAAGTGCTCCACAGAGCTTTCAGCCACCTTCCTGACTGTTGGAAGAAATTGTTCTTATCCACTCATTCTTATTTCACTCTTCACATGCTTGGGGTAGATATCTGTGATGTCAAACCCACCACTGATGGGGTCTGAAGCCTGTCAGTTACCCTTAACCTGGTTTAGCCTGTCTGCGATGATGGTTTTACCACAGTGTGGTGACTACATGTGCTATAGTTTCTTGAAGCCATGGTTGAGAGTTGGGCAACAGGTGGACACCAAAGGTGGATGAGAAGCCCAGAAAAGGGCTCAGGAAGCCCTTTTATCAGAGGTGCTAGTCCTAAACACCCCATATACCCTCCTCCCCTGGCAAATCACATAGCAGGTAAGTTGCAGATCTAGGATTCAAAACCAGGTCTCTTAACTTCTAGACCAGCATTCTTTCCAGTACATGACAACCCACAAAGTCACAGAGATCTAAAAACCCTGGAAACATTGCGAAACAAAGACATGATATAAACCCTCAATATTATATATACTCAATTGAGAAGGTTTTTTTGTTGTTAATTGGATACTCTTCTCAAAAAGCTCACATTTAGCAAAAAGGAGTTATACTGTTTGTATCATTAGTTTCCCCAAGTCTACCCTTAAAAAGAATCCACAAATTTCGGGTGTTATAGGAGCAAAATTATGTGGTCCCCCTTCCTGAAACTATAATGACACTGAGTTCCAGAATGAAATTATTCAAGCTCCACAGAGCTCATTCAATAAAGCAAGAGACACCATCTGACTAATGCTTTACACATATCATTTCACTTCCAAATGTCAAGTACTATTTTTTTAAACTGTAAAGTAGTTAAAACACACACACACACACACACACACATATACACACACACTCACACCCAACCACTCTTTGAATGTGTTTTAGCTGAGGGATTCACATGTATAGAAGTTGTGGCTGCAACTTATTCACTTCTCACGTGTTTGACAAATATTGGTTTATTACCAAATTGCAATTCAATGGACCCATTTTCCTATTTTAAAGGACTACATGAATGCTTCTTCCCAGTGTACCACATGTATGTCTGTGTGAGTGGGGTGGGGGTAGGGGTGTTCTCCAATGTAGCAGAATTATAATTCCATTTCCACAGCTGCTCTTGGCAAGAAATGCTCTGCTCATTTTGGTCTGCTTTAGTTCAGAAATGTTTCTAACTTTTGAGCTCATTTGATGGACTCACAAGGGACTTGCCAAAGAATTCCTTTGCAGTTTCCTACTAGGTGAGCTTTACAAACCAGGCTAAAATATCACATATTTACAAGTTAGCAAAACCAAGATCAGTTTGTTCAAGCAGCTTCCCCAACCTGAAGTCAAGAAATATCTAAAGGCTACTTTGATATTATTGTTTGGCTTTTAATTAATGCCAATAATATATTAAGCTATTGCTCTGTAAACTGGCCTGAGTCCATAATTGGCCTGGTAGAGATTTTTATTGGTCTTTGCTGCCCTTCCCTATCCCCTCATTCTTTTTCAAAACCTGGTTTCTCTCTTATTGCCCTCTGTAACATATTCTTAGTGTCAGGAATCATCAATAGCAATGGAGTGGGTGAGAAGGAAGATAAGAGAAAATGACATCAAAAATAGATGGTAACTTGGTACATTTCTCTTGGCAAGAATGCCTGAGAGGAGTCTGTGTAGTACCTATGCTTGAGAGGAGCAAGGAAAATGGATGCAAATCTATGCAAATACACACATGGACCTCTTACTAGTTCCACACACCTGGATGTGTGCTTCTTGGAAAATCCTGGTGGTGAACACAGAATGAGCCACATCCTGACTAACATTCTTGCTCCTAGGTTTTCTTGTTTCCCTATTTTTAAAATAAAGAACAGTTGTGGAGTGGAAAGAGTCCTAGATTTATAGTTAGAAGATTGAGACAGCATGGCACAGGGAGAGAACAATGGATCTGGAGTCAAAGAAGCCAAGTTTAAATCTCACATCTGCCTTATATCATCTACTTGACTTTGGGGGAGCCACTTAGATTCTCCTGGCTTCAGTTTTCTCATCTGGAATAGAAAAAGATTGTACTAGATGGTCCCCAGTTCCCCTTCCAGATCTGATTCTATGATCCTATGCCCTGGTTTCAAATTCCAAACTGTGTGCATGTTACTTTACTCGTTCAGGCCTCAGATTCCACATCTGAAGGGGAGGTGAGGGGAGCCAATCTAGATAATCTCGAAAGGGCACTTCTAGCTCTATACCCTATGACCTAGGAGTAAACTGTTCCTGAGTTCTCCATCAGTGAGAAGAGAATGCATGATTTTCCAAAGCACATTTGAATTTGAAAGGTGTACCAAATTGTTGAAAAAAGGAACTCAAGACTTACTTCCCTGAAGTCAGGATACTAAGAAGCATTGTCAAAACTATTTTTTTTTTAATGCAGCATGGTGTGATTGAAAACACACTCTTCCCGGGGGCCAAGAGACCTGGTGTCATTGACTGATAAATAGAGTATTGGAAGGGACATCTGAAGTCATCCAGTCCAACTCCAATTTTGGCTGAACCTTTTCACCTCTCTGGGCCCATGTTTCCTTCTGTAAAATAAGAGTGTTTGATCAAATGATCTTTAATTTTCCTTCAAGTTCTAATAGTGTGAATCTATAAGTTCCCACTATTCCCATATTTAAGTACCTCTAGGATTAGAAAGAGTTAATTTTTTAAAAATTGTTCTAAAATTATTGAATTTATGCCTTCTTTTTAAAATAGAGAACATATCTCATACTACTCTGAACTTCCCCCAAGCAGTGCTGCACACACTGGCAGCCAACATTTAGTAGAGACTGACTGACCAATTGACCACCCTAAAATGGCTCTTCTGAGGTTGCCAAGATGGTTTGGCATGTGTTATCTCTGTTATTATTCACCTGTGGCAATATTTTTTATCCAAAGCTGGCTTAAAAATGAAAAAAAAACTGGACTTTGAATATCATTGGTAATAGAGAATTCTGGGATGAGGACATTTCTCTATCAATGAAGATATGCTGCCATTCTACAACTTACAGCCTTCGAGAATTGCCTGGGACATTGAGAGTTAAGTTATTTGCTCTGGGTCATACATCGAGTATGTGTCACAGGCAGGGTTTGAACCCAAGTCTTCTTTACTTGGAGGCTAGTTCTATAACCACTATGTCTTTCTGTCTCTGAGTCTTTGTCTCTGTCATTCTGTGTCTTTGTGTTTCTGCTTTTCTACTCTTTGTCTTTTTGTCTCTGTATTTGTCTCTGTTTCTTTGTTTCTGTCTGTCTCTGTCTCTATTTCTATCTCTTCATCTCTGTTTTTCTGTCTCTGTCTCTCTCGTTCTTTGTTTTCTATATCTCTGTCTCTGTCTGTCTAAATCTGTCTGTATATCTCTGTCTTTTTTTCTCTCCCTTTCTCTGTGTCTCTCTGTCTTGTCTCTGTCTCTCTGTGTGTCTTTGTCTGTCTCTCTCTGTCTCTGTCTCTCTCTGTCTCTCTCTGTGTGTGTGTGTCTGTCTGTCTGTCTCTGTCCCTTTCTCTCTCTGTCTTTGTCTCTCTCTCTTTCCCATAATTTCATTGGTATATAGTGAACTTCCAATTTGGACATTTCCTCTACGATGTACAATGGCACCTATTCAGCAACTTTCAGTCTCATGATTGCTTGGAGTACTAAGAAGTTAGGCGATTGCTTTTGGTTAGTTACCCAGTCAGTATGTGGCACAAGTGAGACTTGAACCCAGCTCATGCTGACTCCAAGGCCACCACCCCACTAAGCCTATTTGGAAAGTGGGTTCACTCTTACCTCTCAATGCATATGCCTTCCTTTCTATCAATTGGTGTGTTCTTAGGGTATGAAAGCTAATTTTAATAACTGAGGCAATGTAGTAGGTTGGAAAAGGGCACTAAATGGGATTTAGAGGACTTGGACTAAAAGCCCACATATGTGATTTTGGGTAAGTGAATTTCCTCAACTGTAAAAGAAGAGAGTTTGGGGGCAGCTAGGTGGTACAGTGGATAGAGCTCTGGCCTTGGAGTCAGGAGGACCTGAGTTCAAATGTGGACTTAGATACTTGATACTTACTAGCTGTGATACCCTGGGCAAATCTCTTAATGCTGATTGCCTCACCAAAAAGCAAAAAAAGAAAAAAAGAGAAAAAAAAGAAAAAGAAAAAAAAAGAAAGAAAAGAACGAAAGAAGAGAGTTTGACCAGATGGCTTGTAGAGTCCCTTTGAGCACTAAATCTAAGATCCTGTGACAATCCCATAAACAAAACATGAATAAGAAATTTAAAAATCTTCAAAAATTATGCATTTTTATATTTAAGTCTAATAAAGAAAGTGTCACAGCTGAGTTTTTCATAACCTTATGAGGCTCATAAATTGAATATTTAGGATGTAGGGGTTCTAGTCAAGAGAACTTTCTGACTAAAGGTTAAGTAAAAAGCCTTCTGTTTCATTCTAGATTGTAGAAATATTTTTTTTCCCTGAAAAGCATTTTTCACCATTCTAACTTAGTAAATGGAGTATATTACACAAATATCTTCTTTATAGGGACCCAGGGTCATTCTTTTCAACATTAGTTCTCCTCATAGAATGCTGTGGCTATAGATGCAGAGGAGCTATCGGGTCTTAATTGACTCTAAGATACATATTGACTACAGAATATTGACTGAGCCCAGGATATTTTCTGGGAAGTTTGTTGTTGTCATTGTTTATTAAAAAAAAAATAAAGCTCTGATATCAATTTATTTTCTTGTAATCAACTCCTTTGCTGCCCATTCCCATTTCATCTTCCCTTCCCCTCCCACCAAATGCTAAAAATAGGCAAACAAATGGTGTTGTGGGGAAACTAGGTGGTGCAATGGATAGAGTGCTGGGCCTGGAGTCAGAAAAACCTCATCTTCCTGAGTTCAAATCTGGCCTCAGTCACTTGCTAGCTGTGTGACCCTGTGTAAGTCATTTCACCATGTTTGTTTCAGTTTATTCATCCATAAAATGAGCTAGAGGAGAAAGTGGCAAACCACTCCAGTCTCTTTGCCGAGGAAACCCCACCAAGGATCACAAACGGTTGGACACAACCCAAAATGACTAAACATCAACAACAAGCACATGTCCTTGTTCTGGCAGCCACGTAGAGCAGTGGATGGAGCGTCAGGCCTTGAGTCAGGAAGATTCCTCTTTGTGAGTTCAAATCTGACTTCAGACACTTGCTAGTTGTGTGACCCTGGGCAAGTCACTTAACCCCACTTGCCTCAGTTTCCTTATCTGTAGGATGAGCTGGAGAAGGAAATGGTAAACCACTTGAGTATCTCTGATAAGAAAAGCCGAAATGGGGGCTTTTGAAGAATCAGACACGACTGAAAAATGACTGAACAACAACAAATGATGCACTGCCATGGGTTTTTGCTTCCCACAGGACTCTTGTTTCAGGAGAATGCTTCAGTTTTTGTGCAGTTAGCTAAGCTGGTTTTCTGGCACCATCTACTGTTTTTTTCCTCACTGCCACCTCTCTTTCTAATTTTCACAGCATCACACAATGTGAGAGCTGGAAGGAAATTGAGAGGCCTTCTCGTTTAGATTAAATCTCAAAAAGAATTCCCCTTGACAATTTACCTGACAAGTCCTCCTCTAGTCTTTTATTGGAGTTTTCCAGGAAGGGGGAACTTATTGCCTCAGGCTAAGTCGGCCCTTTCTCCTTTGATATAGCTCAGATTTGTTAGAATTTATTCCTTACACTAAGTTTGAATTTGCTTCCTTTGAAACTTTAATTTCTTAAAAAGGATGTGGAGCCAAAATGGTGAAGTAAGGGAGGAATTCACCTGAACTCTTCTGAATTCACCTCCAAAAAACTATAAAATAATGCCTCAAAATGTATTTATTCTGTAGTGGCAGAACAAACAAAAGGAGAAACAATTTTCTAGCCCAAGACAAATTAGAAGGTCAGCAGGAAAGATCTGTCTCACTGGGGGAAAAGGGTAGTGCAGTCCAGCATAGGCAATCTATGGGAAAGACAGCAGCCAGGCCCTGAGCCCTAGGGCAGTCCAGCAGGCAGGCCCAGCAGCCTCCAGCACCGATCAGTAGCAAGGCCCCAAGGACCCTGGCACAGCCCAGTGGTAAGACCCAGTAGTCCCTGATTCCCCTTACCCCAGAAAAGCCCAATGGCAAAGTCCGGCAACCCCATGTAAGAATCTCAGGGCAGTGCCCCACCCAACAGAGGAGTAGAGAACAACTTCAACATGAAGGTCAGAAAGCAGACTGGAAAAACAAACAAGAACAAGAAAGAATCTGATCATAGAAAGTTACAATAGTGACAGAGAAGATCAAAACACAAACACAGAAAAGGAAAACTATTGCAAAATGCCTACCTGTGAATCCTTAAAGAAAAATGTGAATTGGCATCTGATCCAAAAAGAACTGGAAGAATTCAAAAACTTTAAAAATTAAATAAGAGAGAAGAAAAATTGGAAAAAGAGATGAGAGTGATGCAAGAGAATCATGAAAAGAGTTAATAGCTTGGTAAAGGGACATAAAATGGAAAAAAATGTACAAAAATTCTCCGAAGCAAACAACTCTTTAAAAAGTAGAATTGGGCAAATGGAAAAGAAGGTTCAAAACCTCTCTAAAGAAAATAATTACTTAAAAATTAAAATTGGGCAAATGGAAGCTAATGACTCTGTGAGACATTAAGAAACAATAAAACTCAACCAAAAGAAGAAAAAAAATAGAAGAAAATGTGACATATCTCATTAGTAAAATAGATCCAGGAGAGATTTTTTGAGAATTGTTGAACTACCTGAAAGCCATGATAAAAAAAAAAAACAGCTTGGACATCATCTCTCAAGAAATTATCAAGGAAAATTGCCCTAATATCCTAGAATCAGAGGGCAAAATAGCAATAGAAAGAATCCACTGATTACCTTCTGAAGGAGATTCCCCAAATGAAAAATGCTAGGAATATTACAGCCAAATTTGAGAGCTTCCAGGCAAAGGAAAAAAAATACTGAAAGCAGCCAGAAAGAAACAATACTAATATCATGGAACCACAGTCAGGACTACACAGGATTTAGCAGCTTCTGCATTAAAGGATTGAGGACTTGAAATAGGATGTTCTGGAAGGCAAAGGAGGTAGGATTACAGCCAAGAATTACCTACCAGAAAATTTCAAGCAATCTTGATGAAAAGAGAAAATTTTGAATTTCAAATACAAGACTCAATATAAGCACCAAAAGATAATCAGGAAAGAGCAAACGTAAGAGATTCCATAAGGTCAAACTGTTTACATTCCTACATGGGAAGATGACACTTGTAACTCTTAAGAACTTTATCACTATTAGGGCAGTTAGAAGGAGTATATGGACATAAATTGACCGTGATAGGATAATATCCCCCCAAAAAAATAAGGGTGAGAAAGAGAATTTTCCCGGGAAAAGAGAGAAGGGAGAGGTAGAAGGGAATAAATGGATAAATTATCTCACATGAAGAGTAGTGAGAGACCTGTTACATGGAGGGGAAGATAGGAGGTGGGGCAATGCTCAAACCTTACTCTCATTGGAATTGGCTCAAATAGGGAATAACATATACATTCAGTTGGGTATAGAAAATTATCTTACTGTGTAGGGAAATAGGAGAAGGGAATAAGAGAAAGGTATAGACTGATAGAAGGGATTGTGGATTGGGGGAGGTGGTAGTCAGAAGGAGGGACAGGTTGAAAGGAGAGGTAAGAGAGAGAGGAAGAGGGAGAGGAAGAAGGAGGAGAGAGAGGGGAGAGAGAGAGAGAGAGAGAGGACAGAGAGAGAGACGGAGAGAGAGACAGAGAGAGAGAGAGAGAGAAAGAGAGAGAGAGGGAGAGGGAGAGAGGAAAATGTGATGGAGGGAATTATACAGTTGATAATCATAACTGTAAATATGAATGGGATGAATTCACTGATAAAATGGAAATAGATAGCAGAGTGGATCAAAAACCAGAGTCCTACAAAATGTTGTTTACAAGAAACACATTTGAAGCAGAGAGATATACACAGAGTAAAGGCAAGGGACTGGAGCAGAATCTATTATGCTTCAGCTGAAGTAAAAAGAAAAAGCAGGGGTAGCAATCCTTTTCTTAAACAAAGTAAAAGTAAAAAATAGACCTAATTAAAAGAGATAAGGAAGGAAACTACATCTTGCTAAAAGATACAATAGACAATGAAGTAATTGTTTCAAAGAACAAATCATAGAAACGATCAATAATTTCACTAAAGAGAATGAGTGCTATGAGACGACATATCAAAATTAATGAGATGTAGCCAAAGGAGTACTTAGGGGAAATTTTCTCTCTCTAAACTCTTACATCAAGGTAATAGAAAGAACAGGTCAATAAATTGGGTGTGCAACTGAAAGAAAAAAAAACTAGAAAAAGAACAAATTAAAAATCCCCAACTAAACATCAAATTAGAAATCCTGAAAAATCAAAGGAGAGATTAATAAAATTGAACATAAGAAAGCCATTGAACTAATAAATAAAACTAGAAGCTGCTTTTATGAAAAAACAAATAAAATGGAAATTTCAGCTAATTTGATTTTTTAAAAAAGAAGAAAACCAAATCCCCAGTATCAAGAATAAAAAGTTCTTGAATGAATTCATCACCAATGAAAAGGGAAATAAAACAATACTTAGGAGCTATTTTGCCAATTCATAGGCCAACAAATCTGACAATTCAGGTGAAATGGATGAATAGTTGCAAAAATATAAATTGCCCAGATTAATAGAAGAGGAAATAGAATACTTATCCCCAATTTATTAAAAGACATTGAACAAGCCATCAATGAGCTGCATAAGAATAAATCCCTAGGGTCAGAGGGATTCACAAGTGAATTCCATCAAACATTGAAAGAACAATTTTTCTAAACACCATTTGGAAACTATTTGAAAAACAGGTGAAGAAGTCCTACCAAGTTCCTTTTATGACACAAATATGGTACTGATACCTAAATCAGGAAAAGCAAAAACAGAGAAAAACTACAGACCAATTTCCCTAATGAATATTAATGCAAAACTTTGGAATAAAATATTAGCAAAGAGATTATAGCCATACATCACAAGGATCATACACTATGACCAGTCAGGATTTATACTAGGAATACAGGGCTGGTTCAGTATTAGGAAAACTATCAGTGTAATTGACCACATCAATAACAAAACCAACAGAAATCATTCTATATCTCAATAGATACAGAAAAAAAAAAACTTTTTACAAAATACAACCCCCATATCTTTTAAAACCATTTGAGAACATAGGAATAATTGCAGCTTTCCTTAAAATGATACATAGTATCTATCTAAAACCATCACAAGAATTACCTATGACGAGGATACGCTAGAAGTCTTCCCAGTGAGATCAGGAATAAAGCAAGAATGTTCATTATCACCACTATTATTCAATATTGTTTTACAAATGTTAACTATAGCAGTCAGAAAATAAAAAGAAATGGAAGGAATTAGAATAGGTGAGGAGGAAACAAAACTATCACTTTTTGCAGATGATAAAATGGTTTCATTTGAGAATACTAGAGAATCATCTAAAAAACTAGTTGAAACAATAAACAACTTTAATAAAGTTGCATGATATAAAATAAGCCCACATAAATCAATAGCATTTCTATACATTACTAACAAAGTCCATCAACAAGAGATAGAAAGAAAAATTCTATTTTAAATGAATATAGACAATAAAAATACTTGGGAGTCTATATGCCAAGAGAAACCTAGCAATTACATAAGCACAGTTACAAGACATTCTCCATACAAACTGAGCTAAATCTAAGCAATTAGAGAAATATTAATTATTCATGGTTAAGCCAAGCCAATATAATAAAAATGACAATTCTATCTAATAATTTATTTAGTGCCATGCCAATCAAACTACCAAAAAATATTATAGAGCTAGAAAAAATAGTAACAAAATTCATGTGGAAGAACAAAAGGTCAGGAATATCAAGGGAGTTACTGGGGAAAATGTAAAGGAAAGTGGCCTAGCCATATCAAATCTCAATAATTACATTATAAAATGGTAATCATCAAAACAATCTGGGGCTGGATAAAAATGGCAGATCAGTGGAATAGATTAGGAACATAAGACACAATAGTAAATGACCATGGTAATCTAGTCTTTGATAAACCCAAAGACTCAAGTTTTTCAGATAAGAACTGACTATTTGGCCTAAAACTACTGGGAAAACTGGAAAATAGTATGGCAGAAACTAGGTATAGGCCAACATTTTAAAATGTATCCCAAGATACAGTCAAAATTGGCACATGATTTAGGCATGAAGGGTGATACCATAAGCAAATTAGTAATGTACAGAACAGTTTGCCTGTCAGTCTACAGATTAAGGAAGAATTTATGACCAAACAAGAGATAGAGGGCATTATGAGATGCAAAATAAATGATTTTGTTTATATTGAATTTAAAAGGTTTTGCACAAACAAAACTGTTGCAGCTAAGATTAGAAGGAAAGCAGAAAGCTGGGAAAAAATTTACAGTAAGTGCCTCTTGTAAAGGCCTCATTTCTCAAATATATAAATAACTGAGTCAAACTTATTTTTATTTAGTATTTTATTTTTCCCCAGTTACATGCAAAAACAATTTTCAATATTCATTGTTAAAACTTTAAATTCCAAATTACTTCCTTTCCTCCCTCCCAACTCCCCCAAACTCACTGAGAAGACAAGCAATTTGATATAGGTTATACATGTGTAGTCAAGCAAAACACTTTCATAATAGTCATCTTGTGGGGGAAAAATCAGAGAAACTTGCTTCAAAATTTCTTTCACACTTATGATTGCTAACTGTATTTCCATCCATCCTATACCCCCATTTATTCTATTCTCTCTCTCCTTTCACTCTGTCTTTTCTCAAAAGTGTTTTAACTCTGACTACCCCCTCCCCCAATCTACTCTTTCTTTTATCACATCTTCCCCCTGGCCCATTCTTTTATCCCTTTCCCCCTTGCTTTCCTGTAGGGTAAGATAAATTTCTATACCTAAATGAATATATATTATTCCCTCTTTGAGCCAATTCTGATTAGAGTAAAGTTCACTCATTCTCCCTCACTCCTCCCTCATCCCCTCCACTGTAAAAGCTTTTTCTTGCCTCTTTTATGTGAGATACTTTACCCCATTATACCTCTCCCTTTCTCTTTCTCCCAGTACATTCCTCTCTCAGTCCTTAATTTAATTTTTTTAGATATCATCCCTTCAAATTCATCATGTGTGAACCTGTGCCCTCTGTCTATATATATGCCTTCTAACTATCTTAATAATGAGAAAGGTCTTATGAGTTACAAATATGATCTTACCATGTAGGAATGTAAATAATTTAACTTTAATAAGTCCCTTATGATTTCTCTTTCCTGTTTACCTTTTTAATGCTTCTCTTCAGTCTTATATTTGAAAATCAAAATTTCTATTCAGCTCTGTTATTTTCTCATGAATGCTTGAAATTCCTCTATCTTAATAAACATCCATTTTTTCCTCTCATGGATTTATCCTCTCAGGTTTGCTGGCCAAGTGATTTTTGGTTGTAATCCTAGCTCCTTTGCCCTCCAGAATATTATATTCCAAGCCCTCTGATCCTTTAATGTAGAAGGTGATAAATCTTGTGCTATCCTAATTGTGGCTCCATGATATTTGAATAGTTTTTTTTTTTCCCTTGCTGCTTGCAATATCTTCTCCTTGATCTGGGAACTCTGGAATTTGATTATAATATTCCTAGGAGTTTTCATTTTGGGATCACTTTTAGGAGGTGATTGGTGGATTCTTTCAATTTCTATTTTACGCTCTGGTTCTAGAATATCAGGGCAGATTTTTCTTGATAATTTCTTGAAAGATGATGTCTATTCTTTTTTTTTTTTTGATCATGGCTTTCAGGTAGTCCAATAATTTTTAAATTATCTCCCTATTTTCCAGGACAGTTGTTTTTCCAGTGAGATATTTCACACTCTCTTTTATTTTTCTCATTCGTTTGGTTTTATTTGATTGTTTCTTGATTTCTCATAACGTCATTAGCTTCCATTTGCTCCATTCTAATTTTTAATTATTTTCTTCAGTGAGCTAGTGACTTTATGAGAAATCAAGACATTATAAAACAAAACCAAAAGAATGAAAAAATTTCACACAATGTGAAATATCTCATTGGAAAAACAAGTGATGTGGAAAACAGATCCAGGAGAGATTTAAAAATTATTGGACTACCTGAAAACCATGACAAAAAAAAGAGAGCTTAGACATCGTCTTTCAAGAAATTATCAAGGAAAACTGCCCTGATATTCTAGAACCAGAGTGTAAAATAGAAATTGAAAGAATCCCCCAATCACCTCCTGAAACAGATCCCCAAAGGAATATACCCAAATTCCAGATTTCCTAGGTCAAGGAAAAATATTGTAGGCAGCCTGAAAGAAACAATTCAAGTATTCTGGAAACACAATCAGGATAACACAAGATTTAGCAGCTTCTACATTAAGGGATCAGAGGGCTTGGAATATGTAATTCCAGAGGACAAAGGAGCCAGGATTAAAACCAAGAATCACCTACCCATCAAAACTGAGTATAATCCTTCAAAGGAAACATGTAAATTAAATGAAATAAAGGACTTTCAAGCATTCCTGATGAAAAGACCAGAGCTGAATAGAAAATTTGACTTTCAAATATAAGACTCAAGAGAAGCATGAAGAGGTAAACAGAAAGAGAAGTCATAAGGGACTTATTAAAGTTGAACTGTTTACATTCCTACATGGAAAGATGATATTTGTAATTCATGAGACCTTTCTCAGTAGTAGGGTAGTTGAAGAGAATATACATACATACATACATACATGTATATATACACACACATATATTTTATATATATATATATACATACGTATGTATATATATATACATATGTATGTATATATATACATATGTATGTATATATATACATACATACATACTCTCACATACACACACACACACACACACATACACAGACTGAGGGCACAAGGTGAGTTGAATATGAAGGGATGATATCCAAAAAATAAAATTAAGGGGTGAGAGAAGATTATACTGGGAGAAGTAAGGGAGAGGTAGAATGGGGTAAATTATCTCACATGAAAAAGGCAAGAAAAAGCTTTTGCAGTAGAGGGGAAGAGGGAGGAGGTGAGAGGGAATGAGTGAACTTTACTCTCATCAGATTTGGCTTCAGGATGGAATAACATACACACGAGTATGGAAATCTATCTTATGCTACAGGAAAATAGGGGGAAAGGGATAAGAGAGGGGGGACTGATAGAAGGGAGGGCAGATTGGGGGAGGGGGTAATCAGAAGCAAACATTTTTGAGGAGGGACAGAATCAAAAAAGATGATAGAATAAATGGGGGGCAGAATAGGATGGAGGGAAATATAGTTAGTTTTTCACAACATGACTAATACAAAAGTGTTTTGTATGACTACACATGTATAACCTGTATTGAGTTGCTTGCCTTCTCAAATTTGGAACTCAAAATTTTAAAAACAAATGTTAAAAATTGTTTTTATGTGTAACTAGGAAATAAGATATACAGGTAAAAGGGTACAGAAATCTATCCTGCCCTATAAGAAAATAGAAGGGGAAGGGGATAAGAGAAGGATGGGTGATGGAAGGGAGGGCAGATTGAGGGAAGGGGTATTTAGAATGCACACTATTTTTGGGGTGGAGGAGATGAGAGATGGGGAGAAAAATCTGTAACTCAAAATCTTGTGCAAGTGAATGTTGAAAACTAAAAATCAATTAATTAATAAAAGGAAGAAAGTTCAAAACTGAACCAACCATTCTGGAGAGCAATTTGGAAATATGCCAAAAGGGCTATAACACTGTGGGTACACTTTGATCCAACAATACCACTGCTAAGTCTGTATCCCAAAGACATCCAAAAAAAGGTAAAAGGACCTATTTACAGAAAACATTTATAGAAGCCCTTTTTGTGGTGGCTAAGAATTGGAAATCAAAGGGATGCCCATCAATTGTGGAATGGCTAAAGAAGCTATGGTATATATTATTATAATGGGACATTATTGAGCTATAAGAAATGACAAGCAGATGATTTCAGCAAAACCTGGAAAGACTTACATGAAGTGATGCAAAGTGAAGTGAATAGAAGCAGGAGAGCATTGTACAAAGTAACAATATTTTTTGATGAAAGACTGTGAATTATTTAGCTATTCTCAGTGATGCAATGATTCAAGACAATCCCAACGGACTAATGATGAAGCATACCATCTGCCTCCAGAGAAAGAAATGATATTGTTTGAATGCAGACTGAAGCATGCTATTTGTGTCTTTCTTTCATTTTTTCTTTTATTTTAGTCTTCTTGTACAAAGTAACTAATATGAAAATATTTTACATTATTGCACATGTATAACCTAAAAAAAAATGAAAGAAAGACATGAGGCCCTTATCAGAGACACTGGTTGTAAAAATTCTTTCCCAATTTTCTGCTTCCCTCTTAATCTTGGTTGCATTGTCTTTGTGCAAAAACTTTTCAATTTATCCATTTTGTATTTCATAATGTTTTCTGTCTCTTTGGTCATTAATTCTTCTGTTCTCCATAAATCTGACAGATAAACTATTTCTTGCTCTTCCAGTTTGCTTATAGTATCAGCTTTTATATCTAAACTGTGTACCCATTTTGACTCTATTTTGGTATAGGGTGTAAAATTTCGATCTATGCCTATTTTCTGTCATTCTGTTTTCCAGTTTTCCCAGCAGTTTTTGTCAAATAGTGAATTCTTATCCCAGAAGCTGGAGTCTTTGGGTTTATCAAATAATAGATTACTATCTCTGTCTTGCATACCTAACCTATTCCACTGATCCACCACTCTATTTCTTAGCCAGTACCAGGTAGTTTTGATAATTGCTGCTTTATAATACAATTTAAGATCTGGTATGGCTGGGCCACCTTCCCTAACATTTCTTTTCATTAGTTCCCTTCATATCCTGGACCTTTTGTTCTTGCAGATGAATCTTGTTATTATTTTTTCTAGCTCTATAAAATATCTTTTGGTAGTTTGATTGGTATGGCACTGAATAAGTAATTTAGGTAGAATTGTCATTTTCATTATATTAGCTCAGCCTACCCATGAGCAAATTATTTAGATCTGACTTTATTTGTGTGGAAAGTGTTTTGTAATTGTATTCATATAGTTCCTGGGTTTGTTTTGGCAGGTAGGCTTCTAAATATTTTATAATGTCTACAGTAACTTCAAATGAAATTTCTCTTTCTATCTCTTGTTGTTGGGCTTTGTTAGTAATATGTAGAAATGCTGATGATTAATGCGGGTTTATTTTCTGTCCTGCAGCTTTGCTAAAGTTGTTTATTTTTTCAAGTAGTTTTTTACTTGATTCTTTAAATATATCATCATATCATCGACAAAGAGTAAAAGCTTTGTTTCTTCTTTGCCTATTCTAATTTCTTCAATTTCTTTTTCTTCTCTTATTGCTAAAGCTAACATTTCTAGTACCATGTTGAATAACAGTGGTGATAATGGACATCCTTATTTCACCCCCGATCTTATTGGAAATGCTTCTAGCTTGTTCCCATTACATATAATGCTTGCTGAAGGTTTTAGATAGATGCTATTTATTATCTTAGGAGGACTCCATTTATACCTATGCTTTCTAGCGTTTTTACTAGGAATAGGTATTGTATTTTGTCAAAAGCTTTTTCTGGAACTATTGAGAAAATCATGTGGTTTCTGTTAGTTTTGTTATCGATATGATCAATTATGCTGATAGTTTTCCTTATATTGAACCAGCCCTGCATTCCTGGTATAACTCCAACCTGGCCGTAGTGTATTATTCTCATGATAAGTTGCTGTAATCACTTTGCTAATATTTTATTTAAAATTTTTGCATCTGTATTCATTAGGGAAATTGGTCTATAATTCTCTTTCTCTGTTTTGACTCTTCCTGGTTGCTCATCATTTCTTATAGCACAGTAGTATTTCATTGCAATCATATATCAAAACTTATTCAGCCATTCCCAAGTGATGGATATCCTCTTGGTTTCCACTTCTTTGCTACCACAAAAAGAGTTTGCTATAAATACTTTTGTATGAATCCGGCCTTTTTCTTATTTTTTTATATCTTTGGGATACAGACCTAGTAGAGGTATTTCTGGGTAACAGTTTGCATAGTTTTGTAGTCCTTTTGGGCATAGTTCCGAATTGTTCTCCAGAATTGTTATACTAGTTCACAATTCCACCAACAGTGAGTTAATGTTTCGATTTTTCCACATCCCCTCCATCATTTGTCACCTTTCTTTTCTGTCATATCAGCCATTCTGACAGGCGTGAGGTGATATCTCAGAATTGTTTTCACTTGCATTTTTCTAGAGCATTTTTTTCATGTAGCTACTGATAGCTTTAATTTCTTCTTCTGAAAACTTCCTCTCCATATTTTTTGACCATTCATCAATTGGGGATGGTTCTTGTTTTTATAGATTTGGCTCTGTTCCCTATATATTTGAGAAATGAGGCCTTTATCAGGGAAATTTGTTGTAAAATATTTCCCCAAATTTTGCCTATATTAGTTTTATTTGTGCAGAAGCTTTTTAATTTGATGTAATCAAAATTATCTATTTTGCATCCTGTGATGTTTTCTATCTTGTTTGGTCATCAACTCTTCCCTTATCCACAGATATGGCAGATACATTTTCCCATGCTCTCCTAATTTACTTATGCTATCACTCTTTGTGTTTAAAATAATTTATTAATTTTGAACTTATCTTGGTATACGGTGTGATATGTTGGTAGATGCCTAGTTTCTGCCAAAGTGCTTTCCAGTTTTCCCAGCAATTTTTTGTGAAATATTGAGTTCTTATCATCAAACCATGGATTTTTAGGTCTATCAAACAATAAATTTACTGTTATGTGTTGTGTACTTAATTTATTCCATGGATACATCACTCTATTTATTAGCTAGTATCAGATTGTTTTGATGATTACTGCTTAGAAATATAGTTCAAAATATGGAACTGTTAGGCCATCTTCCTTAACATTTTTTTCACATTAATTCCCTTGATATACTTGACCTTTTGTTCTTCTAGATGAATTTTGTTATTTTTTTCTAGCTCTATAATTTTTTTGGTATTTTGATTGGTATAGCACTGCATAAGTAAATTAACTTAGGTAGAATTGTCATTTATATTATACTTACTCAGCCTACCCATGAGCAATTAATATTTTTCCAATTGTTTAGCTCTCTATTTGCTTGAAAAGTATTTTACTATTGTGTTCATATAATCCTTGAGTTTGTCTTGGCAGGTAGACTTTCAAATATTTTCTATTGTCATTATATTAAATAAAAGTTTCTCTTTTTGTCATTTGCTGCTTACTTCTGTTGAAAGTATATAGAAATGCTGATAATTTATGTGAGTTTAGTTTATATACTGCAACTTTGCTGAAGTTGATTGTTTCAATTAATTTTTGATTGATCCTCTAAGGTTCTCTAAGTATACCATAATATTATCTTCAAAGATTGATAGTTTTGTTCCTTTGTTGCCTATTTTTATTCCTTCAATTTCTTTTTCTTGTCTTATTGCTACAGCTAGCCTTTATAGTATAATACTGAATAATAGTTGTGGTAATGGACATCATTGCTTCACTTGTGATGTTATTGGTAAAGTTTCAAAGTTTATCTCCGTTACAGATAATGCTTTCCCTTGGCTTTAGATTAATACTACATATCATTTTAAGCAAGGTTCCATTGATTCCGATGCTGTCTAGTGTTTTTAATAGAAATGGGTGTTATATTGTGTCAAATGTTTTTTCTGTATCTATTGATACAATGAAATGTTTTTTTGTTGTTTTCATAATTGATATGGTCAATTATATGGATAGTTTTCCCAATATCGAATAAGCCCTGCATTCCTGTTCTAAATTCCACATGGTCATAGCATATGATCTTTGTGATATATTATTGAAATCTTTTTGCTAGTATTTTATTTTAAAAATTTACAAGCTATTCATTAAGGAAATTGGTGTATAGTTTTATTTCTTTGATTTTGCTCTTCCTGGTTTAGTTCTCAAAACAATATTTGTGCCATAAAATGAATTTGATAGAATTCTTTCTTTACCTACTTTTTCCCAAACAGTTTACATAGCATTAGAATTATTTGTTCCATAAATTTTTGGTAGAATTCACTTGTAAATCCATCTGGTCCTGGGGATTTTTTCTTACGCAGCTCATTGATGGCTTGTTCAATATTTTTTTTCTTTTCCAAAAAATTTTAA
Organism: Phascolarctos cinereus; assembly: GCF_003287225.1. NCBI lineage: Eukaryota > Metazoa > Chordata > Mammalia > Diprotodontia > Phascolarctidae > Phascolarctos > Phascolarctos cinereus. Next base: position 467,777,807 of record NW_027555847.1, read on the forward strand.
TGTGTCCGTATTAGGAAAGGCAGGATGTGAAATAGAAAGAGCCTTACCTAAGAGAATATTTGAATTCAAGTCTTACTAATGCATGATCTTAGGCAAGACAACTTTCCTGAGCCTCAGTTTCCTTATCTGTAAAACAGGAATAAAAAATTCTGCCCACTTTAGGGTTGTTGAGAGAATTAAATGAAATTATGTATTTAAAGTGCTCTAGGAACTATAATGTATGACACAAGCTTTATTAATTAACAGAGTTAAGTTATATAAGAGTACTTATTAAAACAGGCCTCCACCCTGCCTCCCCAGCTGTTAAGGGGAAAATGTTCTATAAAATTTTAAAGGCTATATAAATTTGAGGTATTGCTACTATTATTATTTGTTGTGTTTACAAAACCAAGCAGAGCAGCAGTTTGCTCATCTGTTCTCTGCCTGAGTTTTGGACAACAAGGGGAATCTGTTGCCATTCTGGCTATGGTGTGATGGAGTATGCCTCTGTGTCCTTACTAGTAATACTTTTCACTTATTTGCAATGACTCTGGGATGTTTCCCAGAAATTGCTCCAATGGTCCCTTGTCCTGCTCTGCCAAGGAGTCTTAGAACTTCTTAATTCAGAATCAATGCAGAGTAAGGACTTTTTCAGACTACACCAAAACCTCATCCCATCCCTTGCTTGACAACTAATAACCACCAGAATGGCAAATATCCAAATCCCACTGGATTATACAGTCAGTTATCTCACAAAGAGCCCAATGATCAGGCCCTCACTTACGCCGGGTAGAGATAGTGTGCTTATTATTTTAGTCAAATTATTCTGATTTAATCAATGGAGAAGCTTGATACTGCTGAGATTTGGCAGAAAAGAAGACTTGATGCCCAGAAAAGCTGACCCTATATACTCAGATATCTCCAATAATGAAGCCAAGACTTGAACACAGGGGAATAGGGAGGGAGGCTCACCAGCAACCCACAGTTGTTGACAGCCTGTGAGGTCACCAACCAAGAGGAAAGGGTAGGTCAGTATGCTCCTTGTAATCCCCATTACAAAGGTGGTGTAAGTCACAACTGCCAATGCTTGGCTGAAACTGTCATCCTCCAAGTAGTTACTGATAAAGTGAGCCAGGAGGTTATAGCCCCACAAGATCACATCTCCCAGGAGGTGAGGTATCAAGTCCATAAAGAAACGCAGAAGCTCTTCTTTGAAAATCTCCCCAGTGAAGCTCAGCATACCACTGTATCTGACCTCCTGCCCCATGAACTGGACCATACAGTGTATCAAGATGATGTGCAGGGGGTAAGAGAGCACCCTGGACACACACTGCCACACCATCTCATAATGGAAAGTCTCTTTCACTACCTTCCTCAGTGATGTCTTCACTCTATATTTGTTGGATACGTATTGTAACTCCGAAAAGAAGGCCTTTTTCTCATGCTGCCCCAGGACAAGGGTGGAAAGAGCACTAGACATAAGCCTTGTACTCAGTCCTCTGAACAGGCCCTTCTTCCCAACCACTTGCATGATGTGTCTGGCAGAGGCCAAGAAACTGGGCAAGTAGAAGCTCTTCCTCCCATACATTGATCCATACAGTGGGAAGCGGTGGTTCATGACCAACCTAAATGAACAACTTCATGTAGAAGAGTGGATGGTTCAGCTTCTCCATGCTTGCCCCCAACACCAGGAACAGAGCCTCAGGGTGTCTACAGAACTATCCCTAGTTCCCATGGCTACCGGTGTCACCGCCTCCACGTCCCTGGATGTGGACTGTGGTGGCACTGAGGGCTGCAGTCCCCATATCCCAAGCCCCAGGGGGGCTCTGGGGTCAGTACCCCCTGCTCCACACCTGCTCCCTCACTATACTTTTCTAAAATAGGGTTAATTAAGTATTTTATTTCTTCTTTTGTTAATCTGGACAGTTTATACTTTTATAAGCATTCATTCATTTATTTTATTTAGATCTCCAGTTTTACTATCATATAATTGGGCAAAATAACTCCTAATAATTCCTTTAATTTCATCTGCATTTGTGGTTAATTCACCCTTTTTATTTTTGATACTGGTAATTTGGTTTTCTTCTTTCTTTTTTAAATTAAATTAACCAGTGGTTTATGTATTTCCTCCCCCCCCAAAAAAAGCTCCTAGTTTTATTCAGTGTTTTTTTTTTTAAATTTAATTTTATTAATTTATCCTTTGATTTTTTCAGGATGTCCATTTTGGTGTTTAATTGGGGATTTTTAATTTCTTCTTTTTCTAGTTTTTTAGTTGTATGTCCAATTAGTTCACCTAATTTCTCTCTCTTTTACTGATATATGCATTTGGATATGTAAATATTCTCCAAAGTACTGCTTTGGCTGCATCCCACAAATTTTGGAATATTGTTTCATTGCTGTCATTCCATTTAATGAAATTATTGGTTGTTTCTATGATGTTGTTTGACCCACTTATTCTTTAGGATTAGATTGTTTTAGATTGTTTAGTTTTGTTTTGGCCACCACCTCCCTCAATCTGCCCTCCCTTCTATCATCCCCCTCCCTTTTCTTTCCCCTTTCTCCTCCTACTGCCTATATGGCAAGTTAAATTTCTATACCTAACTGAGCATGTTATTCCCTCCTTGTGCCAAATTTGATGAGAGTAAAAATCAAACAATGCTCATCTCCCTCCCTTCTTTCCCTCTGCTATAATATGTCTTTGTGCTTCTTCATGTAATGCAATTTGCCCTTTTCTGCTTCCTCTTTTCCTGTTCTCCCATTACAGTTCCTTTTCACCAGTTCATTAGGTTTTTTATCATCACATCAAAGTCAACTTAAACCCACTCCCTCTCTCTCTCTCTCTCTCTCTCTCTCTCTCTCTCTCTCTCTCTCTCATATATATATATATATATATATATATATATATATATATATATATATCTCCCTTCTAAATGGTATAATAAAGGTACCATTCTCAAGAGTTATAAGTATCATTTTCCCATGTAGGGATGTAAACAGTTTATCCTTATTGAATAACATGTTGTTCCCCCCCCCTTTCCTGTTTATCTTTTTATGCCTCTCTTGAGTCTTGTATTTGAAGATCAAATTTTCCATTGAGCCTTGGTCTTTTTATCAGGAAAGTCTGGAAGTCTACTATTTCATTGAATGTCCATCTCCTCCCCTGAAAGATGATGCTCAATTTTGCTGAGTAGTTGATCCTTGGTTGTAATCCAAGGTCCTTTGCCTTATGGAATACCATATTTCACACCCTAAATCTTTTAATATAGAAGCTGCAAGGTCCTGCATAATCTTGACTGTGGTTCCATGATATTTGAATTGTTTCTTTCTGGCTGCTTGTGGGATTTTCTCCTTGACCTGATAATTCTAGAATTTGTCTTGGTGTTTTTCAATTTGGAATCTCTTTCAGGAGATGACCAGTGGATTCTTTTGATGACTATTTTACCCTCTGGTTCTAGGGCCTCAGGGAAGTTTTCCTTGATGATCTCCTGAAAGATGGTGTCCAGGTTCTTTTTATTCATGATGACTTTCAGACTTACCAATAATTTTTAAGTTATCTCTCCTGGATCTATTTTCCAGGTCAGCTGTTTTTCCAGTGAGGAATTTTACGTTTTCTTCTATTTTTTCACTCTTTTGATTTTGTTTTACTGATTCTTGATGTCTCATAGAGTCATTGGCTTCCAATTGCCTGATTCTAATTTCTAATGAATTGTTTTCTTCAGTTAGCTTTTGTACCTCCTTTTCCATCTGGCCCATTTTACTTTTTAGGGAGATGTTTCTTCAGTGTACTTTTTTTCCATTTAAAAAAATTGTTTAATTTTTCTTCTACCTACCTCATTTGACTTTTAAAATTCTTCTTGAGCTCTTCCAAGAAGGCTTTTTGGGCTTGACACCAGTTCATATTCCCCTCTGAAGTTATATGTGATTATATTGACAATGTTATCCTCCCCCGATTTTGTGTTTTGATCTTCCCTGTCACCAAGATACTTTTCTACAGTCATTGTTTTTCTATGTTGCTTCTTGCTTATGTTGTTTGCTTTCCCCCCCTGGCTTTTAATGTTCATCTCTGCTTCTTGGGTATAGGGGGCACTGTCCCAGACTTCTTGTGCTGAGGGCTAGGGGCCTGATTACTGGTTTGCTGAAGTGGGGCTTGCTACTGGCTTGCTTGGACACCTCCCTTCTTGCACTGGTCACCTTCATCCACAGCAAGAGGGATCTTTCCCATTAATCCCCCTAGCCTCATGAGCTAAAAGGATTTTAGCTCAACGATTTCAGGATTTTTCCTGGGGCAATATTCTCTGGGTTTTTTGAGGTCAGTAAGGGAGGGTGAGAGTGACTTACTGCTTACTCCATCATCTTGTCTTCTGGAAATTGAAATAGGTGACTTTCAAACACTCAGTCTGTGGGCTAATACTTCCAGGAGCAGTGCTGCCACCACTGCCACCACTGCCACTGCTATTTCAGTTGCTCCCAAAACCTGTTTCTGGTTTGTTGGTGCAGGGGCTGTATTGCATGCCTTACAACCCTGTGCTGGACCATGATTCTCTCTCACCCAGTTTTGACAGATCACTCTCACTGACCTTCTAAGTTGTGTCTGGCATCTGTGGGCTGAGGAGACTGGAAATTGTCACTGCTGCTGGTGACTCAGTCCCCCTGAAGCTTGCTCAGACTTTGCTTGAGCCCTGTCTGCCTCTGCACTCTGCACACTGGACACTGCTCTCTCAGGTGGGTGCATCCAACCTTTCCTGTCAACCTTTCAGGTTATCTTAGGATGGAAATCTGCCTCACTCTGTCTCTTTGTGGGTTCTGCCACTTTAGAATTTGTTCAGAGTCACTTTTTAGTGGTATTTGAAGGGATTTGGGGGAGAGCTCAGGTGAGTCCCTACTTTCACTTCGCCATCTTGCTTCCACCTCTAGATTGTCTAGTTTTCAAATAACTTTTGATCTCTGCTTCTGTGGCCATTTGTTAAATGCAATTTTATTGCATTGTGGTCTGAAACTGATGCATTTGATATTTCTGCTTTTCTTCATTTGGTTGTAAAGTTTTATGCCCTAATACATGGTCAATTTTTGTGAAGGTGCCATGTACAACTTGAAAAAAGGTACACTCTTTGCTATTCCCACTCAATTTTTTTTTCCAGATGTCTATCACATCTAACTTTTTCTAAGATTCAATTCACGTCCTTAACTTTTTCTTATTTATGGTCAATTAGTCGATGTTTGATAGGGGAAGTTTGAGGTCCCCCACTATACTAAAAGTATACTTTTACTGGCTATTACCTTTTGTAATTCATTTAGATTTTCCTTTAAAGATTTTGATTCTCTGCCATTTAGTTCCTTTCAGCAAAATTTAGTTTCTGTGCTCATCTGTTTTAATTAGGTCTCTTTTTTTTTGTTTTTCTTTTATCTGATGTGATTGCTACCCCTGCCTTTTTTACTTCAAGTGATGCATAATGGATTCTGCTCCAGGCCCTTATCTTAACTCTGTGTGTGTCTCTCTATTTCAAGTGTGCTTCTTGTAAACAACATATTGTTGGATTCTGGTTTCTAATCTGGTTTCTGTTATACACTTTGGTTTTATGGGTAAGTTCATCATATTCACATTCACACTTAAGATGCCTAGCTGTTCATTTCCCTCCATTCTGTTTTCTTCTATTTATCCTTCTTTCTCTCTTTTTATCCTGTTCCTCCTTTCAGGTCTTTTTTTTTCTAACTGCAGCCTTCTTTTATCTGCCCTCCCTTTTATCATTTTCTCTTTCTCTTTTTCCCCTTCCCTTCCTACTTGCCAGTTGGGTAAAAGAGATTACTATTACAATTTAATACACACACACATATGTATAAGTATATTATATATATACATATACATATGTGTATATGTATATATGTATTTCCCTCTTTGAACCAATTCACATGTGAATAAAGTTCAAGCACTGACTATCCCCCCGCCATTTTCCTCTTCACTGTAAAAATTCTTCCTTGAGTGCCTCTTTTATATGAGTTCCCCCCATTCTTCCCCTCCCTTCCCCCTTCTCCCAGGAATAATTTTCTTCAGTGAGCTTTTATACCTCTTTTCCCATTTGACCACTTCTGCTTTTCAAGGGGTTATTTTATCAGTGAATTTTTGTATTTTTTTTGTATCTTTTTTGTATTATTTTTGTATCAGTGATTTTTTTTTTCATTTGACGAAATCTGTTTTTAGGTTGGCATTTTCTTCAGTACTTTTGTGCCTGTTTTACCAAGCTGTTAATTGTCTTTTCATAATTTTTTCTTTGCTTTCCTTTCTTCACCTAACTTTTCCTCTAGCATTCTTTTTTTATTTTTAAAATAATTTTAGGTCCTCTAGGAATTCTTGTTGGGCTCATTTGGGCTCCTTTTCCCTTTGAGGCTTTGCTTGAAGCTGTTTTGACTTCATTGTCTTTTTCTGAATTTGTGTCTTGATCTACCCTGTCCACCATAGTAGCTTTTTATGGTCAAGTTTTTTTTCCCTCATTTTTCCAACCAATTCCTTGATTTGCTACTTTATGTTAATGTTATGCTCTGTTCCCAGTGTGTATGTGTGTGGGGGGGGCGCTGTCTCAAGCTTTAAACTTTTTCACACTGCTGTTTTCAGAACTGATTCTGAGGGTTTGGAAAGTTTTGACACTTCCAAGTTGTGATCTCTGGAGAGGTGTGTTCACTGCTTTTGTAGTCTACACTACATTCCTTACCCAGGAAAATCTCCTGACCCCTTTTGATTGCAATCAATACTTTCATTAGGACCCCTATTCCTTTGGAATTGTAAACAACACTGTTTCTCAGATCGCTTGGGGCTGGAAGTGATTCTGTCCCTCAGGGCTTCTACTCCCTCTTGATCAAAAGTGCTCCTCCCTGTCCTTTTGCTATGACCCAAAAGTGGGTGTAGGTAATGGAGTTGCCAAACAGTTGCTCCTCAGGGTTCCCTCTCCCTCTGGACTGAAAGTTATCCTCTCCACTCTCACGCTTTAACCCAGAAGTGGCTATGAGCAATGGAGCTGCCAAATAGTATTTGGTCCTATGTCCAGTGTCATAGTGTCACAGGGGTCCCCCGTAATCTCTTTCTGACCTGCCTGAGTACTCCTCAAGCTGGTACGGCTTCTGTTGCCACCACATAGTTCCACTAGTGGTATTTCATCCATGTGGGCTCTGGGACAGCCCCTCCCCCATGTCACAGATTTCTCTTTCTGACTTCCTAGGTTGTTTTGAGCCAAAAAGAGAAAGTCTCACTGTGATGTTTCATTGGCTCGGTCACTCCAGAATTTGATTTGAGGCATTATTTTAAAGTTGTTTGGAGGGGAATGTTGGGAGGTCTCAGCTGAGATGTTTCTCTATGCTACCACCTTTGTCCCATCCCCAGAAATCTTCCTGCTCTGCCTTTCTCAATGCTTTCTAAGATTGCTTGAGCTTTCTTGCCTGCCATATCCTACTGTTCACTCACATTAAACTTACACTCCACTAACCTCCAATGATGTATTTCAGACTAACTAAACTTCACCTTCTTTATAATACATCCTAGAGTTTTGTCAGGTATCCAAGCCAGGCATGCTGGTATATCTCTTTCAGATTTAGTGCTCTTTCTTTTTTGCAAAACTGGGGCATTTGCTCTTCTCTAGTCCTATGGTACCTCTTCTATTTTCCATGACCTTTAAAAGATCTCTAATGGTGGCTCAGCAATCACAGCTGCCAGTTTGCTCATCTGAGCCTGCTGACTTGAACTCATTAAGGGGAGCTAACTGTTCTCTTACTATCTCCTTAAATATATCCGGTATCAAATGCCAGCCGATTAGTTATTTTTATTCTGTTTCTTTTTCAATCCAAAAATCATTCTCTTTTTCAGAGAAAACAGCAACAGAATGAGTTGAACAGTTATGTTTTCTCTCCTTCACTTTATCATGATCACATCTACCCCAAAGATGAGTCCCAGCCCTCCTTGAACCTAGTCTTTCCCCTTACATAACTGATATGCCCATTTTTGCTGTCTGAGGACATTCTGACCTTTAGTACTCCTGCCTTTCTTATTACCATTGTGATTGTGCCATGCCTTGCATTCCTCTTCTATTGCATGCCCTTGCTTCATAGAAGTACAGAATATGAGAGTTGGCAGGGACCTCAGCAGTCATCTAGTCTGACTCATATTTGATAATTGAAGTCCCTTACAACTACTATACCATGTATAGCACCTGTGGTGCTCCTCTTTCACATGTTAAGCCTGTAAGTAGGCTATACCAGATTGAAGTACTGTGTGGATTCATATCCACTCAAAACCATAATTCATGTTCATAGCATTTACTTTTATTAATTAGATAGGACAAAATTAGTTCAAAACAAGTATTTAAGCAAAGAGATCAGTAAGAAAAAAAAAAGAAAAACACAATCCCCTTCTTATCCTCATGCCAATCTCCCACATCCCCAATTTATACTTTTCTGTGACCACACATAACAACAATGGGAAGAATGACCACATCTTGAAAATGTGTGTGGGAGAACAAATGTTTGTGTATTTAGAAGCACATACATTAGGAAGACAGGAGGGACAATGAACCAATCAACTGACAAGCATTTATTAAGGTCCACTATCTGAAGCTAAGAACTGGGGATACAAAATAAAAAATGTAATGTAAACCTTCAGGGAGCTTACATTCTATCAGTGAGACAGCATATAAATACAGATAAATAAGCATATACAAAATCTTTACAAGGTAATGTGAGGAAAATTAGCAACTGGGGAGATCAAAAAAGACTTCATAAAGAAGACCAAACTTGATCTAAACTTTGAAAAAAAACAAGATTTCCAAGAGGCTTGGCTCTAGGAGTCAGATCAAAGTCATCCTGCCTCTTCACAGCCGCAGAATAAAAAGACTGATGAAGGGGTAGGTTGATCCTTTTATATACGTACTAAGTTTTCAGTCACAAATTGCCTGAAACAGGCTAAGATCCATCCTCAATTTGTGCAAGTACTTGTTAATAAGAAATGCTTCAGTCATTGAAATGGTGCCCAATGGGACTCTAGATTTTTTTTTTTTTTTGCAGATGAAGAGGACTACAAGGCTAAAAGCTATCTGCACAGAACACTGTAAGGATTTTTTCCTCTATTATGCAATGGACTGTGGCTGTGATTTCTTGAAGTGTGTGGATAAGCAATCTTGACCTATATGGTAAAATGTTATTTTATTTTTCTTTTTAAGCTTACTGGCACAGCTGAATCACAGGGTACAAAGCAGTCCCAGCTTATGACCACACTGGCAAGTAGAGTTAGGGTGGAGATAGAGAATGCAAACAATTGCCATAAAGATAATACTTTTGGGGAAAAGACTGGGGCAGACATGCCATGATCTCCTACCTCTCAGGTCCTCCTGAGATTTTGTATCTTCATCCAATTCTGGGCTCATTTCACACACTTGAATTTCAGGGTTTCCTTTCTCTAGGTGGTGCTGTTATCAGTCTGGCCTGACCATTTATTTCCTACTTGATTAGCACTCAATTCAGTCCCAGGCTCTCCCCAAAAGAAGAGCTGCCTTCTCCTTAACCCCACCCCAGTTCTGGCCTAATTTCCAAATGGGATATATCCCTTGCTCTCTGCCTATTCTTCTGCCCCACTTTTTTTTCAGCCAAAGACATGGTTTATTAGAACAACCACCATATTGGCCAGACTCTAAAGGAATCTGAACATTAGTGAGCTATTGGCTACATTTTAAGAATCTGAGTAGTGGTTAGATTTTAAGAATCTGAGCACCTTAATGGAGACAAGATGGACCTTATATACAGAAAGACTGTGGGAGAGATCTAGGAGTGGCCAAGTAGTCTGTGGGTACTGTGAGGTAATAGAATGCCGGGGACCTGGATCACTTGGCCAAGGGAGAATGGAGCCTAGCTAGGATGAAGTGTGGGAAGTGGCCTGGGGCCATAGGGAACTAAAACAATGGAGGGCCAGGCTAGATTAAGGGTCACAGAAAATTGGGAGATTGGGCATAGCCACAATGAAAGGTTAATTGAATGGATTATAGCCTGAAAGTTCAGGGTTTTTCCTTTTCGGGGTCCAGATCCTATTCTTATCATTCCCCCCCTCAAACAAATGGGACCCAAATTCTTTTGGAGTAAGGGATGAAGGTCTTAGCTTCTGAAACTGCTTTCTGCTGGCAAGGGACATTGAGCTGCCCTGCATGGAGGGAATCCCAAAGAGGTTGACTGGAAAGAAGTACAGGCTGCATTCAGGGGATGTTGGGGCAGGGGTGGGGGATGGGGGGTAGTACTAACAACAATAGATGAATGGCCTATAGTCTGGAAGCCACAAATCTGACAGAAAGACTGTAGGGTCCAGATTTAGGGAGAAGCAAAGTGTAAGAGCCCCATTAAAATCATTTACATTTGACCTGCAAGATTATCTGATCTTGTTACTTTTTCTAAAGTTTAAGTAATACTTTTACAAGTAGTTTTCCCACCCTTGGGTTCAATAGTTATACAAATTTATGCTAGAGACTGACTTTCATTTCAATTATCACTGAAATTCTCCTTCCCAAACCAAACTAAAGATGTTTCTGACTTAATTTCAGTTGTTCAGGGTTATTGAATGACTATACATTCAGTTCAAAACAGCAAGATCTCACATACTTGCATTGACCTTTACTGACCACCTGCTCTGATTATAGAAATTAGAGAAAAGGATAAAGCAGGGACTAGATGTAGGGCCTAAATATTACAGGATAAAACATTCTTAGCTCTGTTTGGATTCAGATAATTCAGTTTTCCAACCATGCAGTATTAAATCCGCTTCATAGCCAGTCTCAGGAATAGCCAGGTGGGTAACATTCCTTTTCAAGGGAACACAATGAGGAAACTGAGCCAGAAGGATCCCATCTTAGACTAAAGCTAAAATTGTCCTCTCAGGTTTTCCTGATGCAGACTTCCCACCTGTATCACATTCTCTCTGAACAGCTTGTGGCATTTCTCTCAGATGGTAGATTATTGATTATCGATGGATTATTATGATCCATCAGACAACTCAAAATAAAATCCTATGAGCTTTTACCTCAAACAGCAGGTTTCACCAATCACAGCATAGGAAAAACTTTTCCAGGAATTACACCTCAAACTTAAAAAGCCAATTGTTAGAGATTATTTCTATCTACTTGCAAATTCTCAGCAAGACAAAGCCCAAACAAGTTTTTTGGCAAGTTTACACATTAAAATAATAACCAACAATAGCCAAATTGTTTTTAGTGGTAACCAAATTATGAAAAGCTGCTTGACATAACTGATACAAAGAGTTCACCAATTTGAAACTTGAAACATACCCATTACTGATCAGGTGACTTCAGTTTTGTTAAATGCATTTCCAAATTACTTTACACAGAGAATCAACATCTCATCATTAACAGTTAAAACTAAAAGTTTGCCCATTCCATTAGGGTGAATTCTTCACATACTTCACATACTTAGACACCCCCCACACACACCAATGGGCTTGTGGCCCATTGGCCAGTTAAACCTGATTTAACCTGTCTGCTGAGATAGTTTTACCAAGCTGTGGCAGCTATGCATGCTACAGCTTCTTGGAGCCACAGGTGAGAGTTGAGTGCCAGGTGGACTAAAGGTGAATGAGCAGCCTTTACCCAAGTTTGGAGGCTATCTTCTTTACCTTGAGCAGGATGTGCTGAACCTGGGTGATGCTTACAGCAAAGGTTGCCCCAGGACCCAAGGCCATTGCCAGTGGGGCCAAAGCTGTAGCTGCTGCCGCTTCCCCCTCCTTACTTGTAGGGGAGCACGAATTTGAAGGGGGGGGAAGGGTGAAACTCTCTTCTCCTAGGACAAAGACACCCTCTTGACTCAAGGAAAGGGAGTGGGAGAAGGAAGTGACCAGGGTTGTAAAAAGGTGTTTCAAAACCCCTTAATGATCAATCACCAAACCTCCAGAATTTGCTAAGATGTTTTTGTCTGTTCTAACTTTCCCCTGTAATCTCCATGAAGGAGGATTCAGGGGTGTAGAGGGAAGGGAGTAAGTAAGCCTCAGGGAACCAAAAAGCACCTGCAGTTTTCGCAGTTCCCTAGTGCCAAGAGAATTGACAGAATTGGGCATACAGGATAGGGCAACCATCCTTGTCCTCTATGCTGTGGAAGGTGTACCCAGGCCCATGGCCTTGAACTAAAGCAGTGGACCAAGAACCTTAGAGCATCAGGCCTCATGACAGTCTGCCCAAAAAGCACCTCCAAGCCTTCCTATGCTTGGAGAGCGACCCCAACTGCAGAACAAGAAAGAAGGGTGGGGAGGCTTTGAGTCTTGGCTGGAGAAGAACTTAGGGTTAGGCAGTTTTCCCCATATGGGCCACCAAAATGTTGAAGTTTAGGGGTGCTAGAACCCCAAAGTCATAACATGTGGATCTTGCCTGAAAGAATTTGACCCAATCCTTCTTTCAGCCAAAGACAAGATTTATTAGAACATCTGCCATATTGGCCAGACTCTTAAGGAATCTGAACATTGGTGAGCTATCGGCTAGATTTTAAGAATTTGAGCCTTCTGCCCCATTTTAATGCACCTCTGGGGTTTTTAGGGCGTTCAAGGAGGACTAGCACCTCTTGTGTGAGGGCTGGTTGAGCCCTTTTCAAGGCTGCTCATTCACCTTTAGTCCACCTGGCACTCAACTCTCACCTGTGGCTCCAAGAAGCTGTAGCATGCATAGCTGCCACAGCTTGGTAAAACTATCTCAGCAGACAGGCTAAATCAGGTTTAACTGGCCAATGGGGCACAAGCCCATTGGTGTATGTGGGGGGTGTCTAAGTATGTGAAGTATGTGAAGAATTCACCCTAATGGAATGGGCAGATGGGAACAATTTGTTGCAATGGCCATGAAGGTGGTTGAAGCAGGGTCTATGGAGCTTGGTGAGACATTGAAGGTGCCAAGGTCTACCACTTCACCCTGGGTCATAACTAGTCATCCTGACTTTTGTCTTGCCACTGGACTCCAACAACTCTGGGATAGAGTAAGGCTGATGACTTTGTGCAACCCTACCCTACTTAAATCTAATTCACACGTAAGTCAAGCCATCACCCATTGTCATTGATCCTCTTTGAAAATAAAGAACAAACTACAACAATGCACCTCTGTATGTGAGCATATGTTGGGTGATTATTTTTCCAAATTATGGGGACTCCTGAATGGAAGGAGGCAAAATCATGCAGCATTCCCTTGACCAGGGAATAATTGTGAATCTTATTTGGTTAGATACTATATTATATAGATACTGGATTCATGGTATGGCCTCTATGGGCAGCTGGTTTTAAGCAAAAAGTAGACAGGTAATGTGGGCAACTTTTGTCTTTGGAACCCCTTCTTCTCTTTTTGGTGCCCATTTCACCTTCATTAATTTCCCTTCCCCTACCCCCATCTTGCTTTTAAGTATTCTCTTCCTGCTTATCCAAACCAGCTTTCAAGAAATACTCTCACGCCATTCTCTTTCATTTTTATATAAATGCAGATGTGTTTAAATTACTGTTATCTACCTCTTTCAAGGGAAATAAATGTGTGTATGTGTAGAGGTGTGTGTGTAGCCTTGTATCAAAAGGTAAAGCTATTATTTTCTGTTAAGGGAAGTTGAAGCAACAGCAAAAGAGGTCGGCTGCTGCTTGAATAGTCTCTGTATGACCTTGTAATCTACCAAATAAATGTCTGCCTAACTTGTTTGGTCATGTCTATCTCTTTGTGACCCTATTTGGGGTTTTCTTGGCAAAGATGCTAGAGTAGTTTGCCATTTCCTTTTCCAGCTTATTTTACAGATAAGGAAACTGAGACAAAGAGGGATAAGTGACTTGTCCAGACAGCTAGTAAGTGTCTGAGGCTGGATTTGAAATCAGGTCTTCCTGACTCTTTGTCTAGCACTCTAGCTACTGCACTACCTAGTCTGCCTGTTCCCCCCTACCCAAAATATCAGCCCTGAAGTGAATTCTACCTTGGTTGGTATGAAACATCTTAGGAAACACTTCTATATAAAATTGGGTCAGCATTTTCTAGTGCTTAAGCACAGAGATAGAAAAAGGACACTACCCTGGGCAGGGAGAAGACCTGAGTTCTAACCTCGGATTTACTGACCTTGGGCAGGTCACATTGCTACTCAGGCCACATTTAATGCTTTCTTATGCTAAGTAAAGGGTATGCATTAGATGTTTTCTAAAATCTCTTCCTAAAATCTTTGCAAATATTAGGTGTATTCTAATGATTTTGATTGGGCCTTGACTACTTTCCTCTTATACTCAATTTGCAGCTCTTTTCCAATCTATTCATGTTTCCCTGGGAGATGACAAGGAGTGGATTGCTTTATTGATGAACCTTTGCTTTTATTTTCCTTCTATTCTTTGTGTATCTTATATGAGCCTATTTATTTACATGTTTTCTCCCCAATTAGCATATATACTTTGTGAGGACTAGGTTTGTATTTTGTGTTTTTGTATTCAACACAGTGCCTAAACCATAGTAAGGTACTTAGTAAATGTTTCTTGATTAACACTCCTATTGATACAGTGAAAGGGGAGGGAGATGAGGAGTCAGAGGTCCTGGGTTTGAATCCAGGCTTTCTCACAACTTGTATGATCTTGTGAAAGTCATTGAACTTCTCTGGACCTCAGTTTCCTAATTTGTAAAATGTTGGGATTGGACAAAATGTCTTCTAAGGCTTCTTTGAATTCTGAAACTGTGACATTATCAGCCTATCAACTGTCCTCTAAAGTATTCCAGAATATTCTGTGTTCCTCTTACATCCAATTGCTGTTGCTGTTACCTAATATAATACAACCTGACATAACATGACATGACATAGCATATCCTTTAAATCCTCACATTATGTCAAATCTCTTGTCTTTTTATATCTGCCTCTGACTCATTGCTCCTAAACTTATTTTTTATTCTCAACATGGCCTCTGCTCCCTCTGTCCCTCACTATACTTGCAGTCTATTAGTACTTTTTTGGTCCTGCTTTCCTTTCTTGGCTCTAGAGTTAATATCCTACAAGTCTAGATCAATTGACCCCCGTTCTGTTACCAATCATGACCTTAGCTTAAAAAGGCTAGGGTCTTCACTTCACCTGGGGCCATTGCCAGTCGTCCTGACCTATAGACATAGGTCTATCACTGGACTCTGATGACTCTGGAGGAGAGTGAGGCTGATGACTGCACAGCTCTGTCTCACTTAAGTCCAAATCACTTGCAAGTCAAGACATTACCCTCTGATGTCATTGGTTCTCTTAGAGAATGAAGGACAAAACAACAATAGCCAATATTACACCCTGGGCCACCCTCACCATCGATCTTTTCTGCTCCTTTCTCGATGCTGCAAAATGCTACTGAATGAAATCATGTCAAATGAGTCTGTTACAAATTCATTATTATTTGGTTCTAAAGGGAGATAACCTGATTTCAAAATTCTAGCTCTGCCACTTACTCTATGACTTTGGGCAAACTTCATCACCTTCTTAGACCTTGGTTACCTAATCTGTAAAATCAGGGAGTGACACTGACTTCTGACATCTCTTCTATTTCTGGATCTCTGACCCTCTGATACTGCTCTCACCTGCACCTTCACTGCTGTATGACAATCATTGTTCTTTCTTAGTTGATATTTTTTACCTTCTTCACAGCAACTATTTTAAAGCTCTCTCCTCAAGCTCCATACTTTATACCTGCCCTCTGTACCCTCAACAGATGGATATATTTCTTTATACTAAGGAATCAAAGCTGCCTGTGGTCATTTGTCTGTTCAAAAAATCTTCACTGGCTCCCTGTTGCCTTCAAGACAAACCACAAACTCCTCTGCACAATTTTCAAGGCTTTGTTCAAAATTTCACTGCAACCCACTTTTCCAGCCTCATGTTATATTTCTGACCCTTCACAAACAACTTGTTATAACCAAATTACGCCATAAATCTTTTTAATACTTGCTATCTCTTCTCTTACCTCTATGTTTGCATCTGCCATCATCCCCCATGCATGAAATATGTTTCCTACTCTTCTTCATCTTTCCAAATTCTTACTAGCTCCTCCATGAAGCCTTCCCTTGTTTCTCTAGTGATGCTCTGTCTTAACATTATAATGAGTGGCATTTGCTTATCTGTTAAGAGCAGCAATTCAATTCAGCAAACCTTTATATTATTAAATGCCTATTGTATGCAAGGCACTGTGTAGTCAGGATAGAAAATTAAATATGAAACATTATCTGCTCTTGAATTTCCATTATCCTAGGAGGATAATGTTTCATTTTATACAGTGGTATCTCCACTGCTGAGAATAATTCTGTAGAAGAATACCAGTGGGAAGGGCATTAGATTTGGAATCAGGGGACCTAGGATTCAAATCCTGACTCTCCTATTTTCTATCTGTATGACACTGGTTAAATCATGCCACCTCTCTGGTCTCAGTTTCCTCATCTGTAAAATGGGGGGTTTGGACTAGATGCCTTCTAAGATCCCATCCAGCTTTAAACCTATGATCTTGAGAATATAGGACCATGTGAAGGACCTGCAATTTCCTTAGTGTAGGGAACTCATACTCAATGCAGATTGCAACCCATCTGTGACTTTGAAGGTAAGTCCTGGAGAGCTACCTGTGGCATATAGTGGTTAAGTGATTTATCCAAGGTCCCACAGCTAGTAAGTCCTTTGCACAGATTAGCTTCATGCTTTATAAATGTTTCCTACACTGAACTGAAAATTTTTCTATGTCCTCCCCTCCACCTCTTTTGATGGTGAGGAATTCTGGTGAGAAAGATCAATGAAAACAGTGAGGGAGAAGGTCCAAAGCGAAGTCAAGATATGACAATCATAAAGTTGATAATGGTTTTATTTTCCCTAGAAAATCACTTCAGACAATATTGCACAGGAAGTATGGGGACACATAAATCATACACAAATACATGTTGAATCATGTCGAATTAGAGTTGGAAAGAGAGCTCAGAGATTATTCAATTATCTGCTTTTATTAGCTCAGAGCAGTGGTCTTGACTTAACAGTGATTAGTCATCTAAACTAAAACTCAGATTTCTTAATACCCTTCTTGCCCAAACCTCTCTTTATGGTGCCACTTCTGCCCTTTAGCATCCCTGGCTTTCTTCAAGACTCAGTTCAAATCTAACCTTCTATAGGATGCCTTTATCTCTTTCCACAGCTAATAGTCCCTTTCCTTTGAGACATCCTTTCATCATACTGATACTTACTTGCTATCTCCCATATTAGAATGAAGCAGGGACTTTTATGCCCTTATTTATAACCCCAGCATCTAGCACAGTGACTGGCATATACTAAGTGTTTAATAAATATTTCTTGCCTGACAACTCTGCCTTTCTAACTATTTCATATACCTGACTACATCTCTTGGGGAGCCCCTTGTGCTTTGGGATGGAGGTGAAGCTCATAATTCTTAACCCCCTTGGAAGACTCAGCCACTGAGACCATTGCTGGGATCACTACACAGTGCAGATCAATAGGAGGGTGCCTGTATCTACTGCATATAACCCACAGAAGTAGAGCTTCAGAATAAAATCAACAACTAGGTTTGACAACGTGTGGAGGATAAAATATGTTTTCGACCAATGCTACTTGCTAGTTATGACATTTCTCTGTATACGTGCATGAGCAGAAAGAAACAGAATGATCTCTCTAGTTCTTTTCACCTTGAAAACTCAGATCCCCTTACTTTACTATTTCAGTCAACCTCCCCACGAACTCAGCAGAGCAGCTGAGATGCCAGAGGAAGGATTGGAGCCTGTCACCCCACCATTGGGGGAGGCAAAGGTGTTTCCACATGTCTTGCTGAGTTATGGAAATGCATATCTTGTGCTTTGCTCTCCAGCAGAGACTTTTCTGTTTAATACCCAAAGTTCTTTCAGATTTTATTGTGACAAGTGGTGTAGTACCATGTTCAAGGAAGAATTTTGGGATGCGTGCCTTGGAAACTTTTTTTTTTGGTTGCCCATCTGTTTTGCTTGTCGCAATTCCTGTTTGTTTAAGATGTACATGTGCCAGAAATGTGGAAAGAATGTGTATAGCGACAAGTGATATAGAGCCATTTTCACACTGGACTTATGGGAAGCATGTGTTGCCCATCTGTGAAGTTCTCATTTTATGCAAATTTAGAAAATATATTCTTATGTCATGTTGTCTTAATGCCCAGGGGTAGTTTGTAACATGCAAATGGAAAAAGAGGATGGGAAGGAAGGGACCTTGGGTTGTGTGTAAGAGTAGCCTTAACCTGACTAGAGAGGTGGACTGTGGATGGTTGCCATTTGCCTTAATTAGGAAATGAGGGGGAAAGTTTTCTTTTTGATCAGTTGCTGTGCAGGGGAGTGGGATGTAGGCTGAACACAGAGGCCTCTGGGAGGACCATTTTTTTTAGATATACAGAACAAAACCACTAATATCCTCAGAAGAAGGTATTTTCTCTTGATAAACAGTGAAAGAATGCACCAATGCTTCCTTATGAACCATTCAGTTAGTTCTACTAAGGTCGTGCCTTTTGCTAATGTGCTATTCTAAGCTCACGGAGTGAGAAAAAATGAGGGAGCTTGTGGGGCCTTCTCATGGGAGAGATATCATTCTCAAAGTTTACGAGGAACTATTATCTTTGGGATTTTAGAAGCATCAGAATCCTTGAGAACTTATTCATAAAAGGAACCTCACTTAAAGTAACCTAGCAAACATATTCCAGACTAAGAAGTCTCCACAGAAAAGTCCTAGTCTAGCCTCTGCTTGAAGACCAGTAATGAATGGCAAGCCCACTCCCTCATGAGGAGGTGAAATATTGTGTTGTTGTTATTTAGTTGGCTCAGTCTGGTCCAACTCTTTGTGACCCCATTTGAGGTTTTCTGGGCAAAGATCCTGGAATGGTTTGCCATTTCCTTCTCCAGTTCATTTTACAGATGAGGAAACTGAGGCAAACAGTGTTAAGTGATTTGCCTGGGGTCACACAGTGCACACTCTGAGGCTGGATTTGAATTCTATTCACTGTGACACCTAGCTAAGGCAGTAAAGTTTACTTTTCAACAGCTAATTTTTAGGAAATTCTATGATACATCAAATCACCCATTACTCCCACTCTCTGGGGCCAAGCAGAGCAAGTCCAGTTCCTCTTCCATCTGACAGTGTTTCCAATATTTGAAGACTGCTGTGACTCCAGTCCTCTTGTTCCTCCTTGTCACACTTCTCAGGCTTTTTCATATCTTTCTTTCTTAAGATGTACTCAACACAGTACTCTAAATGAGATGTGATTAAGGCAGAGTTCAGCAGGACCATTAACTCCCTGGACTCTAAGTATCTCTTAATATAGCCTAAAGCTGTTTTGGCTTTTTATTTTTTTGTGTCTTGTGATACCATTGATTCTCATGGAGTTTTCATTAAACCCTTGAGATCTTTTTTTTTTCCCCAAACAAATTGTGTAGTCATGTTTCCCTAACCACATACCATTTTAAATGATCCTCTTTGCTTTATCTTCTTTTTTAGGGGGAAGGGGAGAACCTTTTACTGACTCCCTTTCACAACTCTTTCCCAAGTGAAAAAAAAAGAAAAAGAAAAACCTTGTAATAAACGTGCATGGTCAAATACAATGAATTCTCACATTAGACCTGTCCTGCATAATATACACACATATACATACATACACACGCACACGTATATATACATATAAATACACACACATATATATGCATATGTGTGTGTGTGTGTGTGTGTATGTATGTATATATAAAATTCTGTAACCTGAGTCCATCAATGTAGCTTCTGAGGCTGAGATACAACAAAGTATGGATTGATTCTCTGGTGCTTGTGCAAATTTTGACCTAACAATTAATACCAAGAAGACAGAGGTTCTCCACCAGCCAGTACCGCATTATATGTACATGGAACCATTGGTTACAGCAAATGGAGAAATTTTGAATGCTGTGGATGTTAACTTACCTTGGCAGTATGCTTTCCAGGGACGTAAACATTGATAATGAGATTGATATGTGCATTGACAGAGCTAGCTCAGTGTTTGGGAGGCTCTGAAGGAAAGTGTGGGAGACAAAAGGTATTAGAGTGCCTACCAAACCCAAGGTCTGCAGTGCTAACAATGAGGTCAACCTTCATTGTTGTATTTCTATGAAACCTGGACCATATAACAGTGCCAGGACAGGAAACTGAAATGATTCCATTTGAATTGTCTTAGGAAGATTCTGGAGATCACCTGGCAAGACAAAGTACCTGACACTGAAGTCCTTTCTCCAGCTGAATTCCCAAGAATTCAAACTCCGCTGCAGAAAGTACAATTCTGGTTTGCCATATTGTTCAAATATGAAACATACAATTTTATGGAACACTCACACAATGCAAGAGCTCACATAGAGGTCAGAAGAAGCCATAGAAGGATACTCTCAAGGTCTCTTTGAAGAACTTTGGAATTGATTGTAAGACCTATGGGAGATGCTGGCAAAGGGCTCCCCAGCATGGCATGCCCACTTCAAGGAAGGTGCTACACTCTATGAGCAAAGCAGAATTGCAGTAGCTCAAAAGAAATGTGAGATGTACAAATTTAGAGACATCTACTCCAAATCTTAATATGAACTATTTGTGCCTGACCTGTGGTAGAACTTTCTGAGCTCATGTTGGTTTGATCAGCCACAGTCAGACACACTGTACCTTGACCCTAACCTAGTGATGTCATTTTGGTGAAGGACAACAACGAACCAGTCTGGAAGGGGACAGCATTCATCTTCAGTACCTATCCTCTGGAATGAAATCATGTACTTCTAAATTTGATTTTTTTTTAAGAATCAAAGTGCAGAAATTTACTTTTATCTCTATAAATTTAAGGGAAACAGCTCACTTTCAGAATTCCCACTAGCTTTAGGGAAGGCTTTCTGGAGGAGAAGGCATTTGAGGCAAAACTTAAAAGATTAAGCAAACAATAAAGTTCTCTCTAAGCTCTGACCTCAAAGAGGTTGAACTTTTATACTGAATTCTCAGTTTAGTAAGAGTTGGGTCTTAAAGACCATATCCCCAACTCACCATCCAGAAACTTAAACAACTGGACTCTGTCATCTAATGTGTTTGCTATTCCTTCCTAATCTTGTTCCAAATCATTGATAAAGATGTTTATTTTTTTATAAAGATGTTTAAAAAGCACACGTCAAAAGATAGAACTTTGAATCACTACACTAAATACCTCCATTCAAACTGACATCAACTCATTAATGATCCCCACCCCAGTCTATCTTCTTTTCAGGTGTCAAATTGATCTTTCTGAAGCTAACAGGTCTGATGATGTTTTCTCCATATGAAATAAATTTCTATGGCTCCCTATTGCCTCCAGAATAAAATACGAAAACCTACCCTCTCTCAACTTTTCTACTCTTCTTGCCTTTTACTCTCCTCTACACACTCTGTAGTCCAGTGACATTGACCACCTTGCTTTTCCTCTCACGGGATACACTGTCTCTCAATTCTGTGCATTTTCACTGGCTGCTCGCCATCCTTAATCTTAGTGTCTTCCCTCAAAGACCACTGCCAATTTTACCATTATATATTTTGTTTGTACATATTGTTTGCTTGTTGTCACCTCTATTAGACTGCGAACTTCTTATTTTTAAATTTTTAAAATTTTAAAAAATTTTTAAAGTTGTATTAATTTATTTTGATTTATCAACAATCACTTCCATATGCTTTTGAGTTGAAAATTTTTCTTCCCCTTCCTCCCCCACCCTCCCCAAGATGGCGCACGATCTGACATAGGCTTTATATTTACATACCCGTGAAACATACTTTCACATTAGTGAAGTTGTAAGTAAGAATTAAAATCAATAGGAGGAACCATCAGAAAGAGGAAACAAAACTCAACAGAAGGTAAAAATAAGTGATAGCGATTCGACTTCCATAGTTCTTTCTTTGGATGTGGACAGCATTTTCCATCCCGAGGCCTCTTAGATCCTTGTAATGCTGAGAAGGGTTCAGTTTAACAGTATTAGTCATTGCATAACATGGCTGTTATTGTGTACAAAGTCCTCTGGGTTCTGCTCACTTCACTCAGCATCAGACCATATAAGTCTTTCCAGGTTTTTCTGAAGTCAACCTGTTCATCATTTCTTATAGCACAATAGTATTCCATTACATTCATATACCACAACTTGCTCAGCCATTCCCCAATTGATGGGCATCCTCTCAATTTCCAATTCTTTGCCACTACAAAAAGAGCTGCTGTGAATATTTTTGTACATGTGGGTCCTTTTCCCATTCATTTGATCTCTTTGGGATATAGCCCTAGAAGTGCTATTGCTGGATCAAAGGGTATGCACATTTTTGTAGCCCTTTGGGCATAGTTCCAAATTGTTCTCCAAAATGGTTGGATCATTTCACAACTCCACCAACAATGTATTATGTTCCAATTTTCCCACATACTCTCCAACATTTATCATTTTCCTGTTTTGTCATGTTGGGCAATCTGATAGGTGTGATGTGGTACCTCAGAGTTTTTTGATTTGCATTTCTCTAATCAATAATGATTTAGAGCATTTTTTCATATGACTATAGATGGCTTTAATTTCTTCATCTGAGAACTGCCTGTTCATATCCTTTGACCATTTATCAATTGGGGATGGCTTGTGTTCTTATAAATTTGTCTTAATTCTCTATATATTTTAGAAATGAGGCCTTTATCAGAGAGGCTGGTTGCAAAAATTCTTTGCCAATTTTCTACCTTCCTTCTAATCTTAGTTGGATTGGCTTTGTGCAAAAACTTTTCAATTTAATGTAATCAAAATTATCCATTTTGCTTTTCATAATGTTCTCTATCTCCTGTTTGGTCATGAATTCTTCTGTTCTCCATAGATCTGATAGGTAAACTATTCCTTGTTCTCCCAGTTTACTTATGGTATCACCCTTTATATCTAAGTCATGAACCCATTTTGACTTTATTTTGGTATATGGTGTGAGATTTGGGTCTATGCCTAGTTTCTGCCATACTCTTTTCCAGTTTTCCCAGCAGTTTTTTTCAAAGAGTGGGTTCTTATCCCAGAAGCTGGGGTCTTTGGGTTTATCAAATAATAGATTACTATAGTCATTGACTACTGTGTCTTGCATATTTGACCTATTCCACTGATCCACCTCCCTATTTCTTAGCCATAGACTGTGAACTTCTCGAGAGCAGGAGGTATATTTTTTTGCCTTTCTTTATATCCCCAATGTCTTAGCACATTAATAAATGGTAATGACTAACTGACTGCATAACGACTACTCTTTGGATCCAGTCATTCAACTAGTTCCAAATCCATCTTGTACCCCACATCTTTCCATCTTGTTCAGAAGGGAAGCATAGGAGTCTTTATTAAATGTCTGGTTGAAATTTCAGGACGTCATCTCTTATATTCTCTAATTTAGCAATTTAGTTGTGTTGTCTAGAAAGGAAATTATGTTCATGTGATATAGTCCATTCATAATGAAGTTATATTGGCTTTTTAGAATTATTGTTTTTCTTCTTAAATCTTAAAATCATCCCTCTAATTGTATAATTCTTTTAATGAGGTATTCTAGAATTCCCCAGGAATTGAAGTCAAGATCAGCACCCAATTGCTTATAGACTTCTCTTTTTTCTCTTTTTGGAAATTGCAGACAATTGACTTTAGTTCTGAGGTACTTTGCTTCTTAGGTTTTTTGAAGATCATTGATAGTGTCAGCAATTACGTTTACTAGTTCTTCATTCAACATGAACAAACTAATACATCCGGTGACTTTAACTGAGGACAGTTAGACAGTCTTTTGGGATCATAGATTTAGATTTGGAGCTGGAAGGAAACTCAGGAACCAGGTAGTCCAAACCCCTACCCCTCCATTTTCTAGATGAGGAAAAGGCCTAGGGAGGTGAAGAGACTTGACCAGAGACACATCTCAACTCTCCAGTAATCATTTTTGTTCTATCATTCCAATTCCAAGAATCATTTTCCTTGGCAGAGAAAGCAGAAGGAAAATAAAAATTGAGTCATTCTTCCTTCTTTTTGCTGTTTGTTATCATCTTTCCATTTCCTCTCAAACATCAAGCTGTTCTATCCCCTCTTTGATCTTTCTCTCACCCTCAGTATGGCTTATACACACACCAACACAGAGACAGACAGAGAAACAGAGAGACACACAGACACACACTCTATTTTATTGTACCTAGCATTCATCACAGTCCTTAGTGCCTTCTGGTCTTAAATTCTTCTCACACTATTCTTACATAATCTCAGTACTATTATGTATTTGTCTTTCATTATCTAGACTCAATTAGCTATCCAATGAGGATGCTGGATTAAAATCAGAGTAAATAAAGAATACATACATATGTACACACACACACACATGCATGCATATGCATACCTACATACATATAAAAATATATAAATAATGCTAGCAATGAACTAACATTAAATCTAATATCTCTGCCGTGCAATAGCTCTTGAGAGGTTGTTTGGTATAGAGGCAGTTAGGTTGCACAGTGGAGATGTCTGTGGCCTGGAACCATCAAGTTCAAAATTTAAATCCAGACACAGACATTTGCTAGTTAGGAATCCTTGGAAAGCCACTTAAACTTTACCTGTCTCAGTTTCATCATCCATAAAATGAAGATAATAATAGCACTTTTCTCCCAATGTTGTTGTGATAATCAATGAGAAAATACTTAGCCTATATCAGATTGCATAACATCTTGGGTTGGGGGAGGGGAGGAAGGGGGAGAAAATTTGGAACTCAAAATCTTATGGAAGTGAATATCAAAAACTAAAAATGAATTAATACTAAAGAAAGAAAATATTTATGAAATGTTTTCAAACTTTGAAGTGTGACAAACACCAGCTATTATCTTTATCATTACTAAGGATTTAGAACAGGGGTGATCCAAATAGATTTAATTGCTGATGGTTTATGTGTTATACCTCCACATGGGGGTAGAGGATACATTAATTGAAAAATATGTCTGAGGAATCCAAGAAGCTATACAATTTTTATGACTTCTCTTCACCTGTTTCTGTTTTCTCTAAGTTGGTGGTGCTTAAATTTTTTAAGTCTATTTGGGGCCAGAAGCAAATTTGTGATCAAGTAGCAGTTTGGGTAAAGTTATACCAAGCATTCTTTTTTTATTATCATTTAAAATTTTTTTTTTATTTTTAGGCAATTGGGGTTAGGTGACTTGCCCAGGGTCACACAGCTAGTAAGTGTCAAGTGTTTGGTCTGAGGCCAGATTTGAGCTCAGTCCTCCTGACTTTAGGGCCAGTGCTCTACCCACTGTGCAACCTAGCTGCCCCCCCCCCCCCGAGCATTCTTTAGACTGGTTGATACAATAAGACTGTATGTTAATACTTCCCAATACTGCCAGTATGAATGAGATGGATGGCTTATGCTCATGAGTCTATGTCTTGAACTGTTGCTATTCTAGGGGGAAGGCAGCAGCTTCAGTCTCCTGGTAGGATAAGTGAGAAGGAGCTATATGGTACAGCAGATACAGTTCTGGACCTTAGAGTCATTAAGACCTGAGTTCAACTCCAGCTTCAAACACTTACTAGCTGTATGATCCTGGATAAGTCACTTCCCCTCTACCTGCCTCCATTTCTTCAACTCTAAAGTGGAGGTAATACTAGCATCTACCACCCAGGGATCTTGTAAGGATAAAATGAGATAATATTTGTAAATTACAGCCAACAATAAGGTAATTTGATAAATTGGAGAGGTGTAGATGATTGCTGATATTTTGACTTCTCCATTACACATAACTTTGCTTTGTAATAAGGTTTTCAAGCATCGTCATGGAATCTTCCAGAAGGCTAAGAAGAATTCTGATGGATGTGGGGAGGCCCAAGGGACAAAAACATTATCTTGTTGAAGGCCCCTCTTTACAGGGTAACTTGTTATGTCAATCTCCATGTTGACTCCCTGACTTTGAAAGTTCTTTTAAGAATTTAATTTTCTACCATTAACTTCTGCATTTGATTTTCCAAATGCTGTCTTCACCTAGCCTGACTTAATGGTTTACTTTCTCTGAACCATATGGCATATTGGAAAAAGCAGTGAATTTAGAGTCAGAGGGCCTGGGTTAGAATATTGACTCTGGTACTTGCTGCCTGTTTGACTTTGGGCAAATCATTTTACCTTTACACAAACATTTATTAAATGCCTACTGTGTGCAAGGCACTTTGTGTCAGAAATACAAAGACAAAAATATCTAATTTCCCCCCTCAGTTACATCATTTATAAAACAAGAGGGGTTCAATTAAATGACCCTTCAGGTTTTGAAGGAAACCTTGAATAAAGATTAATTATGCTCATGGGAGCTGATGAGGTCACCAAGTGGCCTTCCTACTCTAAGACCTCTATGGGGCATGAGCATAGCTGCACATCCTTAAGGTAAAAGGAAGAGAACTACTTATGACCTACAATGCCAATGAATAAAGTTAGAACTGATATTATTAGCTTTTCTGAAATGAACTCTTCTTTCCTATCATAGAAAGAAGCAATAAAACTATATGTTGCTCTTGTCTCTAGCTTTAATGCTCATTTTATGACTTTACTAATACCCTGGGGGAAAGATGTTTTTTTCCATTTCCCAGTACTTAACATGTTTATTTCTAAAAGAAATATAGGAAATCAGTATTAAAAACAAGAAAGCGTTTGAAGTTCCCAAGTTTCCAGGTGCATGCTGGATGGGAGCTCTGGGTATTGCTTCTTGGAAGTCTTGAACTTTCTGAATTTTTTGTACAGAAGGGATTAGAAACTAAAACCAGGGGACAGATTTGACCATATAATAATTTTACCATTAATATTACCTCTGGTATTAATTCATTTTGATCACTGTGTATAATCTTTTAATTATGTCATAGTAGCCTCTTTGCTAATATTTTATTCTGTATTTTTTGCTTCAGTATTAATTAGGGATGTTGGCCTACGGTTTTCATTCTCTGTTTCGTTTCACCTAGTTTAGGTATCTAAATTGTGTTTGTGTCATAGAAAGGATTTAGTAGAATCTTCTCTTTTCTTATTTTTTTCAATCAATTTATGTAATATTGGAATCAATTGTACTTTGAACATTTTATAGAACTCATAAATATACCTGGTCTTAGGGATTTTTTTTCCCTTTGAGTGTTAGCTTATATGTTATTAAACTTTTTTTCTGGACTCCTATTTATTTAATTTCTCTATTTCTTGTTACATTAATCTGGTTATTACATATCTTTATAAATATCAATCTATTTCTAATAAATTATTCATTTCAATGGCTCTTTGCCTATGGCACCTTTGACCGAACTCTCCAGATCTTGCCTTCGTGATACTTATTCCTGAGAGTTCTCCATTATAAGTATGACCCAGACCCACTAGTATCCTTCCTGCTTTCTGGACCTAGTACCCTTCAGTCTTGAAATAATTACCAAATCAACACTGTCATTCTTGTAAAGGACATGTCTGTCATTTGCCCTGCTCTGCTCATAAAGTCCTGTGACTTTCTAGTCTGATATCCCTTTCTCTGGCTATGAACCTTTATTCATTGTCTTCTCTTATTAAGATCTAAGCTCCTTGAGAAAAGGGGTTGTTTTTCTTTTTGTATATGTAAACCTAGCACTAAGCAAGGTCTGACACTTAGTAAACACCTAAATACTTGCCACTTGCTTATTTAATTAATCATTTATTAATTGCCTTTTCATTCTTTGCAATTTTTAAATTTTTGTAGTTATTTAAAAAAAATCAGATTAGGGTTAGGTGTTTTTTTTTTAAAGAACTCATTTTATTTATTGATTCTCTCTTTAACTTTCAATTTTGTTAAATTATTATTTGTTCTTTGAGCCACCAAATCTTTAGGATTAGATTATTTAGTCTCCCCTTAAATTAGAACCCTTTCTTCAAATGTGCTTTATTGATTTTAATTTTTATTCTGTTGTGTTAAGTGAAGGATGTGTTTATTATTTCTGGTTTTCTGCATTTGTAGATGATGTTTTTATACCCTAGCAAATTGTCAATTATTTTCAAAAGTGACCTACATAGCTGACTAGCACGTAAACTTTTTTCAATTCCTTTGCTGTAATTAGCAATTATCATATCTAACTTTTCTAAAATTCTATTCAGATTCTTAATTTGTTGTATAAATTTTTAAAGGTTTGTTTAGGTCTGAATGGTGTACATCGAGGATCCCAAATATTTTAGTTTTGCTATTGGTTTCTCCCTGTAATTTGATTCATTCTTTTTAAGTACTTTGGTGCTACACCAAAAATATTAATTTTTTTCATTATCTAAATGTACCTTTTAGCATAATATGAATTACTTTCTTTCTCAACTGTTTTAATCTAATTTTACTGTTACTTATCTGAGATCAAGATTACTCTCTCCCTTTTTTTTAGTTCAAATGAAGCATTAATAAATTCTTCCCTAGGCTCTCATATTAACTTCGTGTGAATATTTATGTTTTGAGTGTTTTTCTTATAAACAACATATTCTTGGATTCTTCTTTCTAAACCACGTGTACATCCTTTTCCTTTTTGTGGGTGAGTTCATCTCAGTCATATTCTCAGTTATAATTGTTAATTATGCATTTCCTTCTAACATACCTTTTAATACTTTTTACTCTCTTTATTCCTCATCTCTCTTTCCCTCTCTTCCTCTCACTCAGAGTATGATTGTTGTTTCTCACCCATTCTTTCTTTCCTTTTAACTTTTCTTCATGATCAGCTCTCTAAAACTGAAGTTGTGTTTTGCTTGTAATTATTCCCTTCTCAACTCTACCTTCCCTACATCCCTAGCTTTACATATTTAGTCTCAACCTTGACTTCTGCTATTTCCTAATCTTCCGTATTCATTTAATTAGGTATTGTAGCTTCTACTACACAGGATCACAGATTTTGAGCTAGAAGGACATTAGAGATAACCTAGTCTAATTGCTTTATTTTACAGCTGAGTAAACTGAGACACAGAGAGGTTAAATGACTTGCTGAGGGCTGTACACAGGGCAGAGCCATGATTCAAACTCAGGTATTGTGACTCTAACTTTAATGCTATTTCCACTGTAAAATTCTGCCTGCAGTACCTATCATCCCATATCATTATCTCTATTATTCCAATCTCATTTACCATGTGCTCTGAGGCTCTCTCACATGTGTATCTTTCTCTCCACTCACATGGCCATTGTCCTAGTCCAGCCCTCCATCACATCTCTCCTGGACTATTATATTTCCCTCCTAATTGGTCTCCCTGATTCCAAACTTTTCTTGTTCCAGCAGAGGACAGTTACAGGAGGGTACCTAGCTATAGCATCATTAATGTAAATCTTCCAAGGGAACTTGGAGTCCATATAGTCTAAGCTCCTCATTTTATACATGTGGAACTAAGGACCAGATACATAAAACTACTTACTTAAAGTCACACATATACCATCAGCTGCCAAAATAATCTTCATAAAGCACAGAACTGACCATGTCATTACTGCCCCCAAATCTTCAGTATCCTCCTATTGCCCACAGGGTAAAATACACCACAACTTGGCACTTAAGACCCATCAAATCTATGTCCAAGCTACCTTTGAATTATTATTTCATATCACTGGGGACTCGGATGTCAACTGCTTTATGATGTTATTAGGGAATAGAATGTAGAGAATAACAAAATCACAGAATTCTAGTGATTAAAGGGGCCTGAAAAATCATTTCTCATATCCTCTGCCTAAAGCATGCACCTTTCTCCCTACAGTATCTCCAACGTGATTGTTAAAAATGTAAGTATCTGAGGCCAAATTTGACCACATGTCTTCCTGATGCCAGGACAGCTAGGTGGTTCAGTGGATAGAATGTCAGGCCTGGAGTCAGGAAGACTCATCTTCCTGAGTTCAAATTTGGCCTCAGACTCTTACTAGTTGTGTGACCCTGGGCAAGTCACTTAACCTTGTTTGCATCAGTTCCTCATCTTAAAATGAGCTGGAGAAGGAAACAGCAAAATGCTCCAGTACCTTTGCCAAGAAAACCCTAACTGGGGTCATGAAGAGTTGAACATGACTGAAACAAATAAACAACAACCATTTCCTGACTGTAGGCCTGGCGTTCTATGTTGCTTTTCATCCAGGATAAGCAATACTAGTTACTTCAACTGTGTGATATGGTTTTATGTACCCTCACCATATGGGTCACTGTCCTTTGGATGGACTAACTTGACAATATCCTTCCTAAAATTCTATTTCAATTCCTAACAAAATAGGGGTAATAAATCAGGATAGTGGAACATCTTCACTAGTCAACTTGCCCTCAAAATGCCTTACCTGACTCTCCCATCTGGTACAAGCATGTATCACTCTTGAGAAGTCCCTGACTGAAGGAACAGCACCTGGCACATTGTAGGCCCTTAAAATGCTTGTTAGTTGATTGACTGATTGAATCTTCCCCCACTTGAATAGTCTAACCAAGATATAGTCTGTCCAGCATCCCTAATTTAGAATAGAATAGGTCAGACTTCTCCATTCCAGCAAGAGGCTATATAAGACCCATTTATGGTACGGAACAACTGCAGTAAGAACTATCAGGACAGTGACAGTAGAGCTACCTATTGCATCATTGATCTAGTCCCACAAGAGACCTAGGAGATTATCTGGTCCAAGCTCCTCATTTTACAGATGGAGAATTAAGTACCAGAGAGGTGAATTAGCTTATTCAAGGCCACATATGAAGTAAGTGATCCAAGGATCCCAGATACAGAAACAAGTTCTCAATGCAAACCCCGATGAGTTTCTAGAGAGTAGTGAAATATGCTGTTCTAATTTTGTTCACAATCCGTGATTTATAAGTATGTGAAAGTCCCTTTACTGATGGAGGTCATCAATTCTTCTGTAACTCATCATCTTAGAGAATTGGCTAGGGGGCCCTAAGAGATTAAAACACTTGTCCAAGGCCTCACAGCTAGTATGTGTCTGAAGTAGGACTTGAATCCATAAGTTTTTGCCTCCAAGTTTGATCTTCTATCCACTATGCCACTTGTTTTCCTATGGCCTGAAGGTAAAAGATCCCCAATGTGAGCATAAAGAAGTAATTTTCTTTATAGATTAATCCAAGAGAAGATAAAGGTTTTTTTAAAACTGGTGCTGTTTAGCTCTGGGATTCAAGGAATAACTTGACTTTGAAGAGAACTGGATAAAAACATTAAGGCAAACCCACAAGAGAGACTTTTCCACCCACGTTTCTAAGGGCTATAGTTAGGAATCAGGGCCCTGGCCAAATTCATTTTTCTTTGGGGAATCAAAATGACAGCTGATTGTCTAACTGCTTATGAGACTCCAGAGAATGATTACACGATATAACTTGGCCTGGGCATATCTTCCCTTGCCTTGAAAGACGCTGGACAGATACCAGCCTTGTCCCAGAAAACATGGTGGCTAGTCAGGGGGCTGCCCCAGTAAATGTGGCATGTTTCTCACGACCGGAGGATTAAAAAAAACAGCACTTCAAAACAAGCGACAACAAAAAAAACAACATATTGCCATCCTGCAAAAATCCTAAGTGTGCTGAAAAAAACAACAACATATGGCTGGGTGGGGTGTGACCAAAAGGAATATAGTTATCACGTTTTGAACATTCCTTTTACAGACTTGATAGCAAAGAAATTTTTCTGGGACAGAACATGGAGTGGTCCCAAGGCCTGTCTTTTTGAAAGCGCAACTGGGGAAAAGAAAGGCAAACAGAAGGGTTTAGCTCAGATAAGCTGTAAGCTGAAAGCCGAGAATGGAACCTCACTGTTGACCCAAGAATACTAAAAGCAACCAAAGGGGAGGAAATGATAGATAGATGGATGGATAGATAGGTAGAATAGATGGATGGATGGATGGATAGATAGATAGGTAGATAGATAGATAGATAGATAGATACATACATACATACATACATACATACATACATACATAGTTAGATACATAGTCAGATAGAGATATATGTTAAATTGCCCAGCCTGGTACTCTGTGATTGGGACAGTGCTGAGCTTAGGTGAATGGACTGTGCTTAAACATGTCTATTATTACTAACACCAAAGGCATTGTCTACACAGACAGGAGAGCTGGGGGGTCCATCATTATATACTGAGGATCTGGGTTTCATCTGAACAGAACAAAATTGGTTTCATGTAGAATGTCTTGTAGGGAGTCTTGATTATATTTTAGTGTTTCATAACTCAATGTAAAATAGCATAGCAGAACTTAAAGAGCATTGGGAAACTATTTTTCAAAGTTGGGCACTTATGTGTTTAATCAGACCTGTTCAAGTCCTAGGGGCACAGAAAGCACATTACTCTATGATGAGTCACACCCCCATGAGTTGATTGGGATCCATTGTAGATTTTGGAACCTTCCCTGGTAGATTATTAACCTGATGGCTTTCATCTCATCTACATAAACAAAACCCCTAGCATACAGTACTTCATTTGGTTCTGTCCTTGCAGAAATGCTGTACCATTAGCATTTTTTTTCATTAGATGTATGATTTCATCACTATGGGTTATTCCTTCTACGCAATCATCATCTCTGTAATGTATAGCCTTAGAAAGTTGCTAGGGTTACATAGATAGATATTAAGTGACTTGCCTAGGATCTCATGGCCAATGCATCATAAGCAAGGTTTGAATTGATGTCTTTTTGATTCTGAGGTTGACTGTCTATTCACTAAGCCACTCTATCTTTTGCTACAGGTATTACTCCAATTTTATGGGTGAGAAAACTGATAATCAGTCAATCAATAAACATTTATTAAGTACCTACCATGTGCCAGGGACTGTGATCTGTGCAGGAATCAGAGAGGTTAGATGACTTACCCATGATCACAGAACTAGGAAGTATCTAAAATAAGATTTGACTCTGAGGTGAGAGTTCTTTTCACTGTGCCATACGGCTTCTCTAAGAATTCTCAAGATTCTAGTTGATTAGGAAGTACTTTCAGCATTGATGCACCCTTCTCTGCTCCATTCAGGATCATTACTATCTGCTCCTTCTTCCTTTTCAGCACTACATAAAGAGCAGTAGCCCCTGATTACTTGTTGGCTTAGGCAGGAGTTGGTCCTTGCTTGGATCCCACCATATGTATTGTAACAGAAGTCTTCATAGGTACTATAAGGCAGGGGTAATGCTGGTGTATAAGAATGACCACTTAAACTTTGGAACATTGGGCATATAAAACAAGCTATTAGAACCCCCATTCTGAGGTTTCCTAGACCCTTGTGTGTACAAGGGTCTTGATTCCTCGTTTCTGCTTGTTCTTGATCTTTTAACCTCCCTTGTTAGGTACTTAGCTCGGCCCTTGTGCCCTTTCTAGATTAATCTCCATGCATAACATGGACTCTGCGAAGGCAAAAACTTCCTTCGATCAACCAAAACCCTGTAAGCCACACAACATCAATGCTTAGCTAAGGAAAAGGGTTGGGAAAAGGAAAGAGACAAAAGCAGGCAGACCAAAAAAAAAAATCCAAACAAACAAAAAGCCCTGTTCATGTTGAAAACAAGTTTATGAACTGAAACATCATGGAAACTGAACAGTGAAAAGACTCATTCTGAAGACAATAAAACCTGGGTTTGAATCTCACCTATGTGACCTGCCCATGTAAGTCACTTTTCCTCTTCAGGCCACAGCTTTCTCATTGTAAAATGAGAGGTTTGGACTATACCATCTCAGTTCCTGGGGGGAGACCCTCAGACTTAGCACTCTTTCTGCTTGGTAAATCTGCATGGTTTCCACCTCCCTACCCTATTCAGGTTCACTTTCTAATGCAGTATGGCCACTGGGTGAGGCCTTTTCTGGGATCTTGATGGGCATGGTCCCTTTGATTATTCTGCAGGACCTTGTTGCTTGACTGGCAGCTACAAGCTGGCATGGCCCGTTCCCAGACCTTCTGGGGGCTTGCTGTCCTGTTCTTTCCCCTAGCAGCCATCATACAACATTGAGAGAGGGAACAACAAGGACCATATTTTTTTCCACTTCATGTGATAGTGCTGGTAGGAAGATAAAGTCCTAAGGTATCTTTCCCCACTGAGGGCTTAGTTTTTGTCTCCTCACATGAGGCAGCTGAGTCTTGCAATGCATAGATTTCTGGGCCTGGCATCAAGATAGCCCTGAGTGCAAATCCAGCCTCAAACACCTAGTAGCTCTAAACCTTGAACAAGTCATTTAACCTCTTTTTGCCTGTTTCCTAACTGAAAAATGGGAATAATAGTGTTACCTGTATCCCTGGGCTGTTTTCACGATCACATGAGAAAACATTTGTAAAGCACTTAGCACAGTGCCCAGTACTTAGTAGGCACTTCATAAATTCTTATTATCTCTCTCCCCTCCCTTAGTTGAACATGCCAAGCAGGGAGTTGAAAGAGGTTTTGTCTTGTTAGTTAGTGTCTTTTGAATGGACCCTAGTTCTGGCTATGAATTTAATCAACAGTGCATGTCTTCATCACCCCAGAATGAGTTCCAGGATGTCTATGCATGTTCCAGATGAGGGAGTGGGAAACTTTCATTACCTGCCTTCGTGTCTTTCCAGAAACAAGCTCCAAAGCTTCTTCCATGTTGGATAGTGATTTGTGCTTGCTCGTGCCTCTCCCTACCCCTACTCCCCATTATACTTGTTTTCTACAGAACTAACATGTAGTTCCAATTAGGCTTTTTAGATTGATTTCACATTATTTCCCTTTGTGCCCGAGCTGAAATGACCTTCTTGCTTTTGCTCCATACATGACGTTCCATCTCCTACTTCTGTATTTTTGCCCAAGTTATAGCCTGTGTCCAGAATGCTCTTCTTCCTCATATCTTCTTCTTGCTATACCCTTTAAAGCTCAGCTCAAGTGACATCTTCGAATTAATGTTTTCCCCTAGTTTGTGCTTCCTTCCCTCACCCAAATTGTTATATCTAAACAGCAGCAGATCTCACTGGTCCCAAGGGGACAGGGTCACTTGCCCTTTCATGCTAAGAGGCCCCTAACTCTGGACTCCTGTAGATGCCATTCTTTTCTGGGAGAAGCCTCTCTTCTGAAAAAGAGTAGTGAGACTCTTTTCTTATCATTTCAGGATCTCTATGCCCCCAATCTAGAATTCCAAAGAAAATCACTTAGTATTTAAGTATGGCTCATGTCTATGGGCTCCCAAAAAAGGGAGTGGAAAAATACTCACCACAAAACAGTGAGTACTATTTATTTTCCCCACTAAAAAGCGATACTCAAGACACAAAAGGCTCCTCAGAATGAAGGAGTAGCCCATCATTCCTGTTATGAAATCAGGAAGCTCTAGGGTTATCTATACAAAGGAATTTTTCTTTTGGTGAGTTAAAGCACAAATTCAGCAAAGGCTTTGTGTAGGAGGTGGCCCTTGACTTGATCCTTAAAGAGCATCACAAAGTTTAGCAAGATGTGTCAGTGGAGAGGAAGAACTTTATAGACCCCTCAGATGACTTGTAGGGAAGCGCACAATTGAGAAATGGAATGCCATCTGGGGCAAATGTAAGGTCCATTTATCAGGTATATGAGAGGTAATAAGACGAAATCAGGCTAGAAAATAGCCAAAGTAGAACCCCATGTTATTTCTGGAGAAAGCAAGGAAGAAAAATTCTTATTCTACTAGTTACAAATCTCCCTCCTTACTTTTCTTACTTCCCCAAATCAAAAAATGTTCATAGGCTTATATGTTCACATGTAAACATTTGTATATAGGTGTACATACATACATTTATACATACACAGACATGCAAACATCGTATGTATATAAATATACACAATGCATCTATTTCTATGACATTAAAAGTATATAAATATATATGTATGTGAACACATATTTTATAGAAATACAAAATTACTTTTGCTAATTGCCTTCTCACCCAACACAAAATGTAATCAGGCCTACTATAAAACAGCAATACAATTATTTAAAAAGTAATTTCAACTGCTTTTGAGGGACTGTACGATGGCAAACGTCTGGTTCGACTGATTTTTTTTCCTGCTAAATTGCCCAAATTGACCTGTTGTTTTGGCCTTGTTTAGAGGCAGCTTGAGATAGCTTTGCCAATGTCTAAGTTAGCTTTGCTTCATTAAAATATAATTTGTGAAGCTTTGCCTCTGCCAGTTGTTTACCAAACCATAAGCTAGAATGTTGTTTCTTTCTTTTTTTTTTTTGTTTTTTAGGCAATTGGGGTTAAGTGACTTGCCCAGTGTCACACAGCTAGTGTCAAGTGTTTGGTCTGAGGCCAGATTTGTACTCAGGTCCTCCCGACTTCAGGGCCAGTGCTCTATCCACAGCACCACCTATCTGCCCCTAGAATGTTGTTTCTTCTTAAAGTTTAAGTTCAGAGATCAGAGACCTTGGAAAATCTAGGAGTCTTCCCTTTTGTCTCCTCTAAAGTTTCTAATTGGCATTGTGTGTGTGTGTGTGTGTGTGTGTGTGTGTGTGTGTGTGTGTGAAAAAGAGAGACAGAGACAGAGACAGAGAGATGGAAAGGAAAGAGAGCACAAATAGATGTTCCATGTATTTTTCTAGTTGACATAATGGCAAGCGTAAGAAGTACATTTCTTCAGCTACCAGATGAAATCAGAATGCACTTGAGTATAAGCTACTTTTTAAGATACTCCCTCAGCTTTAAGAAAGTCAATGCCATAGAAAGACTATCCATCTGCTGTTGCATCATCTGGGAGAAGTTCCTAGGATTTTCTTCATGCTGGGCAAGGGGAGATGGGTGGATGCCATTTCTTAAGATGCTTGGACATGTTTGCCTTAAACCCTTCGTGGCAACATGCTCATTTTGGCAGTGATGGCAGTGGCCATCTGAGAGTATGCAGCCCTTTGAGCCCTCCTGGCTGTCCTGGACATTCAGAGCCCTGCAGAATGAAATGATCTGGGACCAATTAATTGAAAGGAGGAGTAGCTCAGACCTCGAGGCAAGAGCATTAATAGAGCTGGGCTCACTGCTGTGTCACAAGCATTGCTTGCCAAATGGAGTTGGCTGTGGAGGCAAAGCAGCCTGTCACTTTAGGGGCAGGGCCCATGGGAGGCTGTGGACATTGCATTACAGCAAACAGACTTGGTTTTGCTAGACTCCATTCAATGTGATTCCCTTTTGCTAGGAATCTGGCACTGGAGACCAAGCTTCTAGAGAGGAGCCATACTGCAGAAATGGTCATTTCAATAACTTGGCTGAGCACAGTAGGTTAAAGGAATAGCCACAAATTCAGGGCTGTAAAGATGTTTAAGACTCAGCTGTCAAGTTGACAATAGAGACCTCCTGGTATGAAACTTGTAACTCACACTTGAATTTGCCTGATTTTCTAACTCTAGTGGAAATGTCTTTAATAAAAGAAGCAACTTGGATTTTAATGACTTCCTGCAGTGGTGTCATCATTGGCTGTTCTGGAAACCAGTCTGTAGAACTGTCTATAGAGGCATTTCAGTGCAAAGGGAAGAAAAAAGGCCTAGCTATTGCCAAGCCAGTTGCTTGAAATCATTTTTGGACTTTGTGGGATTTAGAGTAGCAGCAGTTTTTTTCTGCCAGTGATTTCCGAACTTTGAAATTTCCATTCCAGGGGCCAATGCAATGTCAACACTGAGAACAGTATAATAAGGCTTTTACAGTTTCCCATTAAGGTGCTTAGATATCCCTTCTGTACAAATTGTCAGCTACGTTCCTGAAGGACTACCCTTCCTGGGCAATCTACCACAGGGAAAATGTACTTGATTACATTCATTACCTGGAATTGCAAGGGAAGAAGGTTCCTAAAAACAGGTTTGGTTGTAAGCTGATCAACAATTCCAAGGACTTTCTCTTTGTTTAAGCTATCTGTCAGTGATGGGACTGAACCATTACCTTTCGTCACTGAGTTCATTAAACCTCAAAGTGACATTTAAAAGTAGAACAATTCTATGTTGTTTTCCAGAAAAGAGAGGATAAACAAAATAGGAAGTGAAATACAGCATAGCCTTCTAGGCTATTGTGAATAAATTATGGTGAAAATGTTTGAACCTCACACACTGAGACCTAATAGATCACAATGACCTATGAGGATGTCATAGGGCTCCACTGGACTTGCCTCAGCAAGAAGAACAAACCAAGTGGGTTCTAATTCTCACTGTGTCATTGGAAGAGAGCAGCTATGAGGAAGAGGTGGAATTTATTTTCCCACATAAATATAATTCTCTGTTTGTCATTTCCTACAAACAAATTACCGAATAATTAGTGACAATAACACAAGTTGCTTCTGGGGAGACTGGCCCTTTTAGATGATACCCACCAAGCATAGCTTCTCCCTGGCATCCAGAATTTGTTGCTTTCATTTATTTCCACTGTTTAACTAAATACACTGACCAACTCACTAAGTGAAAACATAGCATTTAATCCAGAAGCCCTTAAAAATCACTGCACAGATGACTAACTTCGATAGACTTAGCTCTTTTCAGAAATGCAAGGATCTAAGACAACTCCAAAAGACTCATGATAGATGGAAAATGCTATACATATCCAGGAAAAGAACTATGAAGTCAGAATATATATCGAAGCATACTATTTACCCTGTTTCTCTTTTTTGTTTCATCTTTCTTGCAGTTACTCCCATTGGTTCTAATCTTTCTTTACAGCATGACTATTGTGAAAATGTGTTCAATATGAATGTATATGTAGAACCTATGTCAGATTGCATGCCATCTTCGGGGGGAAGGGAGAGGTGGGAGAGGGAGAAAATTTAGAACTCAAAATCTTATGGAAGTGAATGTTGAAAGCTAAAACTAAATGAATAAATTAGTTAATTAATAGAAAACATAATAAAAATTACAGTTAAAAAATCACTACACAGATAGAGTGGGAAAAATTTATTATATCTTGATCAGCCTTCCAAGGCCCAAGAAGTTTTGGTTCTGTTGGCTAGTGGAGAAAGCTAGAGGTACATTGTCTTCATTCAGATCAACATACTCCCAAGTCTCATAATGTTATATAAAGGGCAGGACTGAACAGAGAATGAATGCTCAGTGTAGACTTTAACACAAACTTGGCCATAGGGTACTAGATG
Organism: Phascolarctos cinereus; assembly: GCF_003287225.1. NCBI lineage: Eukaryota > Metazoa > Chordata > Mammalia > Diprotodontia > Phascolarctidae > Phascolarctos > Phascolarctos cinereus. The sequence goes on from NW_027555847.1 coordinate 467,816,796, forward strand.
TTACTTGCTGAAGAGGTATGGGTTTAAAGATCACAATACGGTTACAAATTCAAAGATATAGGTAGAGGAGAGGAATTAAAATGTACCATAAAAATGTACTTTTTGAGCTTAATACTTATGTCTGCCATCTAGTGGCCACTATAATAATTATGCTGGAGAACTTTATTTTGTGCTCGAATTTATAACAAAAACATCATCAACTACGTGTGCATAAATAGATTAGTTTAGACCCATAAACAAATACACAGCTCACATCATGGAGTATTCAATCTGGCTACACTGTTTATATCGACTCTTTCAAGGATAACTATTTCACTAAAGAAAAACAGGATGTAAGATTGAACAAAATCAATTCTCAAGGCTATGAGGTGTTTTTTTTTCTCCCTCTCCCCCCAAAAAAGGCTAAAGGTAAAACATAGAATAGTATTTTACTGAGTCTTCATTCTTGACTCTGTCACTAACTACTTATGTGACCTGGGGGGAAAATTACATTCCCTTGCTAAGTTTTGGTTTCCTAATTGGTAACATAGTAGAGTTGAGCTAGGGGTTTTTAAATTTTTTTTTGAGCCACGGACCCTTTTGACAGTGTAGTGAACCCGAGGGACCCCTTCTTAAAGTCATATGTTTACATGAAAAAATAAAATACATGTGGTTACAGAGGAAAACAATTACATGAAATACAATTACCAAAATATTTAAAAAGCAAAAACCAGTTTCCTGGACCCCAGGTTAAAACCCCTGGTGGATAGCCTCTTAGTTCCCTTCCCTCTAATATAAAAATGATGCTTACTTAAGGGCAATGCCTTGCTTAATAGGTATTTTTAAATGCTTGTCTGGCAATGCTGGGCAACTAAATCCCATTATGACTGTGATTGTATGTGTGTGTGTATATTTGTGTGTGTGTATCCTGTATGTAATTATGTATGCATGACTAAGCATCTAGGGCTCATAACTTGACCTCCAGTATAAATTAATCCATGGTATAGCCAGACATTTTATAATGGGTTTCATTATACTCACGCTCCTGAGGAGATGCCAATTTTGTTTAAGATTTCAGGTATTGATTGGCAAGTATAAGACTTAATGGAGCCATAAAGCATGTCCAATCTTAAAAATAATTTTCACAAATCGTTAGGCTCCCATTCTAATTGCCCAGAAAATATGCATTAGGCCTGCCTCAATTTACCTAAGCTATTTTTTCTAACTCATTAATCACCCTTGCCCCATTTTACTGTTCCTTATAGCATCAGAATCAGAGATGTAGAATGAGAATGAAACTTAAAGGTCATCTAGTCCCACCTACTCATTTTCTGGATAAAGAAACCTAGATCTAAAGACATTAAGTGACTTTCTGAAGTTCATGCCCATGGAAAATTGGCAGACCTGGGATCTGAACCCAGGAATTCTTTCCAGTATACCATGCTGCTTAATCAACACACCCAGAGATTTGCTGTCCATTTCCAGTCCTGAAAAACAAATAAAAAGAAATATAAAGGAAAACACTTAACTACATTATTTCCTTCAGGTCTGCATTACAGAGGCAGCTTGGCAAAGACAAAATTGTTTTGAACTAAAAGTGAAAGATCTGAGTTTGAGGTGGTGTATGATAATAGCCAAGTCCCTTCACCTCTAGGAATTTTGTCATCTGAGAAGAGGAATAGTGATACTTGCAAGAATCACCTAGCAGAATTGTTATAGGAACGTGAAATAAAAAACAAAAAAGAAGCAAAACGTTATGAAAATGTCCGCATGTAGTATTGATTCCAGGCCAAACCATCTCTGCTTATTTCATGACTAGATCGCAAGCTTAGTAAAGCCATCTGGCCTCTGGCCTAGTTCTCTTTTCTGACTGTCCTCTAACTGGACTGTAGTGGAGGTTTGAACGTGATGTATCTGAAGGGAAACATTAGCAGATTTGGTGCAGAGTGAGGCTGTTTGGGGTTTTTAAATTTTATGTTGTGGCAAAGACCCCTTTTGCAGTCAGGTAAAGCCTATAGGTCCCTTCTGAGAATAAAGTGATTAAATGTATAAAATAAAATACATAAGATTAAAAAGAAAACCAACTGTGTTAAAATACAATTATCAAAATATATATATTTTTAAAAAGTTTATTCTCTCTATCCTCTCCGTCCAGGGTTAAGAATTCCGGTCCTATTTCATGTTGTTCATTTGTATCAGCAGGTCTTTTGGGGAAAAGAAAGTGTGGCATGGTCATATCCAGGAATGTTTACTCCAGTGACTTTAAAAGTATTGCTTCATTAAATGTGTTCCCTGATGAGCTCTGACAGGCATTGCTGGACTGGGATGAAAAAAAAAAGGTTAGAGCCCCCCCCCCCCATTTCAACCTCCAGTTTCTATTTTACTTGGGCATAAAATGGTATAGTAGGCTATATGCTTCAGAGAGGTAAGCGGATTATCTGGGACCTGCAGGATACCACTGAAGCATTATCACAGCAGTGGTGCCCAAACATAATGAGTTTTAATTTTCTTTGGGGACTTCCTCACCCACTCACAGCTGGGTCCAGAATGGATGGTGACAATATTGCTCAGTGCTCTTGGGATAGTCATAGATCTTCAGTGAATGCTGTAGCTAAAGCAGGCTCATGATTCCTGGAGGCCAAATCAGGCCTTTAGGAAGGCACATTAACTTTCCTCAAGCCATCAGGGAATAATTGAATTCATTGCAGCATCATAGCTGTAAAGTCTGGGACTATTGGTTTAGTCACTTAGAGCTGTTTGCTAATGAGGGGTTACTGTCACAGGTTCAGTCTCTGCTCCCCCTGTAGGCGTTGCAAAGATAACCATCTGCTCTACGGCTGCAGAGTCCCCCATAATCAGAGCTCTCCCTGGAGAATGACAAATTGGAATAACTACCCTTGGGCTCTGCATGGTACTTTGAGGACCAGGTGGCTGGAGTTGTGGGTAGGGAGGCAATAAATGGGGTGGTGATGCCCTGTCCAATTGTTGATAGTAATGGTTGCTTATATTTATATAGTGATTTATGGTTATATGATGCTTCTAGACATTATCTTCTTTGATTACCACCACTACTCTGTGAAGCAGGTAGTTCAAGCATCATTCCCATTTTTTAACAGAGGAAATCAGATTTAGATAAAAGTGAAATGATTTGGCAAAGGACATGTCACTAGTAAATGCTAGAACTAGTACCCAAATCTAGGCCTTCTCACTCTAGGTCCATTATTCCAAGATCCTTCTTGAGGGGAGAGGAGGGAAGAAAGAAAGATTTAACAATCACAAATACATAGTCAATACATGGAGTCAGTGTAGGAGAGGGAAAGGAGGGGGAGATTCATTCAATCAGCAAATATTTACTGAACACTTATTGAATATTTATTGAGTACCTATTGTTTGCAAAATACTATAATAGGAATTCAAATCTAGCCTCAGAAACTTACTGTGTGACCACGAGCAGGTCACTTAACTCAGCCTCAGTTTTCTCATCTGTAAAATGAGCTGGAGAAGGAAATGGCAAACCACTCCAGTATCTTTGCCACAAAAACCCAAATGGGGTCACGAAGAATCAGACACAACTGAACAACAACAACATTGGGAGCTTGGGATACGGAGATAATGAAGACTCAGACCAAAGAGGCTTTGTGGAAAGGAACAATGGATTTGTATTCAGAGCACTGGGGTTTGAATTCTAGCTCTGTCATTTGTTACCTGAGTAATCTTTGGAGAGTAACTTAGACCCTCTGTGCCCCAGTTTCCTTAACTCTGAAGTGAGGGGTTCTAGAGGTCCAGATAAAAATGTAAATTTCTGAGCTTAGCATCTTATATCTATAGCCCAGAAAATCTGATACAACAAAGATATGATTAACTATAAGATGGGAAAGATGGTAGGAAGTAGACTAGGGTAAAACAGTGATTAGAGTGCTTGACTTGGAATTCGGAAGACTCGAGTTCAAATTGTGATCAACTGTGATAATATATGAAAAGCACTTTGTAAACCAACATAAATGTCACTGGTAGGGAGAAGGATGAAGTTGATGAGGATGATAATTGTTACTAGCTTCCTAATTCTATAGCCAGGGCTAGAAACATAACCTCTCAGCCTCACTTTCCTTATCTACAACATGAAAATAATTATAGTACCTCCCTTACAGGGTTTGTTGTGGCGATTAAATGAGATACTATCTATAAAGTGCTTCGTGAAACTTCAAGAACCATATAAATGCAAGCAACGATGAAGATTTGATAACCACTCCCATATGGTTCAAAGATAGCACCACAAGGATTCAGAGCAAAGAGAAGCAATGCTAGCTGACTGGCAGTAGTGACCACTTTTCCTTTTCCACACACTATGCTCAGGGTGCACGTTGACTTCATCTAGACTACCTCAATTTTTTTTGTTATTGTTCAGTCATGTCCAACTTTTTGTGACCCCATTTGGGGTTTTCTTGGCAAAGATACTGGATTGGTTTGCCAATTCATTCTCCAGCTCATTTTTTCAGATGAGCAACTGAGGTAAACAGGGTTAAGTGACTTGTCCCAAGGTCACGAAGCTGATAAGTGTGTGAAGTGAGATTTGAACTCAGGTGGATCAGTCTTCCTGATTCCAAGCTCTGTTCTCAATTCACTGTACCACCTAGCTGCCCCCACCCTCAATATTAATTGCCACCAAATTTCACCTGCATAGAAGTATTGAAGGCAAGGGGAGGAAAAGAGATGCATAATGGGATTTGCTGTGGGACCCTCACCTCTCTAGGGATGGCCCCGATGCTATATGCCATTGGTCATAAGAGACACTCACAAGGGCAACCATCTTTGCTACCAGATAAACAACTCAAAATAAATGTTCTACTGATGAAGGTCAGGATGACACATCTGTAAAATTAACTGGCCTAGTCAGGGATTAGAATTGTGCCACTAAACTCATTAGCTCAGAGCTCCAAGTAACTGAGTGCAAAGTCCAGACTTTACACCATTACTGGTACATTGACCTATATTGCTCCAGAGGGGATTGAAAAACTGTTGTGTTTTTGGAACAGCTTATCAATTCCCTGAAAGTTTCGTGTTGTGGCCTGACTTAATATACCATGACCCTCCTTCCCTCCAAAGTCCTTCTTAGCAGAGAGCTTAAAACACTAGGAAGGGGAAAATTGTGTGTTTGTGTGTGTGTGTGTGTGTGTGTGTGTGTGAAAATTTTGTGTGTGTGTTTTATCATTTGATGCAAATTCAGACTTGAAGAAAACATTCTTAGTGTGTATTCTACTGAAAAGTTTTCACTGTAAAGTTCCCAGTCACCCATAGAGCACAATTCAGCTAGGTCTCACTATTTTCCCCATAGTGATTTTGGGTATACTTCAGTAACTCATTCATTAAATTTCACCCTGTTTCTATGCAGACACATAGTAAAAGTACTATGTAGCTAAAAATTCTATGAGGTCAATTCTGTTGAACACATCAGCAAACAAAATTCAAGAGGAAATTTCTTGAAATACAATGTTATCTGACTGTAAAACCTAGGACGAACATTTCAAAAGAAGTAAAGGGATTGAGGCTACCTTTTTTTTTTTTTGTTATAGCTTCTAGAACTACCTGTTCTTGGTACTCCTATGGCCCCATAAGGTCACCATCTGAAGATGGTGAAACATGATGTGTCCTAGAGAAGACTAAGAATTTCATTTTATTTTGCTTTTTAAAAACTCAAATAATATACCCTTGATACATTTTCTGTGGTATTCCCAGAGCCACTAGATGAAAAGATCGAATGTTTCATAATAAATTCACCATTTCAGTCTCAGTATGAGAAGAATAAACTGAGTGAACTCATGAGTCTTATCTTTAGCTTGACATATTTCTTTGACAGTTGCATCTTCTCAAAGTCAACTGAATGTATATGCATATTTATTCATATTTCCTTGCCTTTTCTCTGTCATAAGGATTAATCTTTTCAATTCCCTCCCTGGGAAAACCATATTATGCACCCCCCCCCAAGAAAAAGAATATTGAAAGTGCTAAAAATATTGAAATTTCCCAGTGTGGAGGCAAAAATCCTATTTAAAACCTTGAGTCCATTTTATTTTAGCTGATAAATTGGTCGCTAGATGGCACCAACGGCTAAGTTGGCAGTTGGAAATCCTTTCTCATTAAAACGTGGCTCACCAGCCTGTTGTCCGAGGTCGTCATGAACTCTGAAGCAGTATTTCTTAACAAAAGCAATAACTAGGAAAACGATTGTGTTGCCTGAATTTGGTGCAATTATACGTATTTTAAGGTGAATTATTGGCCAATTTTTAACATTTATTATATATTGGTAGCCTGTTTCTTTGAAAGCAATTATAAACATGTTAGAAAAATTAGGTGCCTCTGTAGCTGTGGGACTATAATAGGTAGCATAAATAAAATCAGACTCTACATCTCAAGTAGAATAGATACAAAATTTAGTTATGAAAAGGGAAACATGGCCTGCCCCCAATAGGTGAGCAGGTTTTCCTATGTAAGCCTGCTTTCCACAATTATAGACCTTAATACTAGGACTAGCAGTGTGGAGTAGTGGGAAGAGCTCTGGACCTAGAAACAAGAAGTCCTGGGTTCAAATGCTATTTCTTACACTTACCAGACAGATGGGCACCTCTCTGACTTTCAATTTTCTCATCTCACAGGATGTGGATAATAATACCTGCAATACATGGTTGTTTTTAGGATCAAATGAGATTATATATGCCAAAAAAAAATTGCAACCATAAAGTACAACTGTCTGCCAGGTGGCACAGGAAGATAGAGTGTTGAACTTGGAGTCAGGACAACTTCAGTTCAAATTCTGTCTGCCAATTATTAGCTGTATGACCCTGAGCATCTCAGTTACTGTCTCTCAGCCTCAGTTTCCTCATTTATAAAATGAGGTTAATAGTAGCACCTGACATACAAGGTTGTCCGTGGAGATCAAATGAGATAATACATGAAAAGTACTTAGAAAACCTTCAAGTACTATGTAAATGCTATTTATAATAATAATTATTACAATATAATATTATCAACATAATTATCTCATAATTATATACCAGATAATAATGATTTTTAATATGTTAGTTATTGTAGTCTAATGGCTTTAAGTTAGCTCAGCAGAGCTGGAGACACATGGAATTCACTTTCTTTTCCAGCACATGTGAAAAAGAGAAAAGGACCTGACATTGTTGAGCTGTGGATGCCCAGACTTCAGGATGATGGATGTGATACACAATTATTATGATCCTTCTATATCCAGGGGCTCCTTGGTCATTGTGGACCAGAAGATCTTTTGAACTCATATGTGGGAACTCGTCTGAGAGAGCCTGAGGCTAGAATTAATTACTTCTGGAGATCTATAAGAGGTCCAGCCTCTCCATATTCATGAATGGCCTCCCTTTTTTCCCAAGAGTTGCCTCAATCAGCACCTACGAATTCTTATACTATTTCAGGTAACCATTATCAGAAGCTTTTTTTAAGTGAAGTCACTTGCCCACCAGAGCCTGCCAACCCCATACACCATATGCTAATCATACCCTGTATTATGTCTCAGGAACCTGCCACTAGAGTCAGTCCACTACTCTCCTTCCTTTTCTTTTCTTTCTTTCTTTCTTTCTTTCTTTCTTTCTTTCTTTCTTTCTTTCTTTCTTTTCTTTCTTTCTTTCTTTCTTTCTTTCTTTCTCCTCTTTCTTTCTTTCTTTCTTTCTTTCTCTCTCTCTCTCTCTCTCTCTCTCTCTCTCTCTTTCTTTCTTTCTTTCTTTCTTTCTTTCTTTTTTGCTTGAGCCATTTCTTTTATCTGGAATGTCTTTCCCTTCTCTTCATCAATCCAAATCCAAATTTACTTCAAGGTCCAGCTTCTCTATTAAGCCTTCCATGAATTTATAGTAGTGTAAATTCTTTTCATTCTTCCCACTTAGAGTGTTTCAATCACATTATATATCACATACATGCCTCATTGAATCATGTTATAGTTATTTATTATTTCCCTCCAACTAGACCATAAACCCTTGGAGGGTGGCAACCTCATTTCCAACTTAAAAAAAAAATCTTCCAATGTGCTTAGATACACACTGCCAGGTCAGAGTAGGCCCGCAATAAAAACTTGTTAACTTTGATTGAATCAGACTATACTATCAATGTTTCTTCAATATCAGGGATGAGCAGGCCAAACTATTCTCTTCTTTCTTCCTTTGGTTAACTCTGGCTTGGCCTGGGCTTCAAACTCATTTCCCAGGCCAAGTCTGAACCTCTCAGATTATGGAGTATTAGAAAAGGTCATAATTGATTCCATTATCATGGCTAGGGATCCACAAAATAATCTGTTTTGAAATACACAGAAACATTGCATTTCAGTGTTGTAAAGGGTCTTGGCACCAATCAAGGCCAAACTTATGACCAAAAAAAAGCATTTCATCTGGTGAGGTAAGATCCCTTCACTTATTGCTGAAATTGTTCAACTAGATTTTACTCAAATGAGAAAAACAAAACAAAAAAAAAACCCAAAAAGGTGAGTATCCTCTCCCTCCCCCCTTCTTTTCTTCCTTTCTCTTTCCCTTTCTCTTTCTTTCTTTCTTTCTTTTTTTTCTTTCTTTCTTTCTTTCTTTCTTTCTTTCTTTCTTTCTTTCTTTCTTTCTTTCTTTCTTTCTTCTCTTCTCTCCTCTCTCTCTCTCTCTCTCCTCTTTCTTTCTTTCTTCTTTCTTTCTTTCTTCTCTTTCTTTCTTTCTTTCTTTCTTTCTTTCTTTCTTCCTTCCTTCCTTCCTTTCTTCTTGAATGGAAAGGCATTTATTAAGCACTTACTGTGTAGCAGGCATTGTACTAGGTAATAGGAATACAAATTAAAAGCAAGATCTTTCTTGCCCTCAAGGAATTTACATTCTAATAAGGGAAATGGTGTCCAGGGAAGAGAGTTTTGAACAACAGGCAGAAAGTGGGCCATGTTACAGGAGGGTAAGTACAGGTCAGCAAGGCAGATGGCAAAATGTCTGGTTTGGATAGATGTGATACATGGCCTGGGGTTTGCTAGATATACTAAGCTGGGTGAGTTTACACTCAAGGCAGAGAGGAGGACAGAGTTAGGTCAAATGAAATAGATGCCCCAAGTTCAAGATAGATAGCTGATCCCATTATGCTTTAATTTGAGTTTAATGTTGCCTGGGATGTAAAAATACAGTATCCCTATATTAGACATCAGGTGAAAAAAAATAGCTTTCATGGTAAAATAAATTATAGCTCTGTGTGTGTGTGTGTGTGTGTGTGTGTGTGTGTTTGGGCTTATACAAGCACATGCAATATGGTATTTAGGAACTTGGATCATGCAGCACTACCCAATTTTATGCTCATTTTCTGTTCTATTCTGGTCAATGATTTCTTATGTTACAAAATAAACCCCTGATCTTTGACTGCTGGCTCTGGTCCACTCTATCACTGGTGTAGAAATACATGGAGAAACAGACACATCTACTGATTTTCTGCAAGTGAGCAATTGGCCGTTACTTTAAGTAATGAATGGCAAAGAGAGAAAGTTCTTTTAAATCCTTCTTCTTCCCTCAGACTGACTGAGCCTCCACTAGAAGGCTCAGTTTGCTCTTATTTTCTCTCTGCAATTTCTTGGTGATGGTATTAGAGTACTCCTAAAGTAGCTGACAGTGGCTACTAACAGCTGTGAGGGAGACCATCTGCCCCCTTGCCTCCTCTAGATTTCAGGCTATCATTGCTGGTAGTCATAAGACTCCTGGGTTTTCACTCAAGGAAGGAACTAAAGGCAAGGAAAGAAATGTTAAGCTCTCCCCTGAATAAATCAAAGCTAGGGCTTCAGAGAAAAAAACAATGTATCCAATTTAACTTAATTAAATTTTTCCAATCTGAATTTGACAAACCCTAACAAACATGCATATTTCAATAAACAAAGAAGAACAGAAAAAAGAGGATTGGTTATGAAACCTTAAATCTTTATTAGGTATGACTTATTTTTATTTTAAAGCGTATAATGAATTCAACACATTAGTCCCAAGGTTGACCTACTTGTCTGCATCTTTCTCTCAACTTTCTTCTGTCCCTTTCTGTAAATTTTGTAAATATTCCATATGATCTGTTTTCTTTTTTTTTTAACATCACCATCATTAACCCTGCCCCTAATCTCTCTCCCCAGTGTGAATAACACTACTTTTTTAAAAAGATAAGCAGTTATGGACAAAAAATTCATACATTGGCCATGTCTGAAAATGTATGTCTCATTCTGCACGTCTCTTCCACCACGGCTCTGTCAAGATATGGAAAGCATGTTTCAAAAGTTCTCTGAGTAGTGACTCATCATTGAATTGGAGTTTTTAAATCTTTCAAAATTGTTTTTCTTTACAATGCTGCAGTAATTGTGTACGTTGGCCTCCTGGTTGTGCTCACTTCACTCTGCAACAATTTATATATGTCTTCTCAGATTTCTCTGAATCCAACTCTTCCATCATTTCTTCTGAAGCAATAATGTTTTATTACATTCATATTCCACAATTTGTTTAGCCATTCTGCAATTGATCAATACCCCTTTGGTTTCTAATTATTTGCTCCAACCAAAAAAAAAAGTGGCAGTAAATATATATTTTTTTGTACATATGGGTCCTTTCCCTCTTCCTTCAATATGTTTTGGGAGGATATATGCCTAATATTTGCATCACTTAGTTAAAGGGCCTGCACAGTTTAGTGAAATCTGCAGTACAGTTCCAAATTGCTTTCCAAAATAGCTATACCATACAGATAGAACCAAGATGGCAGGGTAAAAGCAGTGACTTGCTTGAGCTTTCCCCCAAACCCCTCAAAATACCTGTAAAATATGGCTCTAAACAAATTCTAGAGCAGCAGAACCCACAAAAAAAATAGAGTGAAACAAATTTCCAGCCCAAGACCACCTGGATGGTTGATTAGAAAGGTCTATTGCACCAGGCTGGGAGAAGAGTGCAGTTCAGCATGGATGGGAAGGCAAAGAACAGGTCTCAGGGGACTGAATCATGGGCGGCTGTTGTGGTTTCCAGACTTCTCAACCCACAAATGCCAAAGACAACTTAGAAGGTCAGTAGGAAAGGTCAGTGAGTGCAGTGAGAGAGAAGCTTGATCCCAGCCCCAGTCCCAGCATAATTCTAGGGCGACAGCTGTTTCCTTAGCTCTTGGCCCACAGACTGTGGGGGAATTCAGTGGCTGATCAGAGGGGGATTGCAGGGATCTCTTTGCTGGTACTGAGGCAGGATTATCTTGCTTTGCCCATGCTTGGATCTGGGTCACAGTTCCGGGTGGCAGTCGTGGGGTGAAGAGAATCACTGGCGTGGTAGAGCTGGTAGTACCAGTAGAGAGAGAATGCTTATCATAGTTCCAAGGCAGAAAGGAGTGCTTATGGTCGCTCATAGACCAGCGCAAAGGCCAGGAAAGGAGCAAACACCTCACCCTTGATCATACCACATGGAAGAACTGAAATTTTACAGGTCTCTAGAAATATCTCTGAAAACAACTGCACAAAAGCCCCAAAGCTTGGAATAGCATTCTCCACACTGGAAGCAGGCCCCTAAATTAACAAAGAGTTTAAAACTCAAGTAATTGGCTGGGATCATGAGCAAACTGCAAAAAAGTCAGGCCATAGACTCTTTCTTTGATGACAAAGAAGATCAAAACATACAACCAGAAGAAGACAGTAAAGTCAAAGCTCCTACATCCAAAGCCTCCAAGAAAAATATGAATCAGTCCCAGGCCATGGAAGAGCTCAAAAAGGATTTTGAGAAGCAAGTAAGAGAAGTAGAGGAAAAACTGGGAAGAGAAATGAGAGTGATGCAAGAAAATCATGAAAAACAAGTCAACAGCTTGCTAAAGGAGACCCAAAAAAATACTGAAGAAAATAACACCTTAAAAAATAGCCTAACCCAAATGGCAAAAGAGGTCCAGAAAACCAGTGAGGAGAAGAATGCCTTAAAAAGCAATTGGCCAAATGGAAAAGGAAATCCAAAAGCTCACTGAAGAAAATACTTCCTTAAAAATTAGAATGGAGCAAATGGAAGCTAGTGACTTTATGAGAAATCAAGACATTGTAAAACAAAACCAAAAGAATGAAAAAATAGAAGACAATGTGAAATATCTCATTGGAAAAACAACTGACCTGGAAAATAGATCCAGGAGAGATAATTTAAAAATTATTGGACTATCTGAAAGCCATGATAAAAAAAGAGCCTAGACATCATCTTTCAAGAAATTATCAAGGAAAACTGCCTTCTTTACTCTAAAACCAGAGGGTAAAATAGAAATGGAAAGAATCCACTGATCAATTCCTGAAAGAAGTCCCCAAAGGAAAACTCCTAGGAATATTGTAGCCAAATTCCAGAGTTCCCAGGTGAAGGAGAACATATTGCAAGCAGCCAGAAAGAAACAATTCAAGTATTGTGGAAACACAATCAGGATAACACAAGATTTAGCAGCTTCTACATTAAAGGACCAGAGGGCTTATAATATAATATTCTGGAGGTCAGAGGAGATAGGATTACAACCAAGAATCACCTACCCAGCAAAACTGAGTAATCCTTCAGGGATAAAATGGACATTCAGTGAAATAGAGGACTTTCAAGCATTCTTGACAAAAAGACCAGAGTTGAATAGAAAAATTTTCTATTTGACTTTCAAATACAATACTTAAGAGAAGCATAACAGGTAAACAGGAAAGAGAAATCATAAGGGACTTATTAAGGTTGAACTGTTTACATTCCTGCATGGAAAGATGATATTTGTAACTCATGAGACCTTTGTCAGTATTAAGGTAGTGTGGACAGAAAAAAAGTTATATAGATAGAGATAGAGAGAGAGAGAGAGAGAGAGAGAGAGAGAGAGAGAGAGAGAGAGAGAGAGAGAGAGAGAGAGAGAGGCATAGGTTGAGTTGAAGATGAAGGGGTGATAGCTGAAGAATAAAATTAAAGGGTGAGAGTGGATTAGACTGGGAAAAGGAGAAAGGGAGAGGTAGAATGGGGTAAATTATCTCACATAAAACAGACAAGAAAAGGCTTTTACAGTGGAAAGGAAGTGGGGGAAGGTGAGAGGGAATGAGTGAATCTTATTCTCATCAGATTTGGCTTAAGGAGAGAGTAACATGCACACTCAATTGGGTATGGAAATCTATCTTACCCTACAGGAAAATAGGTGGAAAAGGAATAAGGGGGGGCAGTGAGGGGGATGATAGAAAGGAGGACAGATTGGGGAGGGTGTAAGCAGAAGCAAACACTTTTAAGGAGGGACAGGGTCAGAAGAGAAAATAGAATAAATGGGGGGCAGGATAGGATGAAGGGAAATATACTTAGTTTTTCACAACGTGACTACTATGAAAGTGTTTTTCATGACTACTCATGTATAAACTGTATTGAGTTGCTTGCCTTCTCAATGAGTGTGGGTCGGGAGGGAGAAAGGAAGCAAATTTGAAACCCAAAGTTTTAAAAACAAATGTTAAAAATTATTTTCACTTGCAACTGAAATATAAGATATACAAGCAATATATATAAATCTGTCCTGCCCTACAGGAAAATAAAAGGGGAAACGGATAAGAGAAGGAGAGAGAGATAGAAGAGAGGACAGACTAGGGGAAGGGATATTCAGAATGCATGCCATATTGGGGTGGGGGAGGGATGAGATGGGGAGAAAATTTGGAACTCAAAATCTTGTGGAAGTGAATGTTGAAAACTAAAAATAAATAAATTAGAAAAAAAACAAAATAGCTATACCAATTCATAGCTCAAAAAGCCAAAAACAAAGCAAAATTTAAAAGCTCAGTGCATTAGTGTGCCTGCCTACTCATATCCTCTTTAACAATTGTCATTTTCCTGTTTTTGTCCACACTTATAGCATTCTTCTCACTGCTCACACAACTGCCACCCTAGTTCAGGCCTTTATCACCTGTGGTATGGACTGTTGTAATGGCCTCCTGGTTGATCTTCCTGCCCAAAGTCTCTCCTGCTGAAATTAATCCTCTATTTGAAAGATGCTTTCCTTCAGTGAAAATCAAACTATATAATTTTCCTATTCATTAAACTCTAGTGACTCTCAGTTGGCTGTAGGATAAAATAGAAAGATACCTGATTTTCATTTAAAGTACTTCACAACCTGGACCCAATCAAGAATCACTGTACTTACTAAACTAACTGTTCTTTCTTCCTCAAACATGGCACTTCACATCTCCTTTCCATTTCTTGGTCCTGACAATCCTCTGTGCCTGGAATACACTCCCTATTCAGCTCTGTCTTATGGACTCCCTCACTTCCTTCAAGACTTAGCTGAATAGCTGTCTTTTGGGCAAAGCCGTTCCTGATTTTACCTGACTGCCAGTGCCGTCCTTTCCTAAATGCCTTGTGTTTATGTAGTGTTTGCTCTATTTGTATTTGCATATGTACATAAGCTCTTCGAGAGCAAGGGCTCTTTCCTTCTTTCTTTTTTTCTTTCCTCCCTTCCTTCCTTCCTTCCTTCCTTCCTTCCTTCCTTCCTTCCTCTCTCTCTCTCTTTCTTTCTTTCTTTCTTTCTTTCTTTCTTTCTTTCTTTCTTTCTTTCTTTCTTATTTGGTCTTTTTTTTTTCAGCCAAAGACAAGGTTTATTAAAGATCTGCCATATTAGCCAGACTTGAGGAATCTGAGAGTCTGTGAGGTATTGGCTAGATTCTAAGAATCTGAGCAGTGATTGGATTTTAAGAATCTATGCACCTTAATGGAGACAAGATTGACCTTATCTACAGAAAGACTGTGGGAGGGATCTAGGAGTAGCCAAGAAGTTTTGGGTGACTGGAGGAGGGGTTTAAGGAAGACTTGAATGGGAGTGGCCAGTAAACTGGGGTGAACAGAACTCCTAGGACAATGGAACCTACCTAGGATTAAGTGTGGGAAATGGCCAGGGTGATAGGGAGGGCTAGGCTAGGTTAAGGGTAATAGAATTGGGAGATTGAGTGTAGCCACAGTGAAAGGCTAATTGATGGAATTATGGCCTCAGACATATGCCAGAGTTTTGGACATTTGGGAAAGTCCAGGGTTTTTCCTTTTTGGGGTCTAACATCTAGACCCTCAAACAAATGGGAGCCAAATTCTTTTGGGATAAGGAGAGAAGGTCTTGGCTTCTGAAACTGCTTCCTGCTGGCAAGAAGCGTAGAGCTTTTCCTGCCTCAAGGAGGTCCCAAAGAGCAGGTTGACTACAACCAAGCACAGGCTGCATCCAGGAAAAAATGGGAAGACATTGGCTGGTACATGTTTGCTACAAATTGTAAGTGAATGGCCTGTACAAAAATCTGACAGAGAAAAAAAAAGCTGCAGGGCCCAGATGACAGGATAAAACATACTTAGCTTTGTTTGGATTCAGATAATTCAGTTTTCCAACCATGCAGTATCAAATCCTCCTCATAGGTGGACTCAGGAATAGCCAGGTGAGTAATATTCCCTTTCAAAGGAATAAAATGGGGAAACTGAGCCAGAAGGATACCATCCTAACTGAAACTAAAATTGTCCTCTCAGCTTTTTCCCAGTGCTGACTTCCCACCAGCATCACATTCTCTGAGTAGCTTGTGGTGGTGGACTGATTATCGATGGATTATGATTCATCAAACAACTCAAAATAAAATCCTAGAAGCTTTTACCTCAAACAAGTTTCATTAGTCACAGTTTAGGAAAAACTTTACATCTCAAACTTAAATTTGTCCTGGTGTAAAAAGTCAATCATTAGAGATTTCTATATACTTGCAAATTCTCAGCAAGCCATACACAACCCAAACAAGCTTTCTGGCTAGTTTATACATTAGAACAATAACCAACAATAGCCAAATTATTTCAGCGGTAACCAAATTATGAAAAGTTGCTTGACATAACTGATACAGAAAGTTCACCACTTTGAAACTTGCAACAAACCCATTACCAATCAGGTGACTTCAGTTTTGTTAAATGTATTTCCAAATTACTTTACACAGAGAATCAACATCTCATCATTAACAGTTTAACTACAAATTTAAAAGTGCATGCTTACCCAAGTTAGGAGTCTAGCTTCTTTACTTTGAGCAGGATATGCTGAACCTGAGAGATACTTCTAGGCCTAGGGCCCAAGGCCATTGCCAGGTGGGTCCGTGCTGTAGCTGCTCTCTCCTGACTTCATCCTTTCCCAGGTGGGGGAGGGTGAAATCAAAGGTGAGGGGTTAAGGGTGAAACTCTCTTCTCCTATGAGAGGGGTTAACAGATACCCTCTTGACTCAAGGGAAGGGAGTGGGAGAAAGGAGTGACCAAGATCTTTTTAGCTGTTCTAACTTTTCCCTGTAACCTCAATGAAGGAGGATTCAGGAGCGTAGAGGGAAGGGAGTAAGTAAGACTCAGGGAACCAAAAAGCAACTGCAGTTTTACCTAGTGAACTGACATAATGGGCATATGCTTCCGGGTAGAGAGTCTGTCCTTGTCCCCTATGCTGCAGAAGGTGTACTGAGGTCCATGGCCTCGAACAGACCCAGTAGACTGGTAGCTGGAGAGTGTCAGGCTGAGTGCAAGACAGCCTGAAAAGCACCTCCAAAGCCTTAGTGCTTAGAGAGTGACCCCAACTACAGAGAAAGAAGTAAGGTGGGGGGGTCGAAGAGGTCTTACATACCTTCCAGTCTTTTAAGGAAGAACTTGGGGTTAGGCAGTTTCCCCGTACAGGACACCAAAATGTTGAGGTTTAGGGGAACTGGGACCCCAATATGATAACATGTGGTTCTTGCCTAAAAAAATTTTGACCCAGGCCTTCTTTCAGCCAAAGACAAGGTTTATTAGAACATCCCATCACATTGGGCAGACTTTTAAGGAGTCGGGTTGTTAGTGAGCTATTGGCTAGATAACAAGAATCTGAACTTCTTATTTGTTCTTTTCAGTACCTAGAATAGTGACTGGCATATAGTAGATTCTTAATAAATGCTTGCCGATTTGCTGATTGACCTTTCATTATTAGAAAGTTTTTCTTCATGCCAATCTAAAATGCATGGAGGGTTAACCTATGAAAAAGGAGTTAGATTTGTTCTGCTTGATTCTAGAAGGAAGAGTTGGGACCAATGGGTGGAAGTTACAGTGAGAGGTTAATAAATAGAAATTTGTCTCCTCCAAAATGAAATGTTATTCAAAAATGCAATGGACTTTCATGAGTAATAGTGCATTCTTCATCAGCTAAGGTCTTCAAGCAGAAGCTGAAAGATCATTTTTTCAAGAATCTTAGAGTTAGCATTCATGATTTTGGTAGGGGTTGGACTTTATCTTCTTTAAAATCTTTTCCACCACTATAGTTTTATGATTCTGTGACATTGCAGAATGATTTCTGGTTAGATGTTGCTAGTCTACTTTACCTTGAAGTTTTGTCATCACAACCAAATTTGGGACTACTTAGAAGTGAGGAATAATGGTGCACACCTGGAAATCCTGCTACCAGGAAGCAGAGGCTAGTGGATCTGTTGGGTTTGAGAGTTCTGAGCTGCGGTGAGCTAAGCTCACTGTACCAAGTGTCTACACTAAGTTTAACACCTATATAGTTAATCCTTAGAAATTGGGAGCCACCGGGCTGTCTAAAAGCAGCAAATCATCTCAGTTTGGTAAAAAAAACTGAACAGATTAAAGCTTCTATGTTGATCAGTTTTTGCATCAGGTCTACAAGTGGCGACCATGTTTCCTGCCTAGGTGAGACATAGAAAAAAAAATGGACAGCTTCCTGGGTCTGAGTCATGCCACTGATACTTATTGGTTTGCAATTGGCATCCAAATTGTTAGAAATATAGTAACATTCATTGGCATATCTCCTAACAATTTCTATGAAATCATTATGAAACTTTCTCCTTTAAAAGTTTTGCCAGTGGCTGAGACATTTTTTTGTACCCTATTGCTATAATAGGAAAACTGAGCTCAAAAGAAGGCATGAGGAAATAATAATCTTATATAGGATTTTCTCAAGTGCTACACTTAATTAAGAGAGATATTCACATCTGTTTCTCATTTGTTTATCTATTTTTAATTTCATTTTAAAATTCTGAATTTAAACTCCAAGTAATAGGAGCATTTCCATTTACAAATTGTTGTTGTATGGTTGTTTCAGTTGTTTCTGAGTCTTTGGGACCCCATTTGGGGGTTTTCTTGGCAAAGATACTGGAGTGGTTTGTCGTTTCTTTCTCCAGCTCATTTTTTACAGGTGAGGAACTGAGACAAACAGGGTTAAGTGACTTGCTCTGGGTCACACAGCTATTAAGTGTCTGAGGTCAAATTCGAACTCAGGAAGATGAGTCTTCTTGATTCCAATAATGATTCCATCACCTAGCTACCCATTTACAAAATAGGAAAACTAAAGGAAGATTGTAAATGAAACTATGGTCCTCTGTTGCATACTGCTTACTTTCCCCAAAGCAATGTTCCTAAAATACAGGTCTGACCATGTTATTCCCCTGCTCAATAAGCTTCAGTCTCTTCCTGTTTTTTTAAAGAATCAAATATAAAGTCTTTTGTTTGGCATTTAAGGGTCTTTACATCCTGGCCTCTTCTTACCTCTCCAGTCTTACACTTTACTCCCCTTCACATATTCTAGCTACACTGACTTGCTTACTGTTCCTTAGACATAACATAGACCTCCTATCCCAGTTGTTCTGTTATTGTTCATCCTTTTTTTTTTCCCCATGAGGTAATCGGGGTTGAATGACTTGCCAAGGATCATACAATGAGTGCCAAGTGTCTGAGGCTGGATTTGAACTGAGGTCCTCCTGACCCCAGGACTGGTGTTCTGTCCACTGTGCCTCCTAGCTGCCCCTCATCTTCCATTTTTTAAATTTTTATTTTTTTTAGGCAATTGGGGTTAAGTGACTTGCCCAGGGTCACACAATTAGTGAGTGTCAAGTGTTTGGTCTGAGGCTGCATTTGAACTCAGGTCCTGCTGACTTCAGGGCCAGTGCTCTATCCACTGTGCCACCTAACTGGCCCCCCATCTTTCATTTTCTTTTTTTTTTTTCAGCCAGAGGAAAAGTTTATTAGTGATAAAACACATAGGTCATGTGACGCCCGTAAAGACAAGGGGGCATGAGAGGTTCTGAGCCTTGTGGTCCTGAGATTCTCAGCCCCATCTTTCGTTTTCTAAGAGAATCAATGACACCATGGGATTGATTTGCCTGTGAATTGGATTTAAGTGAGGCAGACTTGCTCAATGTCCTCAACCTCATTCTTTCTTCCAGAGTCATCAAAGTCCTATCTCAATGCACTTATATTGACTGTCTCTCCAGTTTGGAATGCTCTCCCTTCTCATCTACCTCTGAGAAACCCTGGTTTTCTCCAAGACTCAAATCAAATGCCACTTTCTGCCATAAGCATTTGTTTGTGCCACCAGCTGCAAGAGCCTTCCCCTCTAAAATTATATTCCATTTACTGTGCATGTATCTTGTGTATACCAATTTTTTTACATGTTCTCTCCATTGGACTGTAAAGTTCTTGAAAGCTGTAATGATATTTTTGCATTTCTTTGTATTACTACACCTTATCACAGTAGCTGGCAAAAATTTAATGCATAATAGGTGCTTGTTGATTGATAATATATGTATGTATGCTACATGCTGTGCACCTAGTAGTCTCTTTAAAAATATCTGTTGAATGAATCAGTGGGCTCTGCTGACTGTTCTTAGGCAATTTTTACCTGAAAAATCATATTACTAACACTCTTGAGTGGTAAGAGAGGTTTTATTTTCCCTCTTCTCTGTTTTCTCTATCACTGACCTAAGTGTCCTGAATTCACATTTATATCAGCAAGTAAGAAAAGACACTGAACCAGAGGAAGGAAACAAGGGGAAATTGAGGTCCACAAGAAGCCTCGGCCAGGCCACTAATGGCTGCCAGTTACAGCCAAAGCACACACTTTACCGCCTCAGTCACCCAGGCACTGGAGCCACAGGTTATGTTTTCTACCACAGTAATTGCTTCTTTTTGAACAATATTGCTCTTCTTGAATAAATTGAAATTGAAGTTTTAGTCCCGGGTCAACAGAAGACTGAGAATAAAAACAGCAAGAAATAAAAAACGATCACTTCGTTACTCCCACACAGGGATGTTACACAATTTCTTTCCCTAGAAGTCTTTAAAAGTAGGGCAGGTGCCCAACTGTCTAGGGTGTTTTAAGTGTGTTTTAAGCCTAGGGGAAGAGAGATGGGCAGGAGGAGATAAGGAGCTCTCTTCCAGCCCTGTGATTCTAGAGAAATTCCATTTACCTTCCAAAATGTGGCAGAGATTGGGGGAGGGAAAGAAGAGGTGAGGAGAGTAGGACAGAGACTTATTGAAGAGAAAGCACTGAAATTTTGAGGTCTGAAGATGGATTTTTAAAGGAAACAAT
This sequence comes from Phascolarctos cinereus, assembly GCF_003287225.1. Classification (NCBI taxonomy): domain Eukaryota; kingdom Metazoa; phylum Chordata; class Mammalia; order Diprotodontia; family Phascolarctidae; genus Phascolarctos; species Phascolarctos cinereus. The sequence goes on from NW_027555847.1 coordinate 467,837,112, forward strand.
GAAAAAAGCTAAGATTTGTGTCAGTCCTCAGCTATGCTCACTAATAAAAATAGCAAAGGGATGTAGGTGCTGGGTGGCAGAAGAATTGTAATTAAGAAAGCTCTGGACTTGTTAGTGCACCTGTCATTCAGCAGTGTGCAAATGATTTAAGAGCAGGAGTCCTTAATAATGCCACATTTCATATGTGCATTGCTGGCTACTTGAAGGACATTTGCAGATGTTTATGTTTCTCACAAAGAATAACAGTAGTTGATGTTGCTATAGCACTTTAAAGGTCCACAAAGCACTGCCCTCACAGCATCACGCTGGGGATCAGCATGGTATAGTGGAATAGAAATGAACTTGGAGTTGGAGCACCTGGGATTGAATCCCAGCTCTGCCAGTTAGCTGTGCTAGGTTAGGCAGATAGGGGGCACAGTGGGTAGAGTGCTGGACCTGGAGTCAGGGAGATCTGAGTTCAAATCCAGCCTCGGACACTTACTTGCTGTGTGACTCTGGGCAAGTCACTTGCCATCTGTCTGACTCAGTTTCTTCATAGATAAAACAGTAATGGCTCCTCCCAGGATTGCTGTGAGTATAAAATGAGATAACACTTGTAAAGTACTTTGCAAAACTACATGTACTATTTAAGTGCTTTATTATTATTAATATTATTGTTTTTATTTTGTTTTCCATCTTCTCATCTGCATTTATTAGGCACCTGTGTGCCTGGCACTTTGCAAAGCACTGGGGACACAAAGACAAAAATGTAATAGTCCTTGACCTTAAGAAGCTTACATTTGATTAGGAAGAGAAAACATATACACAAGTAAGCGTGTGTAAAATAACTGCAAATTTTTTAAAGGTTCTTTTTTCTGGGAAAGGGGCCCTAGCCACAATAACTTACATTTAAGGCTTGCAGGGTGCTTTGCGTGTATCTTATTTGATCCTGACAACAACCCTATGAGAGGTAGGTACTACGGGCATCATTATTATTCTCCATTTTCCATCAGCGACTATGCTTGCTTGAACTCCACAGAACATTATAGCTTCCCCAGGATCAGCCAAGACCTGAGATCTCAGCACCATGGAGATTGACTGAGTTTTGGATACTTAGTGCCTTTTCAACTCCCTCAATTGCCTCTCCCCTCTGACTGGAGGTTGGAGGAATAAAGTTTTCCCAAGGCCTTTCTTTATAGAAGAAATATCCCAGTAGCTCTGGAATCATATGGACCAAGTGGATTTGAACAAAATTTTAACTAGAGAACAGTTTTATAGAACTAGAGTAGCAAAGGATATATACAAGAAAATTTATGCAGAATTTTACTGATCAAATTATTGCAGAATTGGAAGGAATGAGAGTTTTTATTTTCAATAACATTTTATCCATCCGTAAGTCCATCGCAACCCAACAACACCTCCTTTTTCTCTTTCCACAGCCTAACGAAAACTGCCAGGGCTGTTTCTAGGTTTGATCAGTATAAGAAAGATTTCTAGATAAAGCCCTTTTATAATCAGTTGTAAATATAGAATAACATACAGAGTAGGTCAGATAGAAAAGCCTTCAAGTACAGTAGCAAACAGATGGTAAAGCATCTTCTTTCCTGGCGTTCTCATTTTTAAATCATATGTGTTTCTGATGTGGAAACATTTGGCATGATTTTGGAGGATTTGGGTGGTGAGAATTTTATTTTCCAGGTCATCAATAACTCTGGTTGCTGAGGAGGCAGGGCTATAGCATCTACCTATAGAGGAAGTTGCCAGGTCAAAACTCCACATGATGGCCGAAGGAATCATGCTAGAAACAAGGTCAGTGATCCAGGTGGGAGGACACTTCTGTTCATAGGACTCGTGGGCTTGCTTGCCCATTGGTGCACTGGATTTGAGGTCAGATTCAAATACTGCCTCAGATGCTAGGTATGTGACCTTAGGCAAGTCACTCATCTCCATCTATAAAATGGGGTCAATAATGACTCCCTCACAATGTTGTTGTAAGGATCAAATAAGTTAATGTACATAACATATTTTGCAAACATTAAAGCACCCATTAGATTGTAAACTCCTTGAGGGCAGGGACCAGTGCTTAGCACAGTGCCTGGCACATAGTAGGGTTAAGTGTTTATTGATTGATTAACTATGATAACTATTACTAATCACAGTCTATTACTGCCTAAGGAATATTCATCCAGCCATAAACTATGATAGATTGTTAAAAGGAATCCTTGTCTAGGATTTCACCCTGATTAAAGAAGCCAACTGAGAAAGGTACAAGGATTAAATTCCACATGCAGAAAAAACAGAAAAGCATTGTGTGGGCCACCCTTGATTCAATCTGTATGCTGCTTTTTATAGACAGGAGTAAGCAATTTCCATACAACCAAAAGACAATTTTGATTGGTCCGTATTTCTAACGAGGAGATGGTGTTAGTGCTGCCTCAGCTTTGGATTGGTCAAGCTAATTTATGAGGAGATGGGATTAGGGTCGCCTCAGCTCCTCCCTCATCACAGTATCACAGGGAGATGGAATTAGTGAGCCTGTGCCACCAGCATCTTATGCAGGTGACCTGCTGCCTATTCAAAGTTAAAAACAAGGTTTTAACATGGAATCACCCAGACTGACTCAGCACAAACAGCTGATTTCCCACAATAGCATCATAGAGAGTTATCACTGTTATGTAACAAGTGGTTATCCAGGCAATCTTTCCAGGGAGGGAACTTTCTACCCCATTAGTAATTGATATCTAAGGTATAAAATGTATGGGGTGAATTGGATGCCTGGCAACACCTCCATGCTTAACAAATGTCACTCAACAATGAAAGAACTCTTGAGGAGCCCTAGTAAACTACTGGAATCAAATGGAAAGTGAGAGTCTCTGGAAAACCAGAACACAAGATATGTCAAATAGATTAAAGAAGCCTGGAAACAGCAGCAGGGGAGGTGTGACTCAGGAATGACCATCCTATGGGTTTGAATAATTATTGGCATCATCCTCCTAATGGATTCCCTTGTTGTTTGGCATAAGGCCCAAAATGTATGATGGTTGCTGCCTTTTACAAAGTTATTGTAAAATGATGGACTTGAGGTTTGGAATGTCTCAGAATGGCCAAATTAAGGTGAAGCAAGTCATATAAAACTCACTGGAAAATCATGGGAAGACCTTTGGCTGTATCTGCCAACACAATCCCCTGTTTGTGAGATCCCCACTAAGAAGTGTGTGTGGATCACAAAGGGAAAAATACTGTCCAACTTTTGCATCCCACTCATATGTTTGAACTTTGTGAGATGCTTCACTATATGAAAACCCATATTGCATAGGGAAGATAGGGTGCTATAAAACCTATTCAGGAACCATATATATGATGGACATGATAGCTGTAAAACAACCCCAAGGAATCAACCACAGGTGGGGCTGCCCCATTCTAGACAACTGAGACACAAAGAAGCCCCAAAGCTCACAGCTCAAGATCAGAGAAACAGAGGTAGTAGCATCACGAAAGCAAAGTTCAAAAAAGCCAGAGATTAAGCAATCAGATTTCTCTGCTTCAGAAAGTGACTATCTGTGCTTTAAATCAGAGTATGACTACACAGGTCTGGAAGACATATGTCCTGGAAAATTTAAATGACTTCCCTTTGCCCTATCCCCACCATGTGTAGGTGTGTGTGTGTGTGTGTGTGTGTGTGTGTGTGTGTGTGTGTGTGCGCGCGCACATGCATGCGTAAGCGTGCGTGTTGGGTAACAGGAGAGGAAGTCCACTCTATCTCAGATTTGACTACTTGCTGAAAAATAGGTATATCTTTGTGGGAGTATATGTACTGAAAATCTTTTTTATTGTGAACTTTATAGTCAAAAACACTTCAATAAACAAAGAAGATGCAATATTCAAGAAAGAGTATAAGAAACTATAAACTTACATCAGTTTTTTGAATAAGGCTAAATATATCTTTTTGTTATTATGCATATATAATAACAACATTATATATAACAATATAATAATGAAAAGATAGTAACAAAACAGGATTTATATATATATATTATACATATATACACATAACAAGGTAGTAACAAAATTACTCAATTTCTGTCATTTTCTGAACATTTTTTTCTTTTCTTTTGTTCATTTCTTTCTGTCTGTCTTTCTTTCTCTCTTTGGCTGGGCAATAGGGTTAAGTGACTTGCCCAGAGTCACACAGCTAGTAAATGTCAAGTGTCTGAGGCTAGATTTGAACTCAGGTCCTTTTGACTCCAGGGCGGTGCTCTATCTCCTGTGCCACCTAGCTGCCCCCTTTTGTTCATTTCTTGTTGGATAATAGTGAAACCGAGGATCCATGCATGCAGCATGACAGTTTTGCCCTTAGCAAATATAGACCTCAAAAGTAGAAGGGATTGGTCTCTTTGCCCACTCTTGGTAGAGACAGATAAAGCCAGACATGGTGCTTTGAACAGCTGCTGTCAACTAGACTCCTACCACCCCAAAACATGGGCCAGGAGTAAAGACTGAAGTTCTCAAGATGAGAAGGACAATTCAACAGATTTAGAGATGTTCACAACTACCTAATGCACTTCCTTCTCAGCTTAGGAGAGCTGCTGGCCTAACAAAAAAGATTACTTAGACAGCTGGAGAATTGTTAACTGATTGAGTCAGTATGGTCTGGCCATGTCCTATGACACAACTACACAACTCTAATGCTTCCCTGAGGAAGGGGGAACAGAGTGGAAAGCTATCATGGTGGCTGGGTGGAGGTAGGGATGCTGAGCAGAGCAGGAGCCTCAGAGTGGTTTGGGGGTTCCTGGGCCCAACTGGAAGCTGCAAGAATTTAACACTGTTAAAGTACAGGCGATGGAGGATTTTGTGTACCAAACATAGAAGTTGCTGGTTCTATCTGGAAACTTCAGATATGGAAGCAAAGATGAGACAGGCATAAAACCACACTTCAGAGGAGCAAAACCAGACCTTGCCCTTCATTGATCCGGAGTTACATGGACTATACAGTTGAGGTGGTGGTGGGAATTTTGAGGTGGATGTCAGGGATCAATTTTCTATTAAACTTAGATTCTTTCCCCTCTTGCTGAATCTTCAATATAAGGATGATGCTCTAAGTCTGAAACAATGGTATAGGTCCCTCAAAAAAGCAGGGGTTGCAGTAAAGGTGGATGTGGAATATAAGATATACTGTCAGGCTCAGTTGATGAGTTCATTAGTTTTCCAGAACTTCCTCCTTTCTTATTTATCTATATGTTCATTTTTTCATTCATTCATTTATTTATTTGTTATAGAAGGGGTGGCTTGCTAAGTAGGTTGGGGTAAGAGGGATAGTTTGGAAATGAAGATAATAGAAAAAACAAATGATGGCAATAATTACATTAAACTAAAAATTAGGAAAAAAAGAATCCTTAGTTTTCTTCAAAGTTTAGATACAACTTACTACATGTGGTTTTTCTTGATCCAACCAGCTACTAATGCTCTCCACTCCAATTAATTTGTATTTATTTTGAAGATTTTATAAATACTTACAAGTGTGTAATTGTGTTTTGATAGAAGATAAGCTGCTTGAGGGCAGAGATGGTTTCTTTTTTGTCTTTAGCTCCTCAGGGTCTGTTACATAGTATATGAATAGTAAATACTTGTGGATTGACTGCTTGAATGATCCTGGTGTCTATGTGACTCTAAGGCTCACATAAGGGGCCACACATTTTGTAGCAGTGGGCTTCTTGAAGGCATATTTTATTCATGATTGGATGAGGCCAGCTCACATTCCAGTCAAATTACGTGATAAGGTATGGGTGGCTCCTTGATGCTGAAGACAGCACTACGCTCTAAGGAAGGGACCACATTAGGGGCAGCATGCAAAAGTCTGTCCAATTGCATGGTTCCTGTTCCATTTTTAGGTGTTTGAGATTTAGGGACAGTACATTACAGAAACTATTTCCTTACATATTTTTGTACTTTTCCTGGTTAAAAAGAACAGTTTAAAAAAAAATTTCTAAGTGATCAAAGTTCTTCAAAAGCTCAACTTCAGTCCTTTAGAGAATTTCTGTAATTAGAACCTTTCAAGCAGGTGACAAATTAACTGCAAATGGAGGCAGAAATCTCAAATGTGTTAGATTTCTTAAGAGAACTTGAAATCCTATAAGATGCTAATTTGTATCTAGGGAAACCAAAATCATCACTGCCCTCTATGCAGCCCAAGAAACTTCAGTAAAATCAAATAACCAATACTCCAACCAAAAACATATTTTGAAAAGAGAAAACAAAATGAGTAAAGTGATGCTCTATTTTTATCCATTTGCCATTATACATATTGGCATTATGAAGACTAAAATTAACTCTAGCTAATTTTCCAGTGGAGGAGTATTGCTTTTATGTCTCTCTAGACAATTTATTTGACTTCATGCATCTGAATAAGTCCCAAATTTGAAGTTGCCACCCTATCAGACTTGCAGAGTCAAATAGAATTAAAATCCCAATAATGATAAGCTTTAGCTTATATATTTGGGAAAGATGATATAGAATGAGATGATCTCTGAGAGCCTTTGTGAGCTTTGATAGGCTATGCTAATATTAACTTCATGTAGCTTCTCAAAATGCAATAAGCTGTCTGGATAGGTAGTGAGTTCCCTATTACTAGAGATCTTCTAGTGGAGGATGGACAACTTAGTTGTCAAAAACATGGTCATCGAAAGAGAACTGCCATTTCACCTAAGGTGTGGCCCTTTCATATTCCTTTGAAATCTAGTATTACATATTCTATTTTTCAGTTCAGATAAAATCAATTTAAAATAATTATTAATTGGCAAGCATCCAAACTGTACCACAGAGAGCACAACTCCAATGGGCTGGCCACATTTTTTGAGTGCCAAATATACACTTGCCAAAATGACTATTTTATGGAGAACTCACACAGGGCAAGCACTCATATGGTGGTCAGAAAAAGTGATGCAAGGACACTCTCAAGGTCTCTCTTGAAAACTTTGAAATTGATTTGTGACAAGAGAGACACTAGCACAGGACCACCCAGCATGGCTTTCCTCATCAGAGAAGTTGCTCTGCTCTATGAGCAAAGCAGAATTGAAATAGCTCAAAAGAAAATCCAGATGCACAAATTTAGAGAAGCCACCCCAAATGTTCACATGGACTATTTGTGCCTGACCTGTGGCGGAGCATTCCTAGCTTATGTTGGTTTGATGAGCCATAGTCAGACACACCGTAACTTGACCCGAGCATACTGATGTCATTTTGGTCCTCTTCAAGAACAAAGAACAACAACCAGCCAACCACATGCAAAGCACATAAAAGGAGTTGGGAATTTCTTTTTAAGGACAAAGCCCCTTTCCTTAAGGAACTAATAATCTGATAGGGGAGAATGTGATATCTATACAAATAAGTTGAATACCAGGTAGAATGTGATAAAGTAAAGGAGTGCTCCATGATATTCATGATCTCATCATGCTTTTCTTCAGAAAATTGTCTGCCCTGAAAGTTAGATCTTGCTTGAATATTCTCGTGTGTGTGTGTGTGTGTGTGTGTGTGAGAGAGAGAGAGAGAGAGAGAGATCTTCCAAATGTGAGAAAGAGATTTGTTCATATCTTCTTTTATTATTTTAGTTAATCACAAAACCTAATTTACAGATGGAAGGTCAGATGTCATCTACTTTAGACCATAATTGGTCCCTGATAAGTAGTCATCTAATCCCTTCTTTAAGATTTCCAGTGATGGTAAACCCTTTACGAACAAAAATGACTGATTTATAGATAATGAAAGCACCTTAGGACTAAGGTTTCAAAGAAAGTTTCTGTGAGTAGAAAGAAATCAGGCATTGAACAAGTAAGAAGTTTAATTAAAAATAAAAATACAGCTTTTTGATACACCTCCAACTACTAAGGTTTTTACCCTGTTCTGTAACATCAGAAAGCATTAGTAAGGCCTGCATAATATTTGAAGGCTGCTATAATGTTTATTGCTTGAGGCATTATTTGAGCTTTTGTTTTTGTTCTTCTCCCTGGATAAATTAAACAGGGGGAGAAGGCGGATAATGACTAACAAATCAGCATGTTTAACATATTATGCTTGAAGACAAAACACTTGAAGACAAGATAAGCCACTTGACTATAATTTTTCCAGGTCTGAAAAACACTGAATAGCATAAATGTGGTCAGCCATCTTTGGTATGTGAAGTATATAGTTGCACAAGTCAACCAAATTTCTCCCCTTCTTTGTTTGAATTCTTTCTCTTGATGCAAGCTTGTGCTAGCCTCTTTGCTCAATCTGTCCCTCTTCATAACGGTATCACAGACTCTCTGAGTTGGAAGGGACCTCAGTGGCCATATAGTCCACCTTAAAAAGAATCCCATCCACAACATAACCAACAAGTAGTCATCTAGTCTTCCAGGGAAGGGGAACCTATTCCCTTCTGAGGCAACCCATTCCACTTCTGGATACTTCTACTAATTCACTTGCAAGTTATGATGTCATGGTCCTCTTGGAGAACAAAGGACAAAAACAACTGCAAAAACTTCTACTAATTAAGAAGCCTTCCTTATGTTGGGATAGATTGGGCTCTTTTTGGTGCTACCCATTGTTGCTCGATCTGTCCCCTAGGCCAATCAAGCAAGCTTAATGATTCATTCTCATAAAGAAGAAGGAGACTATATATGAACATAAAATATGATAGAAATATCCTTAGCTGAGATTTCAAGTGAACTGAATTTTAATTCCTTTTTTGACACTAATTGTGTCACTGGGTTAAATCACTTAATTTCCCACTTATTTTGCCTGAGTCTTTTATTTTTTCTCTACATGCTAGTCACAGAATGTGAATTTTTTCATATGGACATGTTAATACTGTGAATGTTTTTTAATTAATACAGTGGTTTAAAGAGTACAGAATGGGGGAAGATGGTGGAGTAGGTCAGAAAATTGTAAGCTCCCCAGATTTCTACCACAAATGAGACAAAACAACATCTCAGGGTGAACATAGAGTAGCAAAAATAAACAAGAGTTGTGGCAGGACTGGGGTTCTCCTGGGACAAATGGAGAAGTTCCAAAGAAAGACCTCAGGACCTGAAGTGAAGTGTAAATACTGAAACAAAAAACCAACAATCCCTAGGGGCAGCTGCGTTGGGATGTAGCCTCAGCCACAGGAATTCTCACCTGAATTCTCAGATGGTGTTGGGGGTGGGGGTGGGGGTCAGACATTTGAGCAGGGGAAGATTAAGGGAACCTCTGCTGTCAAGTGACATCAGACCTAGCTGTGCTGCTGAGGTTAAAGTCCCAGGTGAGAAAGAACCAGCACATACCCAGTGAGCGCAGAAGAAGTGGAGTGCTGCTGGCTGTGGGCACTTACAGGAGAGCTGAGTTCTTAGTATCTGCTCCAGGTCGAAGGGGAGAACTGAAGGCTATAGCCACTGTAGGATCCTCAGGGAGCAAGAGCGTTTTCAGCATAGTGTGTTAGGAGGGCCCTAACTGCAGCTTGGAGGGGGAAGAGTGCAGAGGTTGGGCCCAGGACAAAGCTGAAAAAACAACAGTAAGAAGTACCTGAAGCCCCCACACCCCAGGACTAGAGGTGATTATAATAGCATGCTGCTACAAATAAAACAAAACAAAAATGAGCAAAACAGAAGAGAAAGAACCCAACCATAGGCAGTTACTATGAGAATAGAGAAGAGTGGGATTCATCTTCAGAGAAGGATACTGAAGTAAAAAAAAAAAAGCCCCTCCTACCCCAAAAAGTAACATCAAATGTTCACCTGCCCAAAAAGAATTCATAGAAGAATTCAAAAAGGACTTTAAAAATCAAATAAGATAGATTGAGGAAATTTTTTTTAAAATAAGAATAATTAAGAAAACCAAGAAGATTATGAAAGAAAGTCAGCCAACTAGAAAAGGAAATCCAGAATCTTAAGAAAACAATTCCATGAAAGCTGAATTGGTCAAGGGGAAGTCAACAGTGTTAAAAGAGACCAAAAAATAATAATACAAAATTCTTTAAAAAATTAAAAAATAGAAGAGAACATGAAACATCTCATAAGAAAAACAACTGATCTGAATAACAGGTCAAGAGAAGAAAACATAGGAATAATTGTACTACCTGAAAGATACGGTCAGAAAAAGAATCTTAATATATTAATACAAGAAATAAAGAAAATTGCCCTGAAATTTTAGAACAAGAAGGGAAAGTAGAGATTGAAAAAAAAAATCCACCAATAACCACCTGAAAGAGATCCCAAGATGAAAACCTACAGGGATATCATAGCCAAATTCCAAAACCCCCAGGTTAAGGAGGAAACATTATGAGCAACAACAATAACAGCAACAAAAACAAAAACAATTTAAATGCTGTGGAGTCACAATTAGAATTACACAAACCTGGCAGTGGCTACACTAAAAGACCACAGGTCTTGGAACACTATATATCAAATAGCAAAATAACTGGGGTTGTGGCCAAAAAATATCATATCCAGCAAAGTTAAATACAATCCTGAAAAAAAAAAGAAATGGACGTTCAATAAATTGACCAACTTTCAGGATTTTGTTTGAGAAAGATAAGAACTTAATTGAACATTTGACATACAAAATCCAGGAGAAATATAAGGTAAAAATGTGACTAATGATGGGACAAATTGTTTACTTCTTATGTGTGGAAATGTAAACCATATGCCAAGATCATCATTAGTGATTGGGTAGTTTAAAAGAAAGATTGGGGTAAAGTTGAGTATGATGTGATTCAAAGAAGCAAAATGGTGTAGGAAAAGGTAAAAGATCAATTATCTCATGCAAACAAGACATGAGTGGAAGAACTACTACATAGGAATCAGATGGGGGAGGAAGGAAGGCTGGTAATGGTGATATTTTTCTTTTTTCTTTCTTTTTTTAGAGCCAATTGGGGTTAAGTGACTTGCCCGGGGTCACACAGCTAGTAAGTTTTTGAGGTCAGATTTGAACTCAAGTCTTCCTGACTCCAGGACTGTTGCTCTATCCACTGTTCCACTTATCTGCCCCAGGCTAGTAGTGCTAGAACCCTACTCACAGTAGATCTAAGTTAAAAAGAAAACAACATGTACTTTTAGAAAGCCATAAAAGTCTTCTAAATTTATAAAGAAACAAATGGGTAAGGGAATAGGATAAGGGGAAGGGGCATAGAAGAGTATGTAGATTAACAGGAATGGATTAAAGAAGGAACCACATACAGAAGGGTATAAAAGTCTTCTAAATTCAGAAAGGACAAGGGGATAGGGTGGGGGGAGATCCTTGGAAGGGGTAGGTTAAGGAATAGGAGAACAAGATAGTGGGTAGAAGTAAAGTAGAAGAGTGAGGAAGGATATGAATAGCATGAGAAGGATAGTGAGGAAAAACAGGAAAGAGGAAAATATACAAGTAATTATAACTTAGAATATGAATGGGATGAATTTACCTTAAAATGAAAACTGATGGATTAAAATTTTGAATTCAACAATATGTTGCTTTCAGAAAATGCTATAAAAATAAGAGATGCACACAAATATAAAATAAAGGTCACGAGTAGAATGTATTATGCAAAAAACAGGGGTGGTAATCATGATCTTAGACAAAGTTAATGCTAAAATAGATTTAATCAGAAGAGAAAAATAGGCAAAGTATACTGTGTGTCAGCCATATTATTCAATATTGTTTTAAACCATTTAAAATAACTAGGCAGCATAAAAAACCTGAGACTATACCTGCCAAAACAGACACAGGAACTATACAAATACAAAACCAAAAAAATTTTATACAAATAAAGTTAGATCTAAATAACTGAAGTAATATTTATTGTTCATGGGTAGACAAAACAATATAATTAAAAATGACAATTTTACCTAATAAATATATTTATGTAACAACAGCCTAATTAAATTACTAAAAAATTGTCTTACCCAGTTAGAAAAAAAATAATAACAAAAATCATTTGGAAGAACAAAAGGTCAGGATCTTCAAAGAAACCAGGGGAAAAAGAAGCAAAAGAACCAGATTCAATAGTATCAGACCTTAAACCATATTAGAAGGGGAGAGCATTGTTGAAGTGTAAAATGGATGATTGTGATTATTGTAAATTAACATTTTCTTGTGTAAATAAAGCCTATGTGTCCAAGAATAGAAAGAATGCAGAAAATTGGGGGGAAAAACTTTTATAGACAGTCTCCCAGATAGAATGTGATTGGGTTGGAATATTGCTGTGGTGTTGGAAAGGATTAGCTGGTTGATTTAAGAAAACATGCAAAGACTTGGACTTATGAAGGAACATGCTATCTACCCTCAGAGAAACAAATGACAAGTGGAAGTAAGCAAAATACAGTCTTACATATGTATGTATGTATGTTTGTGTGTATGTGTGTATGTATACCTATATCTCTATCTCTATCTCTATCTCTATCTCTATCTCTATCTCTATCTCTATCTCTATCTCTATCTCTATCTCTATCTCTACCTCTATATCTATATCTAATATCCACACTTAATTGTATCCTTCATGGGGGAAGGGGGTAAAAGTAAAAAGTGCACCGCAGAGAACAAAAGGAAACCTACAAGGAAACAAAGAAAAGCTGGAAAGCTTTGAAAACAATGTGTGGTGTTTATTATATAGGTTTTCTTGAAATTGAAATTTATTGTTTTATCTTTTTCTCATTTTGTATTTAAGTTTAAAATAAATTTAAAAACTAAAAAAAAACCATATAGGATGAAGCTTTTCGTGCTGTCCATGTAAGGATAATTTCTGCTGGAAGTTTAGGCGTTATTAATACTACTAATGTGACACTGGATCCCATATGAGGCTCCTTTGGTTGCATCATTTGAGTATTGTCTTTTTTTAAGCCTACAGAAAGTGTGTTTTGACACTTATTATCCAATGAGGGAGCGTAGTATCTGAATAGCTTACCAGGAGATGCTTTATCATCAGCCCACCTTATCAGTTACTCTGGTGCAAACAAGAGAACCTTTTTCTAAGAGGTTGCAGTATCCCTGGTGGCCACCAGAGAGCACTTGGCCTACAAACACACAGGCTGCTCACTTAGTAGCAACCCTGTATAACTGAGTAAAACAGTTCTGAGTAGAGAAGGCTTGAAATTATCTAAGTCTGAAATCAGTCTAGGCGATAAAATGGAATATTGCTCAAAATATTCAAATATGAAATCTATTCTATGAGCTAGTTAGCTCAGAGGGCCCATCCATTAGTGGTGTCTACTCTCATATTTCACTCTCTGATTCATTTCTAGATTCAGACTTAGTTTACTGCAATCACATATGCTTATGGTACATAATATAAAATGAAAAGAAACTAGACCAAATGCTATCTTATGGCAACATCAGCTTGAGATCATCTCCAAGCTCTCCTCCAGCTGCCCCCTCTAGATCTTCAGGTGCAATGCACCAATATTTGAGTATATTCATGTAAATACACCAACCCATCACTACCACAAACACACACCTCTTGGAAAAAGGAATGGGAAAAGAACATTACTTAATCTTTTCCAAGATCGTGGATCTAAAAATAGAAGAAGGAAGAGAAGTGATGGGTTTCTCTCCCTAGATCGTATTTATGGGCTGAAAGGGAAATCAGTTTCTTTAACTCATTAGACCAAGAAGATTCATGACAACTAATACTCTTGGCAGTTTTGGCTTCTGGTTTCCTTACTTTGGGGTAGTGCTACTGATTACTTCTCTGCTTCTCCATGTAGTCCCCAGACACCCTTCCAGTCAGTCCCACTTCTTTCTAAAAGTCTGAAATAAAGGGAAAGAGAAAGGAAGATTGAAAGTGAAAAGAAGGGCCCTCAATATATAGATAACATTCTTTTATTATAAGAGATGACTTCTTCCACGTTGCAAGTGAAAGTTCATTGGAGACCTCAGATAAAATATGACTAATCACCTTCCTGTGCCAGGATCATCAGAAACCACTCTTCTAATTTCTATGATTTTGAATTATCTTTCCAGACTAAGGCAGAAACAATAATTCTAAGGTAAAAGAGCAAAATAAATTCTTCCAGTCCATATTCATAACAAAAACAACTTACATCCATATAACACTTAAAAGTTGCCAAAAACTATACATCAGATTCTTTCAACCACTCTTTTATAGTTTGCCTGCCTCAGGGAACCTACTGAATAAGGCCAGAGTGCTAGCAAGTGGTAGACTGAGCACTTGACTGCTGGCTTTCTGTCTTTTCACTCCACTATGCTGTGGTTACCTATTGCAAATTGCTCTCCACTGTGACTTCTGAGGAATTCTTTTATTTTGACTAGAGAAGGTTAGATGGAGAAATCAAAACAGCAGGACTCAGTTTCATCCCATTTTTTAACTCCATCACCATTTTTTATTCCATGACCCATGCATAAGGAAACAGTGGGAAATGAGATTATATCCTCTCCCCAAATCAGACTGAACACCTTCCCTTGATACCTGATCATAAGTTAGATATATCCTGCCTACTGCTGTTCCTCATCTATATCTTTACCTTGAGAAATTTTTTTTTAAATACAGGCTAGTCCATAGACCTCTGGATAAATGTTTATTCCAGCCATAAATGTCAATGGAAAATTCAGACATTTGACATATTTTGAATGCTGTGAAAGCAAGGATCCTGTATATCAAGAGATTATTAGATAGTCCTCTTGGGAGTTAACAGGATTTTTTTTAACTGATCACAAACTACTGAATATTTCATTTGTGCTGTCAAAACTATTGATCAGTAAAAACAATTTTGGTAACGTGTAGTAGTTCCTATTAAACATAGAACTAGATTCTTCACAGTTTCAGGGACAGAGCATTCCAGACATAGCCTAGGATACCTTATACAACTATAAAACATGATTTGGGTCATTTTCAAATACCTATACTTCTTCATCTGTTGTGGTTTTTCATTATTGCTGCATATCAGAGGCTGATTTCTAGCTACACAGATTTATCAGTCTGTCCTTGTTTGGATGTCAGAACTTCTGCTTGCTGAGGGTGAGGGTTTTTTGTTTCTTTCTTCTCAGCTCCATTTTCTGAACACTACCAAGTAGGATAATGGGAAAAATCATTTCCTTCCTTTTTCAGATACAGTAAGCTCTGCATTAAAATGCTCTAATATTGTTACACATTGCTTTTTATGTTTTTAAATGTCATCACAGACAACAACTGTGCTGGACTAGGGGGTGTTGTGTTTTAGACAAATGTAATATCCTGATTTCTTTTTCATGTCTATACCATGGAAACACAAACTCTCTGGGAACTGCCAACCATAAGTACTGTGTATAGTATTCTCTTCTGCCTTCAACAAACAAGCCCAGGCAGGACAAGGAATGAATCAGTTGCTACAGAGGCACTTCATTCATACCCAAGAAGAAATTGTCCATTGGGCCTCTTCCTTCTCCCATCACTTAGCCTCTTGCCCATAGTTTTGTTATCTGGAGTTATTCAGGTCAGTTCCTTGCTTCTTTGGAGCTTACACAGACTCAACCATCCCTACCATGATAATAGATGGCTAGAGAAAATGATTTATGACTCAAATTCAAAGTTATTCCAAACCTATTGACAAAGATGTTGGTTGAATCATAGCATGGAAGAGAGTTCAAAAACCAAACTTAAACAACATTGTACACCTCATCCTCTACTGCCCAGTCTATGTGTGTTACTTGGATGTTCATTTGTGCTATCAGTGAGCTCAAGGGTAGAAGAGAATGAAATTTCATCCCGAGGGCACTCAACTGAAAATGTGTATAAAGAAGACACAGAAAGAAAACAGCCAAGTCAAAGGTGGCTTGTTATATCACCTTTAAGTGAAAGGAGAGTGGAAGACTAATGTGCTAAGATTCATCCCATGAGTACATGGAAGATTGAGGTGAGAGTGTTGAGATCTGAATCCTTATCAAAACCAGCATACACCAACATCCAGGCAGAATGAAGAGCCAAGTTCTCTTCTCTGGTACCAAGATCAAAGGGAATGAGACATAATGGAGGATATAGAAATGGAGATTTTAAGTTGGAGTCAGGTAGATCAGTATAGGATCAAGAAGCAAGTTGCAGGGAGTATTGGTGAATTGGCTTTCAAGTATAACTTGCCTCCCCAAAGCTTCAGTCTTTCATGGTGGAGTGCATATATTTGCCTCTCCTACCCTTTGCTGACACGTTTGTGGATACTAGTCAGATCCACAGGATCTTCCTTTCTCAGGTTACAGCAAGGAAAAGGGCTTAGACATGGAGTTAAAAGAAGTTATTGCTGAGTTACATGGGGGACAACAAGGATTAATATCAGTAGAAGGGGGACTGGGCATGATGGAAGCATCATCTTCATAATTAATTTAAGGGGTGAGGGGATAGACTTTTGAGTATTTGGTTTGTAGCTTTATTCAACAGAACCAATTTTGGGGGGGGGGAGTTGAGTATGTGAATATGTGTGCATGCACTGGGTGGAGTGGGTGGGTAGAGGAAAACTTAAGGGATGATTGGGCAGCATTCGGATTTACAGACCGAAGACCAGTCAAATTCTCCATTTTATAGATGAGCAAATTTAGGCCTAGAGAGATGATGTTAATGCAGATAATAAGTGGCACAGTTGAGATTTGACCCTAAGTCTTCCAGCTCTGTTCTTTTTCACTTCTCTGATGTTAGATTGTGAAGGGCTTTTGTTGTTGTTATCGTTGTGGTTGTTTTTTGTTTGTTTGTTTTTTATTCATTTAAACATCCAGTGATAACAGTGGTAAGTGTAAGCTTTCTCACCTCAGCTATGATCACAAGTCAGTGAAGGATTGAGCTTTTTCAAGACTGATTAATTCACTATAAGTCTTCAATTCAACAAGAACTTTTTGAGTCCCTACTGTATGCTTAGCATTGTACTAAATGCTCTGTCTGTGTGGGGGGGAAGTGGGGACAGTGGACTAGGCTGAGATTCTGTACAAGAAAGACAAGGTTGCATATAACATGAGGTGCCAAAGGGTAAGTACATTAGGTATTGAGGGGAGAGAGGTAACAGTGAGGAACTAAGTGGATGATTAAGGGTCTTTGAAAGAGTTGAGACTTCAATTGGGCCTTGAAGAGACATTATTAGGTAGCAGAATGACCATTACACAATTGGCCCCTAGCAGACTTGTTTCCCATCCCATCTCAAACATTTAATACGTGTATGACCATGGGCAAGTCATTTCACCTTTGGACCCATTTACTCATCTGTAAAACTGGGATAATAATACATAGTACATAATAGCCCAGTTTGAGAAGAGAAAGCTGCTCTACAAATCCTAAAGCACTACACTATATGAATGTGAGTTGTTACAATTATTGAGTTATAGGTAGGATTTGAGTAGGTAAAAAGGGGCCCCCACCTGAGGCAAGGAAATAGCATGTGTAATAGCACTGAGATGAAAATGAGCATGGCATGTTTGTGAGACCAGAAGTAATCATGTGTGAGGAGCTACTGTGGACAAAAGTGATGGGGAGACAGGACATAAGGCATAGATGCTTATTAAGTTAGAAATTCAAATCATCAACTGTTGTCTCCTAGTTGCAGTGTTTATGATAGGCATACATTTTAACAGCTTCACTAAGATTTCTGGGACAGGATCTATAGAATTAATTAAGGAACAGGTTTCAATTCTAAAATCAGAATTAAGCTGCATAAAGGCAGGAACCATGTCTCAACTCTTTATGTATCTTTCTCAATACCAATTTTCATAATAGCAAACATGTAATTAGTAACTACTGTGCTTTTATGAAAATTGGAAATTTTAATTCAATAAACATTAAGCATCTACTATGTGCAAAACACTGAGGCACCTTGAAGGTTTAGATTAGACATGATCTCTACCTTCTTAGAGTTAATGATCTCTTAGGTAGATAAGACAGAGAGACCTACAATTCAGAATATTACATAACAGGTGCCATTAGATAGTTACAAAATCATATGTGTGCAGTCTGATGGCAAAGGTAATTTCTGCTCAGGGAAGAAGGTGGCATTTAAAGAGGGATTAAGTGGATAAAGAGTAGAATAGAGGCCATGTCACACATCAGGAACAACTTGATCAAAGACATGGAAGTAGAAAAGCACATGACCTGTTTAAGGGCGAGTCCAATTTGACTGGACTATATGGAGGTTAGTAAGACCAGAGAAGTATGAAAAGGGAGTATAGTCACAGATGGTGGACAACTTTGAATATCAGGCAACAGAGCCTGAACTTTATTTAGGAATTAGTAGAGCCACTGAAGATTTTTATGGTCCTTGATAATACTAACAGATTTTGAAAAAGAAGAATCATCCTGGAAGTGGTATGTAGGACAGATTGGAAGGATAAGAGAATAGAGGCTATTAAAACTAGTAGGGTGCAATTATGATAGTTCAGGTGGGTGAGAATGAGGTGTTGTACAAGGGTGGTGGTAGTAGGAAAAAAAAAGGGGGGAAAGGATGTAAGAGATTTTGAAGTCAACAGGACTTAGTGACAGATTGGAAATTAAACCTAAGGGACATAAGAAGCATGGTGTAGTGGATAGTGAGCTGGTGTTGGACTCAGGAAGACCTAATGTATACTGGCTGGGTGACCCTGGAAAGTCACTTAACTTCCTAGTGCTCCCTAAGACTATAAATTGTGTAGAATGTGTAGTCTACATTGGTAAAGGAAACTCCTTAGCAAAAGCTCCTTATTTCTATGAATCCACAGATCTAAGGAAAGAGAGAAAAAGAGACAGAGTAGGAGAGAGATAGGGACAGACAGAAGGAGAGAGAGAGACAGTCAAACATAGGCACACAGAGAAAAGAGGGACAACAAAGCAGAGGAAAAAGTAAAATAAAAAAACCCTTAAAACTAATAATATGGGACCAGAATTACATCTCAGGTTATTGGAGGAAAATACATTGTGACCAATGAGTTGTTTTTTAGTAAGCTTTGAGGAATCACAGAAAATGTGAGAGATGCCAAAAGATTGGAGATGGGCAAAAATCTTGATTTTCAATAATGGCCATAGTTGGGTGGGGTGTATTCCCAAAGTTATACATCAATAAGACTGATGCCAAGATCTAGTAAAAAAAAAATCTCAAACAAATTACTAAATGGATACTTTGCGAGCATTTAAAAAGGGAAGTGGTGATAATTAGACAGCAATATATTTTTTTAAAAAAAGTAATGCCCTAAAACTTCATTTCCTTTTTCTTTGGAGGGTGGCTTACTATTAGTTGGTATATTAAGGAAATTTAATGGAAAAAATATATTTGACATTGATAAAGTACTTGTGGTTTATCCTTGTGGAACAAATGGAGAAGTGTAGCCTACATGACAATATAGTTAGAGGAATCTGAAGATGGAGTGAAAGAAAGAATGTTGGTTAATCTGTATTAACCTTCAGGGTTTCCTCAGTGTTGTATTATGGGACTGTGTCCTTAGTATTCAACTATTTAATAATGTTGACAATGAGTTGAAAATACAAATGGCATGCTTATCAAATTTTTGGGTAACATGAAAATAGAAAGAACATACAGTTTCATGTAAGACAGAATACATATCTAAGAGGGGTTTGCATACAGGAACGAAAGGCTAAAAATAATGTAAAATTTAATACAAGCATTTGTGAAGTCCTAAATATAGGATTAAAAACTCAATTGTGTAAGAGCTTAGAGAGAAAGGGATGGCTTTGAGCAATTTGTAGGGGAAAAAAGACTTTCAGAGTTTTCATTGACTGTAAGCTCAATATGAGACAGTTTAATGGGACAAACAAAAAAATTATAGTTTCAGATGTCATGAGTAGAAGAATATTGCATTGAAGAAAAGATGATCATTCTATTATAATTCCTGAGCTTTACTTAGTACATTTTATGAGATATATGGGCAATCTGCATTATATCTAAAGAATCATGACCAGGATGGTGAAGGAATTAAAAAAACAATTGATTACTAATTGTTTTTCTGAATGTCTTATTCTCTCTCCCTTCCCCATTGCAGTGTAAGCTTTTTTAAGGTAGAAATTATGCCTTGTTCACACTTGTAACACTTGTAGTGTCTACCCCACTACTTTGTACATAACAGATAAACAATACTTATTTGACTAATTGAATTAATTGGAATTCATATTTATCTTAGAAAAGAGAAAATTTGAGAATGGGTCCATAATAATAGGATTCAAACATTGAAGAGTGATCTTTTAAAAAAAAAAAAGAAATAGATATACATGTGGCTATAGAAAGGAGAAGTAAAAAACAAATAGGTGAAGGTTTCAGGGAGTTTCAGTTCAATATAAGGATGCACTTTCTAATAATTAGGCTTATCTAACAATGGAACGGGCTTCTTTGTAATATAGTCAGTTCCACAACACTGGCATTATTCAAATTAGAGGCCAGATGATCTGTCAACGATATAGTTGATGAAGATTCCTGAATTGGATCTGAATGAGAAGACATATAGTATCCTTTCCAACTCCAAGATATTCTGATCCTAAAAATGTTATTATCTATAGGTAAATCTATAACTGAAATCAATGAATACTCCAGATGCTTCCTGATACCGTTTCTGATTTTACTTCCAGTTTCCTAAAATGCCATTTCCCAAAAGAACACAATAAGTTTTATGGGGACAGGGAAAAGGTATTTTAAAATTTCATTCAGTAATTTGCTTACTGGATAAAAGTTCAGAAACCATCTCCAAAAATGTGATTGAGCTCCAGGGGAATGTTAAAAGTCTGGTTGAAATAAGTTACCATGTCAAACACTGAACTCAATACCTAGACCAGGATTAAATTTAATATTAGTTTTCACTTTTTTCCATCATACCCTCCACTAGTTGGTTTGTTCCTGAGCATAACTAGGTAGATTTGCACCTACCTACACGTAAGCTAATAAAAAGAGCCTTGTTAATGCTTTCATTGAAAAAAAAAAAGAACAAACATTAATTTAACCAGTGGTGAACTTGGGTGTACTTGAACAAGTCTTGGCACTTTGAGGTACACAATGTCTAACCTCTGAGCTTAGGGGACATTTCAATGAGTTTTGAGTCCCTGAAGACTCAGCAAAACTGAGACTCATTCATGGATTTATTACTTGTAGAGTATCTAAAATAGTTTTGGGCTAAAGAACATTATCTAAAAATTATTGAAACATAATTTCTATTGATTCATTAATTTGTCTAATCACATATATGTAGATTAGTTTAATAAATAATTTGCATGAACATTTTGTGTGGTTTATTCACATTAAGCCCTGGGAACACTAAAAAATAAAGTTGTCCTTCCTTCCTTCTTTTCTTTTTTCCTTCCTTTCTCCTTTCTTCCTTCCCTCCCTCCCTTCTCTCTTTCTTCCTCCTTTTCTCCCCCTTCTCTCTGTTTCTGTGAGTATATATCTCTCTACTAACTCAGCTTATAATCTGTCCAAATTTTGTAAGTGGTCTTCATGGATTACTATAGCCACTGCTATGGCTGGATTTGGGGTATAATCTTTGAGTGACATGCTTTTCCAAGTAGCTAGACAGGCACACAGCGTGTCATTCGGTACATATCTAAAACTTTTGAATCTTGGCTGGACCTCTGCTAGGATAGCTGTTGATGAGCTAGAGTCACTGCCATGCTGCAATGAGATATGTGAATAGGGCTATAGTTCTGGGGAAATATACAAATTCCAAAGTATGAACTTTTGGTCTTTCTCTTTACATGTCATAATATAATAAAGGCCTCCAAAGGAAAAATGGATAAATAATTCCTAATACACAAACACTTGTAATTTACATACCTGAAGGCTGGCTGTCTAGCCGTCTCATTGAATTCTCCAAAAGCATTAACAAGACTGGCAAATCTCAATTTAAAACAAGTCAAAGGCATTAGAACAGGTTTTTTCTTTTCCAATAGCCCATCTGTAATTATACCAAGTAATGCTCTGAAGAAGGAAAAGGTGAAGCCATAGATGATAGCAAGAATCAGAAAGTCTAATATTGGTTCCAAGTGCCATAAGGCTATCAATTACCAAACAGAAGGTAAGCAGTGGTCATATTTTGACCTGAAATCACCAAATGGGATATGTGCCATCTTCCTAGGAAATATATTCTACATGTCACAAAGAGGCTTGTCAAATATGGGGACTGCTACCCAGAACTTGCACTGCATAGGGGAACAAGCAATATTGCCACAAAGTACATTGGAAGAATCTCCAGGATAATGGGTACCTGGGTATGAAACTGAAGGACTTAGACACAGGCACTTTTCTTCACTGCAGCTGTTTGAAGATAGGGACATTAGGGAAGAAAGTAGGATGGAGAATTAAAGAGCTAGTTGGGAAGATGGTATTAGAGAACAGAATTCGGTTTTCTGTACTATTGTGTAAAATACAGAAATGATGGGCTATTTACTACAGATGCAATGTATCTAATGAAACAATTAATTAAACAAAAAAATAGACATTTCTTAAGTATGTGCTGTATGTTAGAAACAGAGCTAGGCATTAAGGGTACAAAAACAAAAAAAGTATCTGCATTCAAGAGTTTACACAGGGGAGACAGAAGAAAACATGCATATATGTGCATACACATATACACATACATGCACACACATATGTGCATTCAAAGTAGATGCAAAGCAATTTTGAAAGTAGAGTGTTAGCAGCAGGTGTCACCACAAAAGGCCGGGTGTAGAAGGTTGGGCTCTAGCTGAGTCTAAAAAGAAACTAGAAATTCTGCAAGACGGAGTGAGAAGGGAGTACATCACAGGCACTGGAGATAATTACAATGGCATGGAGGCAGAAGATAAAGTGGCACCTGCAAGAAGAAACAAGAAGGCCAGTTTGGGTGGACTGTAGTGTGTGCATAGAGGGCATGAAGGCTGGAGAGGTGATCTAGGGCCAGTTTGTGAAGGGCTTTAAATACCAAAAGGTTACTATTGGATCTTGGAGGTAGTAAAGAGCTGGTGAAGTTTATTGAATAGAGTACTGACATGATTTATGCCTCAGGAAAAGAAGTTCAACAGCTGTGTGAAGGATGGACTGGAGAAGAGAGATGATTGAGGCAGGGTGGCCAATTAAGAGACTATTACAATACTGTAATCCAGGTGATAGGTGATGATGCCTTGAACTAGGATGGTAGCTGTGTGAGCAATGGAAAGTGACAGATTTGTGAACTGTCATGGAAATTTAAAGATTTGGCACACTGAGTAGAAATGTGGGGTGACTGAGAGTGTGAGAAGTCAGAAAAATGTTTGCCAAGAGAATGGCTTATCTGATTAAAGAGACTTGAAAAAGGAGTGAGAGAGGAGAGAAAAGTACTCAAATGCAAATACTAAATAAAATAGGGTCAGCAACAGCAGACATGTCTCAGGAGGAAATGAGCATGTAATTCACAGCAAACAATGACAGAAAAAGGCATAGAAACAATGCTTGTGGAATCTGATGTGTATAGAGCATTACCCAGTATATGGGTAATAAAGCAAACTGCAGATCTAATCCTGTGGAGATAAATATGACCTCAGGGATATCACAGAGACTTGGCAAGACATGACTGAAATACAGAATGTGTTGTCCAAAAGGAACATTAAATAGGAGTGGCAGTGATACAAACATATGATATTGTATAATTGTGTGGAAATCCATGAATATGAGGACAGAAACATGATGAATTACATTTGTGTAAGGATCAATGAAAGAACGTAAAAAAGAAAACAACAAAAAACAAAGATGATCTTAACAGCGGAGGCATATGACAGACATCCAGTCTACAAGCCATTCAGAGCTAATGAATAATTCTGGACAGAGAACACAAAGCTGGCAAGATTACAGCCTGTAGTTCTGTTGGGAAATTTCCTCTATTTGGAAAAGGGCTCTCTCTGTTTCTCTGTCGCTGTCTCTTTGTCTCTTTCTCTCTCTCCTCTCCCCCTCTCTCATTTTCTCTTTCTTTGTGTCTCTGTCTTTCTCTATTTCTCTATCTGTCTCTTCTTCTCTGTTCCTGTCTTTCTCTGTGTCTTTGTCTTTCTTCCTCTTGCCACCTCCAACCCACACATGAAAGCATAGAAACTGATGCATTCTTGACTTGACACTGATTATTTAATCTTTTCTGAAAGGATGAATGAAGAAGGGAACTATTATTCTGGAACTGATTCTGATTAATAAGAAGGAACTGAATAGTGATATGAAAATGACAGACACCTTGGGAGTCTGTGCCCATGCCATCTTAGAGTTCATTAGATAAGAAAGAGGAACACTAGGTGTAGTACTTTAAGTACTCTATACTTTAAATAGAGTTCAGTGAGTTCATAAATAGAGTAAGTACCAAATCCTAATAGATTAAAAAATAAATGGCCCCCAAGATTAATATTCTTGTGAAAGCAAGGATTAATTATGATGAGGAGTAAAAGGGAAAACAAAACAGCTAAGAACACTGATGTGCATATACAAGGTGTTTCATCACCGAACTAAAATTTTAAAAAAGGATACAACAGTGATGGAATTAAAATTAAGGCAGACATAAAAGTGTAGCAAGACTCTGTAAGAATAAAACATGTATTAAATGGCCAAGGCAGTGGGCTAGTCTGAGGATAGTGCTGGGAATGTAAAAACAAAAATGAAAGTGGCCCTACTCTTAAGGAGCTTAGATCTATCAGAGGAGAATAGTGGCCCCATAGAAGCACATATAAAATATATACAAAGTAAATGCAAGGTAGTTTGGAGGCAGTAGGTATTAGTAGCTGGTGAGGAGTGAGGGAAGGTCTCATGTCAGAAGCACCAAAGCTGAACTTTGAATAAAACTTGGGATTCAAAGTGGCAGAGGTTAGTGCATTCCAGATAATGGAGAGTAATTGAAAATCTATGGGGATGGATGATAGTATTCCATGTCTGTGAGGAACAGAAAGAATACCAGATTGACTAGACAGTTGAAGGCAAGTAAAGTGTAATAAGCCTGGAAAAGTAGACCTTAGCTAGGTGGTGGAGGATTTTGTATTGGATTCTAGAGATAATTAAGAGGTGATTGACTGGGCAAATGATGCAGTCTGACCTGTGCTTTAGGAATATCAGTTGGCAGCTACATGAAGGGTGGAGTGGAGAGAAGGGAGACTTGAGGCAGGGAGACTAATTAGGATGTTATTTTATGGTCCAGTTTAAAGATGATGAGGGCCTGATATTCAGTGTGGCCATCTGAATGAGGAGAAGCAAACAGTTGCCAGATATATTGTGGAGGCAGGCACAAAATGGCAATTGATTTGATATGTGGGATGATATGCAATCAAGAATGACTCTGAAGCTGTGAACCTGGACGCAAGAAAGGATAGTGGTACATACAACAGGAATTGGGCATATGAAGAATGTGTGGGGTTTCTAGGGGAGGGAGGTAGATAACAAGTCCTGCTTTATATACGTTGAGTTTGAGTTGTCTATGGGATATTCATTTTGATATGTCCAATAGATACTTGGTAATGTGGTACCAGAACCCAGGGGAGAGACTGGAGTTAGATATATAGATCTTGGAGTCAACTACATAGAGATGACTGAACCCATGGGAACTGATGAGATCAACAATAAAGGAAGAAAAAGGAGCCCAGGACAGAGTTTGGGGCTATAGAAATTAAGGAAAAGATAAAATCCTTCTTAGTATGGAAGGGAAGATGGTAATGTATGCTAGCAAAAAGACAAAACTCCTTCTCTGTTTCTCTTTCCTCTATGCAAGAAAATAATCTTTAACTTGAGGATAGAAAAAATGTAGGTAACAGGAAAATGGATAAAAGAGTCTGGTAAAAAGGAATATAACTAACCTCAATGAATATAGAACATAAGCTTCTTGAGAGAAGGGAC
The DNA here is from genome assembly GCF_003287225.1 of Phascolarctos cinereus. Classification (NCBI taxonomy): domain Eukaryota; kingdom Metazoa; phylum Chordata; class Mammalia; order Diprotodontia; family Phascolarctidae; genus Phascolarctos; species Phascolarctos cinereus. The sequence continues at coordinate 467,862,821 of NW_027555847.1, forward strand.
TATTACAGTTTTGTGTTTGTATCTACAGCACTTGGTGTAGTGCCTGGTATGTAGTAGGCACTTGATAAATGTATGGCCAGATAAAATATCCTACATCAATGAAGGTATTCATGAATAATATTTTCTAGCTGTTATAATCTTTGAGGAATCATGGGAAACAAAAGGCACTACAAGACTAGACTTGGGTCAATATTGTTAAATTTTTAAAGGGCCAGAGGGTGGCTATGTCAAACTTCTTGATAAAATTCTAGAATGAGTAACTAAAGAAACATTAAATAAATCCTTCAAAGAGTAAAAAGCAAGCTTAAATAGGTCCATTAATTACAAATTATGTTATACTAACCTCATATCTTTTGTTTCCAAAAGCACTAATAGATCATGAGAATTCCATAGGGCATAATATTTTTGTAAAGCATTTAATAAACTATCATGCTGTCCTTGTATATTGAAAAAAATAGATATGAATCTGGATGATAGCACAATTATGTGGTTTTAGAACTGGTTAGTTGTCCAGAGTCAAAGCTTGGCTATTAATTAACCTTAATGGAGGTCTATAGTGGTATGTTGCATGGTTTTGTCTTTTACCCATCTCTTTTTAGTATTTTAATTAGCATTCTCTTCAAGGAGCATAACAGGAGTTCGTGGTTGGCATGAAACTAGAAAGTATAAATAATACACTCGAGAACAGAATTGAGATACAAAAAGGACATGAATAACTGCAACAGTAGGCAGAAGCTAACAAAGTTAGATTTAACAGAGGTATGTGTAAAGTTCTGCACTTGGGTTAAAAAAGCAACTGCCATCTATAATTGTGCAGGATATGGGGCAGGAAAGGAGATATTGCTAGAAAGCAATTCATGCCGAAAAAATGTGGAAGCTTTAGAGGACTCATAATTTAGTTTTAGGCATCAGTGTAAAACAGGAAAGAGGAGGAGGAGGAGGAGGAGAAGGAGAAGAAGAAGAAGAAGAAGAAGAAGAAGAAGAAGAAGAAGAAGAAGAAGAAGAGAAGAAAAGAAAAGAAGAGAAGAAAAGAAGAGAAGAGAAGAAGAAGAAAAAGATGAAGAGGAGGAGGAGGAAGAAGGAATCTAATATAAAGTGGAACTACATAATGCAAAATGGTAAGAATATAAAAATAAGAAGGGGACTAGTCTCATGGTTCCCTATGCTGGCCAGAACAAACATGGAGTATTATTTCTAGTTAAAGTTATCACATCTGACAAGTGATATTCATAATCTGTAATACTAGAGAAGAAGAGGTGGTGCAGATGGAGGTTATGGGAATAAAATCTGTGTAATAAAAAGGATCAATTGAAGAAACTGCAGAAAAGAAGACAAGGACGGTGTGATGGCTGTCTTCAAATATTTGGAGGGTTGTCATGGAAGGGAAGGATCATACACATTCTTAGCCTCCAAATAAAAAACTGGAACTAATGAGTAGAAATGACAAGGAGAAAGATTTCAGCTTAATATAAGGGAAATATTCTTAACAATAAGAATGTTCTAAAAATGGTGCAGACTGTCTCCAGGGAAGTACTCAAATAGAGGCTTTCACTGAGAAGTTCAAGTGGATTTTGGATTTTGTAGCTAGGAGTAATAATGTGGATAGGGCTGGGGCTGCATGAAATGACCTCTAATTTTCTTTATAATTATATGATTCTATGATCTTAGCAGAGGCAAGTAAACATCAAGTGAGCCTACCAAAGAAAAATCAAATGTTCCTTTTGGGGAGATTGTTTTTCTTTTTTTTTCTTTTTTAAATGACATCTGTCATATCACCAACTGACTCTCAAGAGTCCTCCCCAGTATCCACAATAGCATATTGATTGCCATACTTTGTCAGGTTCAATATTGTGATGTCTTTTACAAATTGAGGAAGTTGGGTTTTTTTCCATAATACCATTGTCTGAGAGAGAAATAATTGTATACCAACTATCTTTACAAAGGCTAAGAGTCTTTTCCCCAAAGCTAAAAACTCATTTTGAAAATATTCTATTTTAAGCATTTTATTATGCATCAAATCATATAGCACTTATGCCATGCTTTATAATTACATATAATAACATACTAAAGGACAGATAGCATTTCAACAAATCTCATGTTATAATTCATTTTAAAATCAGACTATAGACCTATTCTTAAGGCTTTCTGCCTAAATATATGCCTTGCAATAAAGCTACCAGCATAGCCATAAGTGCTATTCACGATTCCTCAAAAGAAGTTAATGTATTTGAAGTCACCCTCAGATTTCTGACCCTTACTCCTCCATTGAATGGTAAGTAGAATGCCTAGAGACATATGAAAAGTGGTTCTAGGATAGCACAGTTCTCTCTGTGGTGCAACTGAAATATAAAATTTACTTCCAGTTGTTTGGATGTTATTTGCTATATAATTCCTAGGCTATCATAGACTCTAGTGTGGTATGTTGGTGTGTTTGATCAATAAGAGCAGGAAAGAAGGCATCACCTTTCTATTTGATGATACCACCACTGAATTTATATCCAAAAACATGAAAATGACATTGCCCTTTAGAAGGTATGGTTTGGCTAGACATGGCTTTTGTGACAAAAAGTGAATTTTTAAAAATGCATATAGCTCAGTAGACATCCTGCTCTTTTAAATTCTTTGTGTATACTCTCTCTCTCTCTCTCTCTCTCTCTCTCTCTCTCTCTCCTCTCTCTCTCTCTCTCTGTGTGTGTGTGTGTGTGTGTGTGTGTGTGTGTGACTTATATGAATTGCATAGACCTTGTTAGGTAAATATTCCAAAGTGTATTGGGGTGAAGTAGGAGAAGAGTATTCTTCATGATATTCCACACTTCTCTGTAGAGTTATTTCCAACAACTTGGCCACAGGAACTGTGTATTGAATAAAATTAAGATGTGTATTTTAAAATATGAAAAATTCCAATGCCTTGGTTCTCTTGGATAACTAGAGACAAATTAACCTAATTGCTGGCACCAGAAGCTTTCATTTCTTTATTCAGTTACACCAGTATCTCCCTGTATTTTTATATTCTCAGTTATGAAATAGAAATTCCCAAAGGAAAAAAAATATTAGCTCTGACTGCTTTGAGCCTCCCAGCAATGTAGGAAAATTTTGCCAGAATTCCTTAGAATTGTTTTATGGTCCTGTTGAAGAGAGTTCTGTGGGACAATGTACCAAAGAGGAAATAACCTAAAACATAGATAAAAGTTGTGGTAAGATTTGAGTTTGTCATTCATTGTCATTCCCCTCTCTCTAGGTTAGAAAGTAACTTATGATATGCTGAAAAGAATTTTCTAAAAGAATAGAGGCTATAAAAAGATTTTTGTAACTTTTCTGAGTTTTAAGTACTTATGGATTCTACCATATACTTCAATGTGTCTGTGATCTCATCAATGTGGGTGTATTGGAGGTCACAACCCATCCATGGCTATGTCACTCTGTGTAATGCATATCTATCTTCTCCTATAGATTTTCTAGACACTTTAACCAATTTTTAGGATGCTTTCCTCTAGGATTTTAAAAATATTTTGTGGGTACATATGTGTTTTACAAAAGGTCCTTTATAGCTCAATCCTAAATCATTAAAAAGGGAATAGGCTGGTGACATATAATGAAGATAATAATAATAATAATAATGATACCTGGTGGTTATATTTTGCTTTCAAAGTTTCCCAAAAGTCACACACACACACACACACACACACACGTGTATGTGTGTGTGTATGTGTGTAGTCCCATTTGAGCCTCACAACAACCCTATGAGGCTGTCACTATGAACAGAGATTAATACCCCCATTTTATAGATGAGGAAAAAGAGATTCAGAGAGGACAAATGATTCATTCATGTCCATACATCTGGTAAGTGCTAGATGCAGAATATGATTCCAGGTTTCCCTGACTCTTAATCCAACATGTTAATCCACTCCACTGTACTATATCTCTTATAGATGAAAGACAAAGATGAATAGTCTGAGTTGTACTTTGTCACTCTTGAGGTAGGTATTTAAAAACCCCCAACATTCTTCTGCTATGTAAGGTACAATGCTTTTGGAGGATTTAGAGGTCACTGGTACAAGAATCACATCTGATAAGGAGTCATAGAAGGGATGTGATCTGTATCAGTGAAAGAGCACAAACACATGAAATCACGGACATAGCAAGATACCAAAGAACTTTATCTTTAAATTAGAAGGCTGAGAATGGGGTTGAATGAAAATCTTGCTTTTTTTAAAGTTGAAATTTTGAAAATAATTGCAATAGCCATTTATTTCTTTGTGCTGCTATCCTACACAATCTATCTTCAGATGGAAATAACATCCACCTATGCCCCTCCCTCCCACTGCTAATGTTTTTGTTGTTCAGCCATTTCAGTCATGTCTGACTCTTTGTGACCCATTTAGGGTTTTCTTGGCAAAGATACTGGAGTAGTTTGCCATTTCCTTCTCCAGCTCATTTTACAGAGGAGAAACTGAGGCAAAAAGGGTTAAGTGACTTGCTTAAGGTCACACAGCTAGTAAGTGTCTGTGGTCAAATTTGAACTCAGAAAGATGATTCTTCCTGACTTCAGGCCTGCTACTTTATCTAGTGTGCCATGCTAACATAGGATGTAATTTTTTTTAATCAGTTTGAAAGTTGCTCCTTAAAATAATTATATCTGGATCAATGTAATCTTTTATAAGACTAAGGTGATCATAGGTAGGGCTCTATGCTGGTGTTTAGAAGGATGGGTCCATCAGAAATGAAAGAGAATTCTAATTGATCCTCAGTTTAGCCTATCATCCAAATCCAGATGCTAGTAATGGCCAAATTTGTTTTTGTCTGCCTACTCACGGATGGAAATCATTATCATCTGGGCAGTCATCATTTTGCTGTTCAGTCATGTCTGACTCTTCATGGCCTCATTTGAGATTTTCTTGGAAAAGAAACTGGAGTGGTTTGCCATTTCCTTCTCCAGCTCATTTTATACAGAGGAGGAAACAGAGTTCAGTGACCTGCCCAGGGTTACACAGCCTCTGTCTGAGACCAGATTTGAACTCAGGAAGATTAGCCTTCCTGACTCTAGGCTTAGTACTCTATCCATTGTGCCACCTAGCTGCCCTAGGTGCTCTAAGCAGCACTTCTTTGCTAACTTCCCCATTCCTTTCTAGAGGTTTTGTTATTTTTGTTTGACATGCATTGATCTAGCCTGAGGCATGCATTAGTTGAACTGTCTTTAAACTATTAAGAGGAGGAGAAGGTAATTTGGGACTACTAAATAGTAGTGTAGTTGGATTTCTATCAGTGTTGTTCTCTAATCTTACTTATCCAGATGCATCTCAGCTGCATCTTGACATTTGAAATCAAGAAAAAAGCATCTTTCTCCAACAGCTCTGCTTGTTTTTTAAAGACAGACATTTTATTCAGCTATTGTTTGTTATTTGTAACACATACATGGAAAGGGTAATAATTAAAATGATTATTTGTGTGAAATTAGCTTAATAAATTAAAAATATGAACAGTATATTTTATTGTGTAGTTGAAGAGTTAATACTGCTTCAAATAATATGGTATACTAATTTTTTGGGGAAGAGCAAAAGTTTCAGTTTCAAAACCTTTCCCTGTTTAATCAACTCAAAAATTCATATCACCTTCTTTTGTTTATACTAAACTCTCTCCTATACATTTAAAAACCAAGCCTTTTCTATGACCAGTCTCTCTTTGGGTCATTCTCCAGGTTATTTGAATCTAAAATTTACTTCCACTGCTTTTATTCAATCAGTAGTTACAGCTTTCAAAATCAAAGATATTTTCTTTTTCATAAGTCTTGTTTGATTTTCTGTAGAGATTCTCTACTCGTTTGATTTGTCAATCTTGCTAATGATCAACTAAGTTGATCAAACCTCATATCCACCTCCAATTCCATTTTACTCTATTTTCAGGCATTATATTTTTAACTTATTCTGTTCAACCACATTTCAAGAAAATTCTAGGTGCCTACTACCAACATATAATATATGTTGCAGTAAGAGTAGGATATAAGTATGGGGAGTTCCAATCATTTACTACTGGCTTATTTTTTTTAAATAATCATAAATGATTCAGGCTTTGTTTATGGGACTTGGATTCCTATTCACATACAGTATTGCAATTGCATCAAACTTTTCCCAAGAATTGGTAGCATAGTATATTGGTTACATGTAATCAAATATTGCCTCACAGATTAGTTATATAACCTTGACAAGCACTTAATTTTTCTTTGTCTCAATTTCCTCATCCAAAAAATGAAGGGTTTAGATTGGATAATTCTTTCCAGCTCTCAATCTATGATCCAATGATAATTATAATAGTTCTTTACTATTTAACTTTAGATAAAAGAAGAAATAAGGGCAAATACATATATTGTGGATAATTTTTAACAGCAAATAATCTGTTCACCTGTTATTTTTATTTTCATACCCATAAACATGTGCATAGGATTACAGATTTAGAGATGAGATGTTAGCAACAGTCTAGTCAAGCCTAATTTTTACAGATATAATGATTTTTTTTAGCAAAATAAATTTTTCCGGAATAAATGATTGTTCAAGGTCACATAAGTAGTAAGTGGCAGAACAAGAAATCTGAACCTTGGGATCTGACTCTAAATCCAATATGCTTTCCCCAGTAACACAAGGCCTTTGGACAGAAATAAGAAGTGAACATACTACAGGTTCTTAGATGGTCAGAAAAAATTAGATGACTTCCAGTGCATTATGCTTTTCTTATGTCACTTGCAGGGCTATACACCTATCAAAAATAGGCAAAGGTCCTACTCTTTTATTTTGAATAGTTAGCATTTATGTAGCACTTTAAGGCTTATAAAATGATTTATGTGTGTTATCTAACAACAACTTTGTGAGGTAGGTACCATTATTAGTACTATTTTGTGGATAATGAAATTGAGGCTGAGACAGGTTAAGTGACTTGCCCAGGGTCACTCAGAAAGCAAATGCCTGAGACAGGCAGGAAGGTATAGTGTACAAAAGTCGGTATGGAATTGTACAGAACCCTTTTTAACATTTGTGTAGTTCATTGAATTGATTTTCTAGATTTAATTTTTTTACTTCTCATCAATTGAGAAAATGACTAGATATGGCAAAAGCCAGGTTTTTCTATGTAACATGATAGTCACTATTTGTATATTTTTTTGACTGTTATGTTCTTTGTTCAGTTTCTTTTAAAAGTACTATGACTATAGGTGTAATGAGCCCAAGTCTATGTGGATATTTTTATTTCTTGTTTGGTTAATAATGGATTCTCTCAGGAAAAAAAATAAAGTTGACAAAGAGAAAAGTAAATGTACATGTTCTTTATGGAAAAAGTGAAGAGACAAATGAAATTTGGATCATTTTTACCTTAATTATATTACACATTTAAAGATAAAGAATATTATGTGTTTGGGGATAGTTATTTTCTAATTTTTTCTTGTTTTTTAATTATTATTCTTTTCACTTCTAAAAATAACTTCACATATCTAATCAAATCCCACTTTTTTTTAATTACCAGAAATCTTGAAAATCATGATATATATGAACACACGTATGTTAGATATTCATATTTGTGCATTTAAAATAACTGGGGAATTAGGTTGTTGGGTTTTTTAAAAATCTTTATATTTAATTTTCCTGTAAGGATTTTTAGTTAAAACTATCACTAAAACTATCATTAGATAATATTTCATGCTGACACAAGCTAATAAGCAGAACTTTATTTTTTACAAGATTTATGTAAACTAATGACTTTTAAATTATATACTCAATAAATGCACTTCATTACATCAGCAATGATATATTTACCAAGATGCAGTTATTTATTGCAGAGATGATGTGTTTAGAGTACTACTAAAATTGAGTTATATAACATTAAGGTACTACGTCTGTACATATATTCCCATTTAGATAGAGCATTTAAACATATACAAATAATAGTTAATAAATATTTCCCCTCCTAATATTTAGCTCCCTCTATTAGACGTTTTAAAAGAAAACATTATTCCAGACCTAGAGTTAGAATTTATTCTTAATGCCTACGATTGTTGCCATGTATTTCATCAATACTTCTGGTGGGTCTCATTCATCACTTTCCTCTCCTGTTTGCTAAAGAAGGTCCTTGTCCAGCCGTGTTTTATTAGTGTAACTGAATTTTACTACCTTCACAGGTGAAAAGAATGCACGTGTTTAAATCAGTGAATACTAAATAATTGTCCTGTATCAACACAGTTCTTCCTTGATTTTCCCCCACATTCTTTTTTTTTCTTTTTCTTTTTTTTACCATTTGGAGGTTCTTCTATCTTTAGAACAAAAAAAAAGTCTACGGAAAAATCTCTCTTCCCCCCCCCCCACCCCGCAAAAGCACACTTACCTGAGTTTTGGTATCTTTATTGGAATGCTTTTCAGCATCAAGGGCGCAAGCTTTCTGGGTTTTAGGTGGACTCAAAGCCGGTTATCATATTGACTCTCCTCCCCGCTCCCCCGACCCCTCCGGCTCTTCCCAAAGGATCTGGCGAAACTTTCAGCGAAATCTTCTCGCTGTACTCACCTGAAACTCGACTGAAACGCGTCCAGTTCCCCCCGCTCGCCTGCTCATTCCCTGGCCCCGTGCAAGCCCCGGGAAAGGACTGGAGGGGGAAGGGGAGACACAAGTTGGACTTGATCGCAGCCGCAGGGAAAGACTGAAAAGTTCCACTCACCTATCAATGATGGGTACCACCATCCCACACCACCGGAGGGAAGAAAAAAATCATCAGAGCCGTATTCCTCACCGTCCCCCCCACCCCCCCAAAAAATCGTTTTAGGTTGGTCATTCCTTTGCTTAAATTAAAAAAACCCACATGTAATGGATTGTTACTTATGAAAGTGAGGGGTTTTTTTAAAGTGTTTAATATTTCTTCCTTCTCTTTTTTTTAGTGTTTATTGTATCCTGACTCGTTAGGGCCTCTTGCCTTTATAGGCAGTGTCCAGCCTCTGTGAGGGCAGCAGAGGGCGCTATGACACTGGAGACTCCGGGTATCTCAAGCCCTTAGCGCGGGTCTCCTCCCCTGGAAGTTGTTGGCTTGTAGCAAAACCATACCCTATTTGTAATTCCCGGGTAGTGCTGTAATGATTTCATCTCGAGGGTGGGGGGTGGGAGCGGGAGTAGCTCAGCTGCTTAAGTTGTCCCCAAGTTGTTCAGAGAAGCTTTAAACGGGAGTGGTGATTGCAGAGGGGCTGCAAAGGCAAACCTCAACGATGTTCTCCCATTGAAAAGGAAGTTTCGATTGTTTTGTTGGTTTTTTTTGCTTGATTGTTTTGTTTTTGTTTCTGCAAGACTGATGAAGATATAATCTCGATAGCAGGGGGAAAAAACCGCACTGGACATTAAGCCCGAAAATATTTTAAAGAAACAAAAATTTAGTTTTAAAATTTAAACACCAGATCAATAACTACGCAGAATTTCATCCTGTAATCAGATTATGGAATTACTTCCTTTTTAGGTAGCAAAAATTAAGATCTAGCTCGATCCTACACTACAACTTACGTTTCTATTTAGGAAATAAGGTTGAGGTCATCATTGTTATCTTAACTAATAAAGTTTTCTAAGGAGCCCACTCAGGTTGTTATAAAGGTATGGATAAAATGAGAAAGACTGGCCTTGCATATATTATGTAACATGCATTATTGCACAATATAGGTTTCGTTTTAGAGCTCTTATTTGGTTTGAGAATAAGGAATGGGTGGTGTGTAGCGCTGTTAAAGCCACCAGAAAGAGCACTGCGGAAGAATATAAGGGGTTGACTTAGAATTACTGCTATCAGAAGTAACAATTAACTTGATTTAACCAAGTTCCAGATGTGGGTGCCCAGCAGTGCAGAGGAAATCTTGAAGCAAATCTATCGACTCTGCTTTCAGTTGATTAAAGCAAAGATTCTCTTACGCGTCTAATGCAGCACAGAGTCGGGGTCTTTCATTTGGTTAGTTTCAGATGACCTTTTCCTGGTCAACTCCTTTCCCTACCCTTGGTCTTCCTGAAAAATGATTTTTAAAAATAAAATAGAAAAATAAGTACAATCATCAATATGCAGGACTCTAAACAATCTGGCTTTTAAAAGTGTGAAGTTGACCAGTAAAAGAAAATCTGCATTAAGAAAAAAGCAAGAATCCCTTTGTTAAATGGAAAGAGATAAGAGACAAGGTTATGGGAGGGCAGCTAGAATGCACAATGTGCGAGGAATATTCTCTTTGTGTCCAATTCATGGATATTTACAATCTGTATCTACCCTTACACAGTGCTTTGAGGTAGGCGTTGTAGACTATTACTTTATTTGCCTCTTAACAATACATATATTTGCGTGCCTTTAAAAATGTATGCAACGACATTAGGGTAGGTAAAAATAGCAATTCCTTTACCATTTCATTGTTCAGTTATGTCCATTCTTGGGGGTGGGAGGAGGGCAGAAGGGACTTTTTGAATATATAAGTTGAATACAGAAGTTGAGGAGCACTGAGTTTCCCTGAAAGATCTAAAAAGGAGGTTTAAACACTCCCCACACTCACCCTGGATTCCTACTTTTATTTTAATCTCCTGGGTAAATCAAAAAACATTACTTAGTCCCTATATATTACAGGGCTCCTACTGTAACTCCTAAATTCTTTCCAGAGTATTGATGCAATCCACAGAATCCCTTTTATGGTGATGTCGGATTTTCAAACATACCGCACTGCAGTGATACCAGCAACCAAGGTTTGGAAAAGACCGCTCCCTTTCATATGCGTTAAATTGCAGTCAGAACGTCATGGGGCTTTCTAGAAATACCTTTCTGCAGTATTTCTTCTGCATGTCAATGTGTGGTGCGCCTGCGTGCTGAGACTGGCTGTTGGCACATCCTCTTCTACCTCCCTCTAAAACATTATCGCCCTTTATAAGCATAAAATAGATGAAAGCTCTGTGAGGGTTGGAGGGGGGTACTGGAAAATGGAAAGAGTGTGGACATTAAGGGAGATTTACATTATAAATACATGAATTATTTTCTTCACTTTATGAGCACTATTGGTCTGGGTCTGGGCTTGAGGAATTGGTTTTCTACCTTTAACACGGGGATAAACACAAATCATCCTCGTACATGTAAAAAGAATTTATGTATACATATATGTAAATATTATCTTCTCCTTTCTCAATTCCTTCTTTTTTGGGAGGGGGCATTTTCACATATAGTGAAGGGAAGTGAAGGTAAGAGTTCCGCAACAGGGCATTGTGTGTATATACATGATACACATATTCATACACATGTGTGCGCACTCATTCATATACAAAGTATGCATGAACATATGTGTGTATATACATTCATGTCCCCTTCAAATCCGTGTATACACATATATAGGTTAAAATATATGTATACATGTATACGTACATAGACAGTTTTGTAGAGGACAGAATTATAGAACACTGAGGAACTGTCAAGGCAATAAATTGTTTTCATGGAAGTATTTACAAATAATAGGTTTCGTGGCAGTTTGGGTAATCCTAATGTGATGTTGGAGAGTGTGTATGGGGGGGGAGGGGGCTGCAAGCTTCTCTCTTTTTTTTTTAATCTTTATTTCCTGAATAATCTAATTTATTGTTATGTCCTGGGGCAAACTCCTGCTCCAGAGAAAGGGTCTGCCTGATTGTTCTTTTAATTGTGAGCCAAAGAGAAAGGGTCTGTGGTCAGGACCACGGACAGCTCTGGGGGGAGGGTTGCGGGGGGAGGGGAAGACTGCTGTCACCTTTGCAGATCATCTCTGCTCCTTTCCTTTGTTCGCTACAGGCCCAGACTGAACAAAGACATCGAACAAGTCGCCCATTCTCAGCCCTGGATTTTCCTTTGGCTCCGGTGCTCTGGTTCGGAACTACTACCTTCTCACAATCCACCTCACTGTATTCCAAATAAATTAATTTTCCCAATCCTTCTAAGCTTTCTGGCCTACAATTTTCCACCCGTTTGTCCCACTCCATTGAATTTAGCGGTCTGGCGCCTTGAATTTGACTGCAAAAAGGAGGGAGTGTGCTCTTGATATTGAGTTAGGCAAGGTCTATTCCACAAAGAAAACCAACCAGCAAAAGTTTTACCCTGTGAGTGGTTTCTTTGAGCCCCTTGCATCAATCCATTTTAAAGGAGTAGGGGAATGTGGTACGTACTGCGTCTTCTATGGATTGCACCTGGTATAAGGATTCTTATTAGTTTATTTATTTGTTTATTTTTCCCTACTTACCCACTGTTGGATCAGGGAGCGGAAACATTCCCTATGCTATTGGTAAAAATAAATAAATAAATAAATTAATTAATTAAGAAAAATATTTCTTCCTAATAGCTAATAGTTGACTGGACATTCTCATGTCCTGTATCTATTGCTCTCCTATCAGCTGTCACGGGAAGTTCTTCTAATAGCTTGAAGAAAGATTTGCCGGTATACAGATGTCAAAGTCTCACGATCTCTACCTGGGTTTCAAGATTTGGTTGTGAATCTTCCCCACAAAGCGATCGAGTCCAACGTTCATGTTGACTTTTTCCTCTCTGCCTCTAAGATGTGCTGATGTCCTTCAAAATGCAGTTTTTCAGGCTCCGCTCTTGGCATTCACCGCGTGCCTTAATTGTATGACATTAAATCAAGGTCCGCTGTGAACACGGAGAGACAGAGTCTCTGATCTTTGTCCGGAAAGGAAATGACACACTGAGTTTACCTCTCCTTCTTATCTTTCCCTCCCCTCAGAGAAGCCGATACCCTTGTTCTGGATGCCCCACAGCTCCCGAGAGAGTGTAAATCACCGATGCTGCTCTTGTCAGAGCTCGCCTCTGTTAGTTACCACATCTGTTAGTTTCACTGTTAATTAGTCTATTGAGGGAAAATGTAGACTGTATATATGTGTAAGTATTTGTCTACGGATGTGTCTCTCTATGCAAGTAATACACATATATTAAATCCAGAAATGTAAACTTACTCCTCTACGTCTAGTTTTCAGATGGCTACTTCAATGGGACTCAGCCCTCTGTATCTACTCTAATGTCTAAATCCTGTTATCCTACGAATTAGTAATTAAATGAATCTGTTCACACTAGATCAATTGTAAGTTACTTTTGAGGGATGGCGATCTTTAGATGACTGCCCTTTCTCTTGCAAAATACTTGTGACAGTCTTGTTTGCTGCTCCCGGGGTGGGGGGTGGGGGATATAGCATCTAGGAAGGGGGAGAAAGAGATTGAAGGGGGAAAAAAACATATATATGTACATGCAGCAATGTCCTCTGGGTTAGTAAGATATTTTTTTCTGGTTGAAGACTTTCGAGAGATGTGAAAATAAACGGGCGGGCTAGGTCATCTTTTTTTGTAATGCGAAAAAATTAACTTAGTCGCACCTGCCTATGCCCCAGAGAATATGGATAGCCCATCTGGTCTGGCTATGGTTATGTTGAAGAGAAAGAAAGAGATGTTGAGGATAGTAAAGGTTCTCTACTCGCCGCATAAAGACCTCAAGTCCTGGAGCCAACTTGGGGGTCTATGGCTGGTGCAAAGAAGGGAGGCCTTGCAGGGAGCGCACCTACTCTGACTGCGACAACAGTCAAAAGGAAGGAGCTCTGGGATGGAGGGAGGGTGTGTGTGAGTGAGTTGACCTCTACAGGCGGAGCAGGAGTTGCGCTTCAGGCGGGTGTAGGAGGATGCGCGGCTGTTTTCATTTTGCTCACTGCGGCTCCATCCAGGCTCAGAGGAAATGGTTGTCTCCAGGTTTTCGGTGTCCAGAGGTTTTCCCCACCCTGTAGTGGTAGTAGTAGTAGTAGTAACACCAGCAGCAGCGTGACAGCAGCAGCAGCAGCAGCAGCAGCAACGTTTATTGAGTATGAGATTGGAGATGGAATAGGGTTTGCAACCATTCCTGTTTTGAACATCCTAGATCCCCTTAGCATGCTCCTAGAAAACAGAAACAAAAGCAGCAGAATTAGAAAAGAAGGCGGAAGACAGGTGGGGGGGGAGAGCGAAATTGGGAAGGAAGGGGAAAGGAGACAGTTGGGGAGTAATAGGAGAAATGGTGTCTGGAAAAGGTTAACTCCACTCGTCCGCGTTACCTCCTCAGGCTACATCGGAGCCAAAGAGATCCGGAGGCAAACACTGCTGGGAGAGAGCAAGGAGACTTGCCGCGAGCGGCCAGTTCTCCTCCCAAGTGGCCCAGGAAGGGAACAGAAGAGGGGTTCAGAGCTAGGAACTCAGAGCCCGAAGTTCTGCCAAGGCAGGGGGAGCTGGCGTGGTGAAGATGAGCACCAAGCTGAGCTGCAGAAACCTTGGGGTGTGGGCGATCGATGACACAGCTACAGCCAAACCATTTTCTGGTCTGGACCTTTGAAGTTCTACAGCAAACGGGAACCCAGAAGCAATGGTACTCCCCCCTCCAACCCTTACTCTCTCCATCTCTAGCAGCACCCCCTTACTCAGCTTGACCCCCGCCCCCACCAACTCTCAGCCTTACTCGCGCCACCCCTTTCTCACTATGACCCTGTAAACTGTAGGACCTGCGCATCCCAGCAAGAAAATCGAAAGGATCGATCAGAGGAAAGCGGGAAACACCGAGACTGAAAGAAAACCCAAACCCTGCTCAAACCTGCAACAGAAGGAAAGCGTATTCCACAACGGCTTGGCATGTCTCGCAGAAAAGAGAAGGATGAAAGCCTTCATGGGTAATAGGTGCTTTAGGGGTGGGAGGTGGGGGTGGGGGAGGGGTCGATTGGAGCAGTCCGGTCTTTCCCCCTCGCTTGCTGATCCAGAATTAGGGATTAATGGCTCTCTCCAGCCAAACAAATAAGGCATCTGCCTTCAGCACAAGAGGATTACACGGGGCTGCTGACGTCACCAGTCAGGCAGATGTTGGCTCCCAAAGTCCTGATCAGCTCTCTGTGTCCTTGAAACCAAAGAGAACCACAGAACGATCTCAGCCCCAAACAGCTACATCTCGATCTGCTAAAGGGCAAAGATCTGACCCTCACAGCGGTCTTGGGCCACCACATCCGCTAAAGTAAATGCAGCAGTTCCAACTGTCCTCTTGCATGCCCTCTAATCTTCCATGACAACCCAGGGGCTGATTTAAGCCAGGGCAAAGTCATCCCTCTGAGCTCCCTAGTTTCCAAGTAGACCGTAGAAGACATCTCTTCTGCAAGCAGCCTTAGCTCTCTGCTTGCCTCAGTGAGCAAACGGCTAAGAACAGAGCTATTATTCATTGCTGGTGGACTACTAAACTTAGAGTAAAACACACACATACACACACCACACCACACCACACCACACCACACCACCCATACCATAGCACCTTCAGGTCAGGCAAAATTCAAAATACAACAGAGACACTGTTATATAGATATGTCCCCAAATCAGCAAATTTGAACCTTGAAATTCTTGATCTGCTTATTTTCCCCAAACTTCCTTGTCCAGTATATGGACTTATTTTCTAATCTTTCATGAATACCATCCTCTTAGAATTTGTTTTCCAACTAAAACTCCATATTCCAGTATATTAGACTTCAAAGGAGAATTACCAAAACATAATATCTTACTAGACCTCACCAAGCCTTCAACATCATGCGGCAAAATGCTACCTCCTTTCCATTCAAATTACTGATGTTCTCTTAAATACATGCATATGCACACATATACATATATACATATATGTATGTATATACCATATTTCCAAAGATGGGCATAATATAAGCTGTACCTAATTTTAAGACTCTGAGTATTTAGAGAACTCCAGTTTAATTCTAAAGACAAATCTTATGAGATAAAGAACACTTTTAAACCTCAGGTCTTGCTGAGACTTGCTTCTGGTTTTAAATTAAAATAAAAACAACTCCAGGAATTTGTATTTGAATTGCTTTGACACAGTATTAGTGCCCCCCCCCCAAAAAAAAACTAAGGCCTTTCCAGGCAGTTCTCATGCAAGCTAAGAAAATTAACCAAGACACACATAAATTAGAAATTCAAATGAGTGTTTTTAACTGTTACACATTCAAGAAATGGAATAAAGTGTAGATGAGAAAAGGAAAACAAGCAATTTAGATGATGACCAAAATACAAAAAACTGGCCTTTCAAGCAGAGCTGCAATTGAATCATGATTCAAGAAACATCCCTATCAAAAAAAAAAATCAGTGACTTTGAATGGGGTGGAGGGGGGTGGGAAACTGATACCAGAATACCAAGTGGAAGATAAAAGATAATCCAGATGTGTAGCATCCGAAGTGTTATAAAAGAGAAGCAGTTTTATATATCTGGTTCGTATTATCCTTGTCTGTCAAAGTGGCATTTAATTTTTTCCAATCCTATGCACTATAAAATTCAATTTAATCTAAATGAGTGTCATTCAGCTAATGTAAGCCCAGAACAGTTGATTTTTTTCCTCCCTTAAAGCTTAATAAGAGAATATCTATAACTTGAATGAAGAGAGCGTAATTTTACTCCTTGTTTACCAATAACAAAGAAAGTCTTTATTATGGGTAGTAAGGAAATGTATTATTTAGGAAAAATGGAATATTAACAGTTTCTTAGAAATCTGACATACTCTTGTTTCATGCCGCATACGGGAAGAGTATATGGAATTTCTTTTAGTGTAATTTTAAAAAAGATTTTTCTGTGCTCATCAAGTGTTTTAAATGTCAACCTCAGTTTCGAATTTCCCAGTGCATTCTACAGCGAGTCCAGCTAATATTAGTTCGCTGTCCATGGTTTTGATCCTCTTGAGGGAAGATGCTAGTGGTACATCTCATAAAATGTAAATCACGATGCTTCTGCACGAGTTCGATTACCCAACATTTTAACGTGGTGTCAAAAGGGAGGAAAACACATTCTAGAGGCTCCCTCCCTGTCTCAATTTTTAAAAAAAAATTTTACAATATTTACTTCCAAATTGAGAACTTTGAAAACAGATAGGAAAAGTTTGAATTTGTTGGTAATGCATTATTTTAAAGTCTACAAAACTGCACCCCCACCACTCAAGAATGCAATGTTATGTAGTTAACATGGAAAATACTTCTAAGGACAATTCCTTTTCCCCCCTCACATAATACATTTATATCTTTATTACTAGTTTTGAACAAGATTTATAGCGTTGTTACTTATTTTTATAAAAGATAACAGAATAAGAAGTATAAGATAGCCTGTATTTTTTTAATCAACAAAGCACCAACATCATTAATACACCACCACCACCCGACACACACCCTGCAATTCCTTTTATAGCCAAATAAAGAAGCCATGTATTGTGGTTCAGAGTGGTACTTAATAATGCAGTCTATCTGAAATAAGGCTTCACTCTCGTTTTAAAAACAAAAGAATAATCACAAGAGTGGAATTTAAGCTTCCCGGGTGTCTCCTAAAAGGGGAGGGAAAGAGGAAGGAAAGAAACCTCTGAAGCGTTTAATTGCTGATCAGTCTTTTAGCAGCTTTATAATTCACCATAGATGATTATGAAAAGAATGAAATGCATGTATGTATATATACACACGTTATGTTATGTATACTTTTAATCTCCAAGAGTTGGAAGCCCTTTGTGAGTTCTCTTGGGGAGGGGGTGGGGGAGTAGAACAGCCCGAAAATGGTTAGATTCCAAGTTTAGTATAAGTGCCTCCAGTAGAGGTTGATAACAATAGCAGAAAGAGAAGAAAACGGATTCATTGAAAAAAGTAAGGTTCCAACGCCAGGCCACGGAACTGAGCTTCAGCAATTCACACTTTTCCAGGCAGTAGGAGGCTCCTTTCAAAAGAGCCCAGAAGTATTTAGGACTTGGGGGAAACCCTTGTACCGGAAGAAAATGGCCTAAACACAATAGGACTCGCCATTTTCTCCTTGCGAAGCACAAAGCCCTGAACAGCTTCAGCATCACACAAAGAGAGCGTGGGCCGGAGGAATTCTTTCACATTTTCAGGAGGCAAAAATGATCTTCTTAGAGCAAGAGTCAGCCTTCTTGGGTTCCCAGACCCACGCTTGCACCCCCACCCCCCACCCCATGCCATTCCCCCAACTCCCCCCAAAAAAAGCATTTACCAAGGGGTAGGAAGAAACCTATCAAAGGAAAGCTCCCATCCAACTTAAACCTTGAAAAGCAAAGTTCAACAAAATACAAATACACTCGTAATAGGATACGACCCTAGGTCCACTTCAGGCTGGAAAAATCTGAACTTTGCCCCCCCCTTCTATACCCCCACCCCTCCTACTCTCCCGCTTTCTTCCAGTCAGAGCCAGGGAAGCCAGGAGCTTAGAGACGAGAGCAGAGCGATTTTTGTCTCCGAAATCCTCCCATTGCCAGAAACCAACCTTGCAGATCAGAGAATATATAAGTGGCTCTACGTGGATGCCGTGGACCCCGGGAATATCCTGGCATTGTGCTCAGCTTGCCCACCGCAGTAAGAGACCTGCGCAAAGAGGTCCATTTCTCTCACTGTCCAAGAAATCGAGTGCTCTGTTCATCATGCATTCAACTGAAAGGAACAATTAGCGCATCGCTGGCAAAAAGTACAAGCCCCTGCAAATAAAAATTCCTGAGACACAACTATGTACAGAAGGAAAAACAAACGAACACACACCCCATCTTGCGGCTCAGAGCAGCGGTAATGCAGGAGAAGATTGTACTTACAGCCAGTGTTAATTTGGGTAATCCTCATCCCAGTTTGTTTTTTGTTTAAAAATGATCTGTTTTTGCACATCCTCCACGGTTCAGAAGGAACGAAAACAAAAATCTTGTCGCGGGAGGGGGTTGGGGTAGGTGGGGAATCTAGTTTTTCATTGTCTAAGCTCTACACAAGCAGCCGAGGGGAAGACACGCATTGCTGTGTGTGTCTTCTCATACTTTCTGCTTGGAATTCAGAAGCTCTCAGCTCACTAAAGCAGAGCTAGCGCTCTCTCTCTCTCTCTCTCTCTCTCTCTCTCTCTCTCTCTCTCTCTCTCTCTCTCTCTCTCTCTCTCTCCCCGTTTCTCCCCTCTCTCCCACTTTCCTCTCTCTCTCTCTCTCTCTCTCTCTCTCTCTCTCTCTCTCTCTCTCTCTCTCTCCTCTCTCCCTCTCTCCCCCCTCTCTCTCTCCCTCCCTCCCTCCCCTTTCCCTTTCGTTTTCCCTTTCCCCTCCCTCTCTCTTCTCTCTTGCTCAAACTCCCCCCCCAGTTTTTTTTTTCAAAAGAGGGCAGGTCGCTTCCTGCATCCCAATGAGTTAAATCAGTCTCTTTCCTGCTCATGCATCATCAGCCCCTTTAACAACCCAGGGGCTGAAGGCACAAAAGAGCATTGAGCTGCCTCAGATTTGTGTAGAAGACTTGTCCTTAATTTGTTTTTGGAGTGTAATTAAATCATGTATTTTGACCAATATAAAAATACCACATCCCTAACTTTAGCAATTGAACTACTAAGTGTAACCTTTTAAATAAATACCTTAGCTTGCTCCTCTCCTTAGGCAGAGCCTGAAACTCCACAATGAACAAGTCCAGGTTTTGCTCCCCTTACGACCTTCCACCTTCCTCACCTCAAAGTTACATTCATACAATGCACAATTGCTTTCCAATGAAGCCTTATATCACACCCTATCTTGGAAAAGGATTACAAGCTTTTATAGATATCTATACATACTAAATTTATACATTCCATATATATATATATACATATATATATATATATATATATATATATCAACATGGTCAATAACAGACTTTGGGGGCCTGCTACAATCAAAAGCCTTGGTGTTTGGTGTGTGGTTTTCCCTTCAGCTTTTTTCTCCCCACCTCCAGTCTCCCACCCCACCTGCAAAAGACTGGCGGTTTGTAATGCTTTTCTGTTTGGTTTCTTCAGGCGGATGTGTGCCTTGCTGGGTAAAATTGTCTGGCTGGCCTTCCTTACTCTCAGACCCAGGTCTGAGGCCTATAGTACTACCCCTAACTAGGGAGATGATCAGAGAAATGTTTCTCACTTTTTTTTGATGTATATGGGTTTTCTCTACCCCTTTCTCACCCCTATTCTTCAGGATCTGAAGAAGATAGTCAACAAAGAGAAGCATTGACTTCTTTCGGGTTCCCTCTCCAAAAGAAAACCCAGCCTAAACCACATGAGGGTAAGTTTTCAAGGAATGGGGTTTGGGTTCTGACTGAGGGAGAACTGATCTTATGGTTAAACAGCATTCTATTCCATCCTTACCCCCAAGCAGTTTCAGAATTTAGAAAAAAAAATGTGGAAGTGTTTCCTTAATAAAGAGGCTCCTGTCCAGTTGAAGGGGCTGACCAAGTGCCATGCCTGGGAATCTACCAGAGTGACATTGTTTTTCTCTTTGTATTTGTCTTAAACCTATTTCCTAGTCCCTACTCTAGCTCCCCACCCCCAATCCCAGTCTCCTAATGCCAACTGTACTTCCTCAAATAGGCTATAATCCGACTGTAAGAGATTAAAAAACCCAAGATAGTTGCAGTTAGGATCACCAAAAGGAAATGAAGACACATTCCCCCCTCCCCAAGTTCCCTGGCTCCATACTGGGGCAGTGTTTCCTGAGGCCTTGCTTAACCTTGAGCATTGTAGGCAATATTGCAGCAGCTACAATGTACTGTGCAGATCTTGTAGCTCCCTGGTCAGAGGCATCTGTTTCAGAAATTCAGCAACATGGAGATGAGAAGTCTATTTGCAAAAGCGAAAAATCATAAAAATAAAGGAATGATAACCTCAAGCAAATAACAGCGATAACTACAAACAAAATAGCCACCAGCAAGTCTAACAAGAGTGGTAATAATCCTTGATTCCAGTCATTTTGATCCAAACTTGCCAGACCCAAACACTGCTGCTCATTCTGCATTTGTAGAGGAGGCTAAGGCCCAGGGCTGCTCCAGTTTTATTATCAGAAAGAGACAATGATTTCTTTGGGGGCCAGAAGGAGTCCGATTGTCCAGCTGCCTGTATTTTTCACTGAATTTAGTTTGTCAGTTTTTTTGATTATTGAACCAGGGTGTGTTACTGTAGAACTCGCACAAGATCTTTTCAATGCCTGGATGAAGAAAGGTCATTTGTCTAGCACCCCATCTTCCCTGTGCTGGACAGCATTTTGTGTGCTTCAGCAAGACAATGCCCTCAGATTCAGCTCGAAGGGCATGGCTATATGGGCTTAAGGGCTTTAGGCAACCCTGTGTGCACCTTTTATCCCTTCCACCTTGTCCCCTCCCCCCTTGGCTTTTCAGGGCAGTGGCAATCTTCACTTCATCTCCTCTTTAGGTTTAACTTTAGAAGGAAGAAAATCAGCTTCCCCTGATAAAATTGATAAGGAATCACAAAGAAGCAATGTAGACAGGGAACACATTTCCTCTAAGCTGGCCTGTTACCCTATATCAAATCCTACTTTAGGAGAGGATGGTAAAGAAAAACAGCATGAAGTTGGGAGACAGGGAACAAGAAAATATCTGAGCACACAAATTCGGCTCTCTTTCTTCAAGCTCATCCCTGTACCAAACAGATGGCTCCATTAAACATCTGTAATTCAGCTTAAAGCTCTCAGAACTACATAGCCTTGTGTGAATTGGGAGAGGAAGGGAGGTAGAGCTGGCCTGAGAGCTGTGTTAAACTGTAATCTCTTTGCCCCTCTTCTCAAACTATTCCAGGCCTCTAACACCACCTAGTTCAGGTTCCCAAGCTTTTCTCTTAATACATTCCACCCAGAGAACAGCAAGGCTGGATTCTGCAGCGTAGGTGTCATGGCCGAAGCACTCGGCCCTCACCCAGGCTGCAGCTGAGCTGCCCAATCTGTGGGGGCCGAACACTCCTAGACAAAACAAGAAACTTGCTCCTAGACTAGCCATTAATTTTGGACTTTCTTTCCCAGGCCACTGATTTCAGAATCTTTTGCCTTAGCACTACAAAGCTTTAGCTCCTAGAGCATCAGCTCAGATCCTTGGCCCAGAGCTTATGAAAATGTAACCCAACTCATTGCCAGAAGTTGTTGCTAATTAGTGGATAATAAACTTCTGTAGCCAGGGCACAAAAGTCTTTTAAAAGTGCAAAGGTGTTCTTTGTTATGGCATCAGAAGAAGGATTAGCATATCAATTGGGCTAGGGGACCTGACAAAGCCCCCTCCTCCCCCTTCTCTCCCCCTGGTACTCCCTCCTCCTCCTCCTCCTGCCTAACCCCTCCCCATTTCTTAAAGTTTTAACTGAATTTAGCTTTCATGAAAGGGAAAGTCTGTGGTCTCTGGGCAAAGCAGACAACCACAGTATAAACTTCTTGTTGCCCCCACACACCATGATGTGGACCTGTAGCCCTTCTGCCTCCCTATGATGGGGCCCCTCTTTTGCTGAGGGAATGAATGGAGGAGGAAGAGGAGGAGGAGGTTGCATATATATATATATATATAATATATATATATATATATATATATTATGTATATATATATATATATATGTATGTATATATGTGGGGGATGGGCAGGCAATGGTAGCTATGGTATTGCTGCTATAGGGTCAACTGTCCATCATGTTTTAATTGAAATTGTCAGACAACTTTTTGGGGAACATGATCCACGGGGCAGGGGTGGGGGGAAGTGTGTGTGTGGGTATATCTTGGGGCGACCCTGACCTGGACCTTTGTATCCAGCAATCATTTAGGAAGTAGCATTAGTTCTCCCACCCCCCATCCCCACCACCACCACCCCAGTGACTCTGTAGTCCTCTGAGCTCCTTCCTGGATTGCACACTTGGGTCTACTGATCCAGCCTCTCTCTTTGAGTCACCCTAGAGAGGCTTGAATTTACAATTTGACTTTTTAATATGAAAAAGTGCAGCTGTTCCTCTATCCCTCATCGTTCCTTTCACTCTTAATGCCTTACTGTGGTGGGAGTAGGTGAGGTGTGAGAAACAAAAGATCAGAGGTTTTCCTGCCCAATCTCAGCTCTGCCGCAGGTGCCCATGTGGTTCTCAGTTCCTGCTTAGAAGGATGACAGCGCCTTACTAGGACATGCTATGAGAGGGAGGGGAAAATGCTGGAAACAATCTCTAGAAAGCCTACAGAATTTCCACGAGATTTCCAGCTGCTCCCATGGCGTTGTCCCAGAACTAACAGGAGTTAATTTTTTGGTAAGGCCAAAATTACATTGTGACTTCAGCTCCTTCCACACTCTGGTCACTGACTGTATGTCCCAATCCTGGCTGCCTGCTGCCAATGGCTTGCAAGGAAGTACCAGAAATTTAACATTATCATTGTATTATGCAGGTAAAAGAAAATAATGAACCAACCCTCCAAAATCAAACTCTAACTAGATATCCTTGGGCCAGCACCCAGACCCCAGCAATCCCTAGCTGCTGTTTTGGAATGTGGAATCCGCATGGGGCCAGAGAAGCTGTCAGAGGAACTTGGGGCCTGTCAGGGTGTAATCATGCACAATTCTTGGGAGGGTATGTGGCCTCTTCAGCCATATTGTGATCTACATTTCTGGTCAAGAGGGAATGATAAGAGTTGGGGCAAGGAACAAAGGTGAAGGAAGCCACTGGCTCGATCCTGCTTTTGGTCTATGCTAGAGATGCTGCATTCCAGCTATACTCGTACTATGGTTGTGCTGCTGCTGCCGCTGTCGCTACCACCGCCGCAGTTGTTACTGCTGCTTTTTCTGCTGCTAACGCTGCAGCCCAGGTTAGGGGAGGGGAAGTCCACAGAGCCGCAGAGATGGCTTGCTACACTGTCCGCTCCATTCAAGTACAACGTTCGTCAGCCGAACTCACCTCATCAACCCCAGCACTCATTTCTTTTCAGCTTTCCCAGTTAAGATAAACACATTCCCCCCCTTCCTTTTCTCCTCAGCAGCATCTTCACTACCCTATAAATGCATTTCAAATAAAGTAAATCTTTTGGGTTCTCTTTCCTCACCTTTTTTTTTTTTAACCACTTCACATTCCACTTCATGATTGCATTGAGGGAACCCAGATTCAAAACTCTAGGAGTTTTCCTTAAAAAAAAAATCCACATTTACCATGATGGGAAGGGTAAAAAAAAAAAGTGAGGATGGTGTTTCCCTAAATGCAAAACATCAGAGAAGAATCTGAAAAGAGCTTTACTTTCACTGCAAAATCTCCATTGTTGTTTGGCAAACAATGGAAGCTCTGGGAGACTGTGGGGCTGTGAGAATGAATAGACAATCGGCAGGATGTGTGCGGGTCAGTGCTTGGGGTCCCTGTCCTAAAGCCCCTTTCTCAGCTTGCCACAATAAACCAGCACAAGGTTTAGTCTTTGCTGGGTCACCGGCCATCTTCTATTATTCAACACTTCACAACAAAAAACACTTATTAATCAGCGCTGACCATAGGCCCCTTTTGAAACAAGAGAAGGGGAAAGGGGAGGGGGGGCCAGTGGCGAGAGAAAAGAAGTATTGAGAAACTCTGAACAGATCCTTCTAAAGCCAGAGCAATCCTGAGGTACTTTCTCCAGTGGGCAAAGTTTATTTGACACAACAAAGTTTCTAATCAGGCCACCGAGAACTGGATTTCCCCCTACGTGTCTTACTCTCTGAGTTCCTTCCCTGTCTCTCACTCTGAAGACGATGGAGACTTTGTTGCAAGGAAGGATGGCTTTAGGTCAAATTGGTAAGGCATAATTTGAAAGATCTAATTGCTATTGGAAGAGGAGCCTGTTTCCCAGATGGGCCTCCGCTCTGGAGATGGTGCTGAGACGACTTTCCAGACACTGCTGTGCGCACACAGCTGATGGATGAGGTGTCAGGCCAGGAGTTGTTTGTTTGAGGACTTGTTTCAAAATGGTAGGAGCAGTAGTCCAATGTGCTAGCTATTGGCTGTACTGAATGCTGTCTCTAGATTTGTTGCTTCATGTTGTTTCAGCCAGGATGCATTAAAGGACTGTATTTTCTTGCTAGTATGAAGAGCAGCAGTTTATTTATTTCTTTGCCTAGACAAAGATTTAAGAGAAGGCTTGTGATGAGTAGCCTTAAAAAAAGAGAAGGAGAGAGAACTGTATCAAAATGCCCCAAACCACTATTTAATAATTTTTGGTTCTTTGTTAGACTTTGATTATTTTTACTATGCTTGTTTAATGATTATAACCCAATTGCATGTCTTTAATTATTATGGGTGGATGATAATTGTGCCCACCTTTCCATATATGTGTGTGTGTGTGTGTGTGTGTGTGTGTGTGTGTGTGTGTGTGTGTGTGTATATAGGCAGCCCTATACATACATCAAAGGGAAGTGCCCTATGCATCAGCTTTATGGAGGAATTTAATCCATCTGGCAAAAGGGGTCATCAGACAGTATTTCTTGGTTATCCTGGATATATTAAAATACCTCAGGTTGTAATGGTTACAATTTAGCCAAGTGATAAAAGCTCCTTTGTAACAGCTTGTGTTCAAAAGTGAACAGAAGCCATAGATATTGTATCATATCTGTCAAATGATTAAAGTGAATTATTTTCCCAGAAAAAAAATAAGTGAATGTCAAAGGTATATGCTTTTTAGCATTGTGTATATACATATGTATATATTATATATGTATGTGTGTGTATGTATGTGTGTATGTGTATATATATGAATCTACGGATCCCTGGGTAAAATTATTTTATACTTCACTTAATATGACCCAAAGAATCCTTCTACATCTAGAAAATGTACTACTAACTTATTGTTGAGTTCAGCAAATTAAGTTGTAGAACTAGACGGCTTGGTAATGAAAGCAAGAATGCAGAATTGCTTGATAGTAAACTACACGAGTATTTACCAGAACTACCACAGTAAATGCAAGAGGGGGTTGCTGGGTTTGTTCCCATGAAATGTGTTTTACCTAGATGGCTACATTTAGAGATTCGTTTTTTATAGAAAATATTGTGTTACTCAGATTCTGCAAAGCTCAACGTTCTTGCAATGGAGTAATCAAGTGTTATCTGAATTATTTAAAGCCTGGGATTAAAGGCCTTAGTGCTGAGTGCTGACAAGCTCTCAAATGCAGGCTGGGGAAAGTTTTGTATTCTTTTCTATATGTATATGCTTTGAAAATAATTTTGCCAAATGTAATGAATTATTATTTCTTTTTAAAATTTTGGCACGGGGAGAATAAATAGTTCTGTTACAAGCTGTTTTCCAAAGGAACTAATAAGATTACTCAAAGAATAGTAGGAACCTGTTCAGTGTATAATATTGTGGCACCTAAAAATGTATTGTTTTAAAAGGCCTATTTAGCAGGTATTTGGTTTAGAGAGCTCCACTGTTTGAGAAATCTGTTTAGGATGTGAGTATACAGAATGTATTCATTCCACAAATCCATTTATGTGACATGACAATTTTATGTCATATTTTTCTTTCGGTATGTTGGAAGACTTCTAATTTGTTTAAAGGCAGCTATATTTCCATTTATGTATGTAGTTTTACTTGTGAACTGAAAATGTATACCTTAAATGGGACTAATCTTTAATAGATTATTTTCTGAGTGAGCTTGACTGAGTGAGCAGTGATGGTGGGAAAATAAATAGGGGAAGAAAGCTTTAATCATCGTATTCAATACACTTTATATATATATATATATATATATATATATATATCCACAAACACATAGGTATACAAATATATGTCACTGTAGAATGGATCATTTTCTCATGTATTTATAGAATCCAAAATACTTGTCATTTCTTACTCAGAAATTAGGTAAATAGCATTGTAATGACATACCCATATATCTAGCCGTAAGATCTAATGTTTCTGAGGGAAATCAGAATAGCTTTCCTATTTAAAAAGGGGGAATGAATAATATGTAAACATTATTTTCAGAAAATTTATAAAATTAGGAAATGATTTGTTTAAACTGTTTCTTCAAGAAATCATACTTATTAAACAGGGTGATTTTTTAAATGAGATTGCAGTCACACCAAAGAAGATTTATACTGAGAAATCTTACATCTGTTGTTTAAAGTGTTTTCTTAAAGTAAGGAACCATTCAAATCTGGAACAATAGCCTAAAAGTTGCATGACAGTCTCAGCACATCATGAAGGTTACTTTATGGGTTTCTAAGGTGTCTGTGTCCTGGAATATAATTAGCCAAGTCTTTTTAAAAAGCGCTATATGGAAGATTTTAATAAGGTGCCAAATGTTCATAAATCTCACCATGGAAGGAAAAAAAAATGGCGCCTTGATACAAGGTGTATTTCTTGGTATCAGTGATGCTTAGACAGCAAAGGCTATTGTTCCAAAATCAAAAGTCCATACCTGCCACCAAATTTATTTTGCTACATATTTTGATTTTAGCATCTATTTTTCCTCTTTCTGGCAGATGTACATTATTCAGCCTTTTTTTTTGGCCATCTTGTCAGACTTTGTCAAATTCAGTTCAAATTTATAGCATCGTGAGCTGACAAAATATAGTATCAGTAGGTTATCATGAAGCATAAATGTAAACTCTACTGAATGTTTCCTTAATCCAGACCCCTTTTCTTTCATCTAAAACTAATCAATGTGCTTCTCCATGATAGAAAGGAGGTAAAAAGGCGTTGATAGGAATTTGACTTGCCCCCTATGATTTGCCCCATCGATAGTGGATTCTGGTAAGATTGTACTGATCTAAGGCTTCTTTCTGTGCAGAGCTGCAATGTGGTGCTTATTTATTTATAAACCTGCACTTCATGAGAGATTGGTGTGTTCTCTTTGGGATACAAGCACCTCAAACAATAAGTGTTTACTTGAGTCTTTGCATTTAAATACTTTATAAATAGTCATGATTTCAGGAGTACAGCAGCTGTCATTTTTTTTTTATGGTGAATTGTTGGAGGGTCACATTTAGATACAAGCAAGGCACCCCAATAGATAATAATGCACCCTTTCATTTGAAGGGGAAAAAGAAATTCAACATACTAAATTAAATTCTCCCCCAAAAAAGTCTTCCTTATTTCTACTGGCAACCTCACTTTAATAATTTTTTCAACTAATTAAATTCTGATGCATATGCTATCCGATCCATTTTGGCTTGGGCATTAATTTTTCAACTCGAAATCTATCTGCTTATATAACCATTTGTGACAGCACAAGTTATTAAAGAGGATTTTTACACACACGCACAAAGTACAAAAGATATGTTTCTTTTGCCTATCAAAATTCAGACAGAATATGTATCAAGTTGCCATTGATTTAGAAATTAATAAATATACTCTTGGATGACAGTATGAAAATATCCTTCCCCTACCCTTTGAAAGTAAAAAATTTAGAAATGTCCTTAAAAATAAATGAAAAAAAGTGAAGAATTCTTGTATTTGAGTTGTTCTTGTCTCTAATTGGGTACTGACCCTATCAGTCTTCATGAGTTCCATTTAGGAGTCTGCCTGGTGTGCTTGTAAGAAGCTAGTTATGACAAGGCAATTTGCAAGTAGACGGCTCCTTTCTATGGGTTATAGTGTAGCTCACTTACCCTAACCCCTCTTGTGCCCCTCCAGTGTATTACTGCTTTTAGAGCATTGATGGGGAAGGGAGGTGCATCAATGAGTCCAAGCAAGACTTTGATGATAACACAAAAGGTAGTGAATAGCCCTCCCCAGTGCCAGGAAAGGATCCACCTCTCAAGCTTTTCTTTCAGTACCACCTTCCTGCTCCTTCACTCAAAGCGTGCCAGATCTGAGATCCTAAGAGATCTGGTGAAAATTGATCCTCGGCTAAAAAGCATTTGTTCTGCCCCTAACTACAAAGGTATTGAGTGGCAAGGAGATGTTCACACCCAGATTGGTCCTTTGGAGCTCCTGTTAATCAGTAGCAATAGAATGCAATGTTTTATGTATGTGTGCAGTGTTTTATTTCCCCTAAGTAGCATGTACATAGCAGATGCATGGGTTATCATATTTAAAATTAAACACTAAAAAGGGAAGCATTTATTTAAGTGTATTTTGTAAAATAGAAAAGAAATGAAAAGAAAAATGCCTTAACCATGGGTCTCACACACACACACACACACACACACACACATACACACACACACACACACACACACACACACTACCATGAAAATATATAATTATGTTAGTTTACAACCAGTGTTAATCAAACTCCAGTTATCTGAAGTCCACAGTTAACTGAAGTTCACTTACATCCCAAGGGCTTTTTCCTGATACTTCAGGTTCTTGTGAAGGGCAGCTCTTTTAAAACGAGCCAGCTGGGTCTCCTCTTCATCTCCAACCCCTATTTATCCCAAGGTGGTTCAGTGATCCCCTGAGACCCAGTGATAAACAGGGTTATTTTGTACACACTCTATATCACAGCAGTGCTGAGTCTGTACAAGTCATTCTGGGGCCACCTGGGAAGATTCAAAATTGGGGGCTGTAGGGCTGGATCAGAAAGGCTGCCAAACTTGACATGACAGGTGCCCCTGGGCCTTGGTGAAGGGCTTTGCCCCCAGGGGCAGAGCCACAGTTTCCCCAAAGTAGAAGGGTAATGCCAATTTCATGCTTTGATGGGGACCCTGGATTTGCTTTGCCTCAGTCCTAAGCACCCTGGCAGCTTTAAAGAAAATCTGCTTCACAATCAGACTTCATCCTCTTTTCTCTCTCTCTTATTGAGGCAAAAGTCTCTGAATTAGCCCTGTGGGCTGGGATCTACTTTTTTACTATGAATATTAGAAGGTTTTGCTTGTTGCCTTATTTTTATTTGTTATTTCAAAGCTCATGTGCTAATACGTAAGGTTAGAAAGTAAACCTCTTTCCCATTTTCTTCAGTCTCTGACCCTCTTTGCCAAACAACCTATGCCCTTCTGTGATTCCTGAGCTAGCCCATATCATTGGCCTAATGATTTGAATGGGAGGTGCCTTATGTAGGGGAAAAGTACAGATATGACTATCGTTGAGAGTGTCTTCAAATAAATATATGCAGTGTGCATATCTTAGGACATGCACTAGTGGTGATAGGAGGTATCAAATTATTCAGGACTTAAAAAAAAAAAGACTGCTTTGGATAAAGGTCTAATTATTCACCCCTTGAACTTGATCTAATCCTGGCCAACTGTTTGGGGTTTGGGGAATGTGTACTAGTACTGATCAAGATGTTTCATTCCAGAACTAAGTCAGCCCCAATCAAAGGAGATGAGAGGACCCAGTTGGAAATTATTGGAGTAACTTTGACCCCTTCGATTTTTCCCAAACAGATTCATATCCCTAGGATTGTTTTAAAACAGGATTTCTTATCTATTTGTGTGTGTGTGTGTGTGTGTGTGTATGTGCGCGCGCACGTGTGCATGTGGAAGGAAGCTTGTGGCAATTTGTTGAAGCCCATGGACTTCTCAGAATAATATTTTTTTAAATACACAAAACAAAATACATAGGGTTATGAAGGAAACCAAAGATTAATGAGAATACAAATGTAATTTTTGAGTTTATGGACACCCTGAAGTCAATCTAGGACCATCAAGGGAGTCTGCAGAGCCCAAGTTAAGAACCCCTGCCTTAGAATTTTCATGGTTTAAAGGGGATAATCTTGAATTTGAATGTCAGGAATTATAGTATCACAGATTGAAGGGCTAGAAGGGGATCAGAGGGATCTTAGTCCAAACCCCTGATGTTACAGATGAGAGAAGTGAGGCCAGAAGAGGTTAAGTGACTTGCCCAAGGTCACATAGGTAGTAAGTGGCAGACTATTTTCTGCTATAATACATTGCTTCTTAGAGTCAGGGGCTACTCTTTTCTGGACAACCATATACCCCTTAGGTTGTGATAGGCCATCCTTTAGGATGGAGATGAGTGGAGTAATTTCAGGGGACAATAGCTCAAATGAATAATTATCCATAATGATTTTTATTTCAGTATGTTAGTGACAGGGAGGAAGCCTTCTTACCTGTAGCTGGAGGTTGTGATACATAGGACAATGCAGGCTTTGCAGGGAATGTTATAGACAGTTTAGAATAGTGGTGTCAAACAAATAGAAATGGGGGCAACTAAACCATACTTAAGGCTCATTGGGGGAACACAATGACTTAGAAAACCACATACTAACATTTGCTATGTTTTATTGTTTTTTTCTTTAATTTGTTAAATATTTCTTAATTGCATTTTAATCTTGTTCAGGCCTTACCCAGGGGTATCATAGGTTGCACATGGCCTGTTGGTCATGTTTGACATCTATGGTTTAAAGGATCTAAATATAACAGGTAAATAGGGTCAAAGCATTGTTCAGTTTGGTAATACTTGTAGTTTTTAAATACAGAAATTGAAATAATTCTACAGATAGATCAAGAGATTCAGTAATACTCAGATCATTGAATTATCCAGAAAAATAGAGTATCATTGGGTTCCAAGGGAATTCATCTGGTCTATAGCCCTGCCTCAGTTATTGTGTACTTTATGTCACATGTTCCTTTTATTTTATTTGTTTCCCCAGCATTTACATAGTGCCTGGTATATAGTAAGTATTTAATAAACACTTAATGTTTAATTTGTTGATATATGCACCCTATTATTAAAGCCATTTTTATCTCTACAACAGAACAAATAACCGAGGCATAGAGAGCTTAAGTCATTTTCCAAGAACCAACTTCTAGTAATGCTACCATACCTAGAACCCTTTGCATTTCATTTATTGGGTTCTGAGCTGTCATATTTCCCTATATTTAATGGAATTTATGATTAATAGACAATAATGTCTAACAATACAAGTGTCCATCATGTATTTTGGAACTGCTGATTTAACTCCCCAGTTGATTCTAAGGGATACCTTTCCCTCACTCTCCAAAATTTGGGCAGATATTCTACTATCTCATACTGGCTGTTGTCAACAGGTTAAGTCCCTTCTTCCTATAGATGTTGCTGAGCTCCAGCAATAAACTGTTCCTGAAAACTAGCCACGTAATGTCAGCATCATAATACACAATTTGTATGTGGTGATAGCTATCACAATGAGGACATCAGCTATCAGTTAAATTTTTTAAAAAATACAGCATCACCTAAATGTTTGGTGGGAAACAAAGAAATCAACATTCAATCAATTACATTCAATCAATACAAGTAGGTCATGCAGTAGATAAAGCACTGGACATGGAATCAGGAAGACCTGAGATCAAATCCAGCATTACTAGCTGTGTGACCCTGGGAAAGTCACTTAATCTCTGTCTGCTTTGGTTACTTCATCTGAAGAGTGGGAATAATAATAACACATTTCTCCCAGGTTCATTGTGAGGAAAAATGAGATATTTGTAAAGCACTTTACAAAATTTAAAGGGTTATATAAAAGCTAGCTATTGTTATTGTTTTGATTGTTACTACTTTTATTATAAAAGCCTGAGAATTTTTTCTTGGATCCAATTAATGGGAACTGAACATCTGATTAAGCAGATAACAATGAATTTAGGACAGAGGTTATTGACTTGAATTCAACAACAATATTATTTTGTTTCTGTATAATAATAATATTATATATTATGTGCGAATATTATATATTATTATATTATATTGTTTTAAATAAGTAAATAAATTTCAATATAATTTGTTTCCTTTTTAATCCTATGCATTTTATTTTATGCATTTCAAAAACAGTATTCTAAGAAGTGATCCACAGGCTATACCAGATTGCCAAAGGGGTTCATGGCACAAAAAAAAGTTAAGAATCTCTGGCTTGGGATTATGAACCACAACTTAAATGTAGTAATGATAGACTCCTATGTAAAAAGAGCTGGTAAGATATTTTTGCTCTGTCTTGAATTTTATAAAAAACAAAACAAAACAAAGAAAACCTTTGAAAACCAATACATCTGAATGGACATCCCATAATCTCAGACATGTACATACACATGCACAAAGTATGGATGAACTGGAAAATTCTGAAACAAGGAGGCAGATTTTATACCTGAGATCTTAGGGGGTGGGATCTGGAGCTGAAATATAGGCCAGGAAGGCAATTGGAGGAAACTGTTTAGGTATGTCTTCCATGCCAGATACTTTAGATAGTAGCTAATATGCTCTGACATCCCCTCAAACTGTTGTCTTTTATCTACTCTCCAATTCATAGACAAACTTTTCTAAAGGTCCCTAAACTGGTTGCATTCATTTTCTTACATCCCTCCAGTTTTTCAGTCATTTGCAATCTAAGTTCCTAATCCACTACTAAATTAAAATAGTTCTTTCCAAAGTTTACTTTTCCCTTAAATGATAAATCTAATGGCTTTTCTTTATTCCTCATTCTACTTGATATCCCTATATCTTTTCGCACAGTCAACTACACCTTCCTACTAGACACACTCGACTCCCTCAGTTTCTTTCATAATGCTCTCTCTTGGTTTCCCCCCATTTCTCTGACCATTTCTTCTCATTTGCTTTTGCTGGATCATCATATTCCTCCTTCCCAACAGGTATGGGTTTCCTCCATGGCTCTGTGTGGAACTCTTCTCTTTTCTCCTTAGACCTTCTTTGATTTCATAAGCTCCCATAGGTTAAAATTTTATTTCTTTGCAAATGAATCCTGAATCTAGATATTTAGATATTCATTTTTGAACTCCAGTCCCACATTACCATGTGCTTACTAAACCTTTTCTTCTAAATGCACCAAAGGAATATCAAACTTTAGAAGTCTAAAGTAGAATTCATTATATTTGCCCCTAAACCTATCCCTCCTCTAAGATTTATCATTTCAACATTGGTATCTAAGCAACTCAAAGTCTTGTCAAACCTATTGCCACAGTATTTCTCAAATCATTTCTTTTTAAAAAATTTATTCACATAGCCACTGCCCTAGTTCAATCTACCACAACCTCTCTCCCGGACTATTACAATAGCCTCGTAATTAGGCTGTATGCTTCTTGACCCTTCCTATTCCAATCTATCTGCTCCACAGCTGGCAAATTGGTATTCCTAAAATACAAATCTATTTCTATCATTCTTCTACTCCAAAATCCTTACTGGCTCCCATTTCCCCCCTAGAATAAAATATAAGCCCTGAGTCCACCATTTAAAGTTCTTCACAGTCACTCTTCTGTTTATCTTTCTAGGATTATTTCCCACTATTCCCCCTTCTGTGTTTTACATATATATATATTTTATATGTTCTAGCCAAACTGGCCAACCTACTGTTACTCATGCACTCCATTCTATCTCATACTTTTATGCCTTTGAATAGATGGCATGTTCCCATGCCCAGAATTTTTTCCCTCCTAACCTCCACCTCTTAAAATTTCTAGGTGCCCTCAAAGTTCAGTTTATGTGCTTCCTTTTCCACATGTGCTTTTCTGATCTTCTCAGATATTAATATTTTCCCTCAACCCTATGAAATTACTTTGTGTTTGCTTTAAAATTTGAATTTGTTCATCTGCATTTTTTGTACCTTTCCGTTGGTGCTTATTTGACTATTTATCCATTGGGGAATGACTCATATTCTTATAAATTTGACTCAGCTCTCTATATATTTGAGATATGAGGCCTTTATCAGAGAAACTGTTTATAAAATTTTCCCCAATTTTCTGCTTTCCTTGTAATCTTGGCTATATTGGTTTTAGTTTACAAAACCTTTTGAATTTAATATAATCAAAATTATCCATTTTATATCTCATAATGTTCTCTATCTTTTATTTATTTATAAATTCTTCTCCTATCCATAAATCTTGGAGGTAATATGTTCCATGGTCTTCTAGTTTACTTATTCTATCTCCCTTTAAGTCTAGGTCATGTATCCAATTTGCTCTTATCTTGGTAAATGATATGATACTGGTTTATAGGGGCAGCTAGGTGGTGCAGTGGATATAGCACCAGCCCTGTAGTCAGGAGGACTTGAGTTCAAATCTGGATGCAGATGTTTGACACATTAGTTGTGTGACCCTGGGCAAGTCACTTAACCCCATTGCCTAGCCCCCCCCAAAAAAAAGATATTGGTTTATACCTAGTTTCTACCAGAGTTTTCCCATTAGAAATAACTTTAAACAATTATCTCATGTCTATTGATTTAAAAATATATTCCTTTCTTGAAAGATATCTTAGTTTTAAAGTTCATCAATGCCGCAATGAAATTAATAAAAAACTCAACGCACATATATGCACATATATTTAAATATGACATGGAAAATAATAGTGACAGTAGCTCACAAATGATGAATTGTTAGGCTTTCAAAATCTTCTGTAGTGTCTCTCCACAGTCTCTATCTGACTCTGTTTTGGATTTTTCCCATTAAGAACCTTTGACTCATGTAGAATCATCTTCTCACTAGTGCCAGGGAGAGCTATTTTGGTCAGGGAAGTCATGGTGAATGAAATTCCTTTTCAGGAATGGTGGTATGGATTTCATAATTGTTCCCAGAACTTGAAGTGGAAAGTCTGAGGGTGGGAGAGGGATTCAGGAGGTGAGAATGTAAGCTCAGTAGCTTTACATGAAGATGATTACAGGACAAGGGTGCTGGGACCCACCATAGTCTAGATATGGTGAATACTGGCCAATAAGAAACCCACAGTTCCAAGGTAGGAGGTGGAATGCTGGATTAGAGGTAGGTGGAATCACTATAATTCAGTGAAAAAAATAATTAAAATCACAGTTTTGATAAAATAGGATATAAAATAAACAAATTAAAATCATCACATATATTTAAAAAACCCAACTATTCCTATGATTTCATCCATATGGGGACTTCCAATGTACAAACTCCCTCTAAATCACTATTCTATAATTTATACAGTTACTAAGAGTTGTCAAGAGGCGCTGGAAGTTTGAGTGACTTGCCTAGGGACATAGAGCTAGTATGTATCAGAAGTAGGATTTAAATGCAAGAGTTCCTGACTCCAAGGCTAGTTCTGCATTTACTAGGAAGGGTTCCTTCTCTACAGGACTGTTGTGAAGCTCAGAAAAAAATGGATAATAGTTGTAGCAATTGAATGGAATCTTAAAGGATAGGAAGAATTTGATATGGAGGGATTGGATAAGGTGGAGTATTACATATATAGGAAATATTCTAAGCAACCATTCAGAGGCAAGAGAACGTGGAGCATTTTCAGGATGGTGAATAGTCTCATTTACTAAGTGAAGGGGAATAGTATGTCTTAAGACTGAAAAGGTATTGGAAGCCTCTGTGTATCAAGAGGAAGCTCTCTGAAAATCTAAATCTGTCTACATCAACCCAGTTAATCTAACTGAATATTGAGCTAGGGCTAAGAAAAGGAGAAGCCTGGCTTCTGAGTCTACAAAGGGATCAACTCCCCTAGGAAGTTGGAAAGCTGGGAGAGGGATAAAAGGAGAACTTATTTCTACCTAGGACAATTATGTTCTTAAGCTGGAAACAACAGAAGTTAAGAGATGAAAGTTTCATTCAGATTTGTTTTGGGCTGCCAAGTTGGCAGCTACAGGAAGCACAAGGAGGAGTGCCTTTTGCGTCTCTACTGAGACCAGGAAACGGCTCCAACTTTCCTAATGTTTCAGCTATTGAGGGTGCAATTTGTGCCAAAAAAGAGCATTTCATATCTGAGATTTAGGTCTCATATTTGTAGTAAGCCTCCTTTTCTTCCAATGCAAAGCCATAAACTCCATTTTGCTTATTAGGGCCTCACAAATGATGTCATATGGGAGGCACTAAGCTCATCCCAGCAGAGAAGAAACATTTCTTCCAGTGAATGGACATTGATGCTGATGTTGGGTCTCCTGAGAGACTGGGTTTATTTTTCTTTCTCAAAGAAAGGCACAGAGCTTTGGAATTTAAGCATGTTGAGTATGAATTTTCAATGAATGAGTTTAGGAAAAAAGGAATTTCTAACTAGGGAACTGGATTAGATGATCTCTGAGGTCCCTTCTAATGTCATGATTCTAGAATTTATAAGATTCTATAATGATGGCTTAGTTTCCAAACTTGGGACCTTTCTTACTCTAAGAGTAATCAATTAAAACATTTCAAACATATTAATTGAATGTAGTTGAGGATTAATTTAATGTAGTAAATGATAAGTAGCAAATGAGTAGTACAAATAAACGTTATTGGAGATAGAAGGATGGAGAAAGACATCATCTCCATTTGGGATAGAGGAATCATTATGCTAGAGGTAGAAATTATGACATGGCAGGAAAAAAAACTGATTTGATCTCAGGTCACATTAAAAGAATAGAAAGTTATAGATGTAAGGAGACTAGTACTGCTCTACTTTTTTTAAGTCAGCCCACATTTGAACTATTGGATTCAGTTCTGGGTGCTACAGTTTAGATAAAAATTGATAAGCTGGAAAGCATCCAGAAGAGGATAACTAGAATGGTAACTGGCACATTCAATTTAATGAAAGGTTGAAGGGACGGGATGTTTAGTCTGCAGAAGAGAAGGCTCAGGAAAGACATGATAACTGTCTTCAAGGACTTAAAAGACTGCCATATGGAAGATGAACTGGACTTGTTCTGTTTGGCTCCACAAGACAGAATGAAGAAGTACAAAATGGATAATTTAGACTAGATGTCAAGAAAGACTGATAAAATTATTTAGTGCTTTATGCCTAGTGATTCAGGTAGATAGGTGGTGTAGTGGATAAAGTGCTGGGTGTAGAGTTGGGAAGACTCATCTTCCTCAGCTCAAATCTGGCCTCAGACACTTAACAGCTATGTGACTCTGGGCAAGGCACTTAACCTTGTTTGCTTCAGGTTCCTCATCTGTGAAATGATCTGCAGAAGGAAATGACAAATCACTCCAATATCTCTGCCTAAAAAACCCCAAATAGGGTCCCAAAAAGCCAGACATGACTGAAACAACTGAACAAGCAAAATAAACACAAAACCTATTGATTCACAGTAATTACATCTTTAAACTGGTTGAATTTTATCTATAATATTTATTTCAATCCTCCAAGCATCTTTGGTTTCTTAGTATGGGTGTTCAACCCCTATGGCCTTGGTAGATTGTGTTTTAAAACTGTGGTCAACTCTAAGAGGCTGAACCAAGAATGACATACATAAAGTCTTACACAGCTAGTGACTTACCGTGTGTCTGTGGCCAAATTTGAACTCAGATCCTCCTGACTCTGGGGCCAGTGCTCTATCCACCGCACCACCTCACTGCCCCTGACATAAAATCTTTCACTGAGCCTCTATACATAGCCTTTTCAACTTAGGAGGATTTGCCAAAGCTTGGACTTCACTAGCATAACCTTCAAGAAATCACATCCTTGCTAACGTTGGGGGATTGCAGGAGTAATTCTGTGATAAACACTTATGCAGACTAAAAAATGCAGGGATTTACATGTGTCCTGTTTTGTCATAGAATGTGATATCCTTTTCCAAAACAAAAATAAGGATGCATGACCTGAGAAAGACTATTCTTTTTTTTAAAGCCTGAGTAAAAATACCATTACTTATTTTTCTTCTTAAAATTAAAAAAAAATTTATGCTATTTAGTCACTAGCTTATATTTCTAGAAGGCAATAGAGAGGTACCTCTAAGGAGGCAGCAATACATTTTCAGTTAATCAATTAATCAATGAATCAATAAGCTTTAGTTTAAGTATGTGCTATGTGCCAGGAATTGAGCCTGGTGAAAGAGATGGTAAAAAGAGATAAAACCATCCCTTTCCTAAAGGAGTCTACATTAGACTGAGGGAGATAACATGTACACAATAGGCATAAACAGAATATAAATATTAGCTAACCTTGAAAAAGAAGAAGAACTAATAGCTGGCAAAGGGATCTGGAGGGACTTCATGTGGAAAGTGGAAATTGAGTTGAATCTTAAAGGAAACTGGAGATTCCAAAAGGTAATGATGAGGAGGGAAAACATTCTAGGCATGGGGAACAGCTTGAGCAAAAGAGAGAAAGGAGATGGAATTTCATGTAAGTGGAATGCAAAATAGGCCAGCATGGGTAGACCATTATAATGTGTGAAGTGGAATAAAAAGGAAAGGTAGGAAGGATGCAAGTTGTTTAAAAAAACGAACAAACAAACAAAAAACTTTAAATGCCAAACACAAGAACTTACATTTGATCCTAGAGGTGATGAGGAGCCACTGGATTTTGTTGAATAGGAAGGTGACATGGTCAGATCTGCCTTTTAGGAAAACAGCTATGATGGCTTTGTGGAAGATGGATTATAGGAGAGAGAACCTTAAGGCAGGAAGACACAATAGGAGTCTATTGTAATAGTCTGTGTGAGAAGCAATGGAAGCTGGTATGATTGGAAATGAGACATGGGTGAAAGATATTTTGGAGATAGAGATGGCAAGATCTTACAACTTTGTATGGGGTGATTGAGGTATTAAGGATGACAATGAGGTTGTGATCCTGACTGACTGAAAAAATGGTGCTGGCCTTGAAAAGTGACTAAGGAGTTCAGAAGAGACGTGAGTTTTCCAGGAAATTTGAATTGAGAAATACAAAAGGGAATTGGAGCAAATGATATTATTAAAAAATATGTGACACCATCCACCCCTACATGATGCCCTGTTATTGTGCATTGAATGCTACCTTTCATAAGCTTACAGAAAAAACATCATGCCACTTTATCAATTATTTAGCAATGGAGTGTAAGATCTTGAATTATCTACAAGGTGACACTACATTAGAAAACCATCATTCCCACCCTTGTAAATTACTTTCTCTGTAGGATACAGGAATTAGCCTTCTCCTATGAGGCTTCAGTCTTGCAATTGGCCACAAAAAGGAGTCCAGCCTTAATACTCAGGATGCTTCCTAGCATTACCCCCAGGGAGTTTGATTAACCACTTACTGGTAAGATCCAAAATTAATTAAGAAAATTTTATAGAATTTTGCTCAAAATATTAAAGCATAAAATCTGATGTCTAGACTTAATTCAGAACCTCCACCTCACCTGGATTTCATTCTTTTCATTTGTTGCATTTATAGATTTGGAGAGACTTCATGTGTTGTGGCATGATAGATTGTAGTAAATTCTGTAGAATACAGTATGGGGAAAAGGGATCTAGCTCAAACCCCCCTGTATAGAGATATTCATCTCCAATCATTTTGTAATCCTATTCTCTGTTGCCTTCTCAAATGTTTAGGTTAAGAAAAGAAAAATCCAGACAATACATAACCATGGCTCATAAGAAAGAAATTCATGGAAAGAGTTTTCATTTCCTGTCCCAAGACCATGCACTAAAAACCAAGGAAAGCATGAAAGATGGTAAAAGGCTTCCAAACTGAGTTGCTCATTTATGGACCAATAGATAAATTAGCTTCTTCAGCTCACTGGCCCAGTGGGATTCAACCAGAAGGCTTAGACCTTCTGGATCTTTTCTCATGGTTCTTAGACCCCATCTCTGCTTCCAAATTAGCATCTCTCCTGGCTGTGCTGTTCTCCAGTTGCCTTGATCTATGCTCCAGGCCATGAAGCTCTCCTCATAGTACTGTGGCTTTATGTCAATGCTGACTATCCTCATATCCAAGTCTTTCTGTCCCAGAAGTCTGAACCACAAGTGCAGAGGAAGGAAAATATCAAGTGAAAAGAAGACACCCAATGCATAGATTGGATCCCTAGATCTTATTGTGTGACTTCTGATCTAGTAGCCTTCTCACTGTGGAATATGCCTTTAATACCATGCGCTAGCAGCCTTCTCACCCTGGAGAATCTTTTGTGTCTACAGAATTTGCACCCTGAAAGATCACTCTGCCTCTGTGGCTCCTTCTCCTTGGTTGGTTTCATCCAGAACTTTCATTATAAGGAAGGGCCCAGGCCAGCCACATTGACTCATTCATTCCTCTGTAGGCCCCACTCCTGACTCTACTGACTTCTTTCTCCATCATTCTCCCATTCAGGTACCTTTTTGTCATTAAGCCCACTTTTTATCCAGTTTTCTCATGTGTTGTCTTCTCCTTACAATACATGCCTTGTAAGAGCAGATACTGTCTTTCTCTTTGCTTCTATTTGTATTCCCAGACCTCAGGACATATCTGCTATGTAGTTAGTGCTTAATGAATGAATGTCGACTTTTGTGAATTTTACATGGCAAACTCATAAGATATTGCTCTGCTACCCAATTTATATCTTTATAAATCATTTCTCCACACTTAAATTCAAGGAGATAAGTGGGGCAAGCATGGACACAGTTTACAAATGCATGATCAAAAAAGATAGGCTGGTCAAGGAAGAACCAATTAATGCCTCACACATCCCATGGCTATTCTCATAGTGTTAGCAGAAAATGAGGGGTGAGGAAGACCTTAAGAATATTGGATTGGCCCCCTTTGGTAAAATTATGGGAAGACATAGATAAGAGTCCCAAAGAAAAAGGTGGTTATGATGTGCATTGCTGGAGAGTCTGCTCGCAGTGATGAGGTCAAAATTCCACTTGAGTATTTAACCATATTTTACAAATCCATTTGGTTCAGGTAAGGAGAAAATATTATTTTCTAATGAAACCTTGACCAGTATTGTGAACATCATCAAAACTACTTAACAATAATAACCTCTGCTATGCCTCAGCCACAGTCACAGCAAATTATTATTAGAATTGTGAATATGATCTGTGGGCATACCACATCAACCAACTATGTAACTCTTTGACCTAAGCATCTATGGTTTGGATAATGTGATGATCCTGTGACTTCCATATAAATGAAAAAAATTCCCCTAAAAAAAAAAAGGACAACTAGGCAACTGGGTTAAATATTAAGTGTCACATTTAGTAGTAGGTGTTTTTCTTTCTAGGTAGATTTTGGCCTTTTGACCAATGTAGCTCTTCACAGATCATAAATACAAATTTTGATGTTAACTAGATTCATTAGGTTTTACAGTGTTATGAATCTTACTTTTGTTTTGGCTGGTTTATAGCTTACTTTCTCCAAATTCCCACTTAAAAACCAAAGAAACCACAAACCACAAGATAAACCAATTGCTTTCTGTGTTTTCCACCAAGAGTCCTATTGTTGGATGGTTTACTTTAAATCTAAACTCAAGATTTTCACTAAGGTTGAGTGTTAACCCCCAAAAGCACTGTGGGCAGTCAGCCCATCTGCACTTCAGATGATCTGCACAGCTATTGGATTAATTTCAAGTTGGAATTTCTCTTTGACCTATCATGCATTGTTATTCACAGGACTGTTATTTGAATATTCTTATTCTGTGTATGTATGTGTTTGTGTGTGTGTGTGTGTGAGAGAGAGAGAGAGAGAGCGAGAGAGAGACACAGACAGACAGACAGACAGACACAGAGAGACAGAGAGAGACAGAGACAGAGAGACATCATGACAGAGATAGAGAGTCACAGATACAGATATATATAGATATAGATATAGATATAGATATAGATATAGATATAGATATAGATATAGATATAGATATAGATATAGATATAGATATAGATATAGATATAGATATAGATATAGATATAGATATAGATCTATCTATCTATCTATCCGAGGTACATTATATGTGATCAAGAGATTTGCTATTTTGGATGAGTTTGCATCTTTCAAAGACAGAGATTATGAAAAGAGAATTTCTTTGAGGAATGCTAAAGTTGACATTCTCTCTTTTTTCTTCAAGTCTGTTAATTAATTAGTATTCACTATGTCTCTTGAGAGTAAGCATTTTTTAGGGGATGAGGAAATTGAATCAAGGTCAAAGGCATAGGCTAGCTCACCTGAGTTTCTTTGCCAATGCTTCAAATTCAGTTCAGCAATTTGTGACTGTGAGTCACAATGAGTACCTTTAGTACATGTTTCTGTTCCATATCTGTTCCATATTAATGATACATAGCCATACTACAAATTTTATGACATAACCAGGAGACAAGCTTCCATGAGTGTTATAATTTATTGCTTAGTATGCTCACAAAGAGCTTTTCCCACTTGAAATAGACATTAAATATTAATATTGTGTATTTCATACTTTCATCATAATTTAATAATTTACTAAAATAATTTAAACAAAAATATTAATGTTATCAGATTTAATTCTCACTCTCTCTCTCTCTCTCTCTCTCTCTCTCTCTCTCTTTCTCTCTCTCTCTCTCTTTCTCTCTCTCTCCCCTTTAGCTTTAAACTCAGTGGAACCACCATCTTGAATAATTTTCATCAAATTCTGTAATGATTGCTATTTTTTTTAGCAATGCTGTTTAGGAATGTAAGTTTCATTCATTTAAAGATTTCAGTTGGAGGATTCTAAGCACAGACTTTTTTTTCTATTGGATCTATGATTTCATTGGCGTAGGGAACCTCCAACAGGGACACTTTCTCAACCATTGTAGATTGGCACCTACTCTTCAAGTTATAGTCTTTGAGAGTTTCTTAGGGCATTAATGGATCAAGTGACTTGTCCAAGGTTATGTAGCCAGTATCTATCAGAGAAGGCCCTTGAATCTAGGTGATTCTTATAGTGAATACAGCTCTCTATCCAATGTGTTAAACTATCATAAATTGATATTTCAATAAATATCCACAAGGAAATGGAACCATTAACACAATGTTCTTACAAGAGAAAGAGCTCTGGATTTAGAATCAGAGGATTTGGGTTTGAATCCTGCATCTGACACATTCTACTTACATGATCTTGAGCAATTCTTTCCACTTGATTAGATCTCAGTTTCTTCAACTGTTAAATTGCAGGGTTGGCCTCTCAATCTATGATATTATTAATTGCTTCCTTTTCATCCTGAGTAACTATATAGAAGTAGCATGTTACTATATTATAGAGTAACCATGTTTTAAAATTTTGGTGACCATGAAACAAAATGATTCCAATTGAATCAAACTATTTTTTATTTTCATTTTGGTGATTATACCTACTATAAATACCACTAGCAGAAACCTGTAAACCCTAACTCAGATTTACCCTCAAAAATTAGAGACAAAATCTGCAAATGTCATCTTCTGAAATGGTAGCCTGTAAGAATTAAAAAGTCTGGGTGAGATTAGCCCATCTGAAGAAACAGTTCAACCTAGGAGATGAGACAACATGTGAATATGTTTTTGATGAGAATAGGGTTACTTCCAAATATAAAAAAGACAACTAGTTTGTCTATGAATCATTCAGGGATACAACTGTTTCCAGAAACCACTAAAGAAAAATGCCAATACAAACTATAATTAATATAAAATAAGTTATAATTTAATCAGTTATAATGTGCATAATGCATTTTTATCATGTGAGTAGTCTGCATAGAGTCTAGGAAAAGTAAAACCAAACACTAATGAAGTTCTCTAATTACAGATTGTCAGAAGCTCAGGTTTGGAAAGACTCTAGAAGTCATCTAGTCAAAACCATAAGTCCAGGAAAGACAAGTATTTATTAAGTGTCTATTGTGTGGCAGGAATTGTGCTAAGTGCTGGAATTACAAAGAGGCAAAAGCCTAGTCTTTGCTATCAGTGAGTTTATTGGGTGTAGGAATCCCCTCTCCCAGATTCCCTACAAGTAATCTTCCTGTCTTTGTTTGAAACCTTGGAATGATAAGGAACTGATTTCATTCCAAGGTTGTCTCTTCCACTTTAGCTAGCTCTAATTAAATGTAGGAAGTTTCTCCTTAAATTAAATTGAAATCTGTGTCTCTGAAACATCTATCCAGGGCTCCTCTTTTTCCATTTGGGGTAAGGTAAAACAAGTCTACTTTCTCTTTCAGTCCTTCACAGAACATCATAGTATAGATTTAGAGCAGGAAGGAACCTTATAAGCCATATTGTGCAGGAAATCCCCATCCCACATTTTACAGGTAAGGAAACAGAGGCCCAGAGAGTTAAATCACATGGCTAGCAAGGGTCTGTGGTGAGATTTGAGTCCAGGTCTTCCTAACTC
The DNA here is from genome assembly GCF_003287225.1 of Phascolarctos cinereus. Lineage (NCBI taxonomy): Eukaryota > Metazoa > Chordata > Mammalia > Diprotodontia > Phascolarctidae > Phascolarctos > Phascolarctos cinereus. The sequence goes on from NW_027555847.1 coordinate 467,907,452, forward strand.
CACATTCTACCATGCTGTTTGAATACAACTATCATGCTTTCCTTAAGCATTCTCTTCTTCAAGGATCCTTTTGTAGCATGCTTTTCAATCAGCACACCTTTTTCACCCTCCTTCCAACACATTAAACTTCACCAACTCATCATATTTAATTTTGTTTTTTTTCCCCCCTGTAAATTGGACCATTTTATTTAAAGGCAGGAAAACATCTAAAATCAGGAAGACTTCAGAGGGTGTATTGACTAAAGTCTAAAATTAAAATAACAAAGAGCTTGAAACAAATGTCAGATCAAAAGGGACAAGAATCTTGCAATAAAGATAGGATGATTATAAGCTTTTAATTATTCTTATTTTAAAATTTTATTTGTCAAATCTTGAGTCTTCAGTTCTTATATTTCATGTAATTTGAATCACAACCCTGGAGTGTTAGTGTATTTCTTGGTCCCAATTTATTATACCTACATACATTAACTATCCTATCCACCTTTGTCCTATCCACAAATTAAAAAAAAAAGTCATCTTCATCTTCATCCAATTTATTATTTTAAAAATGGTATAGAATAGTGATAAAAAAACAGATTCCTCATGTAATCCACTATATGCCTCCCTCCATGTTAACACTAATCTACTAAAACTCATTAAATAAAGTTTAGAAAACATTTTATATGCATTTCTCATTTGATCTTCATAACAGCCCTGTCAAGTAGATACATCACCTTTCTTTCATTCTAGAGATGAGTAAACTAAGGCTCAGAGATTTTTAGTGACTTGGTGAGATGGTCACATGTCTGAGATTGGTCAGAGCTGGGATTTGAACCAACAGCTCTCTTTGCTCCAAGGTCAGCACATTTTCCACTTTATTACACCGTCTCTTTCAAAATCTTCATTTTTTGGATTTAGTCACTCAATTTATTCTAAGATCTTCTAACAGAATCTGATGTTTCTCCATTTTGTCTTGAAGGAGATAATGAAAGACTTTGTTAAATACCTTTCTGAGATCCAGTTATACTGTGTCTATTCCCTTGGTTTCCTAGCTTAATAACTTAGTCAACAAAAGGAAATGAGATGAATCTGGTATGACTCATTCTTGATTAACCCATGATGTCCCATTGGGATCACCACTTTCTAAATACTCACAAACAACCCATTTAATAATGCATTGTTTAAATTTGCCAGGAATTGAAGTCAATTTTTCCAGTCTAAACTTTGAAGAATCAATATCTTCTCCCATTTTGAAAGTCAGAATGACATTTGCTTGTCTCCAGATTTGTGGTACCTCTTTCATCCTACACAAATTTTCTCCATATCACTGAGAATATCTCAACAGTCATATCTAAAAATTCTTTCAGACTCTGGAACACATTTCACTTACCACTGATTGCTTGAACTCGTTGAAGGACCCAAAATGATCTCTTAGCATTTTCTTGTATTTTAATTTAATTTAACCCCACAAATGCTAATTAAGCTTCTGCTATACGTCAGGCATGCACTGTTTTCAGTATTTGATTTTAATACGTTTTAACCACATTTGTCGTATCCTTCCCAGTCTCAAGATTATTCTCCTTTATAAAGAAAATTCATCTAAAAATACCCTCCAAAGATTGTCATCTTTCTCCTCTCTGTTATTGTTACAACTTGCATCCAAAACAGAAGTTTTTCCTCAGATTTCTATGTTGCTTCTGACATTCCATGTTTAATTTATCTTTGGTCTTTCTTTTTTTATTTTTTAATATTAAGCATTTATTAATTTATTTATTTTTTAGTTTTCAACATTCACTTCCACAAGATTTACAGTTCCAAATTTTCTCCCCACCTCATCCCTCCCCCACCCTAAGATGGTGTGCATTCTGAATACCTTTTCCCTTAATCTATCCTCCCTTCTATCACCCCCCCCTTTCTTTTATCCCCTTCTCCTTCTATTTTCCTGTAGAGCAGGATAGATTTCTACACCCCATTGTCTATATATCTTATTTCCCAGTTGCATGTGAAAACAATTTTTAACATTTGTTTTTAAAACCTTGGGTTCCAAATTTTCTCCCTTCCTCCCTCCCCACCCACCCTAATTGAGAAGGCAAGCAACTCAATGCAGGTTATACATGTGCAGTCATGCAAGATACTTCCATAGTAGTCATGCTGTGAAAAACTAACTATATTTCCCTTCATACTATCCCACCCTCCATTTATTCTATTCTCTCTTTTTACCCTGTCTCTCCTCAGAAGCATTTGCTTCTGATTACCCCTTCCCCTAATCTGCCCTCCCTTCTATCATCCCCCTCACTGCCCCCCCTTATTCCTTTTCCACCTATTTTCCTGTAGGGTAAGATAGATTTCCATACCCATTTGAGTGTGTATGTTATTCCCTCCTTAAGCCAAATCCGATGAGAATAAGATTCACTCATTCCCTCTCACTTTCCCCCACTTCCCCTCCACTGTAAAAACCTTTTCTTGTACATTTTAGGTGAGATAATTTGCCCCATTCTACCTCTTCCTTTCTCTTTCCTCCAGTATAATCCTCTCTCACCACTTAATTTTATTTTTAGATATCACCCCATTCATCTTCAACTCACCCTGTGCCATCTATCTATCTATCTATCTATCTATCTATCTATCTATCTATCCATATTTTTTTCCCCTCCAACTACCCTAGTACAGACAAAGGTCTCATGAGTTACAAATATCATCCTTCCATATAGGAATGTAAACAATTCAACTTTAATAAGTCTCTTATGATTTCTCTTTCCTGTTTCCCTTTTCATGCTTTTCTTCAGTCTTGTATTTGCAAGTCAAATTTTCTATTTACTTCTGGTCTTTTCATCAAGAATGCATTAAAGTTCTCTATTTCAATGTATATCATTTTCCCCCTTGAAGGATTATACTCATTTTTGCTGGGTAGGTGATTCTTCGTTGTAACCTTACCTCCTTTGACCTCCAGAATATTATATTCCAAGCCCTGCCATCCCTTAATGTAGAAGCTGCTAAATCCTGTGCTATCCTAATTGTGTTTCCATAATACTTGTATTGTTTCTTTCTGGTTGCTTGCAACATTTTCTCCTTGACCTTAGAACTCTGGAATTTGGCTATAATATTCCTAGGAGTTTTCCTATGGGGTTCTCTTTCAGGAGGTGATCAGTGGATTCTTTTCATTTCTGTTTTACCCTCTTGTTCTAGAATATCAGGGCAGTTTTCCTTGATAATTTCTAGAAAGATGATGTCTATGCTCTTTTTTTTTTTATCATGGCTTTCAGGTAGTCCAATAATTTTTAAATTCTCTCTCTTGGATCTATTTTCCAGGTCAGTTGTTTTTGCAATGACATTTTTCACATTGTCTTCTATTTTTTCATTCTTTTGGTCTTGTTTTACAATGTCTCAATCTCTCATGAAGTCATTAGCTTGCCTTTGTTCCATTCCAATTTTTAAGGAAGTGTTTTCTTCTGTGAGCTTTTGGACTTCCTTTTCCATTTGGCCAATTCTGTTTTTGAAGGCATTCTTCTGCTCATTGGATTTTTGGACCTCCTTTGTCATTTTGGTTAGGCTATTTTTTAAGGTTATTTTCTTCAGTATTTTTGGGGTCTCCTTTAGCAAGCTGTTGACTTGTTTTTCGTGATTTTCTTGCTTTACTCTCATTTCCCTTCCCAGTTTTTCCTCTACTTCTCTTACTTGCTTCTCAAAAATCTTTTTGAGCTCTTTCATGGCCTGGGATTCATATTTTTCTTGGATGCTTTGGATGTAGGAGCTTTGACTTCGTTATCTTCTTCTGGTTGTATGTTTTGATCCTCTTTGTCACCAAGGAAAGATTTTATGGTGTGACTTTTTTTGGCCTTTTGCTCATGTTCCCAGCCAATTACTTGAGTTTTAAATTCTTTGTTAATGTATGGGTCTGCTTCCAGTGTGGAGAATGTGCTTTCCCAAACTTCAGGGGTTTTGTGCAGATGTTTTCAGAGATACTTGTAGGGACCTGTAAATTTTCAGTTCTTCCAAGGTGCTATGATCAAGGGCAAGGTGTTTACTCCTTCCCTGGCCTGTGCTCTGTTCTATAAGTGATCACAAGCACTCTTTTCTGCCTTGGAACTGTGAGGAGGATTCTCTCTCCACCACCACCACAAGCGTCATCATGCCAGCACCCCTCCTCACCCCAGGACTGCTGTGCAGAGCTGTGACCCAAATCCAAGCATGGGAAAAGCAAGAGAATCCTGTCTCAGCAGCAGCAAAGAGATCCCTGCCATCCCCCTATGATCAGCCACTTGATTCCCCCTCTATCTGTGGGCTGAGAGCTCTGGAAGCAGCCACCACCACAAGGTTGCACTGAGACTAGGGCAGGGACCAAGCTTTTCTCTCACTGTGGTCAGATATACTACTGACCTTCTAAGTCTCTTTTGTGTTTGTGGGTTGAGAAGTCTGGAAACCACCACAACTCCCCTTGATTCAATCCCCTGAGGACTGCTACAGGTTTGCTGAGACCTGGTTTTTGCCTGTGTGGCCCACACTGAACTACACTCCTCTCTCAACCTGGCCTAATAGACCTTTCTAATCAGCTGTCCAGGTTGTCTTGGGCTGGAAATTTGGTTCATTCAGTCTTTTTGTGGGTTCTGCTGCTCTAGAATTTGTTTAGAGACAGTTTTTATAGATATTTGGGGAGGTTTGGGGGAGAGCTCAAGCAAGTCACTGCTTTTACTCTGCCATCTTGGCTCCATCCCCTCATGCATTTTTTTTTAAAGCACCCTTTTTTGGTCATTACCATTCATAGCAATCCTTAAGTCTTTCTTAACCCTATCTTTACAGGAACATGACAGTGCTCTGTATTCACCCCTAGTTATTGGGTTGGATTTTTAGGTAGAATTATCCCTAGAGTGGAGAATGTCAACTCATTAAGTGTCCCCATCTTCATGAAAATGAACTTTAAGATTTTTAAATCTACTTTTGTCCTGATACTATGTTATTTTGTAGAATATTTTCACGAGAGAACTTAGCCCTAAAAGAGAGGCCATCCTGTGAAGAAAGTCAGTACTAGTTCTTATGAATATATATAGATATCTAGATTTAAATCTAGATCTGGATATCTATATCTATGTTAATCTATCTATATTAGAAGAACTACTATATATATGTACACACACATATGTATATACACATATACAATCTGGCTTCAAACACTCACTAACTGTGTGAACCTGGGTAGGTCAATCTCTGTTTGCCTAAATCCATTGGAGAAGGAAATGGCAAACAACTTTAGCATCTTTGGCAAGAAAACCAAATGGACACTATGGTCCATGCATCAGGAAGAGTCAGAAACAACTGAACAACATGTATTATAAAAATTAAAGGAAAATTTTACAGAAAATTTGTAGAAAGTTAACAAGTCTCCTGAGAGAAGTAATCCATGAGGAGGGAGTGTCTGGCAGTTATTTATTACAATGACCAATACTGATTTGTAAGCCTTAATGTGCTATAGAAATCCGAATTGTTATTATGAATAATTATTATTCCTGGTTCTCATGCCAGATATATCTCCTTTGCAATTCAGTTTTTTTTCCTGCTCTGTATCCCCAATGCTAGTGAAGTGTTTTGCTCATAGTAAATATCTAACAAATGCCCCTGACCTCAAGGAGCTTACATTTCAATAGGAAGGATATGACACATATAGAAATAAATTTGATAAATGGTGGATTGTGATTGGGTAAAGCAAGGATCTAGATTTGTGTACCAGGAAAATTTAAGGAAGAAGAGATTATTTTAATCTAGAAAGAACAGTGCATGATTGTAAAGGAAGGGATGTTCTGAAGAAGACTTTGAAGGGAGGAAAACATTTCAACAGCAGTTATGATTTTTGTCTTGCCGCTGGACTTTGATGACTGTAGATGAGAGAGTGAAGAGACTGTGTAACTCTACCTCACATAAATCCAGTTCAACCATGAGTCAAGACATCACCTCATGATATCATTGGTCCTCTTCTAAAATGAAGGACAAAAATAACAACAGTTAAAAACATTCCCTAATTTCCAGTTCTTTAGCACTAGAAAGTTAGCTATTATAAATATTTTTGTACATATGAGTCCTTTCACTCTTTTTTTTTTATCTCTTTGGAGTATGGTTCTATTAGTAGTATTACTGGGTCGCAGGGTTTGAACAGTGTAATGCCTTTTGAGGCACAGTTCCAAATTGTTTTCTAGAATGGATGTATCAATTCACAGTTCCAACAACACTATATTAGTGTTCTTGTTATCCCTATGCCTCTTTTTCCCTTTTTTGGGTCATCTATGATAAATTGATGAGTGGAAGTAGAATCTCAGAACTGATTTAATGTGCATTCTCTAATTGTTAGTAATTTTAAAAACCATTTTTATATGATTGTTGATTCCTTGGCTTTTCTCCTTTGGAGAAAATCTTTCTATATCTTTTTTTCTTTTTATATCTTTTTACAATTTATAACTTGGGTAGTGACTTTATTTTGGATGATGCATTTATCAGAGAAATTCATTGAAAATATTTTTTTTTCCAATTTGACTGTTTTATTATTTTGTCTGGACTAGCTTTATTTTTGCAAAACCTATTAAATTTTGTCATCAAAATTTTCCATTTTATTTTCTTGATCTCTTATTTAGTAATGAACTCTTTTCTTATCCATAATCATAAAAGGTATTATCTTCCTTTTTCCTCAATTTTTTTTTCTGATGTAAACTTCTTAAAGTCCTTTATTAATCTGAAGTTTATCTTGGTATATGATGTGAGATGCTGGTCCATACCTGATTTATACCAGACTGCTTTATAGTTTTCCCTGTAATTTTTGTTAGTTACTTTTTATCCAATAGGTAGGCTCATTGGAAATATCTGAAATCATACTATTTACACATTTGCTTCTTTATGTTTTATACTTAATCTGTTCAATTGTTTGATTTATTTATTTTCTATCAGGTATAAAATACTTTTGATAATTACTGCTTCCTAGTATAATGGTAGAGGTTGATTGAGTAAATCAATCAAATCACCCACCACCTACTTAAAATAAGTAATAAGTTACATTCAGAGTGTTCACAATACGTGAATAAGGCTGAGAAACTTCACTAGTTCCAAAAGAAAATCTACTTGGATTGGTTGATTGGATCACACCTTCTGGAGCCTGTATAAAATCATGCAACTCTTTGGAATCCAGGGATTTAAGTTCTCAAAGTGGAAAGGAAAAAGTGTTTCAATTACCTCCTCTCCCACAAGGAACTAATGGTGGAGGGAGGACTACAGTCTCAGACCTAAGATTTGATCTCTATCTTCTTTCTCCCTATCCCTCACTTAGCCAAAAGAGACTGTCAACACTTGGAGGGTCCAGAGGATTTGGCATTTTTCTTGGCTTTGTAGCAGGGTCTGTAGAATGGAATATGGTCACATCAGAAACTAAGGAAAGAGTAAATGAAATCAGTAAAACTGGTGTAAGGCTCTAAAAGAGCTCAGAAGACAAGTTACACCATACCTGAGAGGAAACTTTTTTGATGATTCCAGCAAAAAGGATTTCTAAGAATTGTGAATTGTCACTTTTCTCTTGGTTTCTACATATATACGCTTGTGGGACTGTATATTCCAACCTTTAGCGGAATGTTTGTACGTTGTATGTTGTGTATAGTACTTTGCAATCCCAGTAAACATTTCTTTCTAAAAATTTTCTGCCTAATTGCTATCCATCAATAATCTTGGCAGGAAGCTCACTGATAGGAGCTTATTACCTACAGCACTAGAAAGACAACTGCAACCCCTCAGGCCTGGTCTCAGAACCCTGAGGGAATGTAGAAACCACTTTCTACAGACCTAAAATGTTAATGTGATTAGGGGTTGGGATTTGGAACCTCATAGCTTAGATTTGTTAGGGTAGTATAGTTTAAGATCTGGTAAGACCCAGTAAGTTCTATTTTTCCCTTTTTTCATCATTTTAAAAATAGTTTTTGACTTTTTGTTCTTCCAAGTAAATTTCATCACTATTATTTCTGCATCTACAAAGTAATCCTTTGGCAGTTTGGTATCACTCTGATAAGTAAATTTATTTATACAGTATTGTTGTCCTTAATATCTATATAACTCTATCTCTATGCATATATAACTGTATTCATATAGTTTCTGTTTATCTTGGTAGGTAGACTTCAGTTTATATTTACAAATTCTGTATTTGAATGGATTTTCTATCTCTTCCTTTTGGATGTTATTGATTATATGCAGAAATATAAATTGTTTATGTGATTTATTTTATAGACTATAGCTTTCCTACAATAATTACTTCAATTAATGTTTCAGTTGACTAGAGTTCTGTAGATAGACCATCACATAATCTGCAAAAGTGATAATTTTGTTTCCTCTATGTATATACTTATTTTCTTGATTTCTTAGTCTTGTTGTTATAGCTTACTTTATGAGCTCTGTGTTTAATAGTGATGATAATAAACATCCTTTCTCTATCTCATTTTAAAAAAAGGCCTCTAGCCTATTTTTACTATGTATAATATTGACTTTTGAGTTTAGGTAAATATTATTTACCACAGCATAGAAAGGTTCATTTATTCTTATGTTTTCTAATATTTTTGATTGTAATGGGCTTTGAGTTTAAATAATTTTTAATCTGTTGAAAAAGTTATTTGTTTTTATTATTTTTCTTATGAATATGTTCTATTAGTAGTAGTAGTAGTAGTAGTAGTAGTATTGTTATTATTATATTTTGTAACTTTTTTATATTGGACCAACCTTACATTGCTATTATAAGTTCAACCCTGTCATATTTTAATACATTATTGTGGCCTTTTTACTAATATTTTGTTTTATATTTTTGTGTCAATATTCATTATGGATATTAGTCTGTACTTTTCTTCTTATGCTTGGTCTTTCCATGATTTAAGTATCAACTATGAAACATAATATTTGTGTCTTTGAAAGAAGTTGAAAGAATCTCTTCCTTCTTTTGCAAATAATTTATGCAATATTGGAATTAATTGTTCTTTGAATGTTTGATAGAATTCACTGATAAATTCATCTTGCCAATTTTTTTCTTGAGAGGAGTTCACTTATGGCTTATCCAATTCTTTTCCTGTTGTTGAGTAATTTAAATAATTTGTTTCTTTTATAGTTAATCTGAGTATCTTCTATAGCAAAAATATTGATCCATTTAATTTATCAGTTTTGTTTGCCTAATTCTTCTTAAATTATTGTGAAATCTTCTTTATTCATTTTTGATAGTAACATTTTGGTTTTTTTCACTGTCTTCTTAATCATATTAGTTAACTATTCATCTATTTTATTAGTTTTATTTGTCATTTCATTTTTTTCTTTCAAATTTTAAAAATCTTTTATTTTTTGATTTTTAGAATTTTTACTTTGGTGTTGAGTGGAGTTTTCTGATTTGTTACTTTTCCAGTTTTTTAATTGCACACCAAATTCATTAATCTGTTCATTCTCTCTTTTGTTGGTGAAAGCATTTAGAGATACAGTTTCCTCTGATTATTACTTTAGCTTTAACCTAAAATTTTGGTGTATGTTGTCTCAGATATTTCCAATTGTTTCCATGATTTGTTCTTTGACCCAAAAATTCTTTAGGATTAAATTACTTAGTCTTCAATTAATTTTAATTCTTTATTTAAATAGTTTTTTAAAAAATATGTTTTTATTGTGCTGTGGTCAGTAAAGGCTGTACTTGCTTTTCTGAATTTGTTTGTAAGGCTTTTATACCCTAATACATTATGATAAAAAGATGCCATACAGAACTAATAAAGATATAAACTTCTTTCTATCCCCATCTAGAAATTTTCGGAGAACTATCATTCTATTCATGTGTTTTCATTATTTCTTGTTTATTTTTGTCCAATGTGTCTATATATAAAAGGGACACACTAAATTACCCTACTATTCTGATTTTACTCTCTGTTTTTACTTGCAAGTTGGTTAGCTTGTCCTCTAAGTATTTAGAAGTTAGGCAACTTAATATACTAATTATTGGTATTAATTTGTTACCAAAGGTGCCTTTAAGCATAACATAGCCTCCCAGCCTATTAGTCTGTCTAGTTTTACTAGGTTTTTTTTCTTATACCAAAGATGCTGATGGGGCAGATAGGTGGTGCAGTGGATAGACCACTGGCCCTTTATTCAGGAGGACCTGAGTTCAAATCCTGCCTCAGACACATAACACTTACTAGCTGTGTAACCCTGGGCAAGTCACTTAACCCCACTGCCTAGCCAAAAACAAAAACAACAAACAAACAAAAAAAAACCAAAGTTGCTGCCCCTGCTTTTTCCCTGTAAGATGACAGCTTGTATTTCCTCCTTCATTTTCTTTTTCAGGTGCTTTCATAGTCCTTGTTGCCAGGATATTCTTTTCTCAGAGGCTCTACTTGGACTTGTTCTGGAATTACTTTCTTCCAGATTTACCTCTTGGGCTTCTCTCGTTTCATAGTATTTATTCATTGTGTTTTGCATTTTGTTCTGTTTACTCATATCTCCACCCTCAGTTTCTTGGTTTTGGTTTTTGAGTTTGGGAACTTCCTCCCATTCTCTTGGCTGGTGTGGGGCCATGCAGGCCCTATTTGTTCCTGTAGCACTATCTAGATACTTATCTCAGTGCTTGGCACATAGTAGGTTCTTCAAAAATGTTTACTGATTCGTTATACTGGAATTGTTGCATTTTGGCCCAGCTCCTGATGACCTGACTTGGTTTTGGTTGTGGCTCCTTCTTTTTTGTACAGTTTTAAACTTAGAATTTGTTCTATCTCTTACTGTGAGCCTGAGAGGCCCAATATTATTGATTTTGTTGGAAGTAGACTTCCTTTAAGACCCCACATGCTTTGCTTTTCCATTTGCTTCCATGTCTTTTTTCTAATCTTGTGTACCTAGAGTGAGCTGTCTGAGCACTGGACTGCCTCCACACTGATGTCACCAGTTAGAACTTCATTTTGTTTATCAAGACAATGAACAAATCAACAAGCATTCCATTAAACACCTATTTTGTGCCACTAACTGTGAGAACCATTAAAGATACAAAGAGAACAAAGCCTTTGCCCTCAAGAAGTTTATATTTTATCAGGGGAGTTAACAAAAGAAATATGCGAAAGAAATGTAAAATACACAGAAGAAATGTAAACTTCTTGGGAGGTTGCAGAGCTAGCTCTTTACATAATAATATGCACAGTTTAATTAAATATTTCCTCTGGAATTCTATGGCCCAGAATTAAAGCTCTGGATTTAAACAAATCAGGACTAGTCTTGGAAGTTCCTCAATAATTGTATTCTTTATGTCTCTTCTCTTTCCCCATTGGGTTGCTGCTTGGAATATCAGATTTTGGCTCCTCTCTAGGATGGGCTTCACAAAAGACCCTCCATTCCCATGCAGGGGCTCAGGCTAATCAGTTATCAAATATTATTTATGTAGGATTGACACCTTAACTCCTAAACAGTCAAGAGAATCCTGTTTCTTTTTGTAGTGGGTCCTACCTTCTCTTGGGACTAATGCTGTCCTTTAGACTTAGAATCTGTTACCCTGGTTTAAAGCCATTCCCCAATGAGAAAAAAAAATGGGTCTGCTATAGAGTCAAGCAACCTGCCCATCCATTGAATTTTACCTTCCCTAGTGACCTATACAGTCCTGTGGTGAAAGTCACATATTCAAGGGTTCACAAAATGCTTTTTCATATTAAGAACAACCCTATTCTAGGATTTAGGCATACCAAAGTGAAAAAAGAGCACAGGGTTGGTAGAGTATCCAGTAACTCTTCCCTATAGAAATATGAACTCTAGAGGTGAGTGAAACTATATATCTAGTCCTCCAAATTCATTATACTCTTTGGGGTAAGCATCCCTTCCCCAAATGGAAAAAAAAATCTAGCTCCCCTTTCTCCAGGAACATTTATAATACTTTAGACTTATAGTACTACTCTACTATTAAGGAAAAATGCCTGGCACATAGTAAGTGCTTAATAAATGTTTATTAAATGAATTATCAAATGAAAAGGCATTAACACCTTATCTTGCAACACCTTATTCTTTGTATGGGGAGATGTTATCCATATCAGAACAGAGTCACAATCAATGGGACAATTAAGGATCCAGGATAATATCTGGGTGCACATACTGAATTCCTAGCTGAGACCAAGCCCGATGTAATAAAGAATTTTTATTATGGAAAGAAAAAGAGGGAACTAATTTTGGAAAGTGGAAAGGCACAGAGTTGTGAGGATGCCCAAAACAAGGGTCACATTTTTTCAAGTTTTCCCAGATCACCTAGGAAGCTTTACCTTTAGATGAATTTCAGAGAGATCCCTGGCTACATTGGGTCCATTCACTGGAAAAAAGAAAACTCAAAGTTAAAGGGTAATTCTATGGTTCTACTCACTATATTTCCCTACTTGTGGATTCTGGACTGGTGTGGCATGGGAGGAGAAATTGAGAAAGAAAAGATTAAGACAATTAATTTAGCAAGCTAGATGACACTGGTCAAACAATTTTTGAATACTGATTTTTAAGAACTTTGTTGATTTATTTTTTTTTTATATTACATTCATTTTCTGATATATCCTTCTCCCTTCCCTACCTGTGGAACAAATAATGAATGAAAATAGGGGAAAAGATCAATTCAGCAAACTTAACCAATATATCAACCAAAGTTGGCAGCTTGCATGATGTTTCACTGTAAGTAGTATTCCCCCAGCTCTACAAAAAGGGGAGTATGGTATTCTCATAAATCTTTTCTAGGTTAAACCTGGTCATTATAAGTACACATCATTTGTTTTAATTTGCTGTTCTTTCCATTTGAATCTTTGTACTCAGTGGGACATTTTGACTTCTTGTACTCCTCATGGAATTTGTAAACCTCTTTTATAAATTTTGGATTTAGACAAATGTGTCTGGGATTAAAAGAGATTTAAAATAGAAAGAGATGGTGGAATGCCCAGGATTGGGGTGTGTGTGACATTTTGATGAGGGTGATTTGGAATATTGGAAGAGACTAGGCCTGTGGTGACAAACTCAAATAGAAAGGGAGACTACCAAATCATACACGAGGATACCTATAATCTATATATTGACTTAGAAATCCATTTATAATCATTATCTATCTTCTATTATATTTTTTATTTATTATGATAAATATTTCCTAATTATATTTTATTCTGGTTGGGTGTGTTGTGGGCCACATGTGGCCCTCTGCTCTGGGCAAGGTAGTAAGACCTTCAAGATCAGGATTGCTCAAGTCTTTGAATTGTGGCATGAGGAATTGCTGGACAGCTCTGACTTTGGTACAAATCAGGTACCTCTGGCCTCCAGCAGAAGGTCCATATAACACTTTCCTTGTGAGTTATCTCTGACTGAAGTCTACTGTAGGTTACCAGCATTTTCAGTGCATCTCAAAACAAAGGGGATATGTATATTTTTGAGAAGAGTGTTGTATATTAGGGGAAGCAAAACATGGGCAAACTTAATGACAGCATTACCCAAATACTATCTTTTACAGTAGATGGGGATTGATATGTGTATAGAACAAAACCAAAAGTTGTTTGAGCCTATCAGCCAGTAGCTTCCCCTTAGTGCCAATGAGAATTTTAGTGTGTATGTGTTTGTGTGTGTGTGTGTGTGTGTGTGTGTGTGTGTGTGTGTGAAAACACCGTAAACAAAGTTATATATACCCAGACTATAGCCTGACAGTTGGAGGACCAGATTGTGACCTTTGTTATCTTTCTAATTTTGTTGACTTACAAGCATCCATTTTATTGATTTGAAAGATCAATGTTATCTTCCTCATGCCCATAAACCACTTACTGCAAGCCTTGGCATGGAAGAACTGAAAGAATAGACTACACGTGAGCATATTTTTGTAGGCTTAAATCCCAACCAGGATATTGGAAATTTGGCTGAAAAAGAATCTATTTTATGAATCAATGAAATAACTTTCCATTTGACTTTGTTTATAGAGTTGGTTTTTTTATAACTTTGTTGCAGATATAGGGACTAGCATGTTTGTTGATAAGGAGGCAATGTGGTATGGTGTAATGCATAGAGTTTTATGGAAAAAGCTTATTTTGAATTTTTGTGATGTTGAGAAAATAGGTTAACTTCCCTGTGATGCAGTGTGTGTCCATAAAGATTTGATTGAATTTAGTAAAAGTCATAGAGTGAACTCAGTTGTTGAAAGTTATAGGAGGGGGAATTAGGAAGCTATGTGCCATTTAATAACTTACTTGATTACAAAATCTAAGAGCTGGGGGCAGAGCAGCAACTGGGTAACAAAAGCTTCGCTCCTAAGTGCTGAAATTGCAGAGAATGGTGATAACATTTGGGCTACTTCTGCAGTATAGAAATGACTGATCTTAGCACTCCCTTAGCAAGAATGATCCCTTAAAATTGGAAACTACTCAGGATCTACTTCCAACCATCAAACTCTTCTTCCACTTTACCTCAGATGAGCTCCTCTAAGGCCTACCTCACCCTACTTACTACCTTAATTTCCCTACAATCAAGAAGGGCTCCCCAGCCACCTCCCACAGAAAAATGGTGTGGGGGAAGGTGTTTCTCCATTGCTACCTCCTGCTTCTCAACTGAATTGCTTCAGACCTTTAAATAGATTATTATGACTCCATAGCGACAAACTCACACTTTGATACTTCCATGAGACCTCAGAGGACACCCAATCCAATCCATAGCTGAAGAAATCCCCTTCATAACACACCTGACAAGTGGTCATTTAGCCTTTGCTTGAAGACTTCCATCAAGGGGAAACCGAGAACCAAATACAATAAAGTGTGTAAATTAATAGAGAAAATAGGTTCTGAGGCATCCTAATGCATTTTGTGATATGTCTCATTATTAGGAAATGTTTCCTTATGTTAAGCCTAAACTGCCTCTCTGCAACTTCTATCCCCCTCCTGGTTCTGTCCTGTGTGACAAGCAGAAAATGTCTAGGTCTTCCTTCTTTTACAGAACTGCAATTTAAAGGCTTGAAGACTACTATCATATCCCTCCTAAGAATTCTCCAGGTTCTTTACTTTAACTTTTTAAGTAAAGCCTTGTCTAGGATGTTTTTATGGGTAGAGTATGGTCTATAAATCAAGTAAAAGAGAAGAAATAGGAACTAGAATTTCTAGCACTTGACTGACTGAGTCAGATAAGAGTTGTTCTTTAGTGCAGAGGTAGAATAAAGTCAATGTGATTTTGACCCAAAGTCAACAAGTTCTAAGCATGATTATATATAATTCCTTTAGATACATCAAAGTAGAGTAGACTTTCTATAAAGATTGTAACTCCAAAATCCAGGGAATAAGAGAGGCATCTTTATGCCCAACAAAGTGGGACAACAGGCATTGATCGGCATCACTTATTTAATATGTTAATCCAGTGAAGATATACTTACTTATGCCAGACCTCAAATCTATATATTTGCTGTCCCCAAATTCTTCACATTATATAAAGTTTAGTGGTTCAACTTAATCATCTCTGGGGATGGATTGCAACTGACTGATCGGGGGAAATCAGTATTAATAAGAAAACCAGGGACAGCAAGGTGGCATGGTGGATAGAGCTCTGGCTTTGGAGTCAAGAGGACCTGAGTTCAAATCCAGACTCAGACACTTGACACTTACTAGCTGTGTGACCCTCGGCAAGTCACTTAATCCCTACTGCCTCACCAAAAAAAAAAAAAGAAAGAAAGAAAGAAAGAAAGAAAGAAAGAAAGAAAGAAAGAAAGAAAGAAAGAAAGAAAGAAAGAAAGAAGAGAAAACCAAAGAGAATCAGAAGGGGGAAAGGCCAAGAACCAAAGATCATTGTTTTATGGGAGAAAGCTTGTCCTTTGAGTAATGGTATCAAAGATAGAAACCAAAATATACCATGGACAAAACAGGGTAGTCTTCCCCTTTCCTTCCTACACAAAACTGTATAGTCTAGTTTACTCAGTTAGGCAGGGGCAGAAAATATGTTTTGCACTACTGAGGAATCTTTACTTAGGCTTATCAATCAATTAATTGCTTAAGTCTTATTTCGGTGAAAGGATTGTACCTATACTGTTGGGTGTCCTCATTTTGGGCATATCAATGCATAAATGTGGCTATCAGACAATAGAATAAGACTTTTAGAAGTCTACTTGTAACTAAACTTTTGTACTGATAATGGAGAGGTTCTTCTTCAATGGAGGCCTTCAAGTAAAGTCAGAATAATCAATTGGTATTGGTAGGAATGGATGGTCCCTGTGTCCCTTCTAATTTTAAAATTTTGTGCTTCTGTGACATCTACAAAACATTTTAAGTATTGCAAAGCAACTCTGAAGTATGATAGTTAATTTTCTTCATTTTATAGAAAAGGAAACCAAGGCAAGGTGAGGGGAAGTGACTTTCCAAGGTTACACAGGTTAGTTTCAGAGATGTGAATCCAACCTAGGTTTTCTTGCCCTGAGCCCAAAACTCTATTCTTTTCATTATTCTGCCTTAACTGATAGTTGAAGACAATTCTTGCTATATCTTGAGCTTGTACGAAGGTCGCGTTGTGTGTGAATGTGATGAGATATGCACATATGTGGGGAGTTCTGAGAAACAGGAAGACTGGAAAGGTAGGAGAGTTAGGTAGGGAAGGACTTTATAAGCCAAACAGGGATTTTTATCTTTAATATTAGAGTTAATAGGAAACCACTGGAGTTTACTTAGTAGAGGAGATGTATTGCTAGACCTTGGCTTTAGGAACATTATTTTTGCATCTGAAGTAAAGATGGACTGGAGTGGGGAGACATGTGATGCAGGGATAGCAACTAGCAAGCTATTGTAATAGTTGAGTAGTGAGATGATGAGGGCCTCTATCAGGCTGGTGGCATTCTGAGTGGAGAGGTGGGAATATATATAAGAGATGTGGTTAAGGTAGAAACAAGACTTGGCAACAGATTGGATGTATGGGAAGAATGTGAATGAAGAATCAAGGATGTCACTGAGGTTGTGTAGGGTGTTTTGGGAAATACATGGTAGACTTGGTACCTGCTTTCAAGGATCACATAATTTTCTGGCCAGACACTACTAATCTGTCTTTCTTTATCATCTCATCACTTACTAGTCATTTCCCTGGTAATTAGTGCTGCTATTACAGAATGCAAATGGAAGAGGAAATAAATCATCAGCCAGTTTATTTTACAACCTCTCATTATCATTGGTGAGAAAGCTGGAAAACAGGATTTTAGGGACTTAGTTTGGAATCAGTCAACAAACATTAATTGAATGCCTAAAATGTATAAAACACTGTGCTGGAGAGGCTATGTGTGATGTGAAGAATAGTGGTCCAAGAGTCAAGAGAAATAACTTCTTCTAGTTCTGGCTCCTATCCTAAGTAGCTCTGAAACCTAGACTAAGTCACTTTATCCTCCAAGCATCATTTTCTTCTTCTTTAAAACAAGGGTAGTGGTCTAAATTATTCCTGATGTAACATTTTACAATTCCAGAATTCAAGGTGGTATGGTAGATAAAGAGAACTATAAGCTAGGATTTTGACATTGATGTTTGTAGTTCATTTGGGAAGGTTGAACATATATGTGTGAAGTGTGAATTGACAATATAAGATATGTATCATAAGCCCCAAGTGACTATTACTAATAAGTGCTATAAAAATTCCAAAGAGTGAGAACTTAAAGCTTTGGTGGACAGGCATAGCATTTCAGAGGAGATAGAACTTGCAGAGGGCCTTGGAAAATAGATAGAGTTTCAACAGATAGAACAGACCTCTCTATTGAAGAAGGAAGAATAACTTAAGCAAAAGTATGAGACTTTAAATGTTTGAGCCATTTTCCAAAACACACTTGTGTGGGACACACAACACTTGTTCATATTTTATATGGTTTTGAATACCAGCATAACAGGCAGAGCTTTCTTATCTAGACAACCATGAAAAGTTTTTGATCAAAATCATGACATGATAAAAGTCCCCTTTTGGGAAGATTAATCTGGCAGACATGCGGGATGGATCTCTCTATCTCCTCCTGGAGGGTTTTTAATATTAGGAATTGATACAAACTTGTCTGGCCCCAAAATTTATACACATGCACTAGATAATGTCTGTTCATCATTCTTAAAGCATTGGTAAGTATCGAGTTGAGGATATTTTTAGGCTAGTAAATATTTTTGTTGATAGATTTTTTGAACATCTCTGTAAGATTGATTTAGTTAGATCTTTCTTGGAGGCAGTAGGCTAGATCAAAGTATTACCACTTTACCCTTTCTTGTGTAATCCCTATTATCCTTTTTTTCCCTTTTTTTAAGGCAATTGAGGTTAAGTGACTTGCCTGGGGTCACACAGCTAGTAAGTCCTATTACCTTTTTTGCTAGGTACACTATAGGCCACTAGTATAAAGGATGGAGCCAGACCTCTTTAGTTTGGAAACTCCCTTTAGGTGAATGTCCATAGTACCACTTTGTAGTGCTTGCTGTCATTGAGAAACAAGGATGCTCAATAATTAGTTATAATAAAAATAACTATCACACATGTGTAATGTTAAACTTTGAAAAGGCCTTTATTATCTCATCTGCCATGCCACCATTTTATCTTGTCATTTTGTTGAGGTATAAGTTTATATCATGATTCTATGCACCTGAGATTTACAAAGAAACTCGAATGAAAAGGGAGGAAAATAAAATCAAATATGCCCCCCCAAAAAAGGTACAAAGGAACAAGAGATTTAAAAAATTCTAAAACTGCAGATTTTTTCATGACCTCTTCTTCCAGGATGTCACTTTAAGTGAAACATGATATTATGCAGCCTTCTACAATACTGTCTATTTCTTTCCCCCCACTCCCAATTCATTGGGAGAGGAGAGGCTGGCATATTTCTGCTAGCCAGTGCCACTTCTACACAATTACTTCCCCAGCATCCTTCAGGAGTCTTTCCTTTTTTTTTCTTCAAATTTACAGCACCAGAATTAGCATCTTTGACATGTCTTTGTTGCTATATTATCTACCATCCCCAATGACAAACGAATTTCTCAATGACTTGGTCACTAACATTCTCTCTTTATGCCATCTTTAATGATGTTAGCAATTATGCTGAAGAAGCATATTACACTTTGACTAGTTGTAACCCATCATCCTCATCTTCAATGAGTTCTTTTTCCCTTCCGCTTCAACCAACCATGTATAGCTTCCATATTGACCTTGTCATCACTCAGAACCTTGTCGTATGCTCTCCATGTATATACCCATGCCCTCAAGGAGGACTTTTTTCTAGAATGAGATAAGTCATGATTTTTTTTTTAACTTTAGGATAGTCAACATTTACAAATTAATAAAAATGCAATATTAATTTTGGGTTTTGAGAGCTTAGCTTCCTCCCCGTCGAATTAAGGGGTTATAATACGTCATAAATTCTTTCAGGGCAAAGACTGCTTGTTGTTGTTGTTATTGCTGTTGCTGTTGTCATGTTGTTTTGTCTTTAGATCCCTAGTTTCTTACACATAGTAGAAGGTTAATAAATGTTTATTGAACTGTACTGGGCAAAACAATCTCTACAGTCTGTCACAGTTCTAAAATGAAGTAATTCTGTGTGTCTCAGATTCTAAGCCCTTGGCAGTATGAAATAAGCAGTATGAGCTCCCCTCTTTCCTGAAAATACAAAGCAGCAGTACATGGATGACACTATTTCATCTTACAAAGAAGAATTTCTTGTTGTAGATGATTGTACTATTAGTTTTTTGAGAGGAAACTCAATGATCTGCTCAGTGTACAAGAAGCAGTATTGAGTGTTTTCTAGCAGAGAGATAGCTGGCAGGCTTTAAAATGAGTATTGATGTGTTTATGTGGAGATAAGGCTACATGTTAGGGTTTCTCAAAATTCTGTTTTCAATTACTTTGGAACTAGTTTGAAAATTCATGGTGTTCACTCCAAACATCTCTTCGTGTGCCAAATATGCTGAGCAGCATACCCTGACATTTTCAATGGGTTAACATAACTGTGCTAAAGTGAGAACTGAATGAGGGTGGGGAGGGCTCAGTTTTATGTTACTGCACTGGCTTTTTGGGATCAAGACATCAGCCTTTTAGGTGATAAGTCTGAATTTCAGGTGATTATTTCTATTTTCAGAGGCAAATCAGGTACAGTCTTTGTATTGTTGGCAGAGAGTGTTAAAATGCCAGATTACAGTGTGTCCAAGCTTAATTGTCAATAGAAGAGAATTATAGGTTTGGCAGGAACTATGAAGAGGCCTTAAGTCCATTTCTCTGACTTAAACATAGGACCACACCTATGTAGGTGCACTTTCTCAAGATGGAAATTCCACCCATTTGCTTAATTTCTCTTTAATGCTTACTCTTTTCTCATTGTCAGGAATATTATTATATTACTTTCATAACTGAATTGTCTTTAATACTAGCTAACATAGATCTGTTCAAAAAAAGAGACTAAAACAGCAAATATTTTCACAAACCTTTCATATTTTTTTATTATTAATTTATTTTGATTTATCAACGATCACTTCCATAAGTGCTTTTGAGTTTAAAATTTTTCTCCCCCTTCCTCCCCACCACCCTTCCCAAAATGGCACACAATCTGATATAGGCTATACATATACATTCCTATTAAGCATATTTTCACATTAGTGATGTCATAAGTAAGAATTAGAACCAATAAGAGGAACCACCAGAAAGGGGAAACAAAACTCAACAGAAGAAAAAAAAAGCAAATAGTATGCTTTGATATGCATCCAAAATGCATAGTTCTATCTTGGGATATGGATAGCGTTTTCTATCATGAAGCCATTGGAGATGTCTTAGATCCTTGTAATGCTGGGAAGGGTTAAGTTTATCAATATTAGTCATCACACACAGCTGTTATTGTATACAACATTCTCTTGGTTCTGCTCATTTCATTCAGCATCAGACCATACAAGTCTTTCCAGGTTTTTCCTAAGTCAGCCTGTTCATTATTTCTTATAGCACAGTAGTATTCCATACCATTCACATACCACAAATTGTTCAGCCATTCCCCAATTGATGGGCATAAAACTTTTGCATTTTTAAACATGAAATTCTTCTATGGAAAGGGAGGGGGTAAAGAACACTTGGTCTAAGAAATGTATTCATTCTCAGGAAACATAGTACAGGTGCAGGGGAGGAAGTGCTGATTTTGAGTTGGCTGGCCTCAATTTGAATCTCGATTCTTCCCCTTATGACCTATGTGACCTTGGTCAAATCACTTTTCCCTGAGCCTCAGTTTCTTTTTTTATAAAATGATTTCTTGATCTGAATGACTTTAAGGTCACTCCTAGCTCTATCTGTGATCCCATGCTTCTATACTCTGACTCAACAAACATTTATTAAGCATTCACTATTAGCAGGACATTTTCAGTGCTGAGGACATTTAAAAAAAGTTCATATTTGAAATGAGCAA
Source organism: Phascolarctos cinereus (assembly GCF_003287225.1). NCBI lineage: Eukaryota > Metazoa > Chordata > Mammalia > Diprotodontia > Phascolarctidae > Phascolarctos > Phascolarctos cinereus. Next base: position 467,928,798 of record NW_027555847.1, read on the forward strand.
TTTTGGCACATGAGGCAAACAGCATTGCACATCCTCATACATATGTATGGGTGAGACCTATGTACTGGCCTTGTGGAAATTCAATCCAATACAATAAATATTTGATAAACATTTATGACATGCCAGGCACTGTGCTAAGTGTCATATATGCAATTAACAAAAAGAAAGACGGTCCCTGCCCTCCATGAGCTTACAATCTAAAGGTAGAGACAACCTAACACATAAAAGGAGGCAGGAAAGCAGGAAGGGGCAATGGGACACCAAGGGGTACCTATCATAGGGGGCATCCTGTTCTATGGAATAGAAACTAGGCAGAGCTGCAGACGGAAAGTGGAGGAAGCTGAAGTCAGTTTCTGCCTGCTATAAAGGAAGGCATTGGGAGGAATTTATGCTCCACCTTCCAGCCTTCTAATCAGAGGGGAGAGTAGGCCAAGGGAGGTGGTGTACATCCAGGCTTGAGTTAACAGCATGGTGGTAAATTTAGAAGTGATGAACATTATCCTGGAAGGACCATCTTGTTCCATGGAGCTGAAACCAGGCAGAGCAGCAGGGGCAAATTTGAGACCCTGGGACAATGACGTTTGATAATAAGAGAGGGGGGCAGCTAGGTGGCGCAGTGGATAGAGCACCGGCCCTGAAGTCAGGAGGACCTGAGTTCAAATCTGGCCTCAGACCAAACACTTGACACTTACTAGCTATGTGACCCTGGGCAAGTCACTTAACCCCAATTGCCTAAAAAAAAAAAAAGAATGGGATAATAAGAGAGGGAACACAGGAAATTATAGCCAGATGGTATAGTGGATATAATGGTGGAATGAGAGTCAGGAAGACATGAGTTTGAATCTAGTTGCAGACACTTAGCTGAATGACATGGGGCACATCATTTCAATTCTCAGCTTCAGCTTCTTCATCTCTAAAGCTGGGATAATAATAGAATCTATCCCACAAGGTTGTTGTGAAGATAAAATGAGATAACATATGCAAAGTACTTTGAAAACTTTAAAGTCCTGTAAGATGCTCATTGTTGTTCTTGCGGTGGTGGTGGTGGTGGTTATCAGGATGCTGGAGAATCCACTGCCCGTGAAGGTTCTGATAGCTTTGGGCCATGACATACAAGTGATCAATAGTTTTGTGTTCACCTGAGGAAGGAAGACTGTCACCTGGTAGCTTATTAGTTTAAATAATCATTCTTGAAAATTATTTTCTGTGCTCATGATAAAATTAAAGTGTTGTCAAGATGTAAAAGCACTAAATTGAAAATTTGCATAATATTAACAATTAGCATTTAAAAGTTTACTCTCTAAATTTCTACTGCCCTGAGAAAAGTCCCAATTATATTGCCTGGGTTATGAGTCAGATTAGACAAGACTCAGTCTTGGTTCTCATGGAAATTGCAATCTAAATTGTAATATAATACAATTATAATAAGCTTACTATGTCCCAATGAAATATGTTATAACCATCATATGGAACTGCTTCAAAAGTTGACTTCAATTTAACTCAAAAAGCATTTATTAAGCATCTACTATGAGCAGGGCAGTATAATAGACAAGACATATTTGGGATACAAAGTTAAAACATGTTCTAGTCCCTCAGCACAATGAGTTTAGAAGTCTGCAAGCCAATAATCAGCCACAAGATAATGTGAGAAAAGAGAATGTTAATAAATATGGGAATGAGAAAATATATCACTCAAAATGTGGCACATGAACTAAACATTGCCAAAGGATGGAAATTCTGAGAGGTGGAGATGAGGAAGAAGTGTATTTTAGGTATAGAGTATGATTTATGTGAATGCACAAGGTGGGAGATAGGATGTTGACTTTAAAGAATAGCTAGTGGGTCCAATTTTACTGGAACATGGAATATGTTAGAATGATTTACAAGATGATTGACATGAAATAATCAACCAACCAATCAACACTTACTAAGCACCCATTGTGTGACAAGCACAGTGCTAAGTTCTGGGGATACAAAAAGAGCAACTGACAGTCCCTGCCCTCAAGAAGCTTACAATCTAATAGGAGACTCAACATACAAACAAAAATAGACAAAGTGAGTCATATAGGATAAATAGAAAGTAATTAGTAAAGGAAAGGCACTAGAATTATAAAGGGTTGAGGAAGACTTCTGTTAGAAGGTAGGATTTTAGTTGGGACTTGAAGGAATCCAGAGAGGTCATTAGTTGTAGTGGAGGAGGGAGAGGGGAGAACCAGCCAGGGAAAAAGCCGAAAGACAAAAGAAGCAGGAGAAAGGGTCTTGGAAGTCAAAGGAGGAGAGAATATCCAGGAAGAGGGAGAGGTCAACAATGTCAAAAATTATAGAAAAATCAAGGGGAGAATGAAGCCAGAGAAAAGGCCTTTGGTTTAGTGAATGAAGTTTTTGGTGACCTAGGAGAGATGTATTGGGTTGGTAAGAGGCCATCAAACAACATGCCAACGAGCAGGCATCATGCTCAACCTTTGACAAGGTCAAATCAGACTCTGATTTGGTTGTTCAGAGAAAAATATTATGCTCCCTTTGAGCATGAAGACAAAGCAGTGCATGATCATGTGTCCTTGGTTTCACTGCAGTTGTTTGGTTGGTGTTAATTAAGATAATGAATGACTTGTATTGGTTCCCCCATGCATGCTTTCAATTCTTCCCAGAGGTATGTCTTCTCAATGCCTGGAATGCCCACAATGACACAAAGCAGAGGTGTCTGAGCAAAGAAAGTCCACATAATGGCTTTGTCTTTATGCCTTAGGCCAGGATTTCTTAGTGTTTGTGTGTGTGTGTGTGTGTGTGTGTGTGTGTATATGTGTGTATGTGTGTGATGGACCTCTTTGACAGTCTGGAGAAATCTTTAGACCCCTATCAGAACAATGTTTTTAAATGTATGAAACAAAATTCATAGAATTACAACAAAAACTAACTATATTGAAATAGAGTTGTCAACATTTAAAAACAAAATACATGTATCCTCTGAAATCTACTCATAGACACAGATGAAGAATTCTTGTCTTTCTAGTGTTCACTCTCAGGGATAGCCCTCTGATTCTTCAGTTCTAAAACTCTATTTTGGACTTGGAGGAACTGGTGAACAGGGAAAGGGTCATCCCTTGCCTCTACATCTAAATCTATGGGGGAGGTCTTTGGACAAAAGTTGAGTGGATGAAAAGAGGGACCAGCCAGCTTGTGGTTAGCTTCATAGAACCTTGCAGATGGCTTGTCTATCTATACATGAATATAACTGTACAAGGAGTTATGTCAAAACACAATGACACCTCCCTGCTCCTTACAAACTTCAGGAATGCAACTGGCAAGCAAAAATGCTATAATACAACTATTCATATTATATGTATTTATACATATATATATTTATATATGTACTTATAATGTATATACACATATATTCATATGGGCACATGTATGTATATATCGATACATACATGCACACATATGTATATAGGCTAATTAAACATTTAACAAACAAAAATGTCACAATGTGTATATTTTGTTGCTGTTCAGTTGTTTCAGTTCTGTCTGATTCTTCATGACTCTGTCTTGGGTTTTCTACCCAAAGATACTGGACTGGTTTGTCATTTCCTTCCCTGGCTCATTATACATATGAGGAAACTCAGGCAAACAGAGTTAAATGACTTGCCTAGGGTCACACAGGTAGTGTCTGAGGCCATATTTTAACTCAGAAGGAGGAGCCATCCTGACTTCAGGCACGGCACTCTATTGCACCACCTAGCTTCCATTTACATATAAATGTAAATGTATACACACACACACACACACACACACACACACACACACACTACTCAAAAACTTCTATTTTTACTTAAAGTCTCCAGTAAAGGAGCATCATTTTGTTATATTCTCTGTGTCTGTGTATCTACATCTGACCATCTCTCTGTGTACATATCTTTTCTGTCTGTTTCAGACTGTGTGTGTGTGTGTGTGTGTGTGTGTGTGTATCTTCTACCTCATCTGAGTCTCATCATCTAAGTCATCAGAGAGAAGTAGAGATGTAACTAATATATATGTGTATATGCATGTATTATACAAATGATCAGAAATCATGCTTGACTTAATAGTTACTCATTTGAATTATGGTCTGTAAGATTCCTGTTTTCTCTTCATTCTTCCATAAGATAGTCATTTCCCTATAGCCTGAACATAGGAAACTTGATTGCAAGGGACTGAGAAGTGAATGGGTGCTGAGAAAGTGGAGATAGTGAGAAGTGGAGACTCTTTCTAGGACCTTGGCAGTTAAAGTGAAGGAAAATATAAACTGCTAGTTTAGAGGGATGTGGAGGGTTACATGAGTTTTTTTTTTAACTGCTATCTGAACATGCCAGTTAGAACAAAAGAGAGAATAATGTATAGTGCAAGATTCTTAAGACAGACATGCAGGCATGATATGAAGGGTACAGGTACATTGTATTAGCTGTGGCAAGGAGAAAGGGTACCTTTTTTCTCAGAGATGGAAGCAAAGGAAAAGAAGATAATGTGGTTATAAAGGAATTTTAAGGTATGGACTAAGGGTAGTGAGGTAGCTCATGATGGATGACTTCAATTTTCTCATTTGATTTGGAAGTGAGGAGAGATTAGTCTAAGAGAATAGAACAGGAATGATGAAAGGACTTGAAGAGAAAGGAGGTTTGGAAGAGAAAGTATTGTGGTGATTATTATAGAGAGTCAATTAGAGAAGATTAAAAGGATTGCCATCTAGCATTAAGAGCCCAGCTGAGATTAGATAACAAATTTACAGGGGATCCAGTTGGTAGAGTTTCATGACTTCCTTTAAGCTATATTTAACCAGCATGGAAGTAGCAGCATAGAAGACAGATGGTGAGAGTGACCAAATATTGATTATCAGAAGGTTGCAAAAGGAGGTAGGACAAGGGGTCAGGGGATTCAGATAATGATCATAGTATAAAATTGATTTGGTTAACTATGAGTTCAAGGCTGTAATTGGGAAGGGGAATAAAGCTAGAAGAGGTGTTGAATTGGGAAATAAGAGATAGGGTCACAATGAAAGTAAAGAATAGGTTTAAGAGTAATGAGACAGAAGGATTTATGGAAGAACAGAATATTTTTATTTGAATGGGAAATTTTAGAGTTCAAGATCATGTAGATATCACCTTTACAATTCAGATCCAAATTTCATGGGGAAAGATTGAGTAAAATTATAGGTCATGGTAGGTTAATGACATGGAAGGCCAGAGTTTTCAAGTCTGCATCAAAACATATGCTGTAGTCCCCAAGCAGGGAAGACAGCGGAAGGACTGGAGAGGGTGACTAGAAGCTGAGCACTGGACTGGATTAGAGAGAAGTACAATAATTTGCAATTCAGTGCATCATGGCAATAGGGACTAGATCTGTGATTTCATCAATGTATAGAAATCCTGGATGAAGAAACTCCTTTTCACAATTGAGGTCAGAACCTTTCCTGCAATTTGGAGTCTCAGAGAGTTTCCTTGAGGACCAAGAGATAAAATGGTTTGTCCGTGATCACATAAGGAAACAACATGTATATGACTGAGGTGGGATTTGGACCCAGGTCTTCCTGGTTTTAAGGCTTTCTTTCTATACAGGGATGAGGAACTTGCAGCCTGAAGGCCACATATGGTCCTATAGGTCCTCAAGTGTGGCCCTATTTAGTCAAATGCCACAGGTTCCCCATCCCTGAATGCCATACAGCCTCTCTCAGTACATGATACCAGTAAGATTTAGACAATCAGAGTAATCCTCAAAGTATCTTAGATTATAGAGACAAAGTCACTTTCTAATCTAGGCCATCCAGAGGCCAATTAGAGGTCCTTTATTCCAGTTCCTTCATTTTATATATGGGTCTCAAATCTGAGACTTTCCTATTGCTACAAAGCCAATGAGTACCTGGAGAACTGAATGCAGGTCTTTGTGAGTCCAAGTGTAATACTCTCTTCACAAAGACAGAAGAGATAATTGAATGATGACAGTAGCAGTGAGGAGCAAGGAACATGTCTGCTCTTCCTTCTGGCTCAGTGTGTTGGGGCACATGGGAAGAGTAAGTTTCATTGAATAAGTCATCAAGTGATGAGGTTTCTTCCAGAAACAGTCAGGTTTCTCCAGAGAACATACTTATTCCAAAAACGTTGAGATTGTGAGACCATGATCCTGCCCACCCCACTCTGTATAGATATTTTAATCATGCAATAATTGTGCAAATAGTTGGTTTAAAGTTATGCAATATGTCAACTGATCCTTTCAGAAGTCATATGCAATATAGATTTTTGAACAATAATTTTTATGGATTTCAAAATAAGGGTCACCACTGCTCTACTTTATTCTAATTATTGGCTGTTTTGTTTATTTTTTGAAGTCAGGAAGGGTAGTCACTGGTGGGAACAATTCTGAAAAATTGAGTAAATAATAGTAATTATTATTCTCTCTGGGAAGACATTCTTGTATTGGCTAAACTGCTGACAACTAGAAATGACATTTTGCCCACATCAGGCCTCAGGGCAACCTTTTATTTTGTACATTGTCAAAGTCATACTCTTAACTACCATAACTTTATTTATTTATTTTCAATTCATGAGCTAGTACCCTCTTCCATTAAATTGCCTCAGGGCACAAGTACACACTTTAAAACATTCAATTGAACCTCACACAAAAAAGCAGCAGCAGTTAAAATAACATTATCAAAAATACCTGATTAAAAATGCTGTGCTATCAGGGAAATCTAATTTAGAAAGAGAGGTCTTGTACTTTTTCTTTTGTGGCCACTGGTATGAATAAGGTTGGGAGTGGGGGATTAGGTCATGGGAAAATTGAATATAGTGGATTAGAGTTGATGTTGTTGTTCATTTGTTTCAGTCATGTCCAACTCTTCATGACCCCATATAGGATTTTCTTGGCAAAGAGACAGAAGTGGTTTCCCATTTCCTTTTCTAAGTCATTTTACAGATGAGAAACTGAGTTAAGCAGGGTTAAATGACTCACTTAGGGTCACAAAGTTAGTGTCTGAGGCCATATTTGAATTCAGCTCTTCCTGACTCTAGGCCCAGCATTCTATCCACCATACCACCTATCTACACACTTCAGGACATTGGAAGTACTTTCACGCACAAATTTCTGGCTTCTGGTAAATCCCCCAAATTTGTTTGTAGGCAATTTTATAGATAAGATGATCAGGAAGTGACCTTAGAGATTAAATGGTACTTCCTCCTAATTTTCAAAATGGGGATACTGATGCAGAGACATTAAATGACTCATCAAATCATTTGCAAGACAATCTAGTCCACTTCATTCCAACTCAACAAGCATTTGTTAAGCTCCATGTACAAGTCATTTTGTATTGGGTAAACAAGGTCAAAATGAAAAGCAATGTCTGTCCTCAAACAACTTATATTTGAGTATGGGGATGCAATATTCCAATAGAAAGTATGATAATTAGTGGAGGGCAAGAGCACTATCAACCATGAGAATCAGCAAATGCTTTTAACAAAAGGTATATGATCAGTCAAGACTTGAAGGAAGCAGTGAATATTCTAAGGAGTAGAGCTGAAAAGATGAGCTGGAGATTGTGAATGGCTTTAGATGCCAACCAGAGGAGTCTATATTTTATCCAAAGGGCAATGGAGACCCATTAAAGGTTCCTGAGCAGAGAGAGCAGCCTTATTAGACTTTCGTTTGAAGAAGCTTACTTTGGCAGCTGTATGATAGCTGCATTATAGAGAAAGGACACTAGACAATTCAAGTTCAAATAGGAGGCTATTGCAATGGTTCAAGTGAGTGGTAATGAGGTGAGGTAAGCCTGAACTAGGGTGGGATTGATATGTGATATGGGATGGCAGTCTAATTAAGAAGACATGGGAGTTGATCAGATATGAAGAGTGAGGGAAAATGAAGAGTTAAGAGTGACTTCAAAATTAAGAACCTGCATAGCTACACAGTTTTTGCAAATAATAGGAATTTCTTTACCATAGCTTCACTCAACATCTTGACATTTTTTGCCCAAACGGATTTACTGGGAGTTATTTGTCCAAATACTGGTGTGCAGTAAACATTAAATGAACTTCCTGATCATCATTAAAATAAGACTTAGACTCAAAATAACATGTAAAAAAATCAGTTCAAAAAGTTCTTAGAGATACCTAAGAGATTCTCTAGCAATTTGTCTAATACAGCTGACTGGACTTTGCATCACAAAAAAGCTAAAGATAGCCCTTGGGGTTATAAAAGTAAAAAGAAAAAAAGTAACTAACCATAGAAGTAGCTTCCCCTTTAGCTTCATAAGAAATGGTTAAGTTTGTAAGAAGAGTGGATTTAAGGGGGAGGATGATGAATTTTGTTTAAATATGTTGAGTTTGAGAAGGTTATGGAACATCCAGTTACAAATATCCAACAAGCAAGTGGTGGTAGGGGACTAAAGTTTAGAAGCAAGATAAAGGCTGTATATGGAGACTTGAGAGGCATCTGTAAAGAGATGATAATTAAATACATGGGTGCTGGTTAGAGCAAGAGTAAGGAAGAGAAGAGAAGAGAAGAGAAGAGAAGAGAAGAGAAGAGAAGAGAAGAGAAGAAGAGAAGAGAAGAGAAGAGAAGAGGAGAGGAGAGGAGAGGAGAGGAGAGGAGAGGAGAGGAGAGAAGAGAAGAGAAGAGAAGAGAAGAGAAGAGAAGAGAAGAGAAGAGAAGAGAGAAGAGAAGAGAAGAGAAGAGAAGAGAAGACAAGACAAGACAAGACAAGACAAGACAAGACAAGACAAGACAAGACAAGACAAGACAAGACACTATAAGGGCATCTGGTATAGAATGGGAAATGGAAAATGAACTAGGAATGGAAACAAGGCCACACCAGTAGGAAAGAGAATTCAGGAGATGGTTCTGTAATAAAAACCCAGGGAGAGGACACAATTTGATTAGTACTTATTAAACATCTACTCTATGCCAAGCACTGTATTAAGCACTGAGGATACAAAGGCAAAAATGAAAACAGTCCCTTTTCTCAAGGGACGTGTGGAAAACATGTCCACAGATAAGTAAATAAAATGAATGTACAAGGTAACTGGAAAGTGCAAATGGCTGGAGTTGGGGAATCATAAAAGACCTTGTATAATCAAGGTGACATCTAAACTGAACCTCAGAGTCAGTGAGGGATTCCAAAAGGTTGAGTGTGGTTCATAGTACATGTAAATGAAACATAGTAAATGCTCATAAATACTTTTTCAGGAAATATAATCACGTAAGGAATAGAAAGAAGAGCAGTTTGGCTGGAACGTACCATGTGTGGGTAGGAAATTGGGGATGTGAAATAAATCTGGAAAGAAAAAGTGATGCTAGATTTTGAAAGGTTCTGAATGACAGAGTTTATATTTTACTTTAAATACAATAAGGAGTATAGATGCTTTTTGAGCAGAAGAGAGACATAATCAGACCTGTATTTTTTGAATAGCAATTTAGCAGCTACTTAGAAGATGTATTGGAGAGAGATCTGGAAGCTACTGTAACAGTCCAAGTTAGAGGTAGAAAGGGCCTGTATTAGGATGCTGGTCATATCAGGAAAGAAAAGCAGGAGGTGGAGCCAAGATGGCAGAACAAAGGCAGTGACTTGCTTGAGCTCTCCCCCAGACCCCTCCAAATAGCTGTAAAAAGTGGCTATGAACAAATTCTAAAGCAGCAGAACCCATAAAAAGACAGAGTGAAACAAATTTCTAGCCTAAGACAAACTAGATGGATGATTGGAAAGGTCTATTGCACAAGGCTGGGAGAGGAGTGCAATTCAGCGTGGGTGCGTAGGCCTCAGCCAACCTTGAGCAGGTCTCAGAGGACTGAATCATGGGCAGATGTGTTGGTTTCCAGATTTCTCAATCCATGAATGCCAAAAAACAACTTAGAAGGTCCGTAGGAAAAGTCTATGTCTGTGGTGAGAGAGAAGCACAGTCTCAGCCCTAGTTCCTGAGCTCAGCCCTGGGATGGCGGCTGCCTCCAGAGCTTCCAGCTCACAGTCTGAGGGGGAATTGAGTGGCTGATCAGAGAGGGATGGAAGGGATCTCTTTGCTGGTGCTGAGACAAGATTCCCTTGCTTTGCCATGCTTGGATCTGGGTCACAGTCCTGGGTGGCAGTCCTGGGGTGAGGAGGAGTGCTGGTGGGGTGGAGCTTGTAGTGGCTGTGGAGAAAGAATCCTCCTCACAGTTCCAGGACAGAAAAGAGTGCTTGTGGTCACTCATAGACCATAGCAAGGCCAGGAAAGGAGTAAACACCTCACCCTTGATCATAGCACCTTGGAAGAACTGAAAATTTACAGGTCCCTACAAGTATCTCTGAAAACAGCTGCACAAAACCCCCAAAGCTTGGGACAGTACATTCTCCACACTGGAGGCAGATCCCTACCTTAACAAAGAGTTTAATAGTCAAGTCATTGGCTGGGATCATAAGCAAGCAGTGCAAAAAGAGTCAGACCATAGAATCTTTCCTTGGTAACAAAGAAGATCAAAACATACAACCAGAAGAAGACAACAAAGTCAAAGCTCCTACATCCAAAACCTCCAAGAAAAATGTGAATTGGTCCCAGGCCATGGAAGAACTCAAAAAGGATTTTCAGAGGCAAGTAAGACAAGTAGAGGAAAAACTCAGAGTGATGCAAGAAAATGATGAAAAACAAGTCAGCAGCTTGCTAAAGGAGACACAAAAGATATTGAAGAAAATAACACTTTAAAAATAGCCTATCCCAAGTGGCAAAAGCCAATGAGGAGAAGAATGCCTTAAAAGGGAAAATTGGCCAAATGGAAAAGGAAGTCCAAAAGCACACTGAAGAAAATACTTCCTTAAAAATTAGAATGCAGCAATTGGAAGCTAGTGACTTTATAAGAAATCAAGATACTATAAAACAAATTCAAAAGAATGAAAAAATGTGAAATATCTCATTGGAAAAACAACTGACCTGGAAAATAGATCCAGGAGAGAGAATTTAAAAATTATTGGAATATCTGAAAGCCATGATCAAAAAAAGAGCCTAGACACCATCTTTCAAGAAATTATCAAGGAAAACTACCCTGATATTTTAAAACCAGAGGACAAAATAGAAATGGAAAGAATCCAACAATCACCTCCTGAAAGAGATCCCCAGAGGAAAACTCTTAGCAATATTGTAGCCAAATTCCAGAATTCCCAAGTCAAGGAGAAAATATTGCAAGCAGCCAGAAAGAAACAATTCAAGTATTGTGGAAACACTACCAGGATAACATAATATTTAGCAGCTTCTAAATTAAGGAACCACAGGGCTTGGAACATAATATTCCAGAAGGCAAACGAGATAGGATTACAACCAAGAATCACCTACCCAACAAAACTGAGCACAATCCTTCAGGGGAAAAAGTGGTCATTCAGTGAAATAGAGGACTTTCAAGCATTCTTGATGGAAAGACCAGAGCTGAATAGAAAATTTGGCTTTCGGATACAAGACCCAAGAGAAACATGAAGAGGTAAACAGGAAAGAGAAATCATAAGAAACTTATTAAGGGTGAACTGTTTACATTCTGCATGGAAAGATGATATTTGCAACTCATGAGAACTTTTTCAGTATTAGGGTAGTTGAAGGAAAAAAAATATGTGTATAGACAGACAGATAGATAGATAGATGGCCCAGGGTGAGTTGAAGGGGTGATATCTGGAGAATAAAATTAAGGGGTGAGAGAGGATTATACAGAGAGAAGAAGAAAGGGAGAAGTAGAATGAGGTAAATTATCTCACATAAACAGACAAGAAAAAGCTTAGACGGTGGAGGGGAAACAAGGGAAAGTAAGAGGGAATGAGTGAATCTTATTCTCATTGGATTTGGCATAAGGACAGAATAACATACACACTCAATTGGGTATAGAAATCTATCTTACCCCATAGGAAAATAGGGGGGACGGAGATAAGAGAGCAGGAGGATGATAGAGGCGAGGGCAGATTGGGGGAGGGGGTAATCAGAAGCAAATACTTCTAAGGACGGAAAGGGTCAAAAGATAGAATAGAATAAATGTGGGGGCAGGATAGGATTAAGGGAAATATAATTAGGTTCTCATAACATGACGACTTTGGAAGCGTTTTGCATGACTACACATGTATAATCTGTATAGAGTTGCTTGCCTTCTCAATGAGAGTGACTGGGGAGGAAGGAAGAGAAAAAATCTGGAACCCAAAGGTTTTTTTTAATTATAATATAAATTTATTTATTTTTAGTTTTCAACATTCCCTTCCATAAGTTTTTGAGTTCCAAATTTTCACCCCATCTCACCCCTCCCCCCACCCCAAGATGGCATGCATTCTGAATATCCCTTCCCCTACTCTGTCCTCTCTTCTATCTCTCCCCCTTCTCTTATCCCCTTCCCCTTCTATTTTCCTGTAGGGCAGGATAGACTTCTGTACCCCATTTACTGTATTTCTTATTTCCCAGTAACATGTGAAAACATTTTTTTTAAACATCTGTTTTTAAAACTTTAGGTTTCAAATTTTCTCTCTTCCTTCCTCCCCACCCACCCTCATTGAAAAGGCAAGCAACTCAATATAGGTTGTACATATGAAGTTATGCAAAACACTTCCATAGTAGACATGTTGTGAAAAACTAACTCTATTTCCCTTAATCCTATCCTGCCCTCCCATTTATTCTATTCTTTCTTTTGACCCTGTCCCTCCTCAGAAGTATTTACTTCTGATTACCCCCTTTCCCAATCTGCCCTCCTCTCTATCATCCCTGCTCTCTTGTCCCCTTCTCCCCCTATTTTCCTGTA